>NC_089257.1:86655870-87400870 GCF_963930625.1 Muntiacus reevesi
AACACTGACATACTTTATTTTCTTGGGCTCCAAAATCACTGCAGATGGTGACTGCAGCCATGAAATTAAAAGACACTTGCTCCTTGGAAGAAAATCTATGACCAATGTGGACAGCATAATAAAAAGAAGATATATTATTTTGCTGATGATTGTCTGTCTAGTCAAAGCTATCATTTTCCAGTACTCATGTATGGATGTGAGATTTAGACCATAAAGAAAGCTGAGTGCTAGAGAATTGATTTTTATTTTTTTTTAATTGTGGTGTTGGAGAAGACTCTTGAGAGTTCCTTGGATTGCAAGGAGATCAAACCAGTCAATCCTAAAGAAGTCAGTCCTGACTATTCATTGGAAGGCCTTATGCTGCAACTGAAGCCCCAATACTTTGGCCTCATCGAAAAAAGATCCTTATGCTGGGAAAGATTTAAGGCAGGAGAGAAGAGGGAGATAGAGTATGAGATGGTTGGATGGCATCACCAACTCGAGGATATGAGATTGAGCAAGGTCTGGGTGTGGGTGATGGACAGGGAAGCCTGGCCTGCTTCAGTACATGGGATTGCAAAAAGCCAGACACGACTGAGCAACTGAAGTGAACTGAACTGACACCACTTTTACAGTAAACGCTAAAGGATCTTCTGTCAGTAGAAAACACAAGAGATGAAAAAGTCCTACAAAAACAAACACAAAACAATTAATAAAGTGGCAATAAGAACATTGTAAATGCTTAAATTAATTTAAATGTGAATGAGTTAAAAGCTCAAACCAAAAGACAAAAATTGGCTCAATGAATTAAATAACAAGACCCATAAATATGTTGAATACAAGAGGCCTACTTCAGACATAGGTACACTAGACATGATAAGTGAGAACATGGAAAAAAGAGATCCCAGGAAAATGGAAATAAAAAGCAAACAAGAAAAAAAAAGTAACCAAGAATAGTAATATTCATCCGAGACAAAATACACTTTAAAATAAAGGTTTTTACAAGAAACAAAGAAGGACACTACATAATCCTTGAGGAATTGATCCAAGAAGAGGATATAACAATTATAAATGTTTATGCACCCAAAATTTGTTGTTGTTATTCTGTCACATAGTCATGTCCAGCTCTCTGAGACCCCACAGACTTCAGCTTGCCAGGCTCCTCTGTCCTCCAGTATCTCCCAGAATTTGCTCAAACTCGTGTCCATTGAGTCATTGGTGCTCTCTAAACATCTCATCCTCTGATGTCCCCTTCTCCATTTGCTTTCATTCTTTCTTAACACAAGGCTCTTTTCCAATGAGTCAGCTCTTCCCATTAGGAGGTCAAAATATTGGAGCTTCAGTTTCAGCAACAATCCTTCCAATGAATATTCAGGGTTGATATAATTTATAATTGACTGCTTTGATCTCCCTGAAGTCCAAGAGACTCTGAAGATTCTCCTCCAGCATCAGAATTAAAAAAAAAAAAACAGACAAAAAAAAAAAAAAAAAACACATCAGTTCTTGTTGCTCAGCCTCCTTTTGGCCCAACTCCCTTTTCCATACTTGACTACTGAAAAAAAACGTAGGTTTGACTATATGGTCCTTTGTTGGCAAAGTAATGTCTCTGCTTTTTGATACACTGTGTATTTTTCTCATCATTTTCCTTCTAAAGAGTAAGCATATTTTAATTGTATGACTATAGTCACCATTCACAGTGATTTTGGAGCCCAAGAAAGTAAAATCTGTCACTGTTTCCACTTTCCCCCCTTCTATTTGCCATGAAGTGATACCGGATGCCAAGATCTTAGAGTTTTTAACATTTAGTTTCAAGCCAGCTTTTTTAATTGCCTCGTTCATCTTCATCAAGTAGGTCTTTAGTTCTTCACTTTTTGCCGTTAGAGTATCTGCATATCTGATGTTGCTGATATTTCTTCAAGCAATTTTGATTCCAATTTGTGATTCATGCAGCCCAGCACTCCACATGAAGTACTCTGCATATAAGTTAAATAAGCAGGGTGACAATATACAGCCTTGGCATACTCTTTTCCCAATGTTGAACCAGTCATTTGTTCCATGTAAGGTTCTATCTGTTGCTTCTTGATCCACATAGGTTTCTCAGGAGACTGGCAAGGTGGTCTGATAGTCCCATTTCTTTAAGAATTTTTCAATTTGTTGTGATCCACACAGCCAAAGGTTTAAGCTATTTTAATGAAGCAGAAGTAGACATTTCCTGAAATCCCCTTGCTTTCTTAATGATCCACTGAATGCTGGCAATTTGACCTCTGGTTCCTCTGGCTCTTTGAAACCCTGTTTGTAAATCAGGAATTTCTTGGTTTTTGTATTTCTGAAGCTTATCTTGAAAGATTTTGAGATTAACCTTGCTAGCAAGTGAACTGAGTCCAGCTGTACAGGAGTATGAACATAAATGAAATTGATGGAATGTTACTCTGCTATGAAGAAGAACACATTTGAATCAGTTCTAATGAGGTGGATGAAACTGGAGATTATTTTACAGAGTGAAGTAAGCCAGAAAGAAAAACACCAATACAGTATACTAACACACATATGTGGAATTTAGAAAGATGGTAATGATAACCCTGTATATGAGACAGCAAAAGAGACACAGATGTATTGAACAGTCTTTTGGACTCTGTGGGAGAGGGTAAGGGTGGGATGATTTGGGAGAATGACATTGAAACATGTAAATTATCATATGTGAAATGAATCACCAGTCCAGGTTTAATGCATGATATAGGGTGCTTGGGGCTGGTGCACTGGGATGACCCAGAGGGATGGGATGGGGAGGGAGGTGGGAGAGGACTTCAGAATGGGGAACACATGTGCACCTGTAGCAGATTCATGTTAATGTGTGGGTAATTAACCTCTAATTAGAATAAATAAATTTATTTAAATAAATTTAATAAATAAAAAAATGGAATTGCCTTTCTTTGGGATAGGAATAAAAACTGGCATTTGCCAGTCCTGTGGCTACTGCTGAGTTTTAAAGACTTGAACACATGTTTAGTGCAGCATTTTAGCAATATCATCTTTTAGAATTTGAAATAGCTCAGCTGGGATTCCATCACCTCCACTTTCTTTGTAGTAATGCTACCTAAGGCCTACTTGACTTCACACTCCAGGAAGTCTGGACCTAGGTAAGTGACAACATCATCCTGATTATCTGAGTCATTAAGACCTTCCTTGTATAGTTGTTCTGTGTATTCTTGCCACCTCTTCTTAATTTCTTCTGCTTCCGATAGGTCTTTACCTTTGTTTTTTTTTTTTTTTTTTTTAATCATGCTCATCGTCACATGAAATGTTCCCTTGATATACCCAATTTCCTTGAAGAGATCTCTAATGTTTTCCATTCTATTATTTTCCTCTATTTATTTGTACTGATCAATTAAGAAGTCCTTTTTATCTCTTATTGCTATTCTCTGGAAATTTGCACTTAGTTGAGTATACAGTTTCCTTTCTCCCTTCTCTTCTTTCCTCAGCTATTTGTAAAACTATGACAAAACAGGCAACACTATACACTGGAGAAGAGAGAGTCTCTTCAATAAGTTGTGCTGGGGAAAAAAAAAAAAACATATCAAAGAGTAAAATTAAAACATTCCCAAACATCTTACATGAAAATAAACACAAGGTGGATTAAAGACCTAAATGTAATGTAGGATATTATAGAATTGTTAGAGAAAAACATAGGCTGCACACTCCTTGACATAACTTTCAGCAAACTCTTTTTTGATCCACCTCCTAGAGTAATGAAAAGATAACATTTTTTTTTAAAGGGGGCCCAAGTAAGCTTAGAAGTTTTTCAAAAGAAAGGAAACCATAAGCAAAATGAAAAGACAGCCTTCAGAATGGGAGAAAACCACTTGTAAAAGAATTAAACTAGAACACTTTCTAACACCATACACAAAAATAAACTCAAAATGGATTAAAGATCTAAATGTAAGACCAGAAACTATAAAACTCCTAGAGGAGAACATAGGCAAAACACTCTCTGACATAAATCTCAGCAGGATCCTCTATGACCCACCTCCCAGAATATTGGAAATAAAAGCAAAACTAAACAAATGGGACCTAATGAAACTTAAAAGCTTTTGCACTACAAAGGAAACTATAAGTAAGGTGAAAAGACAGCCCTAAGATTGGGAGAAAATAATAGCAAATGAAGAAACAGACAAAGGATTAATCTCAAAAATATACAAGCAACTCCTGAAGCTCAATTCCAGAAAAATAAATGACCCAATCAAAAAATGGGCCAAAGAACTAAACAGACATTTCTCCAAAGAAGACATACAGATGGCTAACAAACACACGAAAAGATGCTCAACATCACTCATTATTAGAGAAATGCAAATCAAAACCACAATGAGATACCATTACACGCCAGTCAGGATGGCTGCTATCCAAAAGTCTACAAGCAATAAATGCTGGAGAGGGTGTGGAGAAAAGGGAACCCTCTTACACTGTTGGTGGGAATGCAAACTAGTACAGCCACTATGGAAAACAGTGTGGAGATTTCTTAAAAAACTGGAAATAGAACTGCCATATGACCCAGCAATACCACTTCTGGGCATACACACCGAGGAAACCAGATCTGAAAGAGACACGTGCACCCCAATGTTCATCGCAGCACTGTTTATAATAGCCAGGACATGGAAGCAGCCTAGATGCCCATCCGCAGATGAATGGATAAGGAAGCTGTGGTACATATACACCATGGAATATTACTCAGCCGTTAAAAAGAATTCATTTGAATCAGTTCTAATGAGATGGACGAAACTGGAGCCCATTATACAGAGTGAAGTAAGCCAGAAAGATAAAGAACATTACAGCATACTAACACATATATACAGAATTTAGAAAGATGGTAACGATAACCCTATATGCAAAACAGAAAAAGAAACACAGAAGTACAGAACAGACTTTTGAACTCCGTGGGAGAAGGTGAGGGAGGGATGTTTCAAAAGAACAGCATGTATATTATCTATGGTGAATCAGATCACTAGCCCAGGTGGGATGCATGAGAAGAGTGCTCGGGCCTGGTGCACTGGGAAGACCCAGAGGAGTCGGGTGGAGAGGGAGGTGGGAGGGGGGATCGGGATGGGGAATACGTGTAACTCAATGGTTGATTCGTGTCAATGTATGACAAAACCCACTGAAATGTTGTGAAGTAATTGGCCTTCAACTAATAAAATAAAATTAAAAAAAAAAAAAAAAAAAAAGAAAAACTGAAAGGAGATTATTTTCCAAAACAATCAAACAACTCATGCAGCTCAATATTAAAGAAAAATCACTATATAGAAGTTTCAAAGAGTTAGACATGACTGAGTAACTGAACAACAATAATAATAGTCACAAAACTGACAGAAGACTTAAGTAGAAATTTCTTCAAAGAAGACATACAACAAACATCTTACAAGATGATCTACATCCTCAATTACTAGAGAAATACAAATTACAACTACAATGAGGTATCATCTCACAATGGTCAGAATGGCCATCATCAAAAATCATCAAACAATAGACACTGGGGAGGGTGTGGAGAAAACAGTGCCCTTGTATGCTGTTGGTGGAAATATAAACTGGTTATAGCCACTATAAGAACAGTCCAGAGGTTCCTCAATAAACTAAAAATCGAGTTACCGTATGGCATAGAACTCTCACTCCTAGGCATATATCCGGGGAAAACATAACTCGAAAGGATTATATGCACCCCGATGTTTGTTGCAGCACTATCTGCAGTAGCTAAGACCTGGATGCATCCTAAATGTGCATTGACAGAAAAGTGGATAAAGACTATATGGTATATGTATTCAATGGAATGTAACTCAGACATAATGAGGAACAACATAGTGCCATTTGCAGAGATGTCAATGAACCTAGAAGCTGTCATACAGAGTGAAGCAAGTCAGAGAGAGAAAAGCAGATACTGTATAATATCACTTATACACAGATTCTAGAAAAATGGTAGAGATGAAGTTATATGCAAAGCAGAAATAGACTGTTAAAGAGAGCATATTAATTGTTAACTACTGAGGTAGGGAGAGTGGAATGGGATGAATTGGGAGACTGGAACTGAAATATATAGACATATATATATATAATATACAACTAATGGTGACCTGCAGTATAGCACAAGGAACACTGCTCAGTGCTCTGTGGTGACCTAAATGATAAGGATACCATAAAAAGAGTAGATATATGCATGTTTATGTCTGATTTACTTTGTTGTACAGCAAAAGACTAACACAACATTGTAAAGCAATTGCACTCCAATAAAAAGTAATTAAAAATAGAAAAAGGTATGCTAGTCACTCAGTCGTGTCTGACTCTCTGTGATTCCATGGACTGCAGCCTGCCAGATTCCTCTCTGTTCATGGAATTCTCCAGGCAAGAATACTGGAGTAGGTGGCCATTTCTTTATTCAGGAGATCTTCCTGACCCAGGAATCAAACCCAGGTCACCCCCATTGCAGGCAGATTCTTTATCGACTGAGCCACAAGTGAAGTCCAATTTAGGTAGTCAAGTAATATCTATGCTATGCTTAGTCACTCATTCGTGTCCGACTCTGAAAACACTGAAAAAAAATAAAGGGTCACTCAGTCATGTGTGACACTGAAAAAAATAAAGGGAGAAATCCACAGGTTTGGGAAATACATAGGTGGAGCATGTTTTTCACGAATTGAAGAAAAGTTTCAGTCACTCTAGCCACTTCAGTAAGTGCTAAGTCGCTTCAGTCGTATCCAACTCTGCAACCACATGGATTGTAGCCTGCCAGGCATCTCTGTCCATGGGATTTTCCAGGCAAGAATACTGAAGTAGGTTGACATGACCTTCCCCAGGGGATCTTCCCGACTCAGGGATGGAAACCACATCTTTTAAGTCTCTTGCATTGGCAGGCGGGTTCTTTACTACTAGCACCACCTTGAAAGTTCAACCAGGCTTGTTTAACTGGGCATAAATGCTTTCAAGGTTCAAACATATTGAAGCATATTATCAAGCATATTACCTGTCAAGTAAGCTCCTTCTGAATCACTATATGGATATTTGATATTCTGTGAATCAACTCAACAGTTGATGAACATTGAGATTATTTCTTGATTCTGCCTATTGTGCACAGTAACATTAGGAACATTCACATATGTGTCTTTAGAAGTTTTCCTTTCTCCTGGGTAGATTCCCAGGAATGAAAATGCTAGTACATACAGTAAGTTAACATTCCACTTTTTAAAAAGGTGTCAAAATGTTTTTCAAAGTCACTATTTTGTCCTTGTTCAGTCACTCAGTCGTTTCCAACTCTTTGCGACCCCATGGACTGCGTATGCCAGGCTTCCCTGTCCTTCACCATCTCCCAGAGTTTGCTCAAGTTCATGTCCATTGAGTCCAGGATACAATCCAACCATCTCATCCTCTATCATTCCCTTCTCCTCCTATCCTTAATTGTTGCCAGCACCAGGGTCTTCTCCAATGAGTCGGCTCTTCTCATCAGGAGGCCAAAGGATTGGAGTTTCAGCTTCAGCAACCGTCCTTCCAATGAGTATTCACGGTTGATTTCCTTTAAGATTCACTGGTTTTATCTCCCTGCTGTCCAAAGTGCTCTCAAGAGTCTTCTCCTACCCTGACAGCTATTGAAGGTGTACCTTCTTCCCGCAGCCTGACCACCTTCAGGGCTACCAACTTTCCATTCACCTTGCTTTTCCCTTCGTATACTTTAGCATAAGATCCTTCCCATAGCTTTTCCAGTTTTCCGTGTGAGTCAGCTTTTCCAAATTTGGGACTTGGAGAACTGGGGCAGGCTGGAATGTCCCGAACTTTAGTAGACTCTGCCAGAGGAGGAGCTCTTATTAAAGTTAATGCAAATATTGTTCTCAGAATGCACCCTCTTTACTTGATTAGTGGGTTTCTCAAACGGGTCAAAAGCCCTCTGTGTCCTCTGAACTCTGACTTTCTTATCCTCAGGAATTGTGTCCATGGGTTTGATCACTGAGTCCATTCCTGGGCAGTTCCGTGTGGCCATCTTTGTGAAACATATCTCACTAACGGCGGTGTCCTCTTTCTTCAAGGTAATGCAGCTGAAACTATCCAACAAAGTTCTCGACAACTTCTTCATCTTGCCGATCTTCTCCGCCAGCAGCGGCTCAATGAGATCACACACGTGGGCGACACAGGGCTCCGGCAACTTCCTCAAACTGGTCCAGAACAGAGCGCAGACAGCTGGAGCACGGGGGCTGGGAAGGCAGCGCCTCCTCCATCTCCTGCACCTCCCCCACCTCCTCTGGCAGATAAGTGGGATTCTTTTCAGTAAGTTAAAAAAAAAAAAAAGAATCCCAAAGAGATGGGGAAAAAAAAAAAGTTTTATTCCTCCCCCCCACCCCCCAGGGTTTTTTTTTTGTTTTTTTGTTTTTTTTTTTTACTTCATTTCTCTTACTGTTTTCTATAGGGGACATTTGTGTTGAGAATTCTATAGTTTTAAAATATCAAGGCATGTTGCAGTCAGAAAAAAAAAAAAAAAAAAAAAGAGCAATTTACATTTCCCCTGAAATACTGGTACTCTGACTGGATGCAGTAACTGGTGAGATTTTGAGTTCCCCTTTTTGGTGGAAAGTGAGAATATATTTTAGTTTCGTGAAAGATGGTGTAATACACTAAGGTGGACTTTTTTCATTCTACTTTTTCTTTTGTAGTATAAAAGTTTTGTCATTGTTTTTGCATCACTGGGCTGTGAAAAGTAGTTAACAGCTGTTAAAAACTTGTCAGGCAAATAGGCACATAGCAATGGGTATTTATCATGCTCCCTATGACAAACATCCCTTTCTCTTTTTGTGGCTGGGCAATTTCTTCCCTGTGAGTGATAGTTGAAGGAATTGAATTCCTTATATAGTGAGTATTAATTGAAGTATAAGTATTAGTTGAATGGAAGCTGAAACTGCCAGATAGTTTTCTCAGGACATGGGATATAATGTTGTTTCTGCCAATCCAATTTAGCAACTCTGGACTTAGAATCGAGAGACAAGGACAAGGAACCCATTATGTCAGTGTACAACATTAGTAACAGGAGCAAATACTTGAGGTTAGAGGCAGCAAAGAATGGTACCTAGTTGTCAGCATCAACAATAAAAGCACTGCACCCCATGGTGCCTATGCTCTGTGGCAAATGTAACAGTTTTCTGATTGGATTAGTGTTACTGATTTTGATGCCTCTGTTCCTCCTTAATTTCCACCTAAATTTTCCAGTTCCAGTTATCTATTCTTCCTGGAGTTTCAGTGAGTTATGTAACACCCTTTTGATAAATTCATTGTTTTCTTTTTAAATATGCCTGTTGCTGCAGCAACTAAGTTGTCTGTTGCAGCGACTAAGAACAATGACTGATTCTGGGTTCTTCAAAGTAGCCAGCAGTCTATGAAGAGACCGTGAATGTACCTTCAGTTCAGTTCAATCTCAGTTGTATCCAACAATTTCGAACCCCATGGAACATGGTAGACTCCCCTGTCCATCACCAACTTCTGAAGCTTGCTCAAACTCATGTCCATCAAGTTGGTGAGGTCATTCAACCATCTCATCCTCTGTCATCCCCTTCTTCTCCCGCCTTCAATCTTTCCCAACACCAGGGTCTATCCTAATGAGTCAGTTCTTTGCATCAGGTGAGCAGAGTATTGGAGCTTCAGTTTCAGCATCAGTCCTTCCAATGACTTCAGGGCTGATTTTATTTAATATTAACTCTTTGATCTCTTTGTAGTTCAGGAAACTATCAAGAGTCTTCTCCAACACCACAGTTTAAAAGCATTGATTTTTCAGTGCTCAGCTTTCTTTATAGTTCAACTTTCACATCCATACATGACTACTGGAAAAACCATAGCTTTGACTAGATGAATCTTTGTCAGCAAATTAATGTCTCTGCTTTTTATATGCTGTCTAGGTTTGTCAAGCTTTTCTTCCAAGGAGTAAGCGTCTTTTAGTTTTATGGCTGCAGGCACCATCTGCAGTGATTTTGGAGATCAAGAAAATGAAGTCTCTGTCTGTTTACATTGTTTTCTCATCTATTTGCCATGATGTGATGGGACTAGATGTCATGATCTCAGTTTTTTGAATGTTGAGCTTTAAGCCAGCTTTTTCACTCTTCTCTTCCACTTTCATCTGCTTCTCTTAGGTCCATACCATTTCTGTCCTTTATTGTGTCCATTGTTGCATGAAATACTCCCTAATGTTCTGTATGAAAACGCTAATCTTTCCCATTCTATTCTTTTCCTCTATGTCTTTGCATTGTCCTCTTAAGAAGGCTTTCTTTTCTCTCCTTGCTCTTCTTTGGCACTCTGCATTCAGATGGGTATATTTTTCCTTTTCTCCTTTGCCTTTCACTTCTCTTTTATTCTCAGCTATCTGTAAGGCCTCCTTACAAAATCATTTTGCCTTTTTGCATTTCTTTTCCTCAGGGCTAGCTTTGATCAATGTTATGAACAATGTTATGAACCTTTAACCATAGTTCTTCAGGCACTCTGTTTATCAGATTTAATCCACTGAATCTGTTTGTCACTTCCACTGTATAATTGTAAGGGATTTAAATTAGGTCTTACCTGAATGGTCTAGCAGTTTCCCCTGCTGCTGCTAAGTCACTTCAGTCGTGTCCGACTCTGTGTGACCCCATAGACAACAGCCCACCAGCCCCTCCCTCATCCCTGGGATTCTCCAGACAAGAACACTGGAGTGGGCTGCCATTTCCTTCTCCAATGCGTGGAAGTGAAGTCACTCAGTCATGTCTGACTCTTAGCGACCCCATGGACCACAGCCTACCAGGCTCCTCCATCCAAGGGATTTTCCAGGCAAGAGTACTGGAGTAGGGTGCCATTGCCGTCTCTGGCGGTTTCCCCTCCTTCCTTCAATTTGTATGAATTTTGTAATAAGAAATTAATGATCTAAACCACAGTCCTTATCAGGAAACTTTTAAAATAGGAAGCTGATCTGTAATCACATTTGCTTACCTTGAAATTAACAGTTTTATTTTGACCCAGAACCAATTACCAAGCAAGTCACAGTTCCATTAGGAAAAAGAAAATAGCATTTTTAACTGATACTTTGAAGTGAGTTTAAGTAAGTGACTCTTTACAGTTGAACCAACAAGAGATAATGAAATTTTGCAGACTGGCACCTAGTGAAAAGCTTGCTCAAGGTAAAGAGAGAAACTATCGTCAGTCATAGGAGAACTGGCAGTAGGAATTTGAAAGGAGTTATAGTTACAAAAGGTCAAACTCATAGGCACAACCATGGGACCAAAGCAGATAGGAAGTTGGAGATCAGTGAAGAAGTATTCTGATCTTAAAATCACAGGCCTCCAATCAGCTGTTGTGTTCTCCCTTTTCTAATCACAGGAACTAAATGAAAACTGGTGAGCAACATAGTATAACTTGAATGAAAATTAACTTACTTTTGAAATTAATTATGAGAAGTTTGTGATATACCCTGTCTTATTAAATTAAAATATTGAAAAAAATCCTAGGAAAATATATACAAATACATATAACACATACTAATAATAGAGAAATGTCTGTATTATCCAAGAGAAAATTAATTAAACATTTGTTTTTCTAAAGCAATTTTGAAGGATTTGGAATTAGAAAATATGATTTTTATTTAATATTATATGGTTTAGAAACGAACAGTTTCAGAATGATAACATAAGAAGGATCAAAAACTTTCTCTTGAATAAGACAGAAATTACAAACAGCCACATTAAATCCCTGGAATTTATCCTAATAGCATATAGAAAATTGAGAAATATTTAATGAAAAAATCCATTAAATTCTGGTAAAAATGGGGGCAAATTCTGAATTTGAGGAAGCATAACTCACTTTCAGCCCATCTGTAGCTCATCATGTTGGGAGCCCCCCTATAGGCAGAAAATAAGAGATAAAAGAAAATGGGACTTCTCTTCTTCTTCCAATAAAAGGGTATGGATGCTTTCTTCAGGAAGGTCAGAATCCCAGCACTTCTTATTCCCCTCATCTTAGTTTTGGAAGAGCTCTAGTCTAGACAAGAGGGACTGGGAGACCTGGGCAAACATTTTCTATTCAGCTATCAACTCATAAGATAAAAGCATTATGTTAGTGCTAGGTGCACAAGCCAAGAACACTGAGTCCTAACTACCCCTGAACCAGCTTGCTGAATGAGCAGAGGTTTTATGCTGAGAAAGGCAATTCAAGACCAGAGCTACTGCCCCTGCCTAGTGCCTCCCTCACAGAGCAGGGAGTCAATTCAAGAGCAGAAAACATTGTTTCCACTTTCTGGGTTCAGAGTTCAGTTCAGTTCAGTTCAGTCGCTCAGTCGTGTCCGACTCTTTGCGACCCCATGAATGGGCAGGCATGCAAGGCTTCCCTGCCCATCACCTGTTGGTCTCTTAATGGACTGGTACCTGGTGGTCCGGAGTCAACAATAAGAAAGTAAGAGAGAGAAAGAGGCTGATAGAGCTTGTTGGTCCTTTAATGGACCAGAACCTGGTGGTTCCAAGAGTAAGAGAGAGAAAGAGGCTGATATCCCTTGGTTTAGGCAGAAAACCAATAGAGTCCTGTTCTTAGGGCTAGCGCTGCTGCACGTGGGCACCAGGAGCCCTCTCGAGTGGGTGAAGGCACAGTACGCCTTCTCGAGAGGAGCTTAGAAGCCCGGGCAAGAAAGTGAGCTCAGTGGGCCTCTGCGTTCCAAGGAATTAGCCAGAAATATTGAGAGAGAGAGAGAGAAAGACACGGGGACCAAAGCTCTGATGGAGCAAAGGTGTTTTAATCAACATGGCATGGGCATATATACTGTCTTACCAGGTGGTTATTCTCAGCAAAGACAAAGATTAAAATTCCAGACTTACAAAACATAAGATGATCCCTATCAAAGACAGAGAGTTGCAAATGATCACCTTTACCATTTGGCATAAAAAGGAAGAGGATACTTATCACCATAATGAGAAATGCCTGGATTCCCCAGTCCCGGGAAAGACGTGCCTTTCCTCTTAATTCCTGAATATTCAGGAATCAATAAGGGCCAGCGGATTCCTGAGAGATCCAAAACAGCACACAGGAAGCCTCTTGTTAAATGCTTCCTGACTATCACCAACTCCTGGAGTTCACTCAAACTCATGCCCATCGAGTCGGTGATGCCATCCAGTCATCTCATTCTCTGTTGTCCCCTTCTCCTCCTGCCCCAGCATCAGGGTCTTTTCCAATGAGTCAACTCTTTGCATGAGGTGGCCAAAGTACTGAAGTTTCAACTTCAGCATCAGTCCTTTCAAGGAACACCAGGACTGATCTCCTTTAGGATGGACTGGTTGGATCTCCTTACAGTCCAAGGGTCTCTCAAGAGTCTTAGTGTACAATTTAGACCCAGCAGAAATTCAAGCACTAAGAACGATTAGTTCAAAAAGGAGACTGACTATTTGGAACTAAGCATGAAGAATTTCAAATTAAAGGGCACTTCCAGAAACAATAGAGATTTTAGCAGTTTACAATTAAGAAAAGGCTACTAGTTCTACAAAAGCAGCAAGACGCACCAGCCAAAAATTTAAGAGACAAACTAGAGGAAGAGACAACTAAAAAGAGTACTTCTGGAAGTATTTAAATCCTAGACTCAAAAACTACCAAGAAAAGGAGATAAAATTTAATTGTATAATTGTTTAACAATTTATCATTGGGGCATCATTGATAATATGAAAAACCAGCTAGAAGTTAGATGTGAACAACAACCACAGCATCAATAAATGCAGATCAGTTAGTATTCCATTTAAGTGAAAAGCAAAAGACAGCAGAGTGACTCACTTGCACTTTGGGATTCACTAGTGGCTCAGAACGTGAAAAGTCTGCCTACAATACTGACACCTAAGTTCAATCCCTGGGTTGGGAAGATCCCCAGAGAAGGAAATGGCAATCCACTCCAGTATTTTTGCCTGGAAAATCCCATGGATGGAAGAGCCTGATGGGCTATAGTACATAGGGTCACAAAGACTCAGACACGACTGAGTGACTTCATAAAGAAGTCAATTCATTAGGAATATATGGTAATCTAAATAGATGTGCATACAAGACTGAAGCATATATTAAATTAAGAAAATATTAAAAATATCTGAAGGAAGAAATGGATAACAATATAATAGCAGTAGGGGATTTCAATGACCCAAATTGAAAAATGACAGAAATCAACAAGAAAGCATTTGTCCTGAACCATACTTGAGACAAAATATATATAGACAAGTACAGAACATTCATCCAATTGTAGGAGAATAGACATTTTCTTGAAGCTCACATGAACATTCTCCAGAAAAGAACATAGGACAGGTCGACAAATAAGTTTTTAAGAATATTAAAATCATACAAAATATTTTTCTAACCACGATATGGAACTAGAAATCAATAACAGAAGCAAAGCTGAATAATTAACGGTTATGTGGAAATTAAAAAAAAAGTATTGCTGAAGAATTTCAAAAAATAAATTAGAAGAGAACCCAAGAAATATCTTGAAACAACTGATAGTGAAAATACAATATGCCAAATCGATGAGATATTGCAAAAGAAATTCTAAGATTAGATAAGTTTACAGAAATAAAATGTCTACATTAAGAAAAAATGAAATATATCAAATATTAATACAAAATCTAAATGTATACATCAATAAACTAGAAAAATGAAGAATGAATTAAGTCCAAGTAAACAGAAGAAAAATGATAATAAAGATCAGAAAAGAAGCAAAAGAAACAGAGTAGGGAAGCTAAAAAAATGATTAATAAAAAGAAGAAAAGGTTTTTTGAAAATATAAAAAATTTGGCAAAACTTGAGCTATATTTTTGGCAATAGATGCATCTTATATGTTTATGAAAATGAGAGATTCACAAAAATCTTTTAGAATTAGGAAGTAAGTTCATCAAGATTACAAAATTCAAGATCAATATACAAAAATTGAATTATATTTTTACACACTAGCAATGGCCATTCTGAAAATGAAGCTAATAATTCTACTTACTATAGCATTAAAAAAAAAATACTTTGGTGATTTAAAGAGAAAAAAGCATAAATCTATAAATACACTGAAAGCTACATATTTTTGAAAGAAATGAAAGAATATCCAAATAAATGAAAAGATATATAATTTATTATTGATCAGAAGATTTAATATTATTACATTCCCTATCAAACACCCAGCTGGCATTTTTTTCAGTGATTGGCAAGCTGATCTTAAGTTAATATGAAAATTCGAAGGTTCTGAAATAGTCAAACAATCATGAAAAAAGAAAAAAAAATTTGGGGGGGTACTCTTTTGCCCCCTTCTGATGCCTGTGTCAGAAGCTTTCTCTATCTCCTTTACACTCTAATAAAACTTTGTTACACAAAAGCTCTGAGCGATCCAGCCTCGTCTCTGGCCCTGGATTGAATTCATCTCCTCCGGAGGCCAAGAATCCCGGGTGTCATCGTTCAGTAACAACCTTTCATCTTGGGGGCTCGTCCGGGATCCTTCAGGACAAGATGGGCCTGACAATCTATGTGAGCCTACTTCTGCTGACTCCAGAAATCCTGAGTCTGCCCTTTGATCCTCAAGACAATGCCTTCCTGTCCTGGGCTCACTCCTATGCTGCATTCCACAATCAGTCTAACTGCTGGGTCTGCGGAGCACTCCCCTCTTCATCAATGGAAGGCGTCCCATGGTGGACATCTCCACTTCAAGGAAAGGACTTTCTCCAAGTCTGCAAATACCTTCAACAATCGCATGTGATGCCTCTTCTTAAACTGATGACATCTAACAACCTTAAGATGGACTGATGTAACTATGGACATAATGTGACTTTTCATTTTGATTTTAACTTGGTTTAATGACTATTTTGCCTTACATCTGTAACTGTATAATGGGGTTTTCTAACCATCTAAAAGCTTTTAATTTACAAATAGTTGTCCGAGCTCCTATGAATGCCACAGCCTCCTCTAACTATTACTTGGAGCCCCTGGATCAGACATCCTCACTATGAGGATTAGGAGAATATGTTGCCTCACCAATTTAGGGACAACACCCCTTGTCAGCTCGGAAGCAGTTATGGAATGAGAGCGACACCCCTTTCCCCTAGGCAACATAATTCTCCTAAAAGGAAAGGGGGGAATGAGAGAGTCATTTCCTAAGCAGGTTGATAAGAAGTCGAGGGGTCCCCAAGGAGAGAGAGATCTGGGATATTCAAGGAGGAAGAAAGGGCAAACTTTTTTTACTTTTTTTCCTCTACATTCCTTAGGATTATATAACAATAATGTATCCTGCCTAAGGACAGTCTTTGGATTAAACCCTCTGGCTAATTCTGTTATCTTAAAATGTAAATTATGGGAGTGGGTCTGGTGCAGCTTCCAGACATTCTTTGGATTCATTGGAGAGTATATAACTCCATTGCTAATACTAGCAAAGGGGGTACTCTTTTGCCCCCTTCTGATGCCTATGTCAGAAGCTTTCTCTATCTCCTTTACACTTTAATAAAACTTTATTACACACACACACACACACAAAAAGAAAGAAAGAAAGAAAAATTTGGAAAACACACACTTACTGAAGTGAAGCACATGCTTTTTAAGCATTACTGAATTAATTAAGACTGAGTGGTGCTGGTATAAGGATAGATATGTAGATAGAGGGAATAGAATTCTGAGTACAGAAATAAAACTTTACATTAATGATTAACTCATTACAACAAGGTTCCCAGACAGTTCAATGGGGAAAAGTAGTCTTTAATAAATGAGAGCAGAACAAGTGGAGTTTCACATGTAAAAGAATGAGGGTGGATCTTTATGCCACACCATATCCCCAGACTAATTCACAATGAAATATAAACTTCATTGCAGGATATAAAATTATACAGCACTTAAAAACATTGGAAAAAACCTTTCTGAACTTAGATTAGGTATTGATAATACGAAAAGCACACGTGACAATAAAAAAACAGAAAATTCAGATAACATTAAAGTTAAAATACTTGTGTGACAAATGATAAAATCAAGAATGTGAAAAGACAACTCAAAGAAGGGAAAAAAAAACTATCAAAAATATATTTCTGGTAAGAGAGTTGTATCTAGAATTTATAAAGAACACTTACAACTGAATAAGAATATAAAAGATCAAATTAACAAATGTGCAAAGGACTTTAAAAGATATTTCTCTATAGTAAGTTTAGAAACTATCAGTAAACCCATCAATAAATGCTCAACATTATTAGCCACAAGTGAAATTCCAAACAAAGCCCCAGTGAGATACCACTTCACATCTGTGGGGATTGCTGTCATCCAGGAGATAATAAAAATAATTGGTGAGGATTTGCAAAATTGAGACTCTCATGCATTGCTATTGGAGAAGGAAATGGCAACCCACTCCAGTGTTCTTGCCTGGAGATTCCCAGGGATGGGGGAGCCTGGTGGGCTGCCGTCTATGGGGTCACACAGTCAGACATGACTGAAGCGACTCAGCAGCATGCATTGCTCGTAACAATGGAAAATAGTGCAGCCGCTTTGGAAAATGTGTTGCCATTTCCTCAAAATTTAAACATGAACAACTTTACTATATGAAATTCTATTGCTAGATTTATACTCAAGATACGAAAATACCCACAGAAATGTGCACATGAGAATGATGTTTGCTCTGGGTTTGTCATATATGGCTTTTATTATGTTGAGGCAGATAAGTTCCTCTATGTCAACTTTCTGCACAGATTTTTATTTTTTAATCCTAAATGGGTTTGAGTTTTTTCAAAAGCTTTTGCTGCATCTATTGAAATGACCATGTGGTTCTTATTATTCAATTTTTTGATGTGATGTTTCACGCTGACTGATTCGTGGATATTGAAAAATTCTTGCATCCCTGGGATAAATCCCATTTGATCATGGTGTATGACTCTTTTAATGGGTTGTTGGATTCAGATTGCTAGCATTTTGCTGAGATTTTGTATCTATGTTTGCTAGTGATATTGGCCTAAAATTTTCTTTTTTGTGATTTATTGGTCTGATTTTAGTGTTGGGGTGCTGGTGGCCTCATAAAATGAGCTTGTTATTCCTCTTTCCTCTGAAATTTCTTGGAAAACCTTCAGAAGGGTAGGTATTAACTTTTCTCTAAATGTTTGATAGGATTCAGCTGTGAAGATATCTAGTTCTGGACTTTTGATTATTGGAAGGTTTTTTATCATAGTTTCAATGTCAATACTTGTGACTGGTCTGTTCATATTGTCTATCTCTTCCTGGTTGCCTTGGAAGGTTTTACCTTTTCAGAATTTGTCCGTTTCTTCAAGGTGGTCCATTTTGTTGGTGCACTGTTGCTTGTAATGATCTCTTATGATCTTTTGTATTTCTGTGTAGTCCAGTGTAACTTTTCCATGCTCAGTTCTAATTATATTGATTGAGCCCTATCTCCTTTTTCCTTGATAAGTTTGGTGAAATGTTTATCAATTTTGTTTATCTTCTCAAACAACCAGCTTTTAGTTTCATTGACCCTTGCTAATTGTTTTATTTTATTTTATTTATTTCTGATTTGATGTTTATGATTCCATTCCTTCTACTAACTTTGGGTTTTGTTACTGCTTCTTTCTCGAGTTGTTTTATGCATAAATTAGGTTGTTTATTTGAGATTTTAATTGGTTCTTGAAGTAAGTTTTCATTGTTATAAACTTCCCTCTTAGAACTGCTTTTGCTGCATCTCATAGATTTTTGGATCATCATTTTTTTATTGTCATTTGTCTCTGGGTAAGTTCTAATTTCCTTTTTTATTTCTTCAGTGTTACATTGGTTATTTAATAACATACTATTTATCCTTCATGTGTTAGTTTTTTTCCTGTAATTGATTTATACTTTATAGTATTGTGATATAAAAAGATGTTTGATATTTCAGTTTTCTTAAATTTACTGAGGTTTGATTTGTAACCCAAGATGTGATCTCTCCTGGAGAATGTTCCATGTGCCCTTGATAGGAACATGTATTCTGCTGTTTTTAAATTGAACACACTTCCTCTAAGACCAGGAATAAGACAAAAGTGTTCAGTTTTGCCAGCTTTATTCAGCATAGTTTTGGTTTGGAAGGGAACTCAAGTTAGGAAAAAAAAAAAAGAGGTAAAAGTGTCACTGTTTGCAGGTAACATAATACTGTATATAGGAAATCCTAAATATTTTTAACAGAAAACTGATAAAGTTCATTAACAAATTTGATAAGGTGGCAAGTTGCAAAAATAATACACAAAAGTCTCTTACATTCCTATACACTAACAGAAGATCAGAAAGAAATCAAGGAAACTTTCCCATTTTCCATTACATCAAAATAAATAAAATGTCTAGCAATAAACTTACCAAAGGAAGCAAAATATCCATACTCAGAAAACTATAAGATATTAAAGAAAGAAGTAAAAGATGACATAAACAAGTTATGAAGAGACATACCATGTATTTGAATTGGAAGAATCAATATTGTGAAAGTGACTATACTACCCAAAATAACCTACAGATTCAATGCAATCCTCATGAGATTATCAATGACATTTTGCATAGACTTATACAAAATATTTTACACTGTATGGAAACACAAAAGACCCAAATAGTAAAAGAAATCTTAAGAAAACAGAAGAATCAGACTCCCTGATTTCAGATTCTACTACAAAGCTACAGCAATCAAAACAACAGGATACTGTCACACACATCAGTGGAAAATGATAGAAAGTCCAGAGATAAATCCACACACATATGGTCACCTAATCTGTGATGGAGACTAGACTATACAATCAAGCAAAAGCCATCTCTTCAAGAAGTAGTTCTGAGAAAACTTAACAGCTACATATAATAGGATAAAATTAGAATATTCTCTAACATCATTAAAACAAACAAACAAACAACAGCAAACATGAAATAGATTAAAGACCTAAATGTAAGGCTGGATACTGTAAAACTCTTAGAGAAAAACAGAGGCAGAACACTCTGACACAGATTTCA
This sequence comes from Muntiacus reevesi, assembly GCF_963930625.1. NCBI lineage: Eukaryota > Metazoa > Chordata > Mammalia > Artiodactyla > Cervidae > Muntiacus > Muntiacus reevesi. Next base: position 86,675,800 of record NC_089257.1, read on the forward strand.
GTATGATCAGTTTCTACCCATCTCCTACAGTAATGAAAATAAAAGCAAAAATAAACAAACGGGACAGGGAGGCCTGGCGTGCTGTGATTCATGGGATCGCAAAGAGTCGGACATGACTGAGTGAGTGAACTGAACTGAATTAAAACTTAAAAAATTTTGCACACCAAAGGAAGTGATAAAGAAACTGAAAAGACAACCCTAGAATGGGAGAAAATATTTGCAAAGGAAGCAATTGAAAATAATCTTCAAAATACACAAACAGCTCACCAAACATACAAACAATTCACTCAACCAAAAAATAAGCAGAAGATCTAAATAGACATTTCCCCAAATAGACATATATGTGGCTAAAAAGCACATGAATAGAGCCTCAATGCCACTAATTATTATAAAAATGCAAATAAAAACTAAAATTCAGTTATCACCTCACACAAATCAGAATGGCCACCATCAAAAAATCTACAAATGATAAATGCTGAAAAGTGTGTGGAGAAAAGGGAACCATTCTATAGTGTTGGTGGTTATGAAAATGGTATAATTATGGAGCATACTTTGGAGGTTCCTTTAAAAACTAGAAATAGAGCTACCATATTTATCCAATAATCTCATTCCTGGGCATATACTCAGAAAAAAAATCATAATTTGAAAAAATATATGCACTCCATTGTTCACTGCAGCATTGTTCACTACTATTCACAGTAGCCAGAAAATGAAAGCAGCCTAAGTATCCATCAACAGAGGAATGGACAAAGAAGATGAAGTGTGTGTGTGTGTGTGTGTGTGTATACACATACATACATACATACATACATACATACTATGGAATATTAATCAGCCATAGCAAATAATTAAATAATACAATTTGCAGCAACATGGAAGAACCTAGAGATTTTCATACTGAGTGAAGTAAGTCAGGTAGACAAAGACAAATACATGATATCACTTACATGTCAAAACCAAAAAAAGGGTACAGAGGAATTTACAAAACAGAAATAGAGTTATAGATGTAAGAAACTAACTTATGGTTACAAGGGTGTAAGGGCGGTGAAGGGAAAACTTGGAATGTTGATATTGACATATACACACTACTATATATAAAACAGATACTTAGTGAAAACATAATGCATAGCACAGCAAACTCTACTCATTACATATGATGGCCTAGATGGGGAAAATAATCTACTAAAAGAGTGGGTATATGTATATATGTAACTGATTGGCTTCACTGTAGCCCTGAAACTAGCAGAATATTGTAAATCAATTATACTCTGATACCATTTTTAAAATGTATATAAATATTCATAGAAGCATTCCTAACAGTGGCTAAAAGTTGGAACCAATGCTTTAATTGATTTGCAAATAAGCAATATATAGTAAATACATACAAGGGAGTATTATTTGATCATAAAAGAAATAAAGTAGAGATATATGCCAAAGCATGGATAAACTTTGAAAACCTTGTACTAAGTGAAAGAAGTCAGGTACTAAACACCGTATATTATTATATGTCATTTTCAAGAAATATCCAGAGTAAGCAAATCTATAAAGAGAGGACATATGGTCAGTTCAGTTCAGTTCAGTTCAGTTGCTCAGGTCCTCTGACTTTCTGCAATCCCATGGACTGCAGCACAACAGGCTTCCCTGTCCATCACCAACTCCCGGAGCTTGCTCAAACTCATGTCCATTGAGTGCGTGATGCTATCCTACCATCTCATCTTCTGTCATCCCCTTCTCCTCCTGTCTTCAATCTTTCTCAGCACCAGGGTCTTTTCCAGTGAGTCAGTTCTTTGCATCAGGTGGTCTAAGTATTGGAGCTTCAGCTTCAGCATCAGTCCTTCAATGAACATTCAGGACTGATTTCCTTTAGGATTGGCTGGTTTGATCTTGTTGTCCAAGGGACTCTCAGGACTCTTCTTCAACACCACAGTTTAAAAGCATCAACTCTTCAGCACTCAGCTTTCTTTATGGTCCAAATCTCACATTCATACATGACTACTGGAAAACCAGAGCTTTTACTAGATGGACCTTTGTCAGCAAAGTATTGTCTTTTCTTGTTAATATGCTGTCCAGGTTTTTCATAGCTTCTCTTCCAAGGAACAAGCACTTTATGCCTGCAGTCACCATCTGCAGTGATTTTGGAGCCCAAGAAAATGGACTTGGACAAGAAATGGGGTGTGAATAATAATTGCTATCATATTTCTTTTTAATGCTTAAAAAATATTATAAAATTGATGAGGGTTTTGGTTGCTTAACTCTGTGAACATACTGAAAAATACTGAATTATATACTTGAAGTGACCTAATTTTATGCTATATAAATTATATCTCAGTAATGTTGTTCTTTAAAAATGGCACTGGTTTAGCAATCTCTAACAATTCTTCTCCTTTCCCAATAAAATATCCATGAAAACAGATAAAAATATGAAAACAAGACCAACCAGTTTTAAAAATTAGGGAGAAATTTCTAATAATTGAAATTTGAGAAGTACTACAGTAAAAAATTTACACACTTGCTCAGCCAAGTGAAAAATAGCAAAACTGGCTCACCACTCCCTAACCTTCCATAAATAGGTAGACATACTCTCATCTTTTTGCAGTTATTTGAACAATAGGTTGGAAAGTAATTTCGTGTCAACCTTGAAATTAAACAATTGTTCTGCCTCCATAGACACTGGTTTTCTTAAACTTTTTAAGTCATTCATCATTTTTTTTTTTTCCTTCTTATTTTCATCAGGAGACACGGGTACTGAGAAACCAAGCCTGAATGGATTTAGAGAGGATATAGTGGTGGAGAGTTTTGTCCTTGGAACTCTAAAAATCATTTTTAAGAGTGAAAAGTTGGAGTCTTATCATTTCTCATGAGTTACATCTATTTAGGTCAAAAGAAGATCAGAAAATGAGATGTGAAGAATGTACACTCTCAGATATGTACAAAATTTGGCTAGGTATGGGAATTGGACTAGAAGTTTTGCAAATGAAACTACTATCCTGCTGTGAATATGAAAAAATAACTTGGATGGCATCCATGTTGCCAGAGAGTAGAGTCAAAGCCTACACTTTAGTCTAATGGACAAATTCAATTTATTATTAACAATGAAAACTAGGGTCATCTCAGTTTTGATGGTTAAATTTGCACTTTTGAGAAATTAAATAAAAATATACATAAATACTTCAACAATTGACTGCTCAGAGATCCTCTGTTTCTTTTAAAACCATTTAAGAAAATAAGAACCTTTTGCTAACAAGAAACAGAAAAATATGTTTAAACTTTGCAGTGATTTATCTCTTCCAGTTCTTCTCTTTTTAATTAACATTCAGCAGTACAGACCACATTAGTTATATGAGGGGCAATGATAGCATATATTATAAATTTTTGTTTTTATTCTTCTTTGATTGGAAAAATCAATGAAGCTGTGAATTACTATAAAAGAATGTATGTTTTAATGTTTTGTGATTCAAGTATTCACTGACAGAAAATTAACTAAGTTATACTTAGTAATGTCAAGTATACAAGAAATACTTACATAATATCAAATAAGAAAGACTAAGGCTAAGAAAAAAGATGGTGTGAGTCCCAATATAGTATTTTTTCTACATTTTCTCTCATTTAATTTAAGATTGGGTAAGATTGGCACTTGGCCCATAGTAGTGTTCAATATGTGTGGTGAATATTGAAAACATCCAAAATGTATTTGAGGATATAGTTTACTATATCCCTGAGGATATAGTTTACTTTATCCCTGAGGATATAGTTTACTTAAGAATTATTTGGTAAATCTCTTTAAGTGGAAATAAGTGGTAAGTCCCTAATTTTTCCCCCCTTATAAATCCAACAATATCACTTGAGTTTTCTTGCAATGTGGGCTAAAACAAAACCCGAGTGGCTAAAACTTATGGAACCTTTCGAATATTCTGGGCAGTGCTCTAAACAGTTTTTAAGTATTAGCTCAGTTAATTGTCACAACATCACTGTGAGGTAAGCGCTATTATTATTACTCTTATTTTAGGGATGAAAGAAAAACAAAACAAAACAAAAACAGAGCATGGAGAGGCATAACTTTTTGCATTCAAACCCAGGTCACCTGAAATGAAGCCTCCAGGCCATAAAGTACCATGTTTTACTGGTTTTCCCTGTTGTAGCCTTACCCGTAGATGAATCTTACAAGCAAAGTGATGGCATTAGTGCCCTGAGGTGCCGATAGACAGCAAGAGAGATTGAAATTCAACAAGGATCCTCTTTCAATAGTTTTGCCTGACACACCATCAACAAACCGTGAGAGGATATGCCTTTCAGCCAGTTTTATTTGACTTTCCTAATTGCAGGAAGAGAAAGAAATATTGCTTGTTTTCTTTTTTTCCTTTTCTATAAGTTGAAAAAATGGGAAAATCTTTATCTCATATATCATTTTGGCATTTTTATATCATTTTTCTAATTACTCCATAGTTAAGAGAACATAAAAATATAGGAATTGTTTGTCAGGTGATTATGGTAATGTGACTTTTCCTTTATTTTTATTCTTCTCTTTAGTTTTCTTCAAAATCTAATTTTTTATGATGCTGACCTTCTCAACTCTGTCCAAAATGGCTCAACTCTTCTCCCAAATGAAACAATTTAAGGTGTCATTTTTATAAATATTTTAAAGATTTTCAGCACAATATTTTGAAATATATGTTTTAAAAATCTGAGACTTAATACAAAAGAAATTGTTAGAGCTCACATTTATAGCTTATGCATGGGAGAAATACATAAATATACTTTAGTACCCAAGTTTAATTATGTGAAAATCTCTCAATCGTGTCTAACTCTTTTCGACCGTATGGACTATACAGTCCGTGGAATTCTCCAGTATTCCAGTATTCTTAGACTTTTCTTGTGGCTCAACTGGTAAAGAATCTGCCTGCAATGAGGGAGACCTGGGCTCAATCCCTGGGTTGGCAAGATAGCCTGGAGAAGGAGGGAAAGGCTACATATTCCAGTGTTCTGGCCTGGAGAATTCCTTGAACTCTTTAGTCCATGGGGTCACAAAGAGTCAGACATGACTGAATGACTTTCACTTCACTTTAATTATGTGAATAATTCTGACTCACTATTTTGTATGCCTAGAAGAAGTAATGCTGAAGTTCTAACACAAATAAGAAAACTTAAAAGTGGGTTGAATATATTTAAGATATCAGGCTTATTTCATATAACTTATATATTTTGATAACATATAGCTAGAATATGTAATAAAGAATTTTGTAGTTTGAATTTAAGTTGAATCCTAATTTACCTTGTTTTCTTACTAGGGCATGATGATGAGCATTATTCCAAGAAATAGCAAAAGTATGAGACATTTTAAGATGCACTATATTTTTTCCTACTATGCAGCTCATTAACCAAATATTCTGATAGCCTCCATCAGACTGATACATAAGAACCACAGATTTTAGTTACATTTAGGGAAACCCATATCAAATGGCTTCCTTGATGGCTTAGATGGTAAAGAATATGCCTGCAGTACGGGAGACCTGGGTTCAATCCCTGGGTCCAGGAAGATCCTCTGGAGAGGAAATGGCAACCCATTCCAGGATTCTTGCCTAGAGAACCCTATGGACTGAGGAGCCTGGTGGGCTAAAGTCCATGATGTTGCAAAAAAGTTGGACAAGGGTGAGTGAATAACAATTTCACTTCACTTTCATATCAAATGGCATTTCCAAACTTAGAACCTTAGAACATAGAAGCAACCTAAAAGTTCTATCAACCTTCTTATCTCAAAACCTTGCAAGGAATTCTTTCTCTCTAGTATTGAAAAGTTCATCTTAAGCATACCTGATGCTGCACAGATAATCGGAGTATTCTAAAAGCTGTTGATAAAGATGTAGTGAATCCCAAAGCTCTCTAGGATCCTTGTGCCTTTCCAAGGTCTCTTTTTCTCCCATGATTTAACAGAACAGCATCCCTTATAAAGCAGAAGTCTTGGCTTATATACTCTGGAAGGCAATGTCATTTCAAGTTTCAATGCTATTGTCTGGAAAATTTATGGAAGCAACTGAAACTCTTCCTAAAATATTTGATTATATGCTGCATATAGGAGCTTCTTTGATGGCTCAGTGGGAAAGAATCCTCCTGCAATGCAGGAGACCCAAGTTTGATCCCTGGGCTGGGAAGATCCCCTGGAGGAGGGCATGGCAACCCACTCAGGTTATTCTTGTCTGGAGAATGCCATGGACAGAGGAGCCTGGCAAGCTACAGTCCCTGGGGTTGCAAACAGTTGGATACCACTGAAGTGACCGAGCACATGTGCCGATGTGTGTGCTGCATGTAGGTATAGGTGCTCATTTGTCACTGGCCAGAAAACCGTACATAGAATCTAATAAAGAAGCATGGTCAAATTTTTCAATATCATATATGAAGTGATACATTTTTATATAAGCAAAGCAAAGGATAATTTCCGTTCAGTTCAGTTCAGTTGCTCAGTTGCATCTGACTCTTTGCAACCCCAGGGACTGCAGCATGCCAGGCTTACCTGTCTATCACCAACTCCCAGAGTTTGCTCAAACTCATGTCCATCAAGTGCGTGATGCCATACAAACATCTCATCCTCTCTCATCCCCTTCTCCCACCTTCAATCTTTCCAAGCAGCAGGCTCTTTTCCAATGAGTTAGTTCTTCCCATCACGTGGCCAAACTATTGGAGTTTCAGCTTCAGCATCAGTCCTTCCAATGAATATTCAGGACTGATTTCCTTTAGGATTGACTGGTTTGATCTCCTTATAGTCCAAGGGACTCAAAAGAGTCTTCTCCAACACCATAGTTCAAAAGCAAAAATTCTTTGGCACTCAGTTTTCTTTATAGTCAAACTCTCACATCCACACATGACTTCTGGAAAAAACCATAACTTTGACTAGACAGACTTTTGTTGGCAAAGTAATGTCTCTGCTTTTTAATGTGGTGTCTAGGTTGGTCATAGATTTTCTTCCAAGGACCAAGTGTCTTTTAATTTCATGGCTGCATCCATCATCTTCAGTGATTTTTAGAGCCCCCCGAAATAAAGTCTCTCACTGTTTCCATTGTTTCCCATCTATTTTCCATGAAGTGATGGGACCAGATGCCATGATCTTATTTTTCTGAATGTTGAATTTTAAGCCAACTTTTTCACTCTCCACTTTCATTTTCATCAAGAGACTCTTTAGTTCTTCCTCGCTTTCTGATAAAAGGGTGGTGTTATCTGTATATCTCAGGTTTTTGATTTTTTTCCTGGAAATCTTGATTCCAGCTTGTGCTTCTTCCAGCCCAGTGTTTTGCGTGATGTGTTTTGCATGTAAGTTAAATAATCAGGGTATCGATATACAGCCAGCCTTGATGTACTCTTTTCCCAATTTGGAACCAGTCTGTTGTTCCATGTCTGGTTCTAACTGTTGCTTCTTGACCTGAATACAGATTTCTAAGGAGGCAGGTGAGGTGGTCTGGAATTCCCATCTCTTTCAGAATTTTCCACAGTTTGTTGTGATCCACACAATCAAAGGCTTTGGCATAGTCAATAAAGCAGAAGTAAATGTTTTTCTGGAACTCTCATTTTTCTATGATCCAACGGATGTTGGCAATTTGATCTCTGGTTCCTCTGCCTTTTCTAAATCCAGCTTGAACATCTGGGAGTTATTTCACATACTGTTGAAGTTTGACTTGGAGAATTTTGAACATGACTTTGCCAGTGTGTGAAATGAGTACAAATGTGTGGTAGTTTGAAGATTATTTTGCACTGCCTTTCTTTGGGATTAGAATGAAAACTGACCTTTTTCAGTCCTGTCACCACTGATGAGTTTTCTAAATATGCTGTCATATTGAGTGCAGCACTTTCACAGCATCATCTTTCAGGATTTGAAATAGCTCAACTGGAATTCCATTACCTCCACTAGCTTTGTTCATCATAGTGATGCTTCTTAAGGCCCACTTGACTTCACACTCCAGGATGTCTGGCTCTAGGTGAGTGATCACACCATCATGTTTATCTGAGCCATGACAATCCTTTTTTTTTTTTTTGTATATTTATTCTATATATTCCTGCCACTTTTTCTTAATATCTTTTGCTTCTGTTAGATCCATACCATTTCTGTCATTTATTAGTGACAAAGGATATTAGGGTAGCCTATCCCTTCTCCAGCAGATCTTCCTGACCCAGGAATTGAACCAGGGTCTCCTGCATTGCAAGAAGATTCTTTACCAACTGAGCTATCAGGGAAGCCCAATGATTTCCATTATTTAGAAGCAAAAAATAAGATTTTTTTTTTTTAAGTCAAGATGATATTTATTAGCTATGCTAGTTAGCACTTCTGGTTCTTAGCACCTTTATTTGTTAAGTTGGAAAAATAATGCATATTTACGGGCTATGTGAGAACAGGAAAAAAAATCAGTACATCTATCAAATATTAGGTAATAAAGATAATTTCTAATATTTTTATGCCATTTGATTATTAAATCTATTGTTCTTCTGTCAATTTAGCACAGCAGATTTTTCAAATGTAATATTTAAGCATGGCATACATAATTTTCACAAACTATTAAACATGTTACCCAGTACCCAGGATAAGAAACATAACAGTGCTGTCATCCTGGAAAGTCCCCCCACCCATGTCCTAATCATAAATCACATCCTTCACAAGAATGCTCCCATCATGCTTTCTAATATATTGATGAATTTTGACTGTTTTTGAACTTGATAGCTACTTCCTAAATCCTCAAATCTGTCAGCATGTTACATGACCAATAGGACTTTGCAGATATGATTTAAGTTAAGAATTTGAGATGGAGGAATTGACCTAGGTTATTTAGATCGGCCCAATTGATCACATAAATATTTAAAAGCAAATAAACTTTCCTTGCTACTGTGGATGAGAAAGAGTGAAATAGAGGAAGAAAATCAGGGACATAGAGAAAAGGATAAACAAATAGAGACAGAAATACAGGCAGAGCGAGAGACAGAGAGATGGCAGAAAGACAAAGAGAGAGATTCAATGGGGGGAGAGGGGTGAGGAACATTCCTGGCATTAATAATTCAGGTCTTCACCATGACATGAGGAATGCAGGAAACTTTTAGAAGCTGGGAATGGTTTCAGAAGAAGTCTCACCTGGAGTGTGCAGAAAGGAACATAACTGCTTTAGTTTAGCCCAATGAGAGCTGATGAGGTTTTGATTTAAAAAACTGTAAGATAACAAATTTGTGCTGTTTTAAGCCACAGAATTTATGATAATTTGTGACAGCATCAATAGGAAACAATACAGTTATATTTCTATGGCTGGAATTGCTGAGTTATAGAGTCAGTTTATGCTTGAGTTTATTGAAAACTGTCAAAGAACTTCCAAGGTGGTTTTACCAGTCTATACTTCTACTAAGATTACATGAGAATTCTAGTGCCTACACATCTTCCTCAATATTTGGAACTTTCTTTTGTCATTTCCATTCTTCTAGTAAAATTGTGTATACTGTGATTCTATTCTGCATTTCTCAAATAATAAATGAAGTCAAATACTTTTCATGTTTATGGGGCAAGTAGACTGCTTATCTAGTGATGTGACTGGCAAGTCTCTTACCTATTTTTCAATGCATTTCCTTACCTAATCCTGAGAGGTTGTTTTTTTGTTTGTTTGTTTGTTTTGTTTTATTTTTAAATATTCTAGACATGAGTCATCTCTCAGACATAGTATCATCAATATTGTCACATCTTCCTATAATCTGTCAATGTTTCTTCTACTATCTTACTGGTTGGTGAAGACAAAACAAAAATGAATATGCTCTTAGCCTCTTTCAGTATTATTTAAGGAAGCTTTTGCTATTCCAAGATCATTAAGATTTTCTCCTATGATTTTTTTTCAATCTTTTATTTTTTGCCTTTTATATTTAATGCAATCTGTCCTTAAGACAAAAGTTTTAAATCTGTTACAAATGACAAAGTGAGGTATGGAGATTTAAACATTAAATAGAAAATGAAAGAAGAGATTAAATTGTGGTCTTCTGCTGTGCTTATCTACAAACACTGCTTTATCTACTGACCTTGTTAAGTCTTCCCTGATAACTCCAAAGTTGAATGGATCTTTCCCTTTCTCAGCCCCAACATTTCTCAATTCCATTCATGAGGTTTACTTTTTAACAATTGTAGATATTGCATGTATTTGTATGTGTTACCTTCCCTCCTGGATTTTAGGCTCTGTTATCAATGGCTGTTTCATCATACATCTCTATGGGATTCACAGAATTAGCCCAACTTAAAACTGGTGGTATTTATTCCATGCTTGCTAAAATAAAGGAAAATAGCCATTAATTTCTCTGCTTTACACATATAGTTCACATGGCAACAATACTTGCTATATGACTCAAAAAAGTCATGAAAACCTTATTACAAATAACAAACTTCTGGCATAAAAAAAAAGATCTGAGAAGACAAAAATCTTTTTCATGGAAATACATTTTATTTTATTTCTAAAATTTATTTATTTATTTTTGGCTGTGCTGGATCTTCATTGCTGCCTGTGAGCTTTCTCTAGTTGCATTGAGCAAGGGCTACTCTCTAGTTGTGTGCAGATTTCTCATTTGATGGCTTCTCTTGTTGAGGACAATGGACTCTAGGGCACATGGACTTCAGTAGTTGGGCTCCACAGTTGTAGCTTGAGGGCTCTAGAGCACAGGCTCAGCAGCTGTGGTACACAAGCTTGTTGCCCTGCAGCATGTGGAATCTTCCCAGACCAGGAGTCGAACCCTTTTCCCTTGTGTTGATAGGCAAATTCATAACCAATGGACCTCAAGGGAAGTCTGGAAATGCATTTTATTTTAAATATAGCTGTCTGTACATGTCAGTCCCCAAATCCCAATTTAGCCCTCCCACCAACTCTTTCCCTTTGGTAAAAATAAGTTTGTTCTCTAAAGATACTGATCATAACAGATCATTCACTTTACAGATGCAATGAGAGACAAGCAAGGAACAGGAATCACAATGACCAATAGAACTATTATATAATTGACTTCTTTAAGCTCTAAGGTCATCAGACCAAATCAAAGTAGTGCATATATTCAGCCTCCTCTATGTCCCACGTACTGAAAATTTTCAAGATGGTATATATCTCAGAACCTCACTTGGGGCCCATATTTTGTCACACATGACAAGAAAATATATCAATCTTGTGGATAGTAGCTACTTAAATGACAAAACAGTACTTTATTAGCACTAATTTTTGACTATTCAATACCTGGTCAGTAACACAAAATTGCATTCCAGTTAGTGGTGGCTAAGAAAGCGGGCACTCTAACCTAAAGTAAACCAAAATTTAGAATTCACTTCTTATATAAACAAAGTTTTTTTTTTTTTTTCTCCACTTTTTGACCTTCTACCTCAAAATACTCCTACTTTTGGACAATTGTTAAGAATATTTGTGTTCTTGGAGTTTTGCATAGGAAGTTATGGACAATTAAAAAGAGCCATTCCCATTCTCTAAGAGTAAAATGCTATCTCATGTCCTTCTTTAGTTATGTCAGGAGCATTTTTTAGCACTTAGAAAAAGTTGTGTTGATAAGATAAAGTGTGATTGTAACACATTTGAATAAATTAGGAGAACATATGTATCTTAGGAGAAATTGACAGAAGTTCTTGAAACACAGAGAGCTACACTATTGTTTTTTAATGCATGTTAGAAGATTTCATTACAAGGCAAGATCAAGTTTGATTTTTATCTAATGAACCTGAACTTTCTGCCAATGTGAGTCATTTCAGCAGCACACCTGAGTTCACAGAGTATAGCCACATCAGTTTCTGATAGATTAGTAGGCAATGAGGGTACTCAGCCTTGATTAAGCTGAGAGATTGCAAATTCCTGATCTTGATATCAAGCTCTGTCTTTTATAGGAAAATCATTCTACTCTAAACAAGAATGAGATAGTATTTTAACTAAGTGATCAAAATAGCTAATTTACAGCTAAAGTTTAATATATACCATGAAGATACCTATTTTATATTTTTACTTTCAAAAATATCTCTGAAGCAATGTTTTTCAAAGTGGTTTACTTAGTTTTCAGAGGTGGTTTCCATATCTTAAAAAAAGTAAATAATAACAGAATTCAAGATTCATTTTACCCTAAAGACATCATAAATCTTTAGGTATTTTCCCTAGTCTGGACAACAATTTTGATTTTTCACTGTAATTTTTGTTGAGACATTTTTCAGCTGTCATAATCATAGAAGACTGATAATTCTTTGTAACTAAGTCCAATACATGTTAATTTCTCCAACCCTTGAGAACGAAGGGTTACTCTCTAGTCAAGAAGAAGGCAAATGGGAAACATTGGAAGAACTTGTTATTAGTAGTGATTATTATTATTATTATTTTTAATTTCAAGTATGAGCTCAAAAAAGAGTCGTTGTGACTGACTTATGATTATTTTCTGTAAAAGTCTGTATCTTACTCATTTTTGTTTCCACAAGACTCAACACAGCATCTACATCTGAGCAGAAACTGAAAAAAAAAAGAAAAGAAAAATGCTTCTAAGATATTTTTGCACTGTGAATGCCTAGAAGCTTAAATGCTTATCTAAGACCTACTTTATTCTATTTTCATTACTTTTAAAATTTGTAGTTGTGGAAAGAAAACAGTACCCATGGATTACAGTACCTACAGCCCAGTAGGGCTATGGTGCTTACACCACTTACCCCTCTCTTGGATATGCACAGACCACTCAGGCATATTGGACCATATGGACAGCCCACTGATGTCAGTTATACCCAGGCTCAGATCAATGCAACCTATGGGCAGACCACATATGCAACTTCCTATGGGGAGTCTCCCAATGGATATTCTACTTGAACTGCACCCCCAACAAGTGTACTGTCAGCCTGTCCGGTACATGGTACTGCTGCTTATGATACAACCACTGCTACAGATATTACCAACCAGGCCTCTTATGCAGCTTAGTCTGCATATGACACTCAGCTTGCTCAGCTATAGACAGCAGAGTAGCTACTATGGTCAACAAAGCAACTATGAGCAGTAGACATCCACTAGTTACACTCCATCCTCCAACTAAATCCTATAGCCAGGTTCCAAGGCAATATAGGTAACAAAACAGCAGCTATGGCAATAGAGTTCATTCCCACAGGACCACTCCAAGAGTACTCCACTCCCGCTTACAAGCAGGAGTCTGGAGGATGTTCCTGACCAGAAGAGAACTGAAGAATAAGTGACCTGGTTAACCTGGGCAGAGGAAAAGGGAGATTTGATTGTGGAAGTATAAGCAGAGATGAGCAGGGGGGAAGATGAGGCAGAATGGTTGCTAGAGAGTGAGGTGGCTTCAATAAGCTTGGTGGACCCATGGATGAAGGACAAGATCTTGATTTAGGCCTACCGTAGGTCCAGATGAAGACTCTGGAAACAGTGAAATTTATGTGCAAGGACAGATTAAATGCCAGTGTGACATAGATGGCCTGGCAGACTTCTTTAAGCAGTGCACAGCTGTTAAAATTAAGGACTGGACAACACATAATCCATATCTACTTGGACAAAGAAACAGGAAAACCCAAAGACCATGATGCTACAGTGTCCTATGAAGATATGCTAAAACTTCTGTAGAGTGGTTTGGTGGGGGAGATTTTCAAGAGTCTCTCTTGCAAAGAAGAAGCTTCCAATGAACAGCATGTGGGAAGGAATGACACACCATGAGGACAGAGGAATGCCACTACCTCCTGAGGAGCTCCAGGGGACATGGACGTCCTGAAGGACCCATGGATCACATGGAAAGTCATGGAGGGGACAAGGAGCCTTCCCACATAGAAGGCCCTGGAGTTCCCAAGGAAACCCATCTTGAGGAGGAAACTGGAAGTGCCCTGATTCAGGGTGTGGAAGACAGAACTTCATCCAGAGTGCAACTAGTCTAAGGCCCCAAAACCTGAAGGCTTCCTCCCACCATCTTTCCAACTCCTAGGCAGTGGCTGTGGCAGAGGTGGCTCTGGTAGTTGGTAAAGAAAAGGTAACCTCATGGACCCTGGTGGTTCCAGTTCAGTTCAGTCACTAAGTCACTAAATCATGTCTGACTCTTTGCAACCCATGGACTGCAGCAGGCCAGGCCACCCTTTCCATCACCAGCTCCCAGAATTTACTCAAATTCACATCCATTGAGTTGGTGATGCCATCTAACCATCCCGTCTTCTGTTGTCCCCTTCTCCTCCTGCATTCAAACTTTCCCAGCAACAGAGTCTTTTCAAATGAGTCAGTTCTTCACATCAGGTGGCCAAAGTATTGGAGTTTCAGCTTCAGCATCAGTCCTTCCAATGAACACCCAGGACTGATCTCCTTTAGGATGGACTGGTTGGATCTCCTTGCAGTTCAAGGGACTCTCAAGAGTCTTCTCCAACACCACAGCTTAAAAGCATCAATTCTTCAGCATTCAGCTTTCCTTATAGTCCAATTCCCACATCCACACATGACCACTGGAAAAACCATAGCCTTGACTAGACAGGTCATTGTGGACAAAGCAGTGTATCTGCTTTTTAATATGCTGTCTAGGTTGGTCATAACTTTCCTTCCAAGGAGTAAGCATCTTTTAATTTCATGGCTGCAGTCACCATCTGCAGTGATTTTGGAGCTCCCCAAAATAAAGTCTTTCACTGTTTCCACTGTCTCCCCATCTATTTGCCATGAAGTGATGGTACCAGATGCCATGATCTTAGTTTTCTAAATGTTGAGCATTAAGCCAACTTTTTCACTCTCCTCTTTCACTTTTATCAAGAGGCTCTTTAGTTCTTCTTCACTTTCTACCATAACGGTGGTGTCATCTGTATATCTGAGGTTACTGATATTTCTCCCGGCAATCTTGATCCCAGCTTGTGCTTCCTCCAGCCCAGCATTTCTCATAATGTACTCTGCATATAAGTTAAATAAGCAGGGTGACATTATACAGCCTTCACATACTCCTTTCCCAATTTGGAACCAGTCTGTTGTTCCATGTCCAGTTCTAACTGTTGCTTCCTGACTTGCATACAGATTTCTCAAGAGGCAGTAAGGTGGTATGTTATTCACATCTCTTGAAGAATTTTCCCACAGTTTGTTGTGGTCCACACAGTCAAAGACTTCAGCACAGTCAATGAAGCAGAAGTAGATGTTTTTCTGAAATTTCTTGCTTTTTCGATATCAAATGGATGTTGGCAATTTCATCTTTTGTTCCTCTGCCTTTCCTAAATCCAGTTTGAACATCTGGAAGTTCACGGTTCACATATTGTTGAAGTCTGACTTGAATAGTTTTGAGCATTACTTTACTGGCGTGTGAGATGAGTGCAATTGTGAGGTAATTTGAGGATTCTTTGGCATTGCCTTTCTTTGGGATAGCAATGAAAACTGATCTTTTGCAGTCCTGTGGACACTGATGAGTTTTCCAAATTTGCTGGCATTTTGAGTGCAGCACTTTCACAGCATCATCTTTTAGGATTTGTAATAGCTCAACTGGAATTCCATCACCTTCATTAGCTTTGTTCATAATGATACATCTTAAAGCCCACCAACTTGTCTTCACATTCCAGGATGAATAGTGCTAGTTGAGTGATCACACCATTGTCATTATTGGAGTCTTGAAGATCTTTTTTGTTTAATTCTTCTGTGTATTCTTGTCACCTCTTCTTAATATCTTCTGCCTCTGTTAGGTCCATACAATTTCTGTCCTTTATTGAGCCCATCTTTGTATGAAATGTTCCCTTGGTATCTCTAGTTTTCTTGAAGAGATCTCTAGACTTTCCCATTCTATTGCTTTCCTCTATTTCTTTGCATTGATCACGGAGGAAGGCTTTCTTATCTCTGCTTCCTATTCTTTGGAACTCTGCATTCAGATGGGTATATCTTTCTTTTTCTCCTTTGCCTTTTGCTTCTCTTCTTTCCTCAACTATTTGTAAGGCCTCCTCAGACGACCGTTTTGCCTTTTTGCATTTCTTTTCCTTGAGGATGATCTTGATCCCTGCCTCCTGTAAAATGTCACAAACCTCTGTCCATAGTTCTTCAGGTACTCTGTCTATAAGATCTAATACCTTTAATCTATTTGCCACTTCCACTGTATAATTGTAAGGGATTTGACTTAAGTCATACCTGAATTGTCTAGTGGTTTTCCCTACTTTCTTCAATTTAAGTCTAAAGTTTGCAATAAGGAGTTCATGATCTGAGCCACAGTTAGCTCCCAGTCTTTTTCTTGCTGACTGTATAGCATTTCTTCATCTTTGGCTGCAAAGAATATAATCAATCTGACTTCAGTGTTGACCATATGGTAATGTCCATGTTTAGTGTCTTCTCTAGTGTTGTTGGAAGAGGGTGTTTGCTATGACCAGTGTATTCTCTTGCAAGAACGCTATTAGACTTTGCCCGGCTTCATTCTGTACTCCAAGGCCAAGTGTGTCTGTTTTTCTAGATATTTCTTGATTTCCTACTTTTGCATTCCAGTCCCCTATAATTCAAAGGATATCATTTTTGGGTGTTAATTATAGAACGTCTTATAGAACCATTCAATTTCAGCTTCTTCAGCATTACTAGTCAGGGCATAGACTTGGATTACTATGATATTGAATGGTTTGCCTTGTAAACGAACAGAGATGATTCTGTCATTTGTAAAATTGCATCCAAGTACTGTATTTCAGCCTCTTTTGTTGACTATGATGGCTACTCCATCTCTTCGAAGTGATTCTTGCCTGCAGTAGTAGATATAATGGTCATCTGAGTTAAATTCAGCCATTCCACTCCATTTTAGTTCGCTGATTCCTAAGATGTCAACATTCACTCTTGCTATCTCTGTTTGTCACTTCCAATTTACCTTGATTCATGGATCTAACATTCCAGGTTCCTATGCAATATTGCTCTTTACAGCATCAGACTTTACTTCCATCACCAGTGACATCCACAACGGGGTGTTGTTTTTGTTTTGGCTCTGTCTCTTCACTCTTTCTGGAGTTATTTCTCCACTGATCTCTAGTAGCACATTGGGCACCTACTGCCTGGGCAGTTCGTCTTTCAGTATTCATGTTGTTCATGGGGTTCTCAAGGCAAGAATACTAAAATGGGTTTGCCATTCTTTTCTCCAGTGGATAGCTTTTGGTCAGAACTTTCCAACATGACCTGTCTGTCTTGGGTGGCCCTACATGGCATGGCTCATAGTTTCATTGAATTAGACAAGGGGCAGCGGCCGAAAGGAGCAACCCCACCTCCAAGGAGCAGTTGCTGTGGGGCACTGTGGAGATCAGTCCTGGGTGTTCATTGGAAGGAATGATGCTGAGGCTGAAACTCCAGTACTTTGGCCACCTCATGCGAAGTTGACTTATTGGAAAAGACCCTGATGCTGGGAGGGATTGGGGGCAGGAGGAGAAGGGGATGACAGAGGATGAGATGACTGGATGGCATCACTGACTGGATGGATATGAGTTTGAGTAAACTCTGGGAGCTGGTGATGGACAGGGAGGCCTGGAGTGCTGCGATTCATCGGGTCGCAAAGAGTCGGACATGACTGAGCAACTGTACTGAACTGAACTCTGGTCCATGTGATCAGATTGTTTAGTTTCCTTTGGATGTGGTTTTCAGTCTGTCTGCTCCCTGATGGAGAAGGATAAGAGGTTTACAGAAGCTTCCTGATGGGAGAGACTGACTGAGGGGGAAACTGGGTCTTGTTCTGATGGGCCGGGCCATGCTCAGTAAATCTTTAATCCAGTTTTTTGTTGAAGGATGGGACTGTGTTCCCTCCCTGTTGTTTGATCTGAGGGCAAACTATGGTGGAGGTAATGAAGATAATGGTGACCTCCTTCAAAAGGTCCCATGCAGGCAATGCCACACTCAGTGCCCCCAGCCCTGCAGCAGGCCCCCGCTGACCCACACCTCCACCAGAGACTCCTGGACAGTGATGGGCAAGTCTGGGTCAGTCTCTTGTGGGGTTGCTGCTCCTTTCTTCTGGGTTCTGGTGCACACAAGGTTCTGTTTTTGCCCGCCAAGCGTTTGTTTCCCAGTCCTGTGTAAGTTTTGGCATCTCTATGGTGGTTCCAGTGGAATGTTAAGAGGTTGTTGTGGTGGAGACAGAGGTGGCTTCAGTGGTGACTGGGACATTAACCATGGTGGCTTTAGTGGAAGAAAATAAGGTGATCCTGGGTGACCCCTAGGAACTTAGATGGAATAGAGGGGTAGCAGAAGAGGCAGGTGTGGAGGACCCGGAAAAATGGCTAAAGGTGAGCACCACAGGACTGCAGACACCAGTCCCACTGGACACAGAGGTCCTGCAGAACTGCATTGACAATCAGATTTATTTTTTAAACCAGAATATGTTTTGAAATTATAATTCCATATTTATAATATTAATCACAACATTATGACTATTCTTTGTCTGTTGTTGTTCAGTCACTAAATCATGTTTGACTTTTTGAGACCCCATGAACTGCAACATACTAGGCTTCCCTGTCATTCACTGTCTCTGGAATTATGTCAAATTCATGTCCATTAAGCTGGTGAGGTCATCCAACCATCTCATCATCTGCCTCCCTCTTCTCCTTTCACTTTCAATCTTTACCAGAATCAGGGTCTTTCCTAACAAGTCAGTTCTTCGCATCACGTGGCCAAAGTTTTGGAGTTTCAACTTCAGCATCAGTCCTTCCAATGAATATTCAGCGTTGATCTCCTTTCTGATTGACTGTCTTTGATCTCCTTGCTGTCCAAAAGACTCTCAACAGTCTTCTCTAGAACCACAACTCAAAAGCATCAGTTTTTCAGTGCTCAGCCTTCTTTATCATCCAACACTCATGTCCATACATGACTACTGGAAAAATCATAGCTTTGACTAAACAGACCTTTGTTGGCAAAGTTATGTCTTTGCTTTTTAATACACTGTCTAGATTTCATTTCACAGAACTTGCCATCACAGTGATTCTGGTGCCCCCAAAAATAAAATCTGTCACTCCTTCCACTTTTTCCTTTTCTATATGCCATGAAGTGAAGTGACGGGACCAGAAGCCATGTTCTTAATTTTAAAAGTTGACTTTTAAGTCAGGTTTTCATTCTCCGCCTTTACTGTCATCAAGAGGTTTTTTATTTCCTCTTCACTTCCTGCAATTAGAGTGGTCCTCTGCATATATGAGGTTGTTGTTACTTCTTCAAGCAATCTTGATTCCAGTTTGTGATTCACCCAGCCTGGCACTCCACAAGATGCACTCTGCATAGACTCTAAATAACCAGAGTGACCATATGCAGCCTTGCTGTACCCCTTTCTCAATTTTGAACCAGTCAGTTGTTCCATGTCTATTTCAAACTGTTGTTTCTTGATCTGCATAGAGGTTTCTCAGGAGACAGATAAGGAAGTCTGGTATTCCCATCTCTTTAAGAATTTTCCAAAGTTTGTTGTGATCCACTGAGTCAAAGGCTTTAGCATAGTCAATGAAGCAGAAGTAGATATTTTTTTTTTCTGGAATTCCCTTGTTTTCTCTATGATCCATCGAATGTTAGCAATTTGATTTCTGGTTCCTCTTTCTTTTCTAAATCCAGTTTGTACATCTGAAAGTTCTCAGTTCACATACTATTGAAACATATTTTAAAGGATTTGGGACATAAACTTTCTAATATGAGAAATGAGTCCTTGTTTGTACTTTAGTCTTTTTCTCCATTTGTGATGAAACTTTAAAAAAGTGAAATAGTAGTGTGCTTTCCCCCCCCCCTTCCTCTTTTAAAGATGAATGTTTATGTGAAATTAAACAATGGAAACCCCTTGTGAGCATGCTTAGTATCACTGTGGAGAACCAACATTGCTTCTAATTGCAACAATGTTCATACTTGTGATTTTTAAAAAATAAAATTTCATTTTTTTAGAAACAAACAAAGCAAAACAAATAAATGTATAGTTTTGCTCAATTGTGGGTTCACAAGAGGCCTGGTGCTCAAGCTCAAAGATTCTGCTTGAGTCTTGGGTAAAGCCTGGGAAGATTTTAATGTTCAGTAGGCTTGTAAACCATTACTGTCCAAATTCAGTGCTCCTCAGATTGTCAAGTACATAGAAGTCATCTATGTACTACAAAATATTTGCTGCAAAATAAAATTTTCCTTAAAAAGCATATTTGCATTTAGGCAGTCTAGAAGTGGACTTAACACTTTTTTAAAATATAAAGGTTCAAGTAATGATGTTGTTGAGTGTAGCCATTCATTCTGGTTTGTTTAGCATGTTGTTGCTGTTGTTTATTGGCTAAGTCATTTCCAACTCTTTTACAACCCCATGGACTGTTGCCCACTAGGCTCTTCTGCCTATGGGAATTCCCCAACAAGAATACTGGAGTGAGAAGTCATTTTTTTCTCCAAGGGATCTTCCTGACCCAAGGATCACATTTTTGTCCTTTATTGATAGGCGGATTATTTACCACTAAAACCCCCCTTGTCTAGTGTATAGGGGTTTAACTATCAAACTAAGGCTATCCTGGTAAATTGGGATAGTTGATATGCTTAGTTATAGGTCCATGATCCACACTGTATATCATAAGACCCCCAAGTCAAAGGTTTTCAAACTGTGGTGTGCTTCAGAATCATCATAAAGTCTTAGATGACACCTACACCCAAAATTTTTCCTTCTCTAGGTCTCGGGATAGGTTCTGAGACTACATTTAGTAAAAGTACCTAGGTGATGCCAATATTGCTAGTGTAAGGACCACAGGAAATAGTCATAATTTCTGTTTGCTACAAATTAAAATTGCCTACAGAGTTTTTAAACTACTGATGCCTGGACCTTGCCCATACAGATTGTTTTGTGGACAAAAAATCTCATTGTATACGATTTGTGATTTTAAAATTCAACTAAGTAATTTCCATGTTCAATCCAGACTGAGATTTATGGTGAATACATATAGTACAATTATCTACAGTTCAAATATAAATTTATTTTTGTTTATTTAACATTTATGTTTATTTATGTCATCTCCGTTCTATGAATGCAATACCATGCATGACTGAACAAAGATGAAATTCTGGATACATATCAAGTTATTTCTTTCCCTGGATGTTCTTACTTAAGAAATTTAAAAAAAAAAGTGAATAAGATCCATAACATTCCCTCTTTGGAGTAGGTTGTATCTCTGTCATATTTTTAGTCACAAATCTTTTAAGGCAAGCAGGGCAAGACCTGCCCTCCTGGAACAAAGCCTATCTTACCTCTTTGGCTTACTTTCTCGTGCTTCTCCTCTTTTCTTCTGCAACTTTTCCTTTTTTTAACAGATGGTTTCTCTCTCATTCTCTCTCTCCTTTAAATTGGCTTTGTCACAATTACCACCACCACCATGTATGCATGTGTGCTAAGTCACTTCAGCTATATCAGTCTCTTTGCAAACCTATGAACTATAGCCTGTCAGGCTCCTCTGTCCATTGGATACTCCAGGAAAGAATACTGGATTGTGTTGCTATGCCCTCTGCATAAAAATAACAAATTTCTAAAATTCATTTCCCTGATATGGTTTCCTGTTCCATGAGAGAAACTCTATTTACATATTTTAAATGTTTCTTATGATATTTACTGTTACACTTCTCAGAAATAACTCATACTCCTATCTGAGAATAAACACAATGTATTGAATTTTTATAAGTATGATAATAATTTAATTTTTTATATACTACTACTCACAAACAAATTATTAATTTTCCTATGATCCTTTCAATATATTTATGTCAATTTTTTAGGATTAAACCAATATTTAATATATGTTATTATGAGCATAATTTACTTACAGTTGAATCACAACTCCTATACTATTATTTTTCTTTTCTGTATTTTTTGTTTTGTTTTGTTTTCCTTGGTGTTCATAATTGTCTTTTTGTTTATATGTGTGCTTATTCTACATATACATAACTATTTCATCTCCAAATACTTTTATACAAATATATTTGTATGAAAGTAAGAAAAGTGAAAGTGTTAGTTGCTCAGTTGTGTCCAACTCTTTGCCACCCCACCGTCTGTAGCCCGCCAGGCTCCTCTGTCCATGGAATTCTCCAGGCAAGAATACTGGAGTGGGGAGCCATTCTCTTATCAGGGGATCTTCCTGACCCAAGGATCGAACCTGGGTCTGCCACATTGCAGGAAGATTCTTTACTATCTGAGTAGCTATTTTAGAATTTTCTTTTTTCTTGTTTTGTTTATTTGCTGTTCATGAGTTGCTTATTCTAAGGATCCCTTGTCCTTTGTTCCAGTCTCAACTGGAGTCCTGTCAACCTGCAGCCATTGTTTGGTTGAAGCATATATTTGAGTAGTTTTCTGAGATAATGTGTGAAAGGTAAATTTCATTTTGGATGATGCTTGTGTGAAATGCTGATATATGGAAAAGGCTGTCACAAAATTGTAAAGCAATTATTGTCTAATTAAAATAAATAAAATTTTTAAAATTAGGTTTATTTGTTTATAAGGAATACGATTCTAGGTTGAAAATAACTTTCACATTAAAAAGGTCATATACCATGGTCAAGTTGGATTTATCCCAGGGATGCAAGGATTCTTCAGTATATGTAAATCAATCAATGTGATACACCATATTAATAAACTGAAAGATAGAAGCATATGATAATCTCAGTAGATGCAGAGAAAGCTTTCAACAAAATTCAAAACCTATTTATGATTTAAAAAAAAAAAAACTCTTCAAAAATGGAGTTAGAAGGAACCTATCTCAGTATAATAAATGACATATATGATAAACCCACAGCAAACATTATTATTAATGGTGAAAAACTGAAAGTATTTCTTCTAAGATCAGGCACAAGACAAGGGTGGCCACTTTCACTACTATTATTCAACATAGTTTTGGCCATAGTTTTCTGTACAGGAGTCAGAGAAGAAAAAGACATAAAAGGAATCCAGATTGGCAAAGAAGTAAAACGTCACTGTTTGCAGATGACATGATACTATACATAGAAAATTCTAAATATACCCTAAAGAAAATTACCAGAGCTAACCAGTGAATTTAGCAAAGTGGCAGGATACAAAATCAATACACAGAAACACTTGCATTTCTCTGTACTAACAATGAAATATCAGAAAGAGAAATTAAGGAATCAATCAAATTTACCATTGCAACAAAAAGTATAAAACATCTAGGAGTAAAACTACACAAAGAGACCAAAGATCTGTATACAGAAAATTATAAGAATTATAAGACACCGATGAAATCAAAGAAATCAAAGACAATATAAAAATATGGAAAGATCTTCCATGTTCCTGGGTTGGAAGAATCATTATTGTTAAAACAATTATACTACCCAATGTAATATACAGATTCAAGGCAATCCCTATCAAATTACCAATGGCATTTTTCATAGAACTATAACAATTCATACGAAAACAGGAAAGACCCTAAATATCTAAAACAAACTTGAGAAAGAAGCATGGAGCTGGAGGAATCAACCTTCCTGATTTTAGACTATACTACAAAGGTATAGTCATCAAGACTGCATGGTACTGGCACTAAAACAGAAATATAAACCAACGGAAAGATATAGAAAGCCTACAGATAAGCTCACACACTTATGGATGCCTTATTTTTGACAAAAGAGCCAGGAATATACAATGGGGGAAAAACCAGATTCTTCAATAAGTGGTACTGGACAGCTTAATGTAAAAGAATGAAATTAGAACACTACCTAAAACCATACACAAAGATAAACTCAAAATGGATTAAAGACCTAAGTTAAAGACTATAAATTATAAAATTCTCAGAGGAAAGCATAGGCAGAGACTGGCAGGAAGATGGCAGAGAAGTTAGAGGGGAGATTGCCAGCTTTCCCACTAATACATCAAAAGCTCATCATGATATGGAACAACTCCTACAAAGAAATCTTTAGGCAACAGCAGAAGACTCCAGGTTTCTAGGGTCACAGACTAAGTTCCCTTAAATGAGGGAGAGAGGATGGAGATATAAAAAGGGAAAAGATGGAGATCTTCTGAGCAGGAGCTTGTGCCCTGAGGGAAGCAGGGACTCCTGAAACAGGAGAAGGTCCTGTGCATAGGGAAACTCCCTCATAGGTGGGCCCAAGGAGGAGCTGCAGAGTCTTGAAAAACCAGGCAAAGCAGGGACTTTGCAGAAAACAGAGAAAGCTGCACTTCTCAGCCTTTTGACAGTTCACAAACTGTGGTCCCAACCAGATGGTGGGCTCAGGGAACCAAGAATGGGGAGGCATATAAACCTAGACAGGACACACAACTCTTAAAGCACAGAGGGCAGGTCAGCCAATACACACAACACTTGCAGCAAAGAAGGTGGGCCCAGGTAACCGAGTGTGACACAGCATTCAACCCATGGTTCTCACACAACCCTCACTGTGCAAAGGGTGGGGTCAGGGTGACGTTATAGGGGAGGCACAGAGACTTGGACAGTGCATACAACCCTGGAGGCACAGCGGAAAGAAGAACACATAAGCCCTGAGACAGAAGGTAGGCGGTGAGAAGAAACAAGTGCACACAAACCCCGTGACACTGAGGGAAGCCCACACAAGGCTCCACAAGGCAGAGGGCACAAGAAAAGATGCACAAAAGCCCCTTCCCAGCAAGCTTCAGCCAGCAGTGTAGGGCGGGACATGGGGACAGAAGCATGGACAATGATCCCAGAGACAAGTAGGGGGCGGGCAGCACTGCAGATACGCTGAGAGGGCCACTTTGAAGTGGCTGCAGAAAGGAGATCAGTCCTGGGTGTTCATTGGAAGGACTGATGCTGAAGCTGAAACTCCAATACTTTGGCCACCTCATGCGAAGAGTTGACTCGTTGGAAAAGACCCTGATGCTGGGAGGGATTAGGGGCAGGAGGAGAAGGGGACTACAGAGGATGAGATGGCTGGATGGCAGCACAGACTCGATGGGCATGAGTTTGAGTAAACTCTGGGAGTTTGTGGTGGACAGGGAGGTCTGGCGTGCTGCGATTCATGGGTTCACAAAGAGTCGGACACAACTGAGTGACTGAACTGAACTGAACTGAACTCTGCCAAAGCCAGAAGGACTGCCCAAAGGCATACTGAACCCATGGACCTCCTACTGGACCCTGCAATGCCCTTCAGAGAGATGAGATCCTGCTCCATCAACCAGAACAAAGGCATAAGCTCCCCCAACCAGGAAAGCATTACAGGACCCTGACCCAACCCCATTCACAGGGGCAGACTCCAAAACCAAGAACTATTACCTTGAGAACCCTTTTTGTTCTTATAAATCACACTATGTATTCCCCCTACGTATTTCCACCTTCACATTAGTCTTTTGCAGTACTGTGGAGTTTTCCTCTTTGCTTTCCTAGTTATAAAAATTAAAAAGATCATTTTAAGATTCTTTTTTCTTATAAATTGCACTGTTTATTCCCCTACATATTTCGACCTTCACATTAGCTTTTTGCTGTGTTGTGGAGTTTTCCTCTTTGCTTTCCTTGTTTAAAAAACAAAAACATTCATGTTAAGATTTTCTTTTCTTTTCTTTTCTTTTTCATAAATCACACGGTTGATTCCCCCTACATATTTCCACCTTTGTATTAGCCTTTTGTGGTGCTGTGAAGTTTTTCTCTTTGTGTTTCCTGTTTAAAAAAAAAATCATTTTAAGATTTTTTTTCCCTCTTTTTCACCCCCCCCCCCACTTTGGTGAGGTTTTTTATTTTGTTTTTGATATATCCAACTGTTTTTCCTATAATTCTTTACCAGCTGTAGCTATTCTTGAATATATATAATTGTTTTCCACATGCATCTGTTTATCTTTGTTTTTCTATTTTTTCTTTTCTCTCTCTTTTTAAACCCCAATCCCACCCCTCCTTTTATCTTTACCTTCCTTTCTCCTCTTTTATTCTGTCTTTTTTCCTTCTTCATTTTTTTCCTTCACTCTTATTTTCTCACCGAGTAAGTCAAATTGTTGAGCTCTCTTTGCTATATTCCACAGTTGGCCCTCTACTAATGCTCAGATTTCCAGATTGAACATTATCTAGCTCTCCTGTACTCTTATCTTTAGAACACTTTGGTTATAACTTTAGGTGTGGAAGTGTGTATACATGTCCCATTATTTCTGTAATTACCTCCTTGATCTCCTCCCCCTAGAACACAGTCAAAAGTCACCCCTAACAATAAATCAGCACAAGCTTCCCAGCTAACATTTCTCTCCAAAGGCAAAAATCAAAGGAAAGAAATAATACAACCCTAGAGCCTGAGAAAAGACCTCAAGTGGAGCAAGTTAAAAAAAAAAAAAAAAATTAAGAGACAGAGAAATACAACACAAATGAAAAAGCAAGGTAAACACTCATAAGACCAAACAAACAAAGAGGAAATAAGCAATCTCCATGAAAGAGAGTTCAGAATAGTGATAGTGAAGTTGCTCTAAGGATTGAAAATAGAATGGAGAAAATGCAGGAATTATTTAATACATTTAATATAACCATCAAGGACATAGAAGAAATAAAGAATAAGCAAACAGAGATGAATAACACAATTACTGAAATTAAAAATACTCTAGAAGGAACCAATAGCAGAATAACTGAGTTAGAGGAACAGATAAGTGAGCTAGAGTATAAAATGGTGGAAATAACTGCTGAAGAGCAGAATAAAGTGAAAGGAATGAAAAGAATTTAGGATAGCCTCAGAGACTTTTGTGGCAATATTAAGCACACTGAAATTTGAGTTATAAGGGTCCCACAGGAAGAAGAAAAAAACAAAGGTACTGAGGCAATTTTTGAAGTAAATATAGTTGAAAATTTCCCCAACATGTGAAAGGAGATAGTCAATCAAGTCCAAGAAGCATATGACAATTCAAAACTTATGGGATTCAGCAAAAACAGTTCTAAGAGGGAAGTTTATAGTGATACAATCATACCTCAAGAAACAAGAAAAGCGTCAAATAGATGGCCTAACTCTACATCTAAAGCAGCTGGAAAAAGAAGAGAAAAGAACCCCAAAGTCAGCAAAAGTAAATAAATCATAAAATTCAGAGCAGAAATAAGTGAAAAAGAAATGAAGAAAACAATAGAAAATATTAATAAAACTAAAGGCTTGTTCTTTGAGAATATAAACAAAATTGACAAACCACTAGCCAGACTCTACAAAAAAAAAAAAAAAGGGAGAAAAATCAAATCACAAAATTAGAAATGAAAAAGAAGTTACAACAAACAACACAGAAATACAAGATATCATAGGAGAATATTGCAAGCAACTATATGCTAATAAAGTGGACAACCTAGAGGAAATGGACAGATACTTAGAAAAGGTCAGCCTCCAAAGACTGAACCTAGAGGAAATAGAAATTATGAACAACCCAATTGCAAATACAGAAATTAAAACAATGATCAAAATTATTCCAAAAAACAAAAGCCCAGGGCCAGATGGCTTCACAGAGGAATTCTGTAAAACATTTAGAGAAGAGGTAATGCCTATTTTTCTGAAACTCTTCCAAAAAAATTGCAGAGGAAGGAACACATCCAAACTCATTCTATGAGACCACCATCACCCTGATACCAAAACCAGGCAAAGACAACATGAAAAAATAAAATTACAGGCCAATATCATTGATGAAAATAGATGCAAAAGTCCTCAACAAATTTCTAACAAACAGAATTCAACAGCACATTAAAAGAAAAGCTCATACACCATGATCAAGCTGGGTTTATTCCAGGGATGCAAGCATGCTTTGATATACACAAATCAATCAACATGATACACAATATTAACAAATTGAAAGATAAAAGCCATAGGATCATTTAAATAGATGCAGAAAATGGCTTTGACAAAATTTCAGCATCCATTTATGATAAAAACACTTCAAAAAATGGGCATAGAAGGAACCCAATTCAGCATAGTAATGGCCATATATGAAAAGCCTACAGCAAACATTATTCTCAATGGTGAAAGACTAAAAGCATTATCTCTAAAATCAGGAACAAGACAAGGGTGCCCACTCTCATCACTGTTATCCAGCATATTTTAGGAAGTCCGAGCTACAGCAATTAGAGAAGAAGAAGACATAAAAGGAATCCAGATTGGAAAAGAAGTAAAAAGCTTACTGTTTGCAGATGATATGATACTAGGCATGCTGCTGCTGCTAAGTCACATCAGTCGTGTCCGATTCTGTGCGACCCCATAGATGGCAGCCCAACAGGCTCCTCTGTCTTTGGGATTCTCCAGGTAAGAATATTGGAGTGGGCTGCCATTTCCTTCTCCAATGCATGAAAGTGAAAAGTGAAAGTGAAGTCACTCAGTCATGTCTGACTCTTAACGACCCCATGGGCTGTAGCCTACCAGGCTCCTCCGTCCATGGGATTCTCTAGGCAAGAGTACTGGTGTGAGTTGCCATTGCCTTCTCCGATACTAGGCATAGAAAACCCAAAAGAAATCATCAGAAAATTGTTAGATTTGATCAGTGCATTTGGCAAAGTCACAAGATACAAGGACAATACACAGAAATCACTTGCATTCCTATATACTAGCAATGAAAAATCAGAAAAAGAAATTAAAGAATTAATCCCATTCACCATTGCAACAAAAAGAATAAAATATTTAGGAGTAACTGTACCTAAGGATACAAAATAATTGAATAGAGAAAACTATAATACACTGATGAAAGAAATCAAAGATACCATAAACAGATGGAAAGATATTCCTTGTTCCTGGATATGAAGAATCAATATTGTGAAAATGAGGATACTACCAAATGCAATCTATATGATCCCCATCAAATTACCAATGTCATTTTTCTCAGAACCAGAACAAAAAAAATTCACAATTCATAAGGAAACACAAAAGACCCTGAATAGCTAAAGCAGTCTTGAGAAAGAAGAATGTATACAGAGGAATAAATCTTCCTTATTTCAGACTATACTACAAAGCTACATCATCAGGAGAGTATGGTCTTGCCACACAAACAGAAATACAAACCAATGGAACAAGATAGAGAACCCAGAGATAAACTCACACACTTATGGGTAACTTATTTTTGGCAAATGGGGAAAGAATATATAATGGGGCAAAGATAGCCTCTTCAATAAGTGGTGCTGGGAAAACTGAACACTTATGTGCCAAAGAATGAAATCAGAACACTTCCTAATGCCATACACAAAGATAAACTCAAAATGGAAATAATCACCCAAGTTGAAGAAACTCAGAGAGTCCCAAACTGGATAAAGCCAAGGAGAAACACCCCAAGACATATTAATAAACACAAAGAGAAATATAAGAGCAGCAAGGGAAAAGCAACAAATAAGTACATGGGTATCTCCTTAAGGATAATAGCTGATCTTTCAATAGAAACTCTTCAGGCCAGAAGGGAATGGCAGGCTATACAAAGTGATGAAAGAGAAAAACCTACAGCCAAGATGATTTACCAAACAAGGATCTAGTCACATTTGAAGAATAAATCAAAAGCTTTATAGGTAAGCAAAAGATGAGGAAATTCAGCACCACCAAGTCAGCTATCCAACAAATGCTAAAGGATGTTCTTTAGAAAGGAAACATAGTAAAGGTTTATAAAAACGAACCCCAAATCATTAAGTAAATGGTAACAGGGTCATACTCATCAATAGTTACCTTAAACATAAATGGGTTAAATCCTCCAGCCAAAAGACAAAGAGTGACTATGTGGATCCAGTAGCAAAACCCCTAGATAGGCTATCTACTAGAGACCTACCTCAAACCTAGGTATACATACAGACTGAAAGTGAGAAGCTGGAAAAATATATTTCATGCAAGCGGAGACCAAAAGAAAATGGGAGTAGCAATACTAATATGAGATAAAATTAACTTTGAATTTTACAGTAGCACAATGATAGTGGCTGACTTTAATAATTAACTCACACTGATGGATAAATTAACAAAACAGAAATTTAACAAGGAAGCAAAAGCACTAAATGATATATGAACCTAGTTAGACCTAGTTGATACCTACAGGGCATTTCACCCCAAAACAATGGATTTCATCTTTTTCTGAAGTGCACAGGGAGCATACTCCAGGATAGACCATATTCTGGGCCACAAATCTAGCCTTGGTAAATTGAAAAAAAAAAAAAAAAGAAAGAAAAGTCATTTGAAGAATCTTTTTTGATCACAATGTGGTAAGATTAGATATCAACTACAGGGGTGGGGGGGAAGCTATATAAAACACATACATATGGAGGTTAAACAACACTCTTCTGAATAGCCAATAGATCACTGAAGAAATTTAAAAGGAAATAAAAATATGCATGGAAACAAATGATAATGAAAACACGATGAACCAAAACCCAGGGGAGTCAGTAAAAGCAGTGCTAAGAAGGAAGTCCATAGCAATACAAGTCCACCTCAAGAAACAAGAGAAACATCAAATAAATAACCTAATTGTACATGTAAAGCTAATAGAAAATGAAGAACAAAATCACCCACATTTAGAAGAAGGAAAGAAATGATAAAAATCAGATCAGAAAAAAGTGAAAAAGGAATGATGGAGACCATAGCAAAGATCAACAAAACTAAAAGCTGGTTCTTTGAGAAGATAAGCAAAATAGACAAACTGTTAGCCATATTCCTCAAGAAAAAAAGGGAGAAAACTCAAATCAATAAAATTAGAAATGAAAATGGAGAAATCATAACAGATAACACGGAAATACAAAAGATCATAAGAGATTACTTTGAAGAACTATATGCCAGTAAAATGGACAACTTGGAAGAAACGGACAAATTCTTAGAAAAGTATAACCTTTCAAAATTGAACCAGAAATAAATATAAATTCTGAACAGATGAATTCCAAGCACAGAAATTGAAACTGTAATAAAATTTTTTCCAACAAACAAAAGTCCAAGACCAGATTACTTCACAGGTGAATTCAACCAAAAACTTAGAGAATAATTAACACATATTCTATTCAAACTCCTTCAGAAAATTCCAGAGGAAGGAAAACTCCCAAATGCATTCTATGAGGCCACCATCACCCTGATACCAAAACCGGACAAAGATGCCATAAAAAAAGAAAACTGCAGGTCAATATCACTGATGAACATGGAAGCAAAATTCTTTAACAAAATTCCAGCATATAACAACATATCAAAAAGATCATACATCATGACCTAGTGGGCTTTATCCCAGAGATGCAGGGATTCTTCAATATTTGCAAGTCAATCAATGTGATACACCATATTAACAAACAGAAAGATAAAAGCCATATGATTACCTCAATAGAAACAGAGAAAGCTTTTGACAAAATTCAACACCCACTTATGATTTAAAAAAAAAACCTCCCCAGAAAGCAGGCATACAAGGAACATATCTCTACATAACAAAATCCATATACGAAAAAACCCATAGTGAGCATTATGCTCAGTGGCGAACAATTGAAAACATTTTCCTTAAAATCAGGAACAAAACAAAAAAAGGGTGCCCACTCTCACCACTACAGTTCAACATAGTTTTGGAGTTCCTAGCCACAGCAATCAAAGATGAGAAATAAAAATGAATCCAGATTGGAAAAGAAGTAAAACACTCACTGCTTGCAGATGACATGATCCTCTACATAGAAAACCCTAAAGATATCACCAGAAAATTATTAGAGTTAATCAATAAACATAGTAAAGTTGCAGGATATAAAATTAATACACAGAAATCCTTTGCATTCCTAAACACCAGCAATGAAAACCAGAAAGAGAAAGAAACAATTCCATTCATCATTGCAACATAAACAATTAAATACTTAAGAATAATTTTGCCTAAAGAAACAAAAGATCTGCATATAGAAAACTATAAAACAATGATGAAAGAAATCAAAGACGACACAGATAGATGGAAAAAAGAATCAGTATAATGATAATGAGTATACTAGCAAAGTAATCTATAGATTCAACACACTCCCTATCAAACTACCAACGGTATTTTGCTTTTTTTTTTTAAGTAGAGCAAATAATTTCACAATTTGTGTGGAAACACATATAACGTTGAATAACCAAAGCAATCTTGAGAAAGAAGAATGGAATTGGAGGAATCAACCTTCCTGACTTCGGATTATATTACAAAGCTACTTTCACCAAGACAGTATGGTATTGGCACAAAAACAGAAATATAGATCAATGGGAAAAAAAAAAAAAAGATAGAAAGCTCAGAGATAAATCCTATGGATACCTTATCTTTGACAAAGGAGGCAAAAATATACAATGGAGAAAAAACAACTTCTTCAACAATAGTGCTGGTAAATCTGGTTAACCATATGTGTAAGAATGAAACTAGGACACTTTGAAACACTATACACAAAAATAAACACAAACTGGATAAAAGATCTAAATGTAATGCCAGAAACTTTAAAACTCTTAGAGGAAAACATAGGCAGAACACTCTCTGATACAAATCACAGCAAGATCCTCTATAACCCATTTCTCAGAGTAATGGAAATAAAAGCAAAATAAAGATATGGGACCTAATTAAATTTAAAAGCTTTTGCACAATGAAGGGAACTATAAGAAGGTAAAAAGGTAGCATTCAGAATGGGAGAACATAACAGCAAATGAAACAACTGTCAAAGAATTAACCTCTAAATATACAAGCAGTTCATGCAGCTTAATACCAGAAAAGCGAACAAGCCAATCAAAAAGTCAGCCAAAGAACTAAACAGATATTTCTCCAAAGAAGATATGCAGATGGCTAATAAACACATGAAAAATGGATGACATCACTCATTATTAGAGAAATGCAAATCAAAACCAAAATGAGATATTATTTCATGCTGGACAGAATGCCTGCTATCAAAAAGTCTACAAACAATAAATTCTGAATAGGGTGTGGAGAAAAGGAAACTGTCTGACACCGTTGGTAGGAATGACAAATGGTGCATCTACTATGTAGAACAGTCTGGAGATTTCTTAAAACATAAAATAATTTAAAGAGTAAAATATAAAAATATGGAAGTACTTCACAAATCTTATAGATTCAATACATTATCTTTCAAAATACCAGTTGATGCTTTTACAGATATTGACAAGGTGACAAGCTCAAAGACAAGGTGACCTTAAATTTTATATACACTTCCATTGGATTCAAAAACAATTATGATCCTGGGGGGGGGGGGGTGGTGGAAAGGCCAGAGGACACAAAATATCTGATTTCAAAACTTAGAAGTTATGATAATAAAGACTATAAGCACAGGCATACAGATAGGAATATAATTAAGAATTCAGAAATAAATTTCATATTTTTGATCATATTTTTGATCAACTGACTTTTGACAAAGACTCTGTGACAAGTCAATGGAGAAAAAATAGTCTTTTAAGCAAGTAGAGGTGGGGAAACTGGATATCCATATGCAAGCCCTGAAGTTGAAGCATTTAATGACATCATACACAAAAGTTGACTAAAAATGGATCATAGACCTAAATATAGGAGTTGAAGTTTCAAATTTGCATTAGGTAATAGCACCTTAGATATGATATCAAAAGTACAAGGAACAAGAGGAAAATTAGATACCTTGGACTTTATCAAAATTGAAAACTTTTTGAATAAAATAATACTATGTAAAATGAAAAGACAACCCAAATAATTGGAGAAAACATTTTCATTTTCTATATCTGATAATGGTTAAGCTTTCTGAACATTTGAAGAATTATTACAACTCAACGATAATAAGGCAAACAATAAATTGGCAAAATATTTGAATAGACATTTCTACAAAGAAGATATGCAAGTGGCCAGTAACCACATGAAAATATACATGCTCAATATCAATAATCCTTGTAGAAATTCAAGTCAAAACCACAGTGAAAGTGCCTTGCCCATGAGTAGTTGTTTGGCAGGCTGGGGCACTGGATCAATTGTCAGCCCAGTAAGATATCAGCAGTGACTACCTTTCTGTTTGCTGCTGGGCAAGAGAAGAGGAGCAGGGCAGAGCCTGTCCTTGGAGGCCAGATATTTCATAGTATGGGAAGAAAATCACTGCACACTAGTTAGACTTATGATGATAAAGACTACAGGAAAATTCCACGTGTAGGTTGTCAAGGGAAGGTAAACGAAAACTTTGCCATTCATTAGATAGCTGAGCAACTTGTAAGTGAAGCTGAGAGTTCACTAATAGTGCACAACGGCAGGGTGAAGGTAAGGGGAAGACTTTTGACCACCAAAAAGAGTAATAAACTTTGACAAAGAGAAAAACTGGAACACGGAGTTATTGCGGGCTCCAATTGAGACAACACAGTCACTAGAGCAAATTGTATACCCTCCTTCCATCTTAGGAGGTGGTGTAGGTAGGCATTTCAATGTTAAAATATGTGAGGGTCTTAGTGCTATACCTAAGTTGTTCCTTGTGTTGCATAAAGAAAATTGTCACCAAGAAAAAATCAAAACACAAAAAAAACATAATACACTTTTTCCTATTTGGACACACACACACACACACACACACACACACACACACATATATATGTGAGCTAGTAGTTTTAGCTACTAGCTACTACTAGGGAGCTAGTAGTTTTAGCAAGGATAATGAGAAATTAGAGCACTCTTACTTTGTTGGCGAGAATGTATCATGGTGTGAATGCTTTGGAAAATAGTAGTTCCCCAAAAAACTTATATGTAATATTGTCCAGTAATTATACTGACTAGTATTTATTCAAGAGAAATGAAAGTGAAAATGTTTGCCCACATATAAACGTGTACACAAATGTTTATAGAAGCATTATTTGTAATAGAAAAAAAAAAAAAAACAGAAAACCTATATGTCTGTAAACTGATGAATTGGGAATCAAGAGGTAGTATATTCATACAATGGAATATTAAGAGTCAGAAAAGGACCGAAACACTGATGCATGTGACAAGATGAATGGACCATGGAAACATGCTAAATGGAAGAAGCCAAAAAGAAAAGACCTCACATTCCATGTATATGAAATATCCCTCCTCAAATCCTTTAAAGGATCAGTTCTAGGTAGTCCTGTTTGGCAGTGTAATCACTGACCTCTTCAGTCAGTTCAGTTCAGTTCAGTTCAGTCGCTCAGTCATGTCCGACTCTTTGTGACCCCATGAATCGCAGCACGCCAGGCCTCCCTGTCCATCACAAACTCCCAGAGTTTACTCAAACTCATGTAGTGATGCCATCCAGCCATCTCATCCTCTGTAGTCCCCTTCTCCCCCTGCCCACAATCCCTCCCAGCATCAGGGTCTTTTCCAATGAGTCAACTCTTCGCATGAGGAGGCCAAAGTATTGGAGTTTCAGCTTCAGCATCAGTCCTTCCAATGAACACCCAGGACTGACCTCCTTTAGGATGGACTGGTGGATCTCCTTGCAGTCCAAGGGACTCTCAAGAATCTTCTCCAACACCGTAGTTCAAAAGCATCAATTCTTCGACGTTCAGCTTTCTTCACAGTCTAACTCTTACATCCATACATGACCACTGGATAAACTATAGCCTTGACTAGACGAACCTTTGTTGGCAAGGTAATGTCTCTGCTTTTTAATATGCTATCTAGGTTGGTCATAACTTTCCTTCCAAGGAGTAAGCGTCTTTTAATTTCATGGCTGCAATCACCATTTGCAGTGACCTCTTATCTTCATCCAATTGGACCAGAATAAACAACTTACATAAGCAAGGTTAACTGAAAGCTGGTCAGCAACTTGTGATGTGACTATTGATTTGTATTATTGGTAGTCACATTCATAGACATTTAAAGTAGGAATGTCTTGAGATAGTAAGTTTAACTTACTTTCCAAGTTCAATTAATCATGGTCTCAGGATGAAATAGATGATTCCCTCAAGTTAGAATTATTCCAGGAGGATTTCCTAGAGTCAGAGAGGTGTGTGCAATGTTTGAGTGAGACAAAGAGGATATCTTTGGCAGAAGAGAGGATAGCTGGAGAGTTTAGGGAAGTGAGGATAGAATAAAATGACGAGAGCATAGGGCACAGTGAAAAATGTAAGGGAATGAGTCTCAAAAGTTTTCATAAGTATGGTAATGTGAGACATGCATGCATTGAAAACTCTCTTAACAGATGTGAAAAATTTGAGGACTCCAGAACTGTTGTCTGAATATGATATATTTCCTTTTTTTCTCTATTTCTTTCTTTCTTTCTTTCTTTTCTTTTCTTTTTTTTTTTTTTTTTTTTGTAGAATCAAGTGCATGTCATTGGGCCTCTGACTTGAGGAAATTCCCACATATTCCTTTAAAGGAGTTGAACCTTTCTTCCCTTCTGAGGTAAATACCAGAAAATCTTAGTGATGAAATCCGTTTTCCTCGTCCAAATAGTAACCCCTTTTCCTTGCATCTTTTCTTTCTAATCTTTTTCTAGGAAGATAGAGCAAATGTGCATTTCCTTACTCCTCCAGCTAAGTACAAGAAAAGGGACAGCCTAGCAAGACAAACTTTTAGACAATAGCCTCCACACTAGCAAAGCACCACAGCAAAAAGTTATGACTGAACATTTATCCATTCCAGCAAAGGCTAGGTGGGAAGCCTAAATTTCCCTTATCTGGCTATATACTCAGTTGTCCCAAGGTGATATAAGGGAAATTGAATAGAGAACTGGAACTTTTATCCTGAAAGGACAGAGCCATGGTACTAAGGGAGTTTATATAAAGATCCTGGATTTCCATGCTGCCATGAACTGGTGAGATGTTGCTCTTCTTTCCTGCTAAGGTAGTGACACGGATATTTAGTAGAGTCAGAACATTGACTGCCACCAGGTGCTATTAAAGACTCCCATCTGTAGAATCAGTAAAGCTAGGTGGGGAACAATGAGGCATCTTCAACCTTTATAAGCCAGGAAGTTATCACTAAAAGAATACTTGGGGACTAGAACCTCCATCCCTTTATAGCAGTAATGAGGAAACAATCCTCAGGTGTCAATAGAAGCCAGTTGAGGGACCTGAGCAGCTACTCCCACATTTGCCTATACAAACCACTGTAGGTAAACTCTGTGAACAGTGTACTTAACCAACAGGTAATTGTTTTTATGACCCAGGATCATGTGAGTCTAAGAAGAGTATAGGAGCCTAAGTCAGAATTAAGTTTGAATTCTTTGAAGTCTCTCTAGATGGCTACATACAGACAGTATCAGTTGGGCTTCCTCAGAGTAGAAGACAATGGGAAGAAGGAACCATCGTGCATAGGACTGGCCATGGTAAATTTCCCAATTTTTAAGTTAACCTCTCTCCCTTTTTTTTTTTTTTTTAGTTGGAGGCTAGTTACTTTACAATATTGTAGTGGTTTTTGCCATACATTGACATGAATCAGCCATGTAACTTAGCCCTATTTAATCACTCACTTTCTTCATTAGCCTACAGATAACCAAAGGATGACCTTGTTGGGGGACAGCCATTTTTAGTGACCAGACTTTCTTACTCAGTTATGTAGAACAGAGTTGAGAGTGGAAGAATCAGAAATCTTTTTGAGTTAACTTAAAGATGTTCATTCCACCTCATTTTGACTCCAGTAATCTGAGGATAATAAGGTATCTATTGAAAATCATGACAATTAATCTATTAAGTATTTTTCTTTCTTTCTTTCTTTTTTTTTTTTTTTAAGACAGAATGCTCACCACTATTAGAACATAGATGATCTGGAAAGCTGAAAACATGATACAATTTTTGCTTTATGGAGTTAACTGTTCAAACTGGAACAGCAGTGAAATATCAATAGTTGCCTAGTTCACTTCAGTTGCTCAGTCGTGTCTGACTCTTTGCGACCCCATGGACTGCAGCATGTCAGGCTTCCCTGGCCATCATCAACTCCCAGAGCTTGCTCAAACTCATGTCCATTGAGTTGGTGATGCCATCCAGCTATCTCATCCCCTTTTCCTCCTGCCTTCCCAGAATCAGAGTCTTTTCCAATGTTAGTGGCCAAAATATTCCACATGGTCAAATTTCCAGAAGCAGTCAGGGGCTCAAGCAGTACAATATGACCTTTGTTGCCCTAAGACAAATGGGATCATTGTTGGCAAAAGTCATAAGTTGACTTGCAGTTGTAGTTTTTGTGTTAGAATCATATAGGGTGTTAATAGTGTTCCCCATCTATGATGGTGGATGTGCTACCATATCTGATTTGATGATGGCTTCAAGTGGAGATGGTAGTGATTGGGTAGTGCTGGCATTATCAGCAACTGGATTGTAGTTAGTTTCCTCAGAGAATGGATTTTGTTTACTGTGGAATCTACCTGAGTGACCCCAAATTTCCAATTTGCAACAGTGATTTATTTCTGCAAATTGCGACCCCTCTCCTCTCAGTGGTCATTATCCTGCACTCCTGGTTACTGAATGTGTGAAACTGTCATTTCCTACATTTTGTTCAGTTTTTAAGTTTTTCTGAACAGAAGGGCAAATCCATCCCCCTTTACTCCACCATTTCCAAATGTGGAAACTCACTTCTCTTTCTTAGTTGAAGCAGTAAGAAGAAGATATTTCTCAGAAGATCCTTCCTCTAGGAGAAAATTTCTGGCCAAGGTGATTGGAAGTTGAAGAGAGAAACAACATAGAATATCCAGACATCAATATTGTTTAAGGGACTGGTATGTTCTTTTGTTCTATTTTTAGGGAAATCTTAACCATCATGTGAGAACATAGGTTGCCAAGATTTATCCCTAATTCTTAAAATGATAAACCAAAGAGACGTGCTCAAAATTTTTCAGGGGGTGGAGAGCTTCACCAATGGCATTACAAGATGCTTCTGTGAGTATGAGCTTATTGACCCCTCTTCATCCTGCCTTTCACATACTTTTCTTCGCAAATATCCCCTCTTCGCAGTGAGTTTAATTAATTGCATTCTGAGCAAGGAGCAGTCTCAGCATCCCAGCAACAGCTTGATGGATCACAGGCTGAAGATATAAATGACTAGTGAATATATTCAATTTATTAATTGGATTTTCCCATATAACTTCCAGCCAAATCCTTTTCAGGGCAAAGGGAAGGCCAAAACATATGCCCTTAGCTCACTAACATTTTCCTTACAATTACTGGCTCTTCCCTTTGACATCTATGTGTTTGTAAATAGTTACACATCTAAACACAGATCTCATCTCTGTCTATGTTTTAAAGTTCATCTG
Source organism: Muntiacus reevesi (assembly GCF_963930625.1). Classification (NCBI taxonomy): domain Eukaryota; kingdom Metazoa; phylum Chordata; class Mammalia; order Artiodactyla; family Cervidae; genus Muntiacus; species Muntiacus reevesi. The sequence goes on from NC_089257.1 coordinate 86,714,762, forward strand.
TTCAACATATTTTCATTTTTGGGACTGTTCCCAATAATTAGTCTAAAACAAAGTCTCACTATAGTTTTACATAGTGAGACACTTTGTCTAGTTGTTGTTATATGCATTTCCTACATTTCACTCATCTTTTGAGCAGTTTTCATTTCTCAAAACTAAAATGTAAGATGTATGTCTGTGAAGGGCTTTTTTTTTTTTTTTTTTTTTTTTAAGATTTAAGTCAGTGAGCTGGGAAGAGGAACAAGAAAGGTAACTAGTGGACACTGAGGGCCTTTTTACTTATAACAACTTCTCTACTTGGGATTGTGCATTGAGTGTCTCATTCAACAACCTTGTGATGTAGCTGCTGTTGTTCTGAATTAATAGGTAAATAAATATAGACCAAGAAAAAGACCAAGATCTGTGCATAGGCTTTTCTCAATTCCCCCAATTTAAAACACTTTTTCTTATATTCTTCTCTTTTGCAAATTAAGTATGTAAAGTCAGGCAGAGATTATACTGATCTTTTTTATTTTATATATGCTTATTTAAACACTACTAGGATTTCATTCTTATTATAATATAAGCAATTCAAACACTAAAAAGTGATATTTTTTATTTTTATTTTCACTTTCTTTTCTTTTTTTTTTTTTATATAAGCCAGTTTATTTATTTATTTATACTGTAGCGAAGAGGGAGGCAGGAGGGGGGATCAAGATGAGAAACACATGTAAATCCATGGTTGATTCATGTCAATGTATGGCAAAAAAAAAAGTGGTATTTTTAAAAGTATAAAATGCTTTGTTTTCTGAGTAACCAATAATTTTGAGTTTCGCATTACATACATATATTCAAATACACATGGAAGTGGTGGTGGTTTAGTCACTAAGTCATGTCCGACTCTTGAGACCTCATGAACTGTAGCCTGCCAGGCTCCTCTGTCCATGAGATTCCCCAGGTAAGAATATTGAAGTGGGTTGTCATTTCCTTCTCCTCAAATATACATATTACTTTGTATATTGGTAAATTTTATATTTCATGTATTATATTCTTCAACTTTTTTTAATTTGAAATTAATCTTTAATTTCTTTCTTCATTAAACATGACATACTGACTTCTAAAATTGCTGCATGATATTCTGTTGTGTACTACAGCTTAACTTTTTAATCATTCACTGCTTTACTGTACACACACACACAGCATTTTATATTATAAATAATACTACAACCAACATCCATATAATTACATCTTTTCATATATGTAAATGCATAATTCATTTTCTTTCTCTATTTGGCCATTTTCCTCTTTTAATTTAGGAGATTGTAGTTTAATTAGCAAATGCACTATCCAGTAACATTGCCAGCTTTACCTCGTCTTGCTAAAGAATTTAAATGATCTTCTCTCTATCCCAGCACTTTTTGGGTTGAATGATATTGGCAGTCAGATAACAAACTCCTTATTCACAGCCATTCAGGTCTTAAAAGTATTGGATGTTCCAGTACACACATTGTCAGAGCAGGTTCATAGAGTTATAGAAATTAAGAGATTGAAATGACCTTTTGGCTCCACTGTTCCATATACCTGCCAGCACAAGATTCTTCTTTATAATATAAATTATTAATAGCATGAACTGGCATATATTTCTTTAGAATTAGTTCTTCCACTCAAACAAAAAGGAAAAAGTCTTCAATGAGAAGAGGCATTCACCTAAACGAGTGATTTCAGCATCACATAAAAAATAAGGCTATAGTTTTACTGTAATTTTAACAGAATTATATTGAATGATGCTATTTAGCTTGATTTAAAATGTTCTTTATCAGTACAATTTCTCTCTTTTTCTCAGAGCAGTATTCCATTACTTAAAACTTATTATCAATAGGAAAAGCAATTCATCTCAAAAATAAATTTTCTAATATTCCTAACTGGAGAAGTTTGATAGCTGAGGGAAGGGGCCACATTCTGATTTCAAGAATAACCACTTAAAGTAAGAATAATACTACCAAAATTGACATGCCACCCTCCTCATACACAAATATACAATTTAATGATATATAGGTTTTGTTAAATTTAGGTAAGACAAAAATGTTCAGTTCTTAGGACATTGTGTAGCACACACTCAACAACTGTTGTTTTTGTTTTTGTTTTTTTTTCTCATCTCATTTATTCACCTTCCTTACCACCTAAATTAATCTTCAATTCTTTGTCTTAGATATTCATTCATTTATTTGTAATATACTGAGTTCCAACACTATTGTGGTAAATACTACTGGTATAGTAAATGGATATGGGGACTAACTAAAGGTTAGTTTGTTTTGTTCTTTTGGAAATTATAATCTATTTGGGAAATTGGTTACTAATCAAGGAATCACAAACAAAAATAAAAAAATAATCAGCTATTGTAGGTGAAAGAAATAGGTAACATGAGAGTCCAGAGAGATTAATTTGTATAGTCAGAGCAAGACACCTAAATGATGAATCTAAGGTGGAAAATGGAGGAGAGGAAAGGTGAGAGTATCCCATCATAGAAAGAGAATACAATGAAAATTATAAGACACTGATTAAAGAAATCAAACAACATATGCAGATGGAGAGATTCTTTGTGTTTCTGGGTGGGAAGAATCAATATTGTGAAAAAGACTGTGCTACCAAATGAAATCTACAGATTCAAAAAGATCCCTATCAAATTACCAATGGCATTTTTTTCCCCAGAAATAGAACAAAAAACTTCACAATTCATATGAAAGGGAACACAAAAGACCCTGAATAGCTAAAGCAGTCTTGAGAAAGAAGAATGGAACTGGCGGAATCAATCTTCTTGACTTCAGAGAGTACTACTAGCTGTAGTCATCAAGACAGTATGGTACTGGCACTAAAATAGAAATATAGACCAGTGGGACAAGATAGAAAGCCCAGAAATAAACCCATGCACTTATGGGTACTTTATTTTGACAAAGGAGGAAAGAAACAATGGGGAAAGACAGCCTCATCAATAAATGGTGCTGGGGAAACTATACAGCTACATGTAAAATAATGAAATTACAACACTTCTAACACCATGCACAAAGATAAATTCAAACTGGATTAAAGACCTAAAGGTAAGACCAGAAACTATAAAACTCTTAGAGGAAAACAGGCAGAACACTCGATGGTATAAATCAAAGCAAGATCCTTTATGACCCACCTCCTAGAGTAATGGAAATAAAAACAAAAGCAAACAAGTGGGGCCTGATTAAACTTAAAAGCTTGCCCTCAGCAAAGGAAGCTATAAGCAAGGTGAAATGAAAACCCACTGATAAAGGATTAATTTCCAAAATATACAAGCAACTCATACAACTCAATACCAGAAAAACAAACAAGCCAATTAAAAAGAGGGGAAAAGATCTAATTAGACATTTTTTCCAAAGAAGACATGCAGATGGCTAACAAACAAATGAAAAGATGCTCAACAATACTCATTATTAGGTAAATACAAATCAAAACAACAGTGAGATATAACCTCACACCAGTTAGAATGGCCTTAATAAAGATGTCTATAAACAATAAATGCTGGAGATGGTGTAGAGAAAAGGGAACACTCTTGCACTATTGGTGGGAATGTAAATTGATACAACCATTATGGAAGATGGCATGGGTATTCCCTAAAGAAAACTAGGAATAAAACCACCATATAACCCAGCAATCCCACTGCTAGGTATATACCCTGAGGAAACCAAATTGAAAAAGATACATGTATCCCATTGTATTGTGGCACTATTTACAATAGCTAGAATATAGAAGCAACCTGGAAGTCCATCAGTAGATGAATGGATAAAGAGGTTGTGGTATGTATACACAACGGAATATTATTCAGCCATAGAAAGGAACACATTTGAGTCAGTCCTAATGAGGTGGAAGAACATAGAGCCTATTATACAGAGTGGAATAAATCAGAAAGAGAAAGATAGATATTGTATTCTAATGCATATATATGGAGTATAGAAAAATTGTACTGAAGAATTTATTTATAGGGTAGATATAGAGAATAGACTTATGGACATGGGGAGGAGGGAGGAGAGGGTGAGATGTACGGAGAGAGTAACATGGAAACTTACATTTTCATATGTAAAAGAGATAACCAACAGGAATTTGCTGTATGCCTCAGGAAACTCAGACAGGGTCTTTGTATTAGTCTAGAGGGGTGGGGTGGGAGGGAGATGGGAGGGAGGCTCAAAAGGGAGGGGATACATTTACCTATGACTGATTCATGTTGAGGTTGACAGAAAACAACAAAATTCTGTAAAGCAGTCATCCTTCAATTAAAAAATAAATGAAATTTTTTTAAAAGAGAAAAAAAAATCAAGACTAAAATATTCAATAGCTTAAATGAAAGACATACTAGATAGAATGAACAGCACTCTAAGTGATACAGAATTGTGCATAAGTGATATGGAAAACAGAATAATGGAAATTATTCAATCAGAACAGCAGAATGAAAAACCCTTAGAAAATGAAAGCAATTTAAGAGATCTAAGGAATAACATTAAGCTTTCCAAAAATCACATTTTAAGGGTGACAGAAGAAAGAGAAGGGTGACAAAACTCTACTTGAGGAAATAAGACTGAACATTTCCAAACTTGAAGAAGGCAGCAGGCATCCAGATTCGTGGAGCACAGAGGGTTTGAAACAGCATAAACTGTAACAATGAAATGAAACCAAATATTGAAATTATACCAATGGCAACAATGTGGATGGACCTAGACACTGTTATTCTTATCAAAATAATTCAGACAAAGACAAATACTGTATGATATCTCTTATATGTAGAATCTAAAAAAAAAAAAAAAATGCCAACTGATATATATGCAAAAGAAAAACAGACTGACAGATACAGAAAGCAAACTTGTGGTTATCAAATGGGAGAGGGACAGTGAAGGGACAAATAAATTAAGGGTATGGAATTATGAGATACAAAATTAGGAGCTACAAGCTACTATGTACAAAATGGATAATCAACAATGATATCCTGTATAGCACAGAGTGTTATAGCCATTACCTTGTAATACCTTTTAATGGAGTATAATCTACCAACAATACTGAATCACTATGATATACAAGTGAAACTAATACTGTAAATCAACTGTATTTCTATAAATACTGGAGAGGGTAAGAAGAAAAGAGAATCCTCATACATTGTTGATGGGAAATTGATAAACACTGTGGAGGAGAAGGGGACGACAGAGGATGAGATGGCTGGATGGCATCACCGACTCAATGGACATGAGTTTGGGTAAACTTTGGGAGTTTGCGATGGACAGGGAGCCCTGGCATGCTGCAATTCATGGGGTCGCGAAGAGTCAGACATGACTGAGTGACTGAACTGAACTGAACTGATGGAGAAGAGTATGGAGTTTCCTTAAGAAACTAAAACTAGAGCTTCCATGTGATCCAAAAAACCTACTCCTGGGCATATATCCAAAGAAAAACATGGATTGAAAGGATACATGCAACCCAATGTTCATAGTAGCACTGTTTACAATAGCTAAGACATGAAAGCAACCTAAATGTCTATTGACAGATGAAAGGATAAAGAAGATGTAATATAGGCATATAATAGAATATTACTGAGCCATTACTGAGAATGAAATAATGTCATTTGCAACAACATGAATGGACCTAGAGATTATCATACTATGTGAAGTAAACCAGACAGAGAAAGGCGAATACCATACAATAGTGCTTATATGTGGAATCTAAAATATAGTAGAAATGAACTTATTTACAAGACAGAAACAGATTTGTAGACATAGAAAACAAATTTATGGTTACCAAAGGGGAAAGCGGGAGAGATAAATCACGAGTTTGAGATTGGCAGGTACAAGCTACTGTGTATACAACTGGTAAACAACAAGTTTTATTGTTTAGCAGAGGGAACTATATTCAATCTCATAATGAACTGCAATGGAAAATAATTTTAAAATTCAATATTGCATTTAGAACATGACATACACTATGGTTATAGATAGTAAATGTCTTTGCCATAGATTTTGTGAGTAATATGTGTAAGGTACGGAGTTATAGTAGGTAAGGTTCAGAAAAAGAATGAGACTGGCACTCTACAGGAACAGATTACCTTTAATGAAGCAAGAAGGGGCAGCAGTCAGATTATCGAGGTGCTGCACTTATCTAAGAAAAGAGTAAGTATATATAGGCATGTATGTAGAAAGATATTGTCTTAAGGGGGCCTCTCCTTCTCCAAGGTTGCTGGGAGTAGTTATCTCTTAAACGGCTGGGGCAAGGAGTTCTGGAGATCGGCCAGAGGCTGGGCAGGCTTGCATCTGGGCATAATCAACCTAATGTCTATTTTTCCTTCGGGTGAGAGAGTTCTTTGTTTTGCCTAGAAGGGTAGGAAGGATCTGGAGGGGGCTTTTAACTCCAGGCTACCTTAACTCCAGACTAAGCCATGCAACTTTCCTTCATTCTAGACCTTAAGGAATATATATAAAAAGAGAAAGAGATGTGGCTGCCGTTAATGTTCAGGGCTTCTTCATGCTGATAAGTGAGGGTCCGGGGTTTCTAGTCCAGGAGGGAGTCTAAGGCCTGTAAGTGTTGATTTTCTTTTCTTGCCATGTTCTTTTCTTTTTCAAGCAAAAGAACATTCTTGACTTGGTCTCGAGAGATGGCCCAAATCCGTTCTTGGAGAAAACTTTGAAAGAGATTGAAGAGACAAGGTCCAAATAAGAGGAATAAAATGATAAGTGCCAATGGTCCCAGGAAAGGGAGCAACCAAGGGAGGATCTGTTGGAACAGGTTTTGGGGAGTGTAAAGGTTTTGTAACTCTTTTTTGTGGCATTCAATTCTATCTCTAAATTCTTTGACTCTGCCCTGGACTATGCCCATTTCATTAACAAAATAGCAGCAGTCTTCCCTTAGAAAATGGCAGGCCCCTCCATTTTCTGCAGTGAGAAGGTCCAGGGCTTGCCTATTTTGTAGGGCCACAGAAGCTACTGAGTTAATTTGTCTTTGGACTGAAACAAAGGACTCTGCTACTTGCACCATATCCTCATTAAGTTCTTGGGACAGCTTGTAGTAAAAATGGGCCACGGTCGAAATGCCTGCAATCCTGGTGCCTAGGGCTGCTGCTATGCCAGTCCTAATCAGGAGGGGGGTTATGACAGCTCGTCTTTTTCTGTGGGAAAGTTTCCCTTGGGGGTAGACTATTTGTTCTACCTCTTCTTCTTTGAGGAATGTTAGACCCGGGGTCAGGAAGACCAAGATGCAAGGTCCAGGGGGGTCAAGGGGCGGACATGAATATACATAGGTCCCACAGAGAATGAAGATTCCCAGGTTGGTGCAACTATTTGTGCTGTTCCAGAGAACCCAAGTGGAACAGAAGGAGGGAGCGGAGTTTGTAAGACCAGTGTATTTGGGACTAGAGTAGTTGATACAGTCTAGGATTGAAGAGGCTGAGAGTAGGACGTTGTCAGAGACTGACCCAATAAGTTATGTGTTTTTTTTTTTTGTTTGTTGGGAAGGGGAGGTATAATTGTCCTGTGACAGCCAGGTTGAGGGTAAGGGAATTGCTATGTGTGGTGAGGGAGACAGTGACATGCATATCCAACACTGGGATGTGTGTTGTGTGTACTGTAAGAATTGGAAAGAAGAGTTGAGAAGGCGGGTAAGGTGTTGGTTATCAGAAGGAGGTTTTAGGAGAGGCCATAATTGGGAAAGAAGGTCTAGGTGTTTATAAGGCTCAGGGGTCGCCTGTAACTGGGAAATTAAATATTTTTATAACTTGTTCTTGTTTTTTTGTTTTTGTTTGTGTGTCTGTTCCTTTGTTTTCTTTTCTGATTTTGATCTATTATCCAACCCCCATCTGTGTACCCCCAGTGGGTAATGGGATAGAAACATATGTGTTTTTTGTTTTATTTTGTTTTGTTTTCCCATTTGGCCTATGGCAGGTGCTCACGAAACTTACTCTCTTTTGTACTTTAACAGCGAGTAGGGGTTTGGACTCCCCTCGCTCCCTGAGGTTCACGGTGCACGGCCTTGGAGTCATATTATAACATGAGGAATGAACATAGGAATAAATGTCTAAGCAGGGCCAGGGACTAGACAGAAGGCTGGGGAGTGCAGCAAAGATAAGGAAGAGAGGAGTCATGGTTCTGTTAGTTAGGTAGTGCAGAGGAAATAGTACCCTAGGAGTAGAACACTGCTAACAATGTAGGTGATACCAACGGAAAGACGAAGGATAAGTGACCAGTCCTGAGGTGAGAGAGTGATTAGGCCTATAGCAAGGACTAAGATTAAGAGTGCAGTTACAGTTAGATGGGAAGAGGCCAGTCAGGGCAAGGGGCAGAAGGTCCTTGGTGGTTGCTTGAATCTGAGGAGGAACAGTGTTCATTAGAATGTAGAATGATGTAGAGAATGAGAGTAAAGAAATCAATTTCGTCTGAAGTTAAGTTGTAAAAGGTCCCCTGGAGCCACAGTTGAGACACCAGCGTGGTTAGGTCTTTGAAGGAGGTTCCTGTCGGGATGCTGGTCCAGAGGTCTTGTAGTAATTGGGTCAGGAACAGCTGTAGGTTGAAGAGTGTCCAGATCATTCAGTGTCTTCTTGGATGGTCGACAGAGGTTGTTGCTGGGTGATTTTTAAGGAGGTAGGCCCTGTGAGAGAGACCTGATAGGGGTCAGTTAAGGAGGGCAGCGCAGGATCAGAGGTGAGGTGAGAGAGGTATACTCAGGAGGTGACTCCAGTGGATAATGGGATAGAAACTTTTTTTTTTTTTTGGCTTGAAGTTGTACTACTCTGGCTAAGGCTGACATCTCAGGCAAAGTAGGTTGTCTATTTCAATAACGTGATAAGAGTTAACTACAAGCTTTTGCCTAGGCATGTTTCTATTATACCATGGTTGGAGCTGTTGGGTCAGTAACAGCTGTAGGTTGGAGTGTCCAGCTCATGCAGTGTCTTCTTGGATGGTCGGCAGAGGTTGTCGCTGGGTGATTTTTTAAGGAGGTAGGCCCTGTGAGAGAGACCTGATAAGTTAAGGAGGGCAGTGCAGGGTCATAAGTGACCCATTTTAGGCAAGAGAAATGTACCCAGGGGGTGACCTTCTCGAGTTTAGCTACAGTTGGGATAAGAAGGATGATTTTGAATGGTCCCTGCCACTTTGAGTTTAGGTCACCCTGGGGATTATCTGACGGATAGACCATATCCCCAATTTGTAAAGGGGGCAAGGGAGCTTGGGGGTCAGGGGCAAGCAGGTTGTGGTTGACGAAATTTCCAGAGGGCATTGTGGAGTTCTGCCAGCAGAGGGGAGTGTAAGAAGCTTGGTATGGGAGGAGGTTCAGGGGGAGTCCAGGAGGGAGCATGGGCCTTCTGTACATCACATCAAAGGGGCTCAGCACCAGGGGCTTTCTGGGCAAAGCCCGCACTTTGAGGAGAACAATTGGCAAAAGTTTAGTCCAATCCCGATGTACCTCGAGAGTTAATTTGGTAAGAGTTTCTTTGATTATTCTATTCATCCTTTCTACCTTTCCCAAGGACTGGGGATGATATGGAATGTGAAATTTCCAGGATATCGCTAAGGATTGGAAAAGTTGTTGGGTGACCTTGGACGTAAATTCTAGGCCCTTATCAGACTATAGGGATGAAGGCAGGCCAAACCTGAGGATGATTTCTGAGGGAGGATTTGGGCCACAGTGTGGGCTCTTTTGTTCATAGTGGGAAATGCTTCTACCCATCCTGAAAAAATGTCCACAAGGACCAGGAGATATCTGAATCTTCAAACCGGGGGCATATGAATAAAGTCTATCTGCCAATCCTGTGCTGGGAGGCTGCCTTGCATTTGATGGGATGGAAAGGAGGTAGGTTTAAGGTTGGAATTGGGATGAATACATTGACAAGTTTGACAGGAGCAGGTAAGGTTATCTAAATATTGTTGATCAGCAGTGGATATGGGGAAGTGGTTACGGAGGAATTGTTGGAGTGTCTTGGATGAGAGTTGAAAGAGTTGGTGTAGATAAGAGAGGATTTTTCTGGTGGTGGGAGCATCGGATGGAGTCAGAGCTAAGATGACTGGGGACTGGAGGGAGGGATGGGACAGGGCTATCTCTTTTGTCTTCTGGTTTGCAGCATTGTTGTAGGCTAATATGAGACTTCTCTTTTGATGTCCTCTACAGTGGAGGATGGTGGCTTTGTTTTGTAAGAGTGCTGCTTCTAGAAGTTTGTGGATCAGATCTGAATTAATAATGGGGGATTCCTTTTGGGTTAGGAAACCTCTCTCTCCCCATATTAGGATGTTTGAGTGAAGTATGTCATAGGAATATGTTGAGTCTGTGTGGATGTTAACCCTTAGATTTTTAGCCAGAGTCAAAGCTCTGGTGAGAGCTATTGCCTGTTGGGAGGTGGTGTGAGGTGGCAGAGGTGAAGCTTCAATTGTCTGGGTCACGTAATTGTGGCAAAGGCCCCCATGGATGATGGGATATCCTGCTGCAAAAGGTGGGGATTTTTGAGAGCTGCCATCAACGAACCAGTGTGGAGTGTCTGGGTCTCGGATGGACTGATCTGTTAAATGTTGAAAAGCATTTTGTGTAAGATCTACTGTTAGCCTGCAGCTATGTAGGAGAGGGTCTGTTTGTAGAGGATATGGGTAATAAGCTGGTGGGGTTAAGGGGAGAGCAGGGGGAGAATGAGAGCCGAGGGTCGAGGAGAAAGGCATGAAGGACTTGCACCCTGGAAGGAGGGAGGGAGAGGAAAGCCTGATGTGATAGTAATTCTTAGAAGGTGTGTGGAGAACAGACTGCTGAAGGGGCATGTCTAGAGAGTTTATTTGCTTCAGGTATGAGTGCTGCGATAGCAGCCATGGCCTGTATGCAGGGAGGCCACCCCTTGATCACCACATCAAGCTGTTTTGACAGATAGGTTATGGGAGCCCAGGTGTCTCCAGCCCGCTTACATAGAAGTCCCAGAACCTGTCCTTGGTTGGAATGGGCAAAGACAAAGAATGGTCTGGTGTGATCTGTCAGGTGGAGAGTTGGCACTCAGAGGAAACTCTGGGTGAGCTGGTGAATAGGATTGGCCAGAGAGGAGGGGTTAAACAGGGGCTCATCTAGACATCCTTTAGTAACCTCATAGAGTGGCTTTGCAATGAGGGAGAAGTTAAGGATCCAGATAGAGAAAAAGTTTCAGAGGCCGAGAATAGACAGGTGTTCTCTTTTTGTTTTTGGAAGTAGACAGTTAATTAAGGCCTGAATTCTATCTGGGGATATAGTTTTTTGTTGGTGGGATATGGGGAGCCCCAAGTAGGTGATATTTGTCTGTACTTCTTGGGCCCTGGATCGGGACACCCAGACACCCCAGTATCCCAGGGCCCCAAGGAGTTTGGCAGTATGTTGGAGACAGAGATTTGGGGTTGGGCTACAAAGGAGGAGGTTATCTACATATTGAAAGAGATGACTTGGGGTTAGGTCAAGTGTCTGTAGGTCCTTTTGTAAAGCCTGTCCAAAAAAGTGGGGGCTGTCTCTGAACCCCTGGGGGAGAACTGTTCTTGTTAGTTATTGGGAAATATGTGTCTTGGGGCACTGCCGGGTTAAGGTGAAAAAGGGTTGGGAGAGGGGGTGGAGGGGGATGGTGAAAAAGGCATCTTTGAGATCTAATACTGTGAAGTGGGTTGCAGGTGGGGGTATGGCAGACAGAAGGGTGTAAGGATCAGGGACTACTGGGAATGTTGGCATAATAGCCTCACTGATTTTTCTCAGGTCCTGGACCAGTCTCCAAGAGTTTGAACCCTTTCTTACTGCCACATTAGAGGTGTTATGTGGTGAATGGGTAGGAATTAAGATGGAGGCTTGAAGAAGATGATCTATGATAGGCTTAAGTCCCTCGTGGGCCTTCGGGGAGAGAGAGTACTGTTGTTGGATGACTATAGTTGAGGGGTCTTTTAAGGTAATGTGGACTGGGGGATGATGTTTGGCTACGGATGGGTGATCAGTGTCCCGGATTTGGGGGTCTAAGGAAGGTAGATCCAAGGGAAGGATGGTCCAGGTACCATCTGCATGCAGAAAATAGAGACTGTATCGAGGGGGGGTATGGTAATAAAGACTCCCAATTTGGATAATAGATATCTCCCTAGGAGTGCCATTAGGCACTTAGGCATTATGAAGAATGAATGTATGAGGGTTGATTTTCCAAATTGACAGAGTAATGGACGGCTGATTTTTGGCCTTAAGGGAACTCCAGAGACCTCCTTTATTGTGAGTTCTGAGTCTTGAGTTAGGCCTGAGTAGGAAGTTAAGAGAGAGAAAGCGGTTCCAGTGTCCACTATGAAGGAGGTCTTTTTTCCGGCCACTACCCCGTCTACCCTAAGTTCCAAGCTCGTGTCTGGTACGTGGGCTGAGGGACTGGAACCTGGGCCCCATCATTGGAACAACTCTTGTAGTGTTTGGCTGGGGTTTTGGGGAGAAGTGGGGATATCCCCAGGGGCGCCAGGGCGTCTCTGTGGACATTCCATTCTCCACGTCTGGGAGGTGGCAACCTCTCCAGGGATGTCAGAGCATCCCTGGGGACAGTCCATCTTCCAGTGTGCCCACTGGCCACAGGTTGGGCATGCTTTTGTGGGGAGCCGTGGGTTTGGGCATGCCTTTGCCCAGTGTCCTGACAGGTTGCATCTGAAGCAGGGTCCAGGGGGGTGGGGTGGGGCGGGAGGGAGTGCATCTTAAGTCCCTGTCTGGGATGACTTGGGCTGGGCTTATCTCTTCCCTTAATTGCTGCCGCCAAAAGGGCATATTTTGCTTTTCTCTCATGGTCTTTTTCTCTTTTGGCTTCCCCCGCTCTATTATTGAACACCTTGAAGGCTACTTCTAGAAGTTCTCTTTGGGGGGTCTCAGGGCCCTTCTTTAGTTGTCAAAGCTTGTGTCTAATATCAGTGGCAGACTGACTGAACATGAAGGTATAGTAACCCAGCAGGGGTGGCGATATCTAGGTTGGTATACTTTTGGACTGCCTCTATGAGACGTGCCAAGAATAAGGCTGGATTTTCGTCTGCTCCTTGGGTGATTTCTCTGACTTTATTATAATTGACATGGATATGAGTATTTTTCTGCATTCTTTCTAGAAGTCAAGTAATCTTATGATTGAGTTCCTTGATACCTGGGTCACTGGGCTGGTAAGTTCAGTGGGGATCTAATTGAGGCACTGCCTCATCAGCAACTGGGCTATCCCAGTCTTGGTTATGTAAGTGATCGGCATAGGGTTTTGCTGTTTGTCTTTTTCATCTGGAGTGAGAGTGGCATTTAAGATATTTAGATAGATGGTGGCGATAACCCTATATGCAAAACAGAAAAAGAGACACAGAAGTACAGAACAGACTTTTGAACTCTGGGGGAGAACGTGAGGGTGGGATGTTTTGAAAGAACAGCATGTATACTATCTATGGTGAAACGGACCACCAGCCCAGGTGGGATGCATGAGTCAGGTGCTCTTGCCTGGTGCACTGGGAGGACCCTGAGGAGTCGGGTGGGGAGGGAGGTGGGAGGGGGGATCGGGATGGGGAATACGTGTAACTATATGGCTGATTCATGTCAATGTATGACAAAACCCACTGAAATGTTATAAAGTGATTGGCCTCCAACTAATAAAATAATATTTAAAAAAAAAAAAAAAAAAAGATATAATATATGTTACTCCCTGTGAGGTTATAGGCCTGGGAGAGTCTCAGGAATTCTTTTCTGTATCTGGTAGGATTTTCAGAAAATGATCCTAACTTTTCTTCTATCTGGCTCATATCCAACAATGAAAAAGGCACGTGGACTCGGGTGGGGTCCTCTGGCTCTGCCACCTCTCTCAGGGGAAACATATGTTGGGTACGTGACCATGTGGCAAGAGGGGAGGGGGGTCAGGGAGATGGGGTAGCAGGGTTGAGGGGGAGTCAGCAGAGGTTTTGGGGTCAGTAGGTGAATTGGATGAGGGGGAAGGAGAGGGTTGGCAGGGTGGCAGATAGGGAGGGGGGCTCGTCCACTGGGTCAAAGTCTCGGGGTACAGAAGATTGTGACCGGCGGTTAGTTGAAGAAGAAGAGCCTTTTGTTTGGGAGGCAAGGTGCGTAGAAGGACCTCGTGGGTGGAGCAGTTCTTGCATAGGGAGGGCCTGCTCTGAAGAGCCCAGAAGTCTTGTGCATGTGGGACCTCCGACCCTTTGCCATTCTGTTTGAGGAAGTTAGTGAGATCTGATAAAATATTTAACTTGAAAATCCTGAACTCAGGCCAGCGGTTTTGGTTGTCTAATTGGTATTGAGGCCAGATCTGCATACAGAGTTGTTTTAAGCGGTTAGCTTTGAGTTCAGTGAGAGAGAGTGGCTAGAGATTTTTGGGAACACAGGCCAGAGGGGAATCCTTTGGGACAGATTGGCCAGACCCCATAATTGAAAGGCAAGCAGAGGCTCCTATTGGGAGCTCGAGTCGTCACCTGTAGTCACAATAGGAGTTATGAGAAGAGAGCTCTGTGGCGAGGTGGAGCGCCCCCACCGTTGCCTACAGAGTGGCCCTAGGCTGGGGTTCCCCAGGACCTGGAGAGGACTAAGTTTTAGGGCACCTCTAGAAAGCCGTTTGGATTGGCGCTTACCTTAATTTAGGGGCCGGCTTGAATGGAGTGTTGCATGTAAAGCGGTCTAATGGCAGAAGGCCTCTGTCCTGGAGTTGGTCGGTCTTGCGAAAAAAAGAGTGTAGAGAAAACAGGAAGAGAGAGAGGCCAATATTCCTCAGGGTACGTGGAGAAAATAAAGCCATTACACGGAACTTGTACTGCTCATGAAAGCACAGGGCATCCTCTCGAGGAGGTCTTGAAAGCCCGGGCAGGAAAGTGAGCTCGTCAGGCTTCCACGTTCTGAAGAGCTGGCCGTGGAAAAGGAGAAGGAACCTCAACCTCCCAGGTTTCGGCACCAAAAATGTAAGGTATGGAGTTTGAGTAGGAAAGGTTCAGAAAAAGAACGAGACTGACACTCTACAGGAATAGATCACCTTTAATGAGGCAAGAAGGGGCAGCAGTCAGATTAGCGAGCTGCTGCACTTTTGTAAGTATATATAAGCATATATGTAGAAAGATACTGTCTTAAGGGGGCCTGTTCTTCTCCAAGTTTGCTGGGAGTATTTATCTCTTAAATGGCTGGGGCAAGGAGTTCTGGAGATCGGCCAGAGGCTGGCAGGCTTGCAGCTGGGTGTAATCAACCCAATGTCTATGTTTTCTTCGGGTGAGAGTGTTCTTTGTTTTGCCTAGAATGGTGGGGAGGACCTGAAGGGGAGCTTTAACTCCAGGCTGGCTACCTTGAGCCATGCAACTTTCCTTCAATATGTTAAATATACTTTTATTTAAGCTGAACCTTTCTCATTTTCTCATAAACCTCTCTTACTAATAAACTGCATATATACTCTGCCTAGTGGATATTCCAGCAACTATTATAGTAAAAATATCACCATTGCCCAGCAGACACTCTCACATTTCTTTTTTATCAACATAATGCAAACTCTCCTACACAAAGCATATACTCCTTATAATTTTACTCAACTGTCTTCTAAGGATAGCAGTACTTTCTCATAACATTCAAATATTTGTTTCATAGAGTTATAAATTGCTATTGGTGAATCATAATATCTAAAGGAGAGAATGACATAAGAGTTCCATTTGCTCTCTCCAGGTCCTCGCTAGCAATAGCCATTCAACCTTGTGCAGTGTTGTTCTGAGTCTTCTGAATTCTCACATATGGTGAGCCCATTGAAGTTCTGTGATCATGTTCCAAAACCATAAGTCAGGACTGACTAAATAATGAGCTGAGAGTTGTAAAAAAAAAAAAAAAAAAAAAAAAGTGTTTTCTATTTATATTAATAGTGCTCTAGCGAACTCAAAAGCCTAATCTCTTTTGTGTGTATCCTCTCTAATTCACGTTACTTTCCTGTATTAACCACACACTCATGTTGAAAATGATAGCACATACTTTCCTATAGAGTTGCACCATTTTAAATTCCCCTCAACAGTGTTCCAATTTCTCCACATTCTCACTTACACTAATTGACTTATGTTTATTTATTGTTTTATAATAACCATTCATGACAGGTATGAGGTAATATCTCATTATGGTTTTGATTTATATTTCCCTGATGATTAGTGATGTTGAGCATTTTCTTCACATAGAGTATTAAAGTTCATAAAAAATTAAAAGTTGAATTTCCATATGAGAAAGCAATCCCTTTTATAGGTATTTATCCAAAAGAATTGAAATCATAATCGTAGAGATATTTGTACTCCCATGTTTATCACAGAACTATTCACAATACCCAAGATGTGGAAACAATCTGTGTTCACTGGCAATGAATGAATAAAGAAAATAAGAATGTATATATACATGCAGCATAATACTATTTCTTCTTAAAAGAGAAAATTTTGCAATATGTAGTAACATATATGTAATGAGAACATTATGCTAAGTGAAGTAAGGTAATCAGAGAAAGACACTCCAGTATTCTTGCCTGGATAACCCCATGGACAGAGAAACCTGGAGGACTACAGCCCATAGGGTCATGAAGAGTCAGACACTGAAGTGACTGAGAATGCACACAAGCAAAATGAGTATCCTCTAAAGATCTGCTATACAACGTCATACCTGTAGTCAGCAATAATATATTGCACACGTAAGTTTGTTAAGAGGGTAAATGTCATGCTAAATGTTATTACCATATTAAAATAAAATAAAAGATAACACATAAAGAAAGGGGACATTTTGGCAATCCATAGTTTCTTTTTCTTTCAATCCTGTTCTGCTTCTCAGTAAACTGAATAAAGAGTGTTTAGAACATGTGTTTCAGAAATTCAATAAAAACAATTTTATACAGTGTTTCCTCTTGTAAGGTAGAATTAAATTAAATCATGTTCAAACTAAAAAAAAAAAAATGATTCTTCATGCAAGTAAAATGGGTTTATAATTGCATAAAACTAGAATTTTATAATATGATGATAAACACTAAAATACATGATAATAATTTAAAATTTTAACTTTCCTTACTTGTAATATAATTGCAATTAAATTTTTCATTTTGCAAGATTTTAATTCACAAGCACTTGTAAGAAATAAAGCATTCTGACATTCCCTTTATTTGGTTTCCCACACGATAATATTTTGCAAAATTATAGTGCAATATCATAAGATGGATATTGATATTTATACCATCAAGATACTGAACATTTCTGAGCTCAGTTCAGTCGCTCAGTCATGTCTAACTCTTTGCGACCACATGGACTTCAGCATGCCAGGCCTCCCTGTCCATCACCAACTCCCAGAGTCTGCTCAAATTTTGTCCATTGAGTCAGCGATGCCATCGAACCATCTCATCCTCTGTCATCCCCTTCTCCTTCTGCCTTCAATCTTTCCTAACATGGGGGTCTTTTCAAATTTCTAAGGATTCTTTTTTTTTTTTCATTTATTTTTCTAGGGATTCTTAAATTATGAATACATTTTTTCACAGTTATAAGACATTCTAATACTTAACTTTGTATTAAGCAAGTTTTGATAGTTTGTGTTTTTCAGGAAAGTAGTCCTGAATTTATATATGTATAAATTTTTTGCAGTATTCACTTATTACACTTTTGACTTCTGGAGGGTCTGTAATTGTGTCTTGTGTCATTTCTAATATTGAGAATTAGTATTATGTTATGATACTCTGATTCTACTTAATCATTCTGTTTTATCTGGCCTCTGGGGTCTGTTGGAGAAGGAAATGACAAGCCACTCCAGTATTCTTGCCTGGAAAATCCAATGGACGGAAGAGCCTGGTAGACTACAGTTCATGGGGTGTCAAAGAGTCGGACACGACTGAGTGACTTCACTTCACTTTCACTTCTGGGGTCTGTTGACATCTGAGTGTGAGGGATTATTTCTCATTACCATTGAGTGGGGTTGGGGGTTCTGATTTCCCATAAATATATCCATTAACATCATGGGAGCTGTTACTTATAAACTGAAAGTGTTGAAATTCCAGCTCCCCACTTAACTTTCTCTAACGTCACTTTGTTGGGGGCTGGAGGGGTACGTTTTTTTTTTTTTTCCCTGTGAATGTAGAGATCCAGGTTACCCAGTGGATTTTCATTGGAATGGGTGAGATTGAGGCCACAGTTATTTCTATGCTTTTGGCTGATGCTGAGAAGTTATTGTTTAAAAATTTTTGTCTTACTAGGCTGCCTTTTTTCTTATCCTCCTGTGAGCAGAGACAAGAGTTTTTTTGTTTGTTTGTTTGCTTATTTTTGTTTTTAATCTGAGATCATTGGAATACCTGAGTGGCTGGTTCCTTCAGATCAAGTCTTAGGCATATAAGAACAAAAGAAAACCTAGATAATCAGCACAATGTCTTTCCAAGGTCTCTAAGTATCTAGCCAGTCTGTCTTCTCTCTACATTTCATGATGTGTTTGTGTTTGTTTTATATAGTAATGTTCAGGGTTTTCAGTTGTGCTTAGCAAGCATAGTGAAAAGTATATCTACTCCATATTTCTGGGAGCAGAATTTTATTATATTTTTTTATGTTTTTTTTTTATGAAAAAAATAATGATGCCTTTAACAGAACTTTATTCTTTTTGAAATAGGGTCTGCATTTTCATTTTATATCAATACCTACAAACTATGTAGCTGGCTCTGCCTGGGTGTTTGACATGAAAGGAGGGAATTTCAGTGAGTGTTCAATATGTCATTTTGAATTTGAAGTCCTGCAGTATTAAAAAAAAAAAATTGATTACGTCATTCTCTCTTTTTAAGTTTATCCAGTATTTTTGATCACTCTAAAGACAATACTAAATTCTTTAAGGTCTATAAGGTTTTACATGTTCAGGAGTCTGACCCCCTCTAGCTTCATTTAGCATCTTTTGCTCATTACTCTTTCCTCTCCAATCATTACTCTCTATCTACCAGGTTAAGTTTATTCCTAGATAGAGCACAATTGGGGAAAACTGACTGGTCAGGGAATTAGGAGAAAAAATAGCCAGAGCAAACAGCAAATGCAAAAGTTCTGGTTTTATTTTGATGTTAATGTGATTTTTTTTTTTTAATATAAAAACATAGATAATGGTATTATTAACATTCTGGAAAAGACTGAGGTTGATCAGGTTGCTTTGGAGGGACTCAGAGAAAGACAAAGACTGAAAAATTAGGAAAGAAAATATTTTTTTAATACTTCTTCTCTACAAGAAGAGATATGAAGTAGCAAATATTACATATGAGAGAGGATCTTTGTTTTTATAAAGTTTATGTATTCTCATGGTTCTTTTGAGGGATCAAAGATACTGAGCATAATGTCTGACACATTGTCTTCAGTATTACAGTGACCTGCAGAGCCAAAAAAATCTCCATTTCCAGCAGTTGACTAGAAATAGTACTGAGGGAAGATAGTTCTTCAAACAACTAATGATTTCTTGGTTTTCCTCTTACATGGAAAAAGAACTTTGACCATTGAAAATATTAGAGTATCTGTGACATAAATTCCATTTATTATAACTTTCAAAGAAGTCTATAACCTAAATGTAAGTGTGCGTTTTCCTAAGAAATCTTATTAATGGACAAATTACAAATATAAAGTATATGTTGTATGTCTCCCAGACACTTAACCATTACTGAGGTTTATTTTGCACATTTATTGTTTAAAATTTTTAATATGTATTGCATGTACTTTACTGAATTAAAGAGTATGTGTCACCATCAGATAAATATGAACACATTTAACTTTTCCATACTTCTTCCATAGTGCACAAAATGTAACTGAAAAGTTTGCCATTTTCACTAAAGACATTCTGAACCAATTCAGAAAAAGAGACCAAATGATACAAAAAAATATATTTTCACCTCTTGACCAATATTAATTTTGCATTATTTTCTCCTTAATTACAGACAATATTCACAAAATATTTTCATGGATATTAGTCTTACCATAAATCTTAATAATTATGTAATGTCCCACATTTCCCTTAGGTTCTTATTCTTTGCAAAAAGTATATGGACTTAAAGTACAAAAATACAAATATGTTTAGGGTACATGATATTCACAAGAAGTCAAATTACATGCGAGGCTAATCAGAACATTTGACAGAAAAAAATAGTGTCGTGTCTTAGACTGCAGAACCATCAGCTGTTCGGCCTTCTTTAGTGTCAAAGGAAAACTCATTGTGCTTTACTAGTGGCCCTTAAACACTTCATCACTCAGTTTAGTGAGATTCTTCTACAGATTAAGAAATCTCAGAAATTATATTAGGTAGTTATTGTAGTAATAATGCCATGCAACAAATGATCTCAAAATCTCAGTGGTAAATTTTATTGCTTACTTTTTACCCTATGGGTATTCAGGATAACTGGGGACGCCCCTACTTCCTATTGTAGGGCAGATCAATATGGCTTTTCCATGTTTCTCATCCTTCCCCAGAACAGGTGGGCTTTTGTCATGATCATGGCAAAATTAAAAAAGACAAATATAATCACTTAAGCCCATTTCAAGACCCTGCTTTCAACAATCCTTTGATTATATCAAACACACA
Organism: Muntiacus reevesi; assembly: GCF_963930625.1. Taxonomy (NCBI): domain Eukaryota; kingdom Metazoa; phylum Chordata; class Mammalia; order Artiodactyla; family Cervidae; genus Muntiacus; species Muntiacus reevesi. Next base: position 86,735,267 of record NC_089257.1, read on the forward strand.
AAGAAGTTTCTGTGAAAGCTTGGCATTTTCTCCAAGACACATTTCTTATCCTCTACTTCCTGAAAATTTCTCTGATGTATCCAACCCAGTGATTCTCCTCTATTGGTCTCCTGTATCACTTATTTTTTAAGTCACTTAACAAAAATATTTCATAACATTTCCTTTAAGGTAAATTATTTTCAATGAATAATTATTTTTTATATTTGATAAAACTTCAGAATTATATCCCAATGACTGTTTCTCAATTTTTATCACATTTACAGCACAAAAAATTAATAAAATAAATTATTATTGACAGAAACTATGAGAAAGATCTTTAGATTAGACAGTTTTGGCTTAAGTTCTGTTTGTCAATAGTGTATACATCAAGATAACTACAAAATATACATCATGTGTGTACTTTAAAAAACTAAAAATTATTATTGAATCCATGTCCAACACAGTCAACAGGATCTCTAGCCATTGTGGTTATTTAGGTACCTGGAATGATGAAAGTGCCAATTTGCCACACGATTTTACCAAGGCAAATGAAAGGAGCTTAGCAAATGATGCACCATCTCCTAATTTATTCACTCAAATGGAATCTCAGGTATATTACTTCTACTTATATTTCATTAGTGAAAGCAAGTTATATTAGTGAAAATGAGTTCAAGCTCTAACTAAATAGAAAAGACGTAAATAAAAAAAATCATACCTTATCACTATTGACAAACCATGAGTAACTTTTATTAGTTATATGGAAGAAAATAAAACAAAAGGATGTAGAATAACTTCTGAAGCCACATAACTAGGAAGTAGAAAATTATTTAAGTGAACAATACTTGAAACTATAGTGTTCAGTTCAGTTCAGTTCAGTCACTCAGTCATATCTGACTTTTTGTGACCTCGTGAACCGCAGCACACCAGGCCTCCCTGTCCATCACCAACTCCCAGAGTCCACCCAAACCCATGTCCATTGAGTCGGTGATACCATCCAATGATTTCATCCTCTGTCCTTCCCTTCTCCCCCTGCCATCAGTCTTTGCCAGCATCAAGGTCTTTTCAAATGAGTCAGCTCTTCACATCAGGTGGCCAAAGTATTGGAGTTTCAGCTTCAGCATCAGTCCTTCCAACAAACACCCAGGACTGATCTCCTTTAGGATGGACTGGTTGGGTCTCCTTGCAGTCCAAGGGACTCAAAAGAGTCTTCTCCAACACCACAGTTCAAAAGCATAAATTTTTTGGTGCTCAGCTTTCTTTATAGCTCAAATTTCACATCCATACATGACTACTGTAAAAACCATAACCTTGACTAGACAGAATTTTGTTAGCAAACTAATGTCTCTGCTTTTTAATATACTGTCTAGGTTGATCATAACTTTCCTGCCAAGGAGTAAGTGTCTATTATTTTTCTGGCTGCAATCACCATCTGCAGTGATTTTGGAGCCAGAAAAATAAAGTCAGCCACAGTTTCCACTGTTTCCCCATCTACTTACCATGAAGTGATGGGACCAGATGCCATGATCTTAGTTTTCTGGATGTTGAATTTTAAGTCAACTTTTTCACTCTCATCTTTCACATTCATCAAGAGACTCTTTAGTTCTTCTTCCCTTTCTGCCCTAAGTGTGGCGTATTTGCATATCTGATGTTATTGTTATTTCTCCCAGCAGTCTTGATTCCAGCTTGTGCTTCATCCAGCCCAGCATTTCTCATGATGTACTCTGCATAGCAGTTAAATAAGTAGGGTGACTATATATAGCCTTGACATATTCCTTTTCCTATTTGGAACCAGTCTGTAGTTCCATGTCCAGTTCTAACTGTTGCTTTCTGACCTGCATACGGATTTCTCAAGAGGCAGGTCAGGTGGTCTGGTATTCCCACCTCTTTCAGAATTTTTCACAGTTTATTGTGATCCACACAGTCAAAGGCTTTGGCATAGTCAATAAAGCAGAAATAGATGTTTTTCTGGAACTCTCTTGCTTTTATGATGATCCAGTGGATGATGGCAATTGGATCTCTGGTTCCTCTGCCTTTTCTAAAACTAACTTGAACATCTAGAAGTTCATGGTTCACTTATTGCTGAAGCCTGGCTTGGAGAATTTTGAGCATTATCTACTAGTGTGTGAGATGAGTGCAATTGTTTGATCATTCTTTCGGATTGCCTTTCTTTGGGATTGGAATGAAAACTGAGCTTTTCCAGTCCTGTGGCCACTGCTTAGTTTTCCAAATTTGCTGGCTTATTGAGTGCAGCACTATCACAGCATCATCTTTCAGGATTTGAAATAGCTCAACCGGAATTCCATCACATCCACTAGCTTTGTTCATAGTGATGCTTTCTAAGGCCCACTTGACTTCACATTCCAGGATGTCTGGCTCTAGTTGAGTGATCACACCATCGTGATTATGTGGGTGGTGAAGATCTTTTTTGTACAGTTCTTCTGTGTATTCTTACCACCTCTTCTTAATATCTTCTGCTTCTGTTAGGTCCTTATCATTTCTGTTCTTTATTGAGCACACCTTTGCATACAATATTCTCTTGGTATTCCTAATTTTCTTGAAGAGATCTCTAGTCTTTCCCATTCTATTGTTTCCCTCTATTTCTTGGCATTGGTCACTGAGGAAGGCTTTCTTATCTCTCCTTGCTATTCTTTGGAACTCTGCATTCAAATGGGTATACCTTTCCGTTAGACCCCAAATAATTATCCAGTAATATTTTTTTCCTTATTGCAATAAAGCCTAGAATTTCTGTAATAAGATGGGACAATCCTAGATTTCACCAAGTTTGTTTCCCATCTCTCAGGGACAGTTTCCCTTCATTGTCTGGTAAGAACTATCATGAAAATCATAGTTTTGTATTTTTCTGTAGTTTTTATTTGTTTTGAGCAGAAGGGTGAATCCAGCTAATGTTACTTCATATTGGTCATAAGTGACTGATATTAATATAATTTTTATAGCATGCTGAAAGTCTCTTTCTATACTATGTGAATAGAATTTATTTTATAATGAATCAGGAGTCAATCAAAAATGTTTTAAGATATAATCAAATGGAACACTTTAAGAAATATAAGTCATTTTGCAGGCTTTAATTTGAATTTGAAAAGGAGAGATGGCAATTGTGTGTAAAATTAGGAATCAATTTATCATAAATTCACAATTTAAATAACTATATAATATTATAAATTTCAATTTCATATATATATTGGGTCAATTCAATCAAACAAATGGGAATGATTAAACTTGAAGCATTTGTTAAAATTGTCCAAATTTCCCTGGCATGGTAATTCTCTCAAAATGTTTTTCTGAGTAGACAATTAAGGACTTTTGTGGAAAATTTTTTTTCTGGAATTTGATTTATTCATCTCTACCCTTTTTTGTTTGTTTGTTTGTTTGTTCAGTCACCAAGTCATGTCTGACTCTTTGAGATCCCATGGGTTGCAGCATGCCAGTCTTCTCTGTCCTTCACTGTCTCCTGGAGTTTGCTCAAATTCATGTTCACTGAGTTGGTGATATCATTCAACCATCTTATTCTCTGACACCCCCTTCTCCTCCTGCCCTCAATCATTCCCAGCATCAGGGTCTTTTCCAAAGATTTGGCTCCTTGCATCAGGTGGCCAAAGTATTGGAGCTTCGGCTTCAGAATCATTCCTTCCAGTAAATATTCAGGGTTGTTTTCCTTTAGGATTGACTGGGAGATTTGATCACCTTGCTGTCCAAGGAACTCTCAAGGCATGTAGCAGGGCTCTCAGATGTGGTGCTCTGGGACAGGCAACCCAGAAGGAATGGGGGAGGGGGGCAGTGGGAAGAGTGTTCAGGATGGGGGAGCACATGCATGCCTGTGGCTGATCTGTGCCAATGTGTGTCAGGGGCCACCATAGTGTTGTGAAGTGATTGTCTTCCAATTAAAATAAATAGAAAAAAAACTAAAGTCTTCTACAGCAGAACAATTTGAAAGCATCAGTTCTTCAATGTGCTGCCTTCTTTATGGTCTAATACTTACATCTGTATACAACTATTGGAAAAAAAAAAACACATAGCTTTGATTTTATGGACATTTTGCAAAAGTGGTGTCTGTTTTTTTTAATACACTGTCTAGATTTGTCATAGTTTTTCTTCCAAGGGGCAACTGTCTTTTAATTTCATGGTTGTAATCACTGTTGACAGTGATTTCAGAGTAAGAAAAATAAAATAAAATGTGTCACTGTTTCAATTTTTTCCCATTATTTGCCATGAAATGATGAAACCAGATGCCATACTCTTAGTTTTGTAAGCATTGAGTTTTAAACAACGTTTTTCAGCCTCCTATTTCACCTTCATCAATAGGTTCTAGATGACCATTTTAACTACTACTATGGGCAGGAATCCCTTGGAAGAAATGAAGTAGCCATCATGATCAAGAAAAGAGTCCAAAATGCAGCACTTGGATGCAATCTCAAAAACGACAGAATGACCTCCGTTCATTTCCAAGGCAAACCATTCATTATCACGGTAACCCAAGCCTATGGCCCAACCAGTAACGCTGAAGAAGCTGAAGCTGCATGGTTCTATGAAGACCTATAAGACCTTTTAGAACTAACAGCCAAAAAAGATGTCTTTTTCATTATAGGGGACTGGAATGCAAAAGTAGGAAGACAAGAAACACCTGGAGTAACAGGCAAATTTGGCCTTGGGGTACAGAATGATGCAGAGCAAAGGCTAATAGAATTTTGCCAAGAGAACACACTGGTCATAGCAAATACCCTCTTCCAACAACACAAGAGAAGACTCTACACATGGATATCACCAGATGGTCAACACCAAAATCAGATTGATTATATTCTTTGCAGCCAAAGATGGAGAAGCTCTATACGGTCAGCAAAAACAAGACTGGGAGTTTACTGTGGCTCAGATCATGAATTCCTTTTTGCCAAATTCAGACTTAAACTGAACAAAGTAGGGAAAACCACTAGACCACTCAGGCATGACCTGATTCAAATCCTTTATGATTATACAGTGGAAGTGAGAAATACATTTAAGGGACTAGATATGATAGACAGAGAGCCTGATGAACTATGGACGGAGGTTCGTGACACTATACAGGAGACAGGGATCAAGACCATCTCCATAGGTATACTAACATATATATATATATATGGAATTTAGAAAGATGGTAACAAAAACCCCATACGCAAAACAGAAAAAGAGACACAAATGTACAGAACAGACTTTTGGGCTCTGTGGGAGAAGGCGAGGGTAGGATGTTTCAAGAGAACAGCATCAAAACATGTATATTATCTAGGGTGAAACAGATCACCAGCCCAGGTTGGATGCATGAGACAAGTGCTCGGGCCTGGTGCACTGGGAAGACACAGAGGGATAGGGTAGAGAGGGAGGTGGGAGGGGGGATCGGGATCGGGAATACATGTAAATCCATGGCTAATTCAAGTCAGTGTATGAGAAAAACCACTACGATATTGTAAAGTAATTAGCCTCCAACTAATACAAAAAAAAAAAAAAAGAAAAAAAAAAAGAAAAGACCATCCCCATTGAAAAGAAATTTTAAAAAGGCAAAATGGTTGTCTGAGGAGGCCTTACAAATAGCTGTGAAAGGAAGGGAAGTGAAAAGCAAAGGAGAAAAGGAAAGATATTCCCATTTGAATGCAGAGTTCCAAAGAATAGCCAGGAGAGATAAGAAAGCCTTCCTCAGCGATCAATGCAAAGAAATAGAGGAAAACAATAGAATGGGAAAGACTAGAGATCTCTTCAAGAAAATTAGGAATACCAAGAGAATATTGTATGCAAAGGTGGGCTCAATAAAGAACAGAAATGGTATGGACCTAACAGAAGCAGAAGATATTAAGAAGAGGTGGCAAGAATACACAGAAGAACTATACAAAAAATATCTTCACGACCCAGATAATCACAATGGTGTGATAACTCACCTAGAGCCAGACATCCTGGAATGTGAAGTCAAGTGGGCCTTAGAAAGCATCACTATGAACAAAGCTACTGGATGTGATGGAATTCCGGTTGAGCTATTTCAAATCCTGAAAGATGATGTTGTGAAAATGCTTCAGTCAATATGCCAGCACATTTGGAATACTAAGCAGTGGCCAGAGGGCTGGATAAAGTCAGTTTTCATTCCCAATCCCAACGAAAAGCAACCCGAAAGAATGATCAAACTACTGCACAATTGCACTCATCTCACACACTAGTAAAGTAATGCTTAAAATTCTCCAAGCCAGGCTTCAGCAATATGTGAACCGAGAACTTCCAGATGTTCAAACTGGTTTTAGAAAAGACAGAGGAACCAGAGATCCAATTGCCAACATCCACTGAATCATCATAAAAGCAAGAGAGTTCCAGAAAAAAACATATATTTCAGCTTTATTGACTACACCAAAGCCTTCGACTATGTGGATTACAATAAACTGTGGAAAATTCTGAAAGAGATGGGAATACCAGACCACATGACCTGCCTCTTGAGAAACCTGTATGCAGGTCAGAAAGCAACAGTTAGAACTGGACATGGAACTACAGACTGGTTCCAAATAGGAAAAGGATTTTGTCAAGGCTGTATATTGTCACCCTGCTTATTTAACTTATATGCAGAGTACATCATGAGAAATGTTGGGCTGGAAGAAGCACAAGCTGGAATCAAGATTGCCAGAAGAAATATCAATAACCTCAGATATGCAGATGACACCACCTTTATGGCAGAAAGTGAAGAAGAGCTGAAAAGCTCTTTTAGAGGAACTAAAGCTTTCTTGATGAAAGTGAAAGAGGAGAGTGAAAAAGTTGGCGTCACGCTTAACATTCAGAAAACTAAGATCATGGCAACTGGTCCCTTCACCTCATGGGAGATAGATGGGGAGACAGTGGAAACAGTGTCAGACTTTATTTTTCTGGGCTCCAAAATCACTGCAGGTGGTGACTGCAGCCACAAAATTAAAAGACGCTTACTCCTTGGAAGGAAATTTATGATCAACCTGGATAGCATATTAAAAAGCAGAGACATTACTTTGCCAGCAAAGGTCCGTCTGGTCCATGCTATGGTTTTTCCAGTGGTGATGTATGGATGTGAGAGTTGGACTGTGAAGAAAACTGAACGCCGAAAAATTGGTGCTTTTGAACTGTGGTGTTGGAGAAGACTCTTGAGAGTCTCTTGGACTGCAAGGAGATCCACCAGTTCATCCTAAAGGAGACCAGTCCTGGGTGTTCGTTGGAAGGACTGATGCTGAAGCTTAAACTCCAGTATTTTGGCCACCTCATACGAAGAATTGATTCATTGGAAAAGACCCTGATGCTGGGAGGGATTGGGGGCAGGAGGAGAACTGGGCATCAGAGGATGAGATGGCTGGATGGCATCACCAACTCCAAGGGCATGAGTTTGAGTAAACTCCTGAAGCTGGTGATGGACCGGGAGGCCTGGCATGCTGCAATTCATGGGGTCTCAATCAGTCGGACATGACTGAGCGATTGAACTGAACTGAACTGTTCCTTTTGCAATTAGGGTAGTATCCTCTTGAATTCCCCCCTCCAACCCCATACCCCCTGGAATTCCCTTGCTTTTCTATGATTTGGTGAATGTTGGTAATTTGATCCCTAGTTCCTCTGCCTTTTCTAAATCCATTTCGTACCTCTGAAATTTCTTGGTTCATGTGCTGTTGAAATTTAGCTTGAAGGATTTTGAGCATTACCTTGCTAGTATGTGAAATGAACAGAGTTGAATGGTAGTTTGAGCTTTCTTTGGCATTACCGTTCTTTGGAATTTTAATGAAAACTGACATTATCCCCCAGTCCAGTGACCATTGCTGAGTTTTCCAAATTTGCTGGCATATTGATTGCAGCATTGTCACAGCATCATGTTTTAGTATTTTAAATAGTTCAACAGGAATTCCATCACATCCATAGTTCTTCAAGCACTCTGATCTAATCCCTTGAATATATCTGTCTCTTCCAATGTATAATCATAATGGATTTGATTTAGGTCATATCTGAATCAGAGAAGGCAATGGCACCCCACTCCAGTACTCTTGCTTGGAGAATCCTACGGACAGCGGAGCCTGGTGGGCTGCAGTCCATGGGGTCGCAAAGAGTCAGACAGACTGAGCCACTTCACTTTCACTTTTCACTTTCATACATTGGAGAAGGAAATGGCATCCCACTCCAGTGTTCTTGCCTGGAGAATCCCGGAGACGGGGGAGCCTGGTGAGCTGCCATCTATGGGGTCGCACAGAATCGGATACGACTGAAGCGACTTAGCTGCAGCAGCAGCATATCTGAATTACCTAGTTGGTTTTCCCTACTTTGTTCAATTTAATTATGAATTTTGCAATAAGGAGCTCTGGTATGAGCCACAGCTCCAGGTCTTGTCTTTGTTGACTCTTAAGAGGTTCTCATCTTTGGCTTCAATGAATATAATCAGTCCGATTTTGGTATTGATCATGTGGTTGTATTCATGAGTAGAATTGTCTCTTGTGTTCTTGGAAGAGGGTGTTTGCTATGACCAGAGTATTCTCTTGGCAAAACTGTTAAACTTTATCCTGTCTCATTTTGTACTCCAAGGCCAAACTTGGCTATTACTCCAGGTATCTCTTAACTTCCTTATTTTTCATTTCAATCCCCTCTGATGAAGAGGACATCTTTTGGGGTGTTAGTTCTAGAAGGTCTTTTAGCTCTTCATAGACATGTTCAACTTCAGTTTCTTCTGGCATAGTGGTTGGGGCATAGACTTGGATTACTCTTATGTTGAATGGTTTGCCTTGGAAATGACCTGCAATCGTTTTATGATTTTTGTGGTTGAACTCAAGTACTGCATTTCTAACTCTTTTCTTGACTATGAAGGCTATTCCATGTCTACTAAGGGATTCTTGCCCAAAGTGATTGATGTAATGGTCAATTTAATTAAATTTTCTCATTCCCTTACTTATTATATTTTTCAACAGTTGCCTTATTCCTCTCCTTATTTTGAAATGCAAAACATCTTACAAGTCCTAGAAGAATCTTCTAGCTTGCATATTGGAGTCTTACGTTCAAAGTTAGTGGCTACCCTGGTGGTTCAGTTGGTGAAGTGTCTGCCTGCAATGCGGGAGACCTGGGTTCGATCCATGGGTTGGGAAGATCCCCTGGAGAAGGAAATGGTAACCCACTTCAGTGTTCTTGCCTGGAGACTTCCATGGACAGAGAATTCTTGTGGGCTACAGTTCATGGGGCCACAATGTTCAAAGTTAAATTTGTCTTGCAGTCTAACATAGATGATGTTGATCCATTATTTGTAGATGTTATCTGTCACCTTAACATGAGGATCTGCTTTAAATGAAGTATATGAAAGTGTTTCTTCTAATTTTTTTTTTAAGAGTCAGAATTGCAAGAGGCCAGAAGCATAAAATTTGAAGTCGCTCTGCTAAATTCAAATCTAAGCTCTTTCATACTAGCTATGTGCATTCAGAGCAGCTATTTATCCCCTATGTAGTTAACTTTCTTACCTATAAGCTGAAGATAGCATACTGCCCTCTTTCTTGGATTTGGTGTAAAGATTAAATGGTTCAATACAGGTAAAGCACTTAGAAAAGTACTTAAATAATAAGCATACAAAAATGTCTGGCTATAAGTATTTTGTTAGCTGCAAAGCAGTTTTTTCCAGGCAATTCTGCGAGTGCTTTAATGCTAACAGTGATTATTTCAACTGTCTAACTATTTAATTATGTTACATTTATATAGAGAAAAGTTCTTATATTATTAACCATTCAGCAGTAATCCCAATAAAACTTTGTGATTAATAGAGATGGAGCTAAGTCTTTCCAGTAATATACACTCTTATCACCATATGCAGGAAATATCTATGGAATAATAGTCACATAAAGTGTCACCTAATAATTATAAAATCACTTTATTAGGGGCATTATAAAAGAAGTTGCTGTATTTTCTTCTTAAATTTTTGCTGTATATGTATCAAAAATAAGAAGAAAAAGATTACTTTTGAGTCCTCCTGCTTAGGTCTATATGAAAAATATTTTCTACGTGATGTTTCAAGGCTAAACTAAAAAGCAGCTATTTGAAGGTCTAGATAGGACACTGTGACTCAGAAGTGATGAAGGTCAACAATCCAGTAATCTCTTGATGTCTGTTAGAGTATTTTCTGAAATGTCTCTTTATAGTGGTTGACTCTATTATCAGTAACTTGAAAGAAGCATGTTTTCATATGTCCAGTACACACGAAGTTTAAAAATTTTAAATGTACCATAGATATATTTTTATTCTAGAACTTCTGTTTGTTAAAGTAAAATTTAATCAAAAAGAAAGAAATCGCAAATTAACTCTTTTGAATACATGCTCTTATAAAAAGAACTATAAGACTGACCTATAAAATATCCATTCAAAGTTTTATGAGTCATTTTATTACTATAGAACTTATTTTTAAATTCTAGAGATTAGAGGCAATCACATCATCTTGGGTAGTTAGTCTTTCAGTCTTGTCTGACTCTGCAACCCCATGGATTGTAGCCCATCAGCCTCCTCTGTCCATGGGTATTCTCCAAGGCAAAAATACTGCAATCGATTGCCATACCGTCTTCCAGGGGATCTTCCCAAACCAGGGATTGAACCCAGGTCTCCCACCTTGCAGGTGGATTCTTTATCATCTGAGCCACCAGAGAAAATCAGACTAATACAGAAATATGAAATTTATACATAGCTTTTTTTAATGTGAAATTTTCTTTAATATTTATAAATTTTGCATTGTATCCTTTGACCTTTTGCTTAATCTCTATGGGGCTTTTATATTCCAATGTTCTTGAACTTTTTCATTCAGTAGGTATTTGTGTCTATTTTGATTAATGCTTTTATCATTTTCATGTACAACTGTATTATATAATTGAATGTGTTTGGGGACTTCTTTTAGAAATTCTGATAAATATGTAGATTCTAAACCTGTACATCTTGCTGGATCCTAGATTTCTTAGCACATAAAAATATTTTATCAGATGTCTTGGGTTGATATTGTAATCAAGCAGGACCCCATGGAGCTTTCTTGGGACAAATCCTCCACCATGTCCCCTGTCTGCCTCTTATCTGAAGAAATGCTTGGTTTCACAGGCCTCCTCTGAATCACAAAAGTCTCCTAAAGAGTTAATTATTGAAAGAATGTGAACATGGAATAAGAAAAAAAAAAAAAAAAATAACAGTTGGGCCAGGAGAACAGATAACAATTTAAATAGGAAGTCAGTCTTATATAGTCACAGAATCTTTAGTTATTCCCTGAAGGACACAGGTAACAATGTCTGATTAACATCCTTGAGTTGTTTTATGGATACTAAAATCCCCACCAGCTGAGGTAAATTAACTACGTGATGAGGATTAGCATATAGCCCCCAAACCAGCCAGAGCCTGAGGAATGATGTTGTTAACCCCTGTGATGTCACTCTGTTACAATCAACAATCAGATAATTGTGCACGAGTTGATCAGGGACCCAGTGATACTCTCCCTCATGTTGCCTTTAAAATTCCTTCCCTGAAACCCATAAGAGAGTTGAAGCTTTTGAGCATATTTCTTATTTGGCATGTGCAATAAATGATGCACTTTCCTTCACCATAACCTGGTATCTGTAGATTGGCTTTACGGCACACAGGTAAGAGAACCCAAGTTTAGTTTGGTAACAATGTAAATAGCTGTTATTCAAAAACCTTTTCAAGTGTATAGCAAAGGAATAATCAATTTTAGAAATTCATTTTGTTAAACAAAATCAGAAAACTTTGAATTTCAGAAATTATCATGTCATATTAAAAGAATAAAGACAAGTGGGAATAAGATGGTTGTACCAGATGTGATGTTGAAAAGGCTTAATACATCACAAAAGTGAAAAAAAAAACTCAGTAAAAAGAGACTTCTCATTTTTAAAATGTCTTATAGATTAGGTATAGTGAAAAGGATTTCTGGTACCTGTATATTAACTTAGTTTTTAAGCTTTATTAAAAAAAATGCACTTTTTTACTCAGGTCATAAAATTGCATTTACTGTGTGTGTGTATTTTATAGATTTTTATATTTTGCATTTAACAGATTTTAAAGAGATTTATAGATAGCAATAAGTACACTGTTTTTCAGGCAACAGCATCCTTCAATAAAGGGCTGAAACAGTAGATCCAAGATAAATAAATAAATAAAATGTCTTAAAATTAGACATGAAATTTGTAAATAAATAAATCTTTAATAAACATAAACTGAAATTCAAATCAATTTTAGAGTAACAGTGACATCAAAGTAAGTTCTATCATTTTTAAGTACTTAATATATGCCAGCTAATACAGTAAGTTATACCATTACATATCATAGCAGAAACAGGAGGCAAGTATTATTGAAAAGTTTGCTTTGAGAACAACTAAATTTCCCAAAGTGATTGAGTGGCAGAGCTTGCTCACCAATCTAGGTCTGACTGATTCCAAAACACAATATTCTTAACCATTCAGCTAGAAAAATATAATTTAGCAAAATAATGACATGCCTTTAAATATTTTGATCAAGTAAATTAAGAAAGAATAGAGATGTGAGAGTCTTCAAAGTTGCAAACGTATGTAGAAATATATCTGCAGGTAAAACTATAAAGTTGTGAAAACTTTCTGGATTTCAATCAAAATAAAATATAACAGAAGTTTTAAAGGGTGATTTTATTGATCAAATAAGAATATCACTTTAACAGATTGTCAAAGATTAAGCAAGACTTGTATCTATTATAGCATTATTATGGCTGAGACTTCAAAACCATGATAATCAGCATGAATAGTTTCCAACTGTCTCCAAATGCCTGGAATATTTCCTCTATATCTGCTCTGTTCTCCACTGGCTGGTTATTTCTGTTCCCTTCCCCCTAGGCTGTGAGTGATAGCTTATGGAAAATTATATCAGATTCGTGAACTCTGAAGAAGAAGATTTAGCTTGAGGACCAGGGACCAAGCTTGATCACTCAAGAGCTTTTGTGTAGCAGAGTTTTATTAAAGTAAGAAAAGGGGCAAAGAAAGCTTCTGACATAGACATCAGAAGGGGGACAGAGAATGACCCCCTCACTAGTGTTAGAAAGGGAGTTATATACTTTAATGTTATTACAAGAAATCAAAAGAATGTCTCAAGGTTATAAAAATCTTACTAGACCCACTACCATAATTTGCGTTTTAAGATAACAGGATTAGCCAGCAGGTTTTCAGGAAAGTTTTCAAAGTTAGTGGAGGTGATGGAATTCTAGTTGAGCTATTTCAAATCCTAAAAGATGATGCTGTGATGATGCTGCACTCAATATGCCAGCAAATTTGGAAAACTCACCAGTGGCCACAGGACTGGAAAAGATCAGTTTTCATTCCAATCCCTAAGAAAGGCAATGCCGAAGAATGCTTAAACTACCACATAATTGCACTCATCTCAAACACTAGTAAAGTAATGCTCAAAATTCTCCAAGCCAGGTTTCAACAGACAGGAACCGTGAACTTGCAGATGTTCAAGCTAGATTTAGAAATGGCAGAAGAACCAGAGGTCAAATTGCCAACATCTTTTTTGGATCATCAATAAAGCAAGAGAATACCAGAGAAACATCTATTTCTGCTTTATTGATTATGCCAAAGGCCTTGGTTGTGTAGATCACTACAAACTGTGGAAAAGTCTTTCAGGGACAGGAATACCAGACCACCTGGCCTGCCTCCTGAGAAATTTGTATGCAGGTCAAGAAACAACAATTAGAACCAGACACAGAACAAAGACAAGTTCCAAATCGGGAAAGGCGTATGTCAATGCTATATACTGTCACCCTGCTTATTTAACTTATATGCAGAGTGCATCATGTGAAATGCCAGGCTGGATGAAACACAAGCTGGAATCAAGATTTCCAGGAGAAATATCAGTAACCTCAGATATGCAGATGACACCACCCTTATGGCAGAAAGTGAAGAAGAACTAAAGAGCCTCATGAGGAAACTGAAAGATGAAAGTAGAAAAGCTGTCTTAAAGCTCAACATTCAAAAAACAAAGATCATGGCATCCCTTCCCTCATTTCATGGCAAATAGATGGAAAGACAATGGAAATAGTGGCAGACTTTATTTTTGGGGGCTCCAAAATCACTGCGGATAGTGACTGCAGCCATGAAACTAAAAAAAAAAAAAAAAACTTACTCCTTGGAAGAAAAGTTTGACCAACCTAGACAGCATATTAAAAAGTAGAGACATTACTTTGCCAACAAAGGTCCATCTAGTCAAGGCTATGGTTTTTGCAGTAGCCATGTAAGGATGTGAGAGTTGGACTATAAAGAAAGCTGAGTGTCAAAGAATTGATGCTTTTGAACTGTGGTCTTGGAGAAGACTCTTGAGAGTCCCTTGGACTGCAAGGAGATCCAACCAGTCCATCCTAAAGGAGATCAGTCCTGAATGTTGATTGGAAGAACTGATGCTGAAGCTGAAACTCCAGTACTTTGGCCACTTGATGTGAAGAGCTGACTCTATTGAAAAGACCCTGATGATAGGAAAGATTGAAGGTGGAAGGAGAATGGGACAACAGAGAATGAGATGGTTGGATGGCATCACCGGCTCAATGGACATGAATTTGAATAAACTCTGGGAGTTGGTGATAGACAGGGAGGCCTGGCGTGCTGCAGTCCATGGGGTCACAGTGTCGGACACAACTGAGCAACTGAACTGAATTGAACTTTCAGGAAGCAGAAAATGTCCTCAAGCAGGAAACATTGTTGTTATATAATCCTTAGTACAGGGTTTAAATGGAGTTGTTTGTTGTGTAATCATCAGTTCTGGACTTAAAAAAAAAAAAGGTTTTTGTGACTAAGACTAAGGAATGTAGGGCGGGGGGGGGGGGGAGTTTATCCTTTTCTCCTCCTTGAGAATCCCATACCCCTATCTCCACTTCAAGAGCCCCAGACCCCTTTCTCCTCCCCAGGGACCCTGGACTTCTAATCAACCTGCCTAGGAATCGACTCTCTCATGAGCATCTCCAGGTCCGTTCTTGCGGATATGCCAGGGAATAAAGATAGCAATGATGGTTCCTGCTTTGAAGTTCTCACAAATCAGAAATCAAGCAAGAGGAAGGTCCATGTGTGTGCACAGCACTGCAGCTGGTGAAACCAACAGAGGAGGTATCCATGAAAGTGGCACCAATGGGTTCCACCAGGGTGCGGGCTGGGGAAGGGAGACTGAAAAGACACAGAGTCAGGAGGAACAATTCCAGCTTGGCTGGCAGGAGGGCACTCATGACAGGTAGTTTATGAGGCCAGACTCTTCATTTCCAGAAAGAAAATATTCTTTAGTTCTGTGAGTAAATCTGGAGGGCTTGGGGAGGGAACCATTAAATGCTTTGTGCAGAGAACAAAACTGGAGTTTTGCTAGCAGATGTTGCAATGCTGCAGAACCAGGCAAGATGGATAATGGGGGTGGCAGTGGGGTGTGAGCTCAGAGAATCTGACTCACCAAGTCCCCTGCCACCTGCAAGCACTTCCTTTTTGTCAGTATTTTCTCTTCTTTTTCTTTTCTGTTCTCTTCTCTTGTCATGATTAACTTGTGTTGCATTTATATTCCTTTTAATGGTGTATATATATATTGTAGATTTTAATTTTAGTTACCATGAGGTTTCGATATAGCAGTCAAATAAGGCTGTTTTAGTTGCTGTTCTTTTAGTTTCAAATGCATTTCCAATATCTTGCATTTGTATTCTCATCTTCTCTCAACTGCTGGTTTTGATACCATATTTGTATGCACGTGATTTCCTACATTTACTTTATGTTTGCCTTTACTAACGAGCTTTTCCATTTGCAATTTTCTTGTTTCTAGTGGTGGCCTAGTCAAAAACTTCCTGAACATGGGGAAGGAAATAGTCAAACAAGTCCAGGAAGCACAGAGAGTCCCAGGCAGGAGAAACCCAAGGAGGAACATACCAAGAGACATAGTAATCACACTGACAATAATTAAAGACAGAGATAAAATATTTAAAGCAACAAGGGAAAAATGACCAATAACATACAAGGGAACTCCCATCGGGTTATCAGCTGGTTTCTCAACAGAAACTCTATGGACCAGAAGGTAATGGTATGATACCTTTAAAGTGAAGAAAGAGAAGAGCCTATAATCAAGAATACTCTACGCAGCAAGATGCTCCTTCAATTTAATGAGGAAATCAAAAGATTTCCAGGTAAGCAAAAGGAAAGAGAATGCAGCACCACTAAATAACGTTAGCAGCAAATGCTGAAGAAACATCTCTAGGCAGGAAATACAAGAGAAGGAAATGACCTACAGGAAATAAACCCCAAAGAATTAAGAAAAATTATAATAGGATCATACATATTGATAATTGCCTTAAATGTAAATGGATTAAATGTACCAAGCAAAAGACATAGACTGGCTGGGGAGGGTATGAAAACATGTGCAAGAATGCAATTCCACTTGCCTT
Organism: Muntiacus reevesi; assembly: GCF_963930625.1. Taxonomy (NCBI): domain Eukaryota; kingdom Metazoa; phylum Chordata; class Mammalia; order Artiodactyla; family Cervidae; genus Muntiacus; species Muntiacus reevesi. Next base: position 86,751,654 of record NC_089257.1, read on the forward strand.
ATCACTCTGTTAGACCCTCCAAATTGTATGTAATTATTTTATATTGTTAGGTTAATCATGTTCCCATTATGGCTTACAATTGTAATGATCTTTTACTTTTGTCAGGTTGTTGATTGTGAAATACTCTTTTTTGTGTGTATGAAAACTGATAAACATCCTTTACTATTGTGATTATATAGCTATTACTTAATAACATTGTGTCATGACTGGTCAACAGAAAAACAATAGAACTCTCACCATGAAAACAATAATTTAATAGAAAAGCCTGTATTTACTTTTTAAAATCCAGATGCATAACAGAATTGTCTTGACATTTTTTGAAAAATAAAAATGCTAGATATTGCTGTTTTTTCCTCTGGAGCTCCAGATATGTTTCTAATGAGCAGCCATGTTTCAAAAACAACTGGACTATATTATCTTTTACTTCCATCTAGTCTGTTTCACTTCTTCTATTTCATATTCAATGCTCCCATTTCACTTAGTTTATGTTTTCTGGTTTCTTCATCTCTTCTTTTTTTATCTTCTTTCTCAAAGCATTATCAAGCATAGTAGAAAAGTTTTTGCATACATATATAAATAACATGTATAATGCATATATTTTAGAAAACTTATGTATTTTTGCCTAACTAAAAATCTTATGACATTTTTATTCCACTTGTTTGAATTAGCATTAATAGAATGCTAGATTTCTAATAAAAAAAAGATATGCAACAAGCAACAAAAGTTTACTATACAGCATAGGGAACTGTAGCTAACATCTCGTAATAACCTATAATGGAAAATAATTTCAAAAATAATATATGTGTATGTGTATAATTAAGTCATCTTTTTGTGCTTCTTAAGCATTGTAAATCAACTATACATCATATATATATATATAAAACACATTGGCTTCAAAGCCAGATACTGTGAGGGTTCCTCCTCCATTGCCAGACCACTAGACTGGGAATCCTAATGGAGGGCTCTGAACTTCTATTCCTGTGGAAGAACATCTGTGGTATAAATATTTTCCAGTTTGTGGATCACTCACCTGGTGGGTATGAAATTAGACTTTATCACAATTTTGCCCATCCTGCTATCTCATTGTGGCTTCTCATTTTCTTTGGATGTAAGATATCTTTTTTGATAGGTTCCAGCCCTTTTTTTTTTTTTTTTTTTTGAAGCAGGGATGGCCAATGGTTGTTCAGCAGTTGGTTGTGATTTTTTTTTTTTAAAGAAGTGTACTCATATCTTTCTACTCTGACATCTTGCTGGCCAATTTCTCTATCAATTGTTTTATTATGTAGGATAAAGAAACAAGCATATTACTCTTCTTCACAATTTAATGCTGCTGCTGCTGCTGCTACTAAGTCACTTCAGTCATGTCTGACTGTTTGCAACCTTATGGATTGTAGCCCACCAGGCTCCTCTGTCCAAGGGGTTCTCCAGCCAAGAATATTGGAGTGGGTTGCCATGCCCTCCTCCAGAGGATCTTCCCCACTCAGGGATCAAACCCACATTCCTTATATCTCCTGCATTGTCAAGCTGGTTCTTTACCACTAGCGTCACCTGAAAAACCCAACTTAGTTAATACTTCTATTAAATATCAACTTTCTCAAAATATTGCAAAGTTATAATGACATCAGTATTAATGAATCATGCTTTAAAGATATAATATAGGATAGGTCACTCAAAGAAAGTGAAATCTCCTTATGCATGTGTGTTGGTTTTCCACTTAGTACGTGGGAGTAAATTCCCAGATGATGAAGACATAAACATTTCTAAGCTAACATTATCAGCAAATGAGAATCATTTGTGTTAAGTAAGTCAATGTTCTTAAATTCCAGGTCTTGTTCGATCCTTACCCCCAGATCATCATGAGTTCACTCTTTCTTGAAGTATTCCTGGAGTGTATACAATGATTCATAAAAACAAGCTATCAAGTCACTTTAAATAATACAATGAATTTTTTAAAACATAATTTGCTTTGAAGACTTTTAGTAAATATTTTAAATCATATGGGTATGTCTGAATGTATTAGTAAGTTTGAAAATACTTGAAAATGCTTCAAAACAACACCTTTTGAGTTATTACCATAATACTGATGAAGAGATAGTGTCAATGGGGAAAATTCAATTATTGAATCATGTATTCTGTTTTTCTTAATTTTGGTTTAAATTTCAGTGAGTCAGGGAAGCAAACTAATAATACTATGTGCAAGGAATGAATACTTTTATGGCTCCAGAGTAATTACAGATTTGGCGCTAGTTCCTTAATTTAGTTGAATTAGAATGGAAAAAAAATGTTATGGTTATGGTTATTTCTATGGTTCATAGTGTTGTGAAGTTTTATAATAGATATTTTATGTATTTGAACCTATATTTTGAAACTGGTTTTGTTTAGCTCTGTTTCATCCTCAGAAACATATTCTCTGTATATATTCTCTTTGATTTACTCCTGGGAGTTTTATATGAGATGCTGCATTTTCTGTGTTTGCAAAGGTTTTAAATTTATTAGTCTTGGATAAAGCATGGAAAAAACATTATTTACTATGATAATACATTTGCATAACACTACTCAATGCATTTCCACATTTGTTAAATTATTCTAATTCTAACAATAATGTGAAATAAATAATGTAGTGTTTGTTCAGTTAAAGAAAGTTTTTAAAAATATATGAGAACTGATATAGTTGGACATAGTATGCAGTAAAAAGTTTCTTCTGTGTGTGTCAGGTAGATAGCTGTTTGGTGGTGTTATTTGAAGAGATTTATCTTGAAAGTTTGCACCAAGATTATTCTTCCACCAAAATGGTTTTCCAACATTCTTTATAAAATTTTGTTGCACACTTTTTTCATATATGTAAATTATATTTCAATAAAGCTATTAACATACACTAGTCATTATGTCTTTTGTGTAATTTTTTTAATTGAATGTGTGTTTTGGAAGGAGTAAGACATTTATTTAGAGGACATAAATTGACAACTCACTTGTTTCAAGCTCTGATGTATAAAAGGAAGAGAAACGCTTATGGGTAGATATGTGTTACAAATCTATTTGTGTTGCTTCCCACTTTTTACCAGGGGCGAATCTTTCTCTGCAAAGACTTACTGCCTTCCAGAGTAAATTAGGTTCTCACAGAGCTACTGAGAGGGAAAACTCTTGATTTATACCAGTTTTGAGCAGCTGTGACAGTTATTTTATTCAATATAAAACCCCACAGTCAATCATATATAATAAAAGTGAAGCCTACATAACTCATTGAGATACAGTGAAAGCCAACTCCTTGTAAGCTGACAGAGCTTGCAAACAACTAAATGGCTGTCACTTTTGAATAGCCCTATATCATGAAATTTATATTTTACTTTACTACAAAGGCAACTCAGGTACTCTGCAATTTTGCAAAATTATAAGAATGGAGAGTGAACATTTTAAGTATCCAATGTAAAGGTGGAAGCATACAAATTTTATGGAATAAATGCACATTCAATAAAATGTTGGCATGGTTTCTATATTAGAAGAAGAAAAAAGAAGAGTAGGAGAATGGACAGCCAATTAAATTGAAATATTTCTAATTTTGATAGCTAGAGCCTATGTTTTTTGCTAAGTTTTTGTCAACATTGTATAAAAACATCAAAAGGACTTTATGCAAATTATAAATAAACTATAACCTGTTACAAACTCTATTAACTAATCCTTTTGGAGTTCTTATTCTAAATCTATATTAAAGACTATGGTAAATTATATAAACATATCAGAAATTAATTTAGATTCCTGAAATTTTGTTAAACTTTGGTTATAATACAAGGCTTATACAATGTTTAAGGCTACAAGCCCCAAAGGGATATAGGATTCAGGATAGATAAATCACCACAGGTTGGAACAGTCTTCCCAAATGTGGACTTTCACCTAGTTCTTAAAATGTGATGTTTTTTAGGGGACAACAGGAACTGGAAAGATTGATTAGCTAGAAAATTAATGCGAGAAAGCTCAAGTTATGATTGAAGAACTGTAATCATTCATTTAAATTTTGCTTAGAATCTTATTTCATGTAGTATATATCGACATTTTTAATTTGCTTTTTAAATACATAGCATCACAGGTAGGTTTTTTATTTATTTATTTTTTTTTAGTAATCGTTAATAAAAGTATCTCAGTAAAAGGATACCTTTACTATTGAATGATGGAATACAAAATTAAAATTAAATAATAAAGTTCATTATCTTAGTATATGATACTTATCCATCTATCTATTTATCTATCTTCTTACCTTTTTGATTTTCCTTTAATTGTGACAGAATCCAGTCCTGCTAGGTTTCCTTTTCACACTCACCTTAAGAGATATATGCATTGTGTGTTTTAACAAAGTAGTCTGAAGAAAGGTAACTAAAGATGTTTATTGTTAAAAAGGGAAATATGCTTTTTTTCGTGGTAACTTGCTTCAGTCATGTCCAACTCTTTGCGAGCCTATGAATTGTAACCCACCAGGCTCTTCCATCCATGGGATTCTCCAGGCAAGCTTACTGGAGTGGGTTTCCATGCCCTCCTTTAAGGGATCTCCTTGACCTAAGGATTGATCCCATATTTTTACATCTCCTACACTGACTGGCAGGTTTTTACCACTAGCCTCACCTGGGAATCCTGTCCTTTGCTTTAGCTTAAGCCAGTATGCATAATTGGTATATTAATATAGAGAATATATGTTCATATTAACTTATGCTGTTTCCTTGTATTCCTTGTAGATTTCCTTCCTAGTATTTTTTAGGATATATATATATATATATATATATATATATATATATATATATTTTTTTTTTTTTTTTCCCTGAATCTTGGAAGGAAACTTTAGTTGAGAAATCAGGAAAGTGTTTATTTTGTAAGAATAGAAGGTTAGAGATTAACATAGAGGTATTATTGATTTGAAAGAAGAAATGCTAATTTGTAGAGTCCAAGATTAGCGTTACCATTTCACAAGAAAGAGAGGGTCAGCCATGACCTCAGCACTAAGCCTTATCTTCACCTGTGGCCATAGACACAGAACCAAAGACTGGTTAAAAATTGGGAAAGGTTTATGTCAAAGCTGTGTATTGTCACCCTGCTTATTTAACTCATATGCAGAGTACATCATGAGAAACGCTGGGCTGGAGGAAGCACAAGCTGGAATCAGGATTGCTGAGAGAAATATCAAAGACCTCAGATATACATATGCTATCACCCTAATGGTAGAAAGTGAAGAGGAACTAAAGAGCCTCTTGATGAAGGTGAAAAATGAGAGTGAAAAAGCTGGCTTAAAACTCAAAATTCAAAAAATTAAGTTCATGGCATATGATCCTATCACATTGTAGCAAATAGATGGGGAAAAAATGGAAACAGTGACAAATTTTATTTTCTTAGAATTTAAATTCACTATGGATGGTGACTACAGTCTAGAAATTAAAAGACAATTGCTCCTTGGAAGGAAGCTATGACAAATATACACAACATATTAAAAAGAAGAGACATCACTTTGCTCACAAAGGTCTGTATAGTCAAAGATGTGGTTTTTCCAGTAGTCATATACAGATGTGAAAGTTGAACCATAAAGTAGACTGAGTGCCAAATAATTGATTTTCAAACTGTGGTGCTGGAGAAGACTCTTGAGAGTCCCTTGGACTTCAAGGAGATCAAACCAGTCAACCCTAAAGGAAATCAACCCTGAATATTCATTGGAAGGATTGCTGCTGAAACGCTGATACTTTGGCCACGTGATGCAAAGAGCTGACTCATTAGAAAAGACCCTGATGCTGGGAAAGATTGAGGGCAAGAAAAGTGGATGACAGGATGAGATGGTTGGATGGCATCACCGACTCAATGGACATGAGTTTGAGCAAACTCCGGAAGACAGTGAAGGACAGGGAAGCCTGCCATGATGTGGTCCATGGGAACTCAAAGAGCCAAACACAATTTAGTGACTGAACAACAACAAAATAGTCTTATATTTGGCTAATGGTGAGTTATTCTTGTAAATAGAGTGTTCAAAAAACACCAATTTTAAAAAACAAAATCCCAAAAATGTCAGCTTCAGCGTGTGATTCCCTGTAGTACTGTGAACCTTGCTACTGATCCTTATGTTGTTATTCAAATACAATCCAGTAAGGATTTTCCTAGTAATTTCCAAAATTTGATTATTCACTACAAACTATAGTTGCTGCTAAAGAAAATTAACCATAAAATTTCATTTTTATCAAACAATTATTTTAGATCTATTTGTTGTTCAGTCTCTAAGTTGTGCCCCAGCCTTTGTGATCCAGTGAATTGCAGCACCCCAGCCTTCTCTGTCCTCCACTATCTCCACAGTTTGCTCAATTTATTGAGTGAATGATACTCTCTAACCATTTTATCTTGTTTCCCTCTTCTCCTTTTTCATTCAATCTTTCCCACATTAGTGTCTTTTCCAATGAGTCAGCTCTTCACATTAGGTGGCCAAAGTACTGGAGCTTTAGCTTCAGCATCATTCCTTCCAAGGAATATTCAGGGTTGATTTGTTTTAGGGTTGACTGGTTTGAGCTATCTATAATAATTGGTAAAGGGCATGAGGACTGTTAGAATTATTTTGAGTAATATTATTTCAGAAATTTCAAAAAAATCCTAAGATTTTTATTTCTTTCTCCCAAATTCTGAAGATTGCTATCTGAAGGGAAGGTTGTAAGATTTACAAACACTATCACTTTGAATCTGAGTTCACAGGAACCACTATAAATAAGAAAACTTAAAAACTATTCTTTACAGAATTTCTAAAGGTATTTTTCTGTACATCATGGTATCATTCTTAGATGATATTTGTTTTTGACTCAATTTGAGTTAATACCTGTGATTTGGTGAAATAAAGTGCATTTATACAAACATTCAAATATGGATTGGGTTGATTGTTTTATCTCACTGCTTTTTGTGTTTTGTTCCAATGGCTGAGTATCAACATACTCAAATTATATACCATCTTCATTTAATTAAAATAATTTGAAGATGTAAGGAATAGCTTAATTTAGCATGGGATACAAATGTTTTAAAGTTTATTTTAAATGTAAGTTTCTCAGTTGTCTCTTTTGAACTTTCAATATTCTCATTAATATCTTATAAAAAATAGGTTTAAGAAATGACTATATGGCAAAAACCACTACAATATTGTAAAGTAATTAGCTTCCAATTAAGATAAATAGATTAAGAAAGATAATGCAGTAGTTTATACTAAAAGAAAAATTTCTAAGAATTATAATAAGCAAAATGCATTTTCATAATAGTATGAAAATGATTTATCACTGAAATAAAGCTACATTTAATATTTTTGCTTGTGTTATGGAAACTGACACATGATTTTTTTCTTTCACATTTTGGTTTTCCATTTTGGTTTGCTTCCCCTGAAGCAATCTGCTTTCAGAAGGAGGTCAGGAAGGAAAAATTTTGTCTGCAGCATCATTCTGATTTCAAATCTAAAATTACATCTGCCCTGGATTCTAGAAAACACTTTTAACTAATGAAATGCTTCCTCTATTAAATTTGCTCTGATTCTATGGTTGCATTTCCATAGAAATTTGAGAAATGGAGTCACAGGTGACATTAAATGATAGTTAAGCTTTTTGTTTTTTAACTACTTAATAGATTTCAGGTTTTTAACAGCATTGCAGTTAAAGAATAGGAACCATTTTACAAAAGTCAATAAAATATCCTGAAATATGATTCAGTAAGTCAACATGGCTGTTTGACTTGCTATTAAATCAAATGACTATTTTCATATGATTGACTTGTTACCTTCTTAATTTCATCTACTCAAAACTAATTACTTGCTTGAAGAGTGAAGAAAAAATCATTCACATGTAGGTTGTACAAAAAAGAGCTCATGAAACTGCAGTAAATTGAAGCTTTATTGTTCTGTAGGAAATCACAGAGCAAGGAACAGTCTACAGTGCCATTTATCTCAAATATGTAAAAGCACCATTTCCCTGTATAAAAAATTTAACATATCCAAAATAAAAATACTACTTAGAAGCACTGATTTTTTTTTTTTTTTAAGATATTTGTAGTGTATAAGAACAGATTGGTCACACAATTATGTACACAACCATCAAAACTACCCAGATGGTTAGTCATGAAGAAAGCAAGGTCAGAGGAAAATGGGAAGTCAAAAAGTGGATATCATAGGGCAATTTACTAAAAAAGTAATTTATTTTACTTCCTAAAGTTTAAAAGTAATGCCAAGAAGTCTTTTTTTTTGGGGGGGGAGGTACACGTGATTTTAATTTTTTTTAATCTTTTTTTTTTTTTTTTTTATTAGTTGGAGGCTAATTACTTCACAACATTTCAGTGGGCTTTGTCATACATTGATATGAATCAGCCATAGAGTTACACGTATTCCCCATCCCGATCCCCCCTCCCACCTCCCTCTCCACCCGATTCCCCTGGGTCTTCCCAGTGTACCAGGCCCGAGCACCTGTCTCATGCATCCCACCTGGGCTGGTGATTTGTTTCACCATAGATAATATACATGCTGTTCTTTAGAAACATCCCACCCTCACCTTCTCCCACAGAGTTCAAAAGTCTGTTCTGTACTTCTGTGTCTCTTTTTCTGTTTTGCATATAGGGTTATCGTTACCATCTTTCTAAATTCCATAATATATGTGTTAGTATGCTGTAATGTTCTTTATCTTTCTGGCTTACTTCACTCTATAATGGGCTCCAGTTTCATCTATCTCATTAGAACTGATTCAAATGAATTCTTTTTAACGGCTGAGTAATATTCCATGGTGTATATGTACCACAGCTTCCTTATCCATTCGTCTGCTGATGGGCATCTAGGTTGCTTCCATGTCCTGGCTATTATAAACAGTGCTGCGATGAACATTGGGGTGCACCTGTCTCTTTCAAATCTGGATTCCTCAGTGTGTATGCCCAGAAGTGGAATTGCTGGGTCATATGGTAGTTCTATTTCCAGTTTTTTAAGAAACCTCCACACTGTTTTCCATAGTGGCTGTACTAGTTTGCATTTCCACCAACAGTGTAAGAGGGCTCCCTTTTCTCCACACCCTCTCCAGCATTTATTGCTTGTAGACTTTTGGATAGCAGCCATCCTGACTGGCATGTAATGGTACCTCATTGTCATTTTGATTTGCATTTCTCTGATAATGAGTGATGTTGAGCATATTTTCATGTGTTTGTTAGCCATCTGTATGTCTTCTTTGGAGAAATGTCTGTTTAGTTCTTTGGCCCATGGCATAAGGTATCAAAAGCAAGCTAATTTTTTCTTACTGTTGTTCAGTCCCTAATTCATATCCAACTCTTTGTGACTCCATGGACTACAGCACTCCAGGCCTCCCTGTCCTTCATCATCTCTCAGAGTTTGCTGAAGTCCATTCAATCAGTGATACCATCCACCATTCCATCCTCTGCCACTCTCTTCTCTATCTGTCTTCAAGCTTTCCCAGCATCAGAGTCTTTTCCAATGAGTCAGCTGTTTTCATCAGGTGGCCAAGGTATTGATGTTTCAGCTTCAGCTTTAGTCCTTTAAATGAGTATTTAGAGCTGATTTGCTTTAGGATTGACTGGTTTGATCTTACTCTCCATGGGACTCTCAAGAGTCTTCTCCAGAACCACAGTTTGAAAGCCTCAGTTCTTCAACACTCTGTCTTTACAGTCCAACTCTCATATCAGTACCTGACTACTAGATTGACCATAGTCTAGACTATACAGACTTTTGCTGGCAAAGTGATGGTTTTGCTTTTGATATGCTATCTAGGTTTGTCAGAGTTTTCCTTCCAAGAAGCAATTGTCTTCTAATTCCATGGCTGCAGTCACCATTCACAGTTACTGTAAAGCCCAAGAGGAAATCTGTCACTACTTTCACCTTTCCCCCTTCTATTTGCCATGAAGTGAAAAGACTGGATATCATGGTCTTAGGTTTGCTGTTGTTGTTTTAGTTTAAAGCTGACTTTTTAACTATTCTTTTTCAACTTCATTGAGAGGCTGTTTAGTTCCTCTTCACTTTCTGCCATTCAAGTGGTATCATCTGCATTACTAAGGTTCCTGGCAATCCTGATTCCAGTTTGTAACTCATCAGGTCAGGTATTTTGCCTGATGTGTTCTGCATGAGTTAAATAAGCAGGGTGACAATATACAGCCCTGTCATACTCCATTCTCAATTCTGAACCAGCCAGGTTCTAACTTTTGCTGTTTAACCTGTATACAGGTTTCTCCGGAGACAAGATGGTCTGATATTCCCATCTCTTTAAGAGTTTTTCACAGTATTGTTATTATCCACAAAGTCAAAGACTTTAGTTTAATCAAGGAAACAGAAGTACATGCTTTTCTGGAATTATCTTGCTTTCTCTATGATCCATCAAACATTAGCAATTTGATCTCTGATTCCTCTGCCTTTTCTAAACCCAGTTATACATTTAAAAGTTCTCAATTCAGGTACTACTACTAAAGGCTAGCTTGAAGGATTTTGAGCATAACTTTACTAGCATGAAAAGTGAGCAGAACTGCTTGATACTTTGATCATTCTTTAGTACTGCTTTACTTGGAAATTGGGATGAAAATTGACATTTTCCTGTCCTGTGACCACTGCTGAGTTTTCCAAATTTGCTGACATGTTTAGTGCAGTATTTTAATAACATCATCTTTTAGGATGTTAAATGGCTCTGCTGGAATTTCACCACCTCCACTAGCTTTATTGACAGCAGCACTTCCTAAGGCCCACTTGACCTCATATTCCAGGATCTTCACCTCTAAGTGAATGACCACAATATTATGGTTATCCAGGTCACGAAGATCTTCTTTTGTACAGTTTTTCTGTATATTCTTGCCATCTTTTCTTGACCTCTTCTGCTTCTTTTAGGTCTTTACCATTTCTGCCCTTTATTGTGACCATCTTTGTTTGAAATGTTTCTTTGATACCTCCAATTTTCTTCAAGAGATCTCTCATCTGTCCTCTTTTGCTATTTTTCTCTATTTCATTGCATTGTTCATTGAGGAAGGTCTTCTTGTCTCTCCTTGCTATTCTTTCAAACTCTGATTTTAGTTGGATGTACCTTTCCCTTTCTCCCTGGCTTTTCACCTATCTTCTTGCCTCAGCTATTTGTAAAGCTTCCTCAGACAACCACTTTTCTTTATTGTATTTCTTTTTATTGGGGATGGTTTCGGTCAGTGTCACCTGTACAATATTGCAAACCTCTGTCCATAGATCTTTATGCACTGTGTTTACCAGATCTAATGCCTTGAATCTATTTTTCACCTCCATTGTATAATCATAGGTGATTTGATTTATCTTGTACCTGATTAGCCTAGTGGAGTCCCTGATTTCTTTAGCTTAAGTCTAAATTTTGCTATAAGGAGCTGATGACCTGAGCCACAGTCAGTTCCAGGTCTTGATTTTGCTGACTATATACAGCTTCTCCATCTTCAGATGCAAATAATGAGATCAATCTGACTTCAGTATTGGTCATCTGGTGATATCCATTTGTAAATTTATCTCTTGTGTTATTGGAAAAATATGTTTGCCATGACCAGTGTGTTTTCTTGGAAGAATTCTGTTAGTCTCTGCCCTGCTTCATTTTGTACACCAAGGCCAGACTTGCCTGTTATTTCAGGTATCTCTTGACTACCCACTTTTGTAGTCCTATTCCCTATGATGAATAGGATATCTTTTTTTTTTTTTTCTTTCTTTTTTTTTTTTTTGGTGTTAGTTCTAGGAGGATTTGTAAGTCTTCATAGAAGTGATCAGCCTCAGCTTCTTTGGCATTGGTGGTTGGGACATAGACTTAGATTACTGTGATGTTGAATGGTTTGCCTTGGAAATGAACTGAGATCATTTTACTGTTTTTGAGGTTGTACCTAAGTACTGCATTTCAGACTCTTTTGTTGATTATGAGGGCTATTCCATTTCTTTTATGGAACTCTTGCCCACAGCAGTAGATATAATAACCATCTGAATTGAATGCCCTTTGCACCCATTTTAGTTCACTGATTCCTAAGATGTTGATATTTACTCTAGCCATCTCCTGCCTGACTCCATCCAATTTACCTTGATTCACAGAACTAACATTTGAAGTTCCTATGCAATACTGGTCCTTATAGCACTAGATTTACTTTCATCACCAGACACATCCACAACTGAGCTTTGACCCAGCTGCTTCATTCTTTCTGAGGTGTTATAAATTGCTCTTTGCTCTTCCCAGTAGCATACTGGACACCTTCCAACCTGGGGGACTCATGTTTTTGCATCATATATTTTTGCCTTTTTATACAGTTCATGGAATTCTCATGGGAAAAATATTGGGATGATTTGCCATTCCCTCCTTCCATGGGTCATTTTGTCAGAACTCTCCATTATGACCTGTCAACCTTGGCTAATAGCATCATTGAATTACACAAATCCCTTCACCATGACAAGGCTTTGGTCCATGAAGGGGAACTTTTTAGGTGTATGCAAGGAAAAAAAAAAAAAAATCCCTGTTAGTTGCCCATAAGATACCTCACATTGTTCAGAAAATATATAATGATGTTCTTTGCCCTTGCTTTTGCAGACCACTTTTCAATGTTCTCTGGAGTGTATTCCTGTCATGATTCTCAAGGCTCAAGAAATCTTTTACTTAGCTAATAAAACATAGCTATGCTGTATCTTTATCTCTAGACACCAGTCCCTTGTAATTGCTAGAGTAAGAATTAACTTATTTAAGAACTTAATTTTGGCTACTAAGTGATTATAAGGTTAAAGAAAGCTCCCCGCCTCACATGTACTTGTCATTGTTTTCCTTAGTGACTAGGAGCTTGGACTGGGTAATCTTAGCCAAATTATCCAATCTTTGTCATTCCAAGTTTCTTCATTTATAAAATAAGTGCAATACAACTTCTTTATGAGACCATTATGAAGATTCATTAAGATAAACTTTACAAATGTTTATAATAACACCTAGTCTATAGTAAACACTCAGTGAATATTTAAGAGTTACTGTTGTGTTGTTCAAATTGCTTTTGTTATTGTCCCCAATGAGCACATGTTAACAGTGGAGGACTGAAGATAAAATCCTGCATCATAAATTTGCTTGTATTTAGTTATTCATTTATGTATCCCTAGTAGGTAGATGGTGTTTCACACATTCAGTGAATTCTCAGTAAGTATTCTTTCAGAACTTTACTGCTGAAGCTAAAATATATTACAGATTGTAGACATTTTAAATCAGTTAGAAAGAGAAGAAGAATGATTGTTTCAAGACTGGAACAAATGAATCTGTCCCCAAGATGTGTGTCTGGGAGTCAGCTAACAATTATGGCTCTCTGGGAAGTCAATGGGAAGTCCAGGGTCTGCTATTTCATCTGTGTTAAGGCTTGATTTTTTTTTTTTTCCTCTCGGAGCATAGGCAGTTGAGCTCCCATGGAAGGTGAGGTAAGTAGAATTGGAAGGGTGAAGACAACAAATAAACAACCTACAGAGTTCTAAACTAAAGGCAATAAAATATCTTTTACAGAAGATATTCAATGCTATTTTATCTCATCTTTGGCAAAGGATAAAATGCACATTTTCTCATCTCGATGACCATGAGTAAACAAGTGTCTATTCTTTGTGAATGGAAAACTATTACTATTTCTATGAGGAAGTATCTAGGCAAGTTTGTCTTCTGCTTAATGCTACAGACAATAACTAGGCAAAAAAATTAAAAATTATATATATATATGCATGTGTATATATATTCACTGAAATGACCTACACTTTCCACCAGATGCTGAGCCATAGAAAGGGCATCAGATTATCTGTCAAAAGCTAGCAATGAATAGTTAATACCCAAGCAGTGAAACTATAAGTGATAACTGACTCCCCCCACTTCTACCTGTGTATCTTAGGAAAGTTTTCTTTGAGGGGAAAAGTTTTCTCATATGTAAAATGGAAAAAAATAAAATATATATCTCACTAGGATTTTTGAAGATGAGTTAACCCTTGTAGAACCTTTAGAACAGTGACAAGGTCTGTGTTAGCACCCAAATAATAGCAAAGAACAAGTTTTTACTCTCCCAAGGAAAAACCACCTCATAGACATTGGTTATTAAATATCAACAAATCAGATAGTTAGTTATGTCTCTTACTTATTCACACTTCAGAAATACTAGCTAACTAATGTTGCACTGAAGGTCTTATTTAGCACCAACTAAAATCTGGTCTTGCATTTCAATTTGCAGGTTAAGTTTGAGAAACTATGCCTGGAGAGGGAGACTGATGAATTTTTAGTTTCTTCCACATCTACATGTTCTAAAACAATATCTTCATGCAACTCACCCAGCCCTGTTGAAGAGGAGGATTTGGGTAGCCTTTCCTTTTTCCAGGGGATCTTCCCAACCCACGGATTGAACCCAGGTCTCCTGCATTGCAGGCAGATGCTTTACCAACTGAGCCACACAGGAAGCCCTAATAATCCTTAAGACAAGCATAAAAACACAGATTCACAAAGGTGAACAAGACTTTATTGTCCTTGAGTTCAAAACTCACATTTAACACATGAAGAAATGTGTCTTCCTTTGATTTCCTTAAATAAAACCTTCCTTACCATTTTCAAAGCCTGGAATGGGAATCTTGGTCCTCAGACACAGCTGCCTGCTACAAAGGCTCCTGTTAACTTGTTCTGAGCAGGAGATGACTGAAGGCAATTCAGAACAATGTCATGATGTCCAATCCTTTGCGAATATGTAGTGCTTTATCCAACTCACTCCAGCAATAGGTAGAATTTAATCAACACAGATGTGAAGCTTCTTGGGTTCTAAAGAACAATACAATAAATGTAATGTAGATGTAAATTTCTTACTGACTTTTAATTCTCTTGTATTTATTAATTCGTGACCTGAAATTAAAGTTTCTTCAACTTTAAAGTATCCATGTCAATATCTTTATCTACTTGCAGTGAGTTCTGAATAATTGTACGTCACATATGACAATGCTGAGGTTTTGCAGTTCAGATTTAGAATGACATGATGACAAATATAAAAGTAACTGGACATAATGCATTTAATTTGCTAATAGATAACAAAAATCAAATTTAGCATAGAGTAACTGCACATACCATCATCCACAGAAGCCCCTAGTACACATAAGGCAGACAACTAGCCAGGGGGAATACAGTGGCCTAGATAGTGCAAATGGCAATTTTGACCTGAGGTAAACAGGCAGCACACTGTCACATTTTAGATGACAGAACAAGAGGCTATCTAGGGCTCTGGAGAATTTAGATTTTTCTAAACTATTCTCATGAATTTTTAGGCTTCCATGACTACTCAGAAGAAGATATTGCCATCTGACTTTACCATCTTAAAAAAGAGAGACAGAGATTGTATCATTGGATACCTAGAAAATGGGAAAGGGGAATGTTATTATTGTTTTAAATATTAGTGTATTTGTACATTGCTTAAAAACAACAAAATATGCATGTGCATGTGCATAAAAGATACATATTGTAAGTCAAGTGTACTTTAATTATAAATAAATACCAACTGAAAGAAAAAAAGAACAAACTATTGTCCTTGCAAATAATAAAAAAAATAACATTTTCCCCTTATATATTTAGTATTTTGTTTTTACTTTTTAATTTCCATGAAGTTGAGTTTACAATGCATAGACATTTTCTTTAGAGGTGAACTAAATAATTCCAAAAAAATAAAGATTGTTAGTTTTTTTAAAATGATATAGATTATTTTATATTCTCAGTGAAGCCTTGAGCCTTAAATGACATAATAAAAAAAAAAATCCTTAAGATAATGAAATACTAATCTTCAACAAAAGACTATCAATGTATTGTACCATCTATATGATAATTCATTTATAATATTGTCAATTAACTAGGACACAGTCTAGTATATCTAGCTTAGACAGAAATCTTGAAATAATTTCTATGGTACTTGGAAAGAATTATCTTCATATTATTTTTTGAGAGTGGGAAAGGAAAACAAACAAACAAACAAACAAAAAAACCTCTTTTACCTAAGTAGGGCAGTGGGATTTGTTTGAAACCAATTCAAAATTTAATTCTAAAGTGGGATACTTGCTATTCTCAGTTCAAAGCAGACTCTTCTATTTCTCTGGAGTTCTTTTCCATGTCCATGATGTTCATAAGAGAAGTCCTTCTATGTTTTGCATGGTTTGGTTACCTGCATTTGACTATTCACTTTCTGAGCAGAGACAGCTGACTTCACTACTCTGCTTATATATTAAGTTTTCCAATCTTTGAGTCAGATCAGGTATTGAGGTATCCTGCTTTCTCTACCATTTTCAATATACACCTGAAATTGTTTGAACGTTCTGAATATTTCAGCTTTAAAGATTTTTTTCTTTAACAATAGCCATTTTTTAAAATAGATAAGGACAGAAAGCATGAATCTTTGAAATTGAAAAACATGACGTGCATACTTTAATAGTATTTTGGTAAGAATCTCTTAACTCATCTTCACTGTGTCTATGTGGCATACTTACTTTGAAAAGAAGTTCACAGACACATACTTTAATTTTGCCCAGTTTGTTCACTAAAATTCAGTTAAGACATGGAATCATCTTTTTTTTCTTTATGTACATACTCATATCTCAAGAAAAGCTTCCTAACAAAGGTGTTACTTCATTTCTCAAACCAGAACTCCATTGAACTCAATTGTCCTTTTTGTTGCTCCAACTCATGAGACACTTATGTATTGTGATGTGCACCCCAAATTCTATCATCAAATAAGAGGTGACTATTATATCCTATTTTCTTTAGACCTTTCCTACAGGATTCCTCAGAGAGAGAGTTTTCTTTCTGCTTATATATGCACATTTCTCACTAAACATTCCCTACTCATTTTTACTTCATGATCTTTGCTATATTGTTGCTGAATGAATTACTTTAATAACACATTTGTTAATATATGCAAATATAAAATTTGCCACTTAGTTTTGTGACTTGTGTATGCATTTAATCACATTAAACCTCAGTTTCCTTGTTATACCTAAAGGCAATAATGCCTTCTCAGTTTATCCTAAAGAATTTTGAGGTTTAAGTAATTCAAATATGCCAAGAACGTTTTAAAATTGTATAAGATATAGATATGAATGACATAATAATTAAATAATCATTCATATAGACTTGACTTCTCTCTTGCATTTAATGTTTCCTTTGTCAGAATAACTTTTCCCCCCCTCCCCCTTTTTTTCAAGTAAGGCATTGAAGTTCACGTTTCATGTATTGTTAAAGCTTGGCTTGGAGGATTTTGAGCATTATTTTACTAGCGTATGAGATGAGTGTTTTGGCATTGCCTTTCATTAAGATTGGAATGAAAACCGATCTTTTCTAGTCCTGTGGCCACTGATGAGTTTTCCAAGTTTGCTGGCATATTGAGTGCAGCACTTTCACAGCATCATCTTTTAGGATTTGAAGCAGGTCAACTGGAATTCCATCACCATCGCTAGCTTTGTTCGCAGTGATGCTTCCTAAGGCCCACTTGACTGCACATTCCAGGATGTCTGGCTCTAGGTGAGTGACCACACACCATTGTGATTATGTGGGTCATGAAGATATTTTTTGTACAGTTCTTCTGTGTATTCTTGCCACCTCTTCTTAGTATCTTCTTCTTCTCTTAGGTCCATACCATTTTTGTCATTTATTTTGGCCGTGAGCCCATGTTTGTGTGAAATGTTCCCGTGGTATCTCTAATTTTCATGAAGAGATTGCTAGTCTTTCCCATTCTATTGTTTTCCTCTATTTCTTTGTAGTGATCATTGAAGAAGGCGTTCTTATATCTACTTGTTATTCTTTGGAACTCTGCATTCAGATGGGTATACCTTTCCTTTTCTCCTTTGCTTTTAGCTTCTCTTCTTTTCACAGCTATTTGTAAGGCCTCCTCAGACAGCCATTTTGCTTTTATGCATTTCTTTTTCTTGGGGATGATCTTGATCCCTGTCTCCTGTATGATGTCATGAACCTCCATCCATAGTTCATTAGGCACTCTATTAGATCTAGTCCCTTGAATCTATTTCTCACTTCCACTGTATAATCATTAGGGATTTGATTTAGGTCACACCTGAATGGTCTACTGGTTTTCCCTACTTTCTTCAATTCAAGTCTGAATTTGGCAATAAGGAGTTCATGATCTGAGCCACAGTCAGCTCCTGGTCTTGTTTTTGCTGACTGTAGAGAGCTTCTCCATCTTTGGCTGCAAAGAATATAATCAGTCTGATTTCAGTGTTGACTGTCTGGTGATATCCATGTGTAGAGTCTTCTCCTGTGTTGTTGGAAGAGGGTGTTTGCTACGACAAGTGTGTTCTTTTGGTAAAACTCTGTTAGCCATTCTCCTGCTTTATTCCGTACTCCAAGGCCAAATTTGCCTGTTACTCCAAGTGTTTCTTGACTTCCTACTTTTGCATTCCAGTCCCCTATAATGAAAATGACATCTTTTTTTGTGTGTTAATTTTAGAAGGTCTTGTAGGTCTTCATAGAACCGCTCAAATTCAGCTTCTTCAGTATTAGATGTTCAAGGTGGTATTAGAAAAAGCAGAGAACGGGAGATCAAAATGCCAACATCTGCTGGATCATCAAAAAAGCAAGAGAGTTCCAGAAAAAAAAAATCTATTTCTGTTTTATTGACTATGCCAAATGCTTTGATTGTGTGGACCACTATAAACTGTGGAAAATTCTGAAAGTAATGAATACCAGACCACCTGACCTGCCTCTTGAGAAACCTGTATGCAGGTCAGGAAGCAACAGTTAGAACTGGACATGGCACAACAGACTGGTTCCATATAGGAAAAGGAGTATGTCAAGGCTGTATATTGTCCCCCTTCTTCTTTAACTTATATGCAGAGTACATAATGAGAAACGTTAGGCTGGATGAAGCACAAGCTGGAATCAAGATTGCCAGGAGAAGTAACAATAATCTTAGATATGCAACTGACACCACCCTTATGGAAGAAAGTGAAGAAGAACTAAAGATCCTCTTGACAAAAGTGAAAGAGGAGAGTAAAAAAGTGGTTTAAAGCTCAACATTCAGAAAACTAAGATCATGGCATCCGGTTCCATCTCTTCATGGCAAATAGATGGAGAAACTGTGGAAACAGTGGTAGACTTCATTTTGGGGGACTCCAAAATCACTGCAGATGGTGATTACAGTCATGAAATTAAAAGACTCTTACTCCTTGGAAGGAAAGTTCTGATCGATCTAAACAGCATATTAAAAAGCAGAGACATTACTTTGCCAACAAATGTCCATCTAGTCAAAGCTATGCTTTTTCCAGTAGTCATGTATGGATGTGAGAGTTGGAGTATAAAGAAAGCTGAGCCCTCAAAAATTGATGCTTTTGAACTGTGGTGTTGGAGAAGACTCTTGAGAGTCCCTTGGACTCCAAGGAGATCCAACTAGTCCATCCTAAAGGAGATCAGTTTTGAGTGTTCATTGGAAGGACTGATGTTGAAGCTTAAGCTCCAAAACTTTGGCCACCTGATATGAAGAGCTGACTCATTTGAAAGGGGCCTGCTACTGGGAAAGATTGAAGGCGGAAGGAGAAGGGCACAACAGAGGATGAGATGGTTGGATGGCATCACCGACTCAATGGATATGAGTTTGAGTAAACTCCGGTTGTTGGTGATGGTCAGGGAGGCCTGGTGTGCTGCAGTTCATGGTGTCACAAAGAGTCAGACACAACTGAGTGACTGAACTGAACTGAAGGTATTGAAATTAAAAATTAAAAAAAAAAAATAAATGTTTGAGAAGATCTACTAAAATATGATTTTGAAAATAAGTTAGAGACCTAAACACATGTGGCATATTATAATTCTATTTAAACTGTGAACATAAGAAGGCTTCCCAGGTGACACTAGTGGTAAAGAACAAGCCTGCCAATGCAGGAAACCTAGGAGACATGGATTCAATCCCTCGGTTGGGAAGATCCTCTAGAGAAAGGCACAGAACCCATTCCAATATCCTTGCCTGGGGTATCCCATGAATAGAGGAGTCTGGTGGGCTATGGCCCATAGGGTTTTGAAGAGTCAAATACAACTGAAACGACTTAGTATGCACAGAGAAATATATGGAAATATGCTCAAAAAGTGTCTATGATTTCAAGCGGGGTTCACATTAATTTTAGAAAGCTTCTGTTATTTATATTCTGACAGAGAGAATTTATCATTTTTACAGCTACAGAAGAATAAAATTAATACACACACACACACACTATATATATATGTAGAAAAACGTTTCTTTTGCTTTACTGTTTTCCTTTCACACATGTAATTCATGCTTCAAAATTCTGCATTGTGCTTGATAACCCCACCGTTCTGTGAAAACATTCTTGCAGAAATATCAGTGGTTCCTTGGTCATCAAATGTAATAGCCTTTGAAACTCTTAATTTATAAGACATACCTAAGCTATATGACTCCCTCTTTCTCCTGAAACTTTTCCTCATTTGTTTTAAGCAACACATATTATACCTTGTGTTCTTTTGTTTCTTTCAGCAATTATTCAGTTGCACTCTTTTAGCTGTTTTTCTTCTTTGGTTTTTTTAAATGATAACTTTCAGTAAAGGATAAAATAATGACTCTCATACAGATATAAAAATGAATATACGGGAAAGATCTACATATTTATGATGGAACTAGACATATGTTATAACTGGTTTAAAAGAGAATTTAAAAACAAACACCAAAATAAAAACTAAAACTAAAAACAGACACAAAAATAGACCAAAAATATGGAAATGAACATGTAAACGGTGACAAGACTGTTTTTTTCACAAGGTAGAAAGGCAGATAATGGAATCTCCACCAGAAAAGACAGAATTTATATGTCTATCAGTGATGTACAATTTACAAACTGTTGCAAAATATCTCAAAGTCAAAGAAAGTTTAGAATTAAATGGTTCCTGGAGGATTGTACTATATGTGGAGAATGCATAGTTTGTTTTTGAAATTTACTTTTTCCCCCTACAGTCTCCTATTAATATTGTTTATCTATATTCTGGTGTTTTCTCATTTTACACAATATCAGTTCCATGTGTTTGTGTGTTTAGTCACTCAGTCATGTCCGACTCTTGTGACCCTATGAACTGTAGCCTGCCATGCTCCTCTGTCCATGGGATTCTCCAGGCAAGAGTACTGGAGTGGGGTGCCATTTCCTTCTCCATCAATTCCATACTGAATTTATATACAAACAGTCTTGTTTGTTTTTTAGAACCATTCAAGGATTGATTTGGTTATCCTTACATTTCTTATGTTAATTTTAATTACAATAAATTACTCTCAATCACTGTATATAATCCTTTAAACGTATTATTGTGTTTGATTTGTTAATACTTTGTTAAAGATGTTTGCATCTATGTCCAACAGGGATATTGGTCTGCAGTTTTCTCTTCATGTAGTGTTCTTGCTTGGCTTTGGTATTAGGGTGGTGTGGTCTGCATAAAATTATTTCAAAAGTGTCCTCTCCTGTGTTCTTTGTTAGAATTTAAGAAGGGTTGATATTCTTTAAATGTTTGGCAGAAAGCATCAGTGAAGTTATCTTTTTTTTTTTTTAAGTTATCTCAATGAATTTTTCTTTATTACGATACTTTTAATTACTAACTCAGTCTCCTTACTAGTAACTGATCTGTTCAGCTTTTTTATTTCTGATTCATTCTTATTAGGTTGTATGTCTTTAAGAGTTTATTCATTTCTTCTAGGTAGTTTAATATGTTGCTGTAAAGTTGTGCATAAGTAGCCTCTTATGATTCTTTGCACTTTTGTGGTGAAGTTGCCCAGTCATGTCTGACTCTTTGCAATCCCGTGGATTGTAGCCTACCAGGCTCCTCCATCCATGGAATCTTCCAGGAAAGAGTACTGGAGTGGGTCGCCATTTCTTTCTCCAGGGGATCTTCCCAACCCAGGGATCGAACCCGGGTCTCTTGCATTGCAGTCAGACACTTTGCCGTCTGAGCCACCAAGGTATCGGTTATAAAAATCTCCTCTTTCATATATAACTTTATATATTGGAGACATTTCTATCTTTTTCTTGATGAATCTAGCTGAAGATTTGTCTATTTTGTTTAACTTTTTCAAAATCTGTCTTATTACATTGATAATTTATATTGTCTTCTAACTATTTCATTTATTTTCATTCAGATATTTGATACTTCTTTCCTTCTACTAACTTTAGCTTAGTTTTCCTTCTCTGTGCAATTCCTTGCAGTGTAAAGTTAGATTGTTTATTTGAGATCTTTCTTGTTTCTTAATGTGGATGTTTATAACTATGAAATTACCTAGGGCTGCTTTTGCATTCTATAAATTTCACTATATTGCATTTCCATTTTCATCTGTATCAAATTTTTTATAGATCTTTTTATTTGTTCTTTGACCACTGGCAGCATGTTATTTAATATCTATGCTTGTGAATAACATTCTTAATAATAATAATTGATAATATAGTAGTTTATTTGATTTCTAGTTTATACCACAGGGGTCAGAGAAAAAAAAAAAACTTGATATGATTTTAATGTTCTTATTTATTAAGACACATTGTATGGCCTAACAAATGATCTATCTTGGAGAATGTTCAATGTGCACTTAAGAGGACTTTATATCCCTTTGCTGTTGATTAGAATACTCTGTATATATTTGTTAGGTCCTTTAGGCCTAATGCAGTGTTTAAGTCCCTTGTTTATTGATTTTTCTGTCTGGATAATCTATCCATTGTTGAAAGTCCCTACTATTGAATTCCCTGCTATTATTGTATTGTTATTTTTCCTTTTATATGAAGTATTATTTATTTATGTATTTAAGTGCTTCTATGTTGAGAGCGTAAATATTTACAGATGTTTTCATTCAAGAGTATATGCCCTTTTTGGTGCTGTTCAGTCACCAAATCATGTCTGACTCTTAGTAATCCCGTGAACTGCAGCATGTCAGGCTTCTCTGTCCCTCACCATCTCCGGATATTTGCCCAAGTTCATGTCCGTTGATTTGGTGATGCCATCCAACCATCTCATCCTCTTTCACTCTTTTCTCCTTCTACCCTTACCATTGCAAAAAAACAAACTATTTTGCATTTGCAACTTATAGCAGTGTGATTCAGTTTTACTTGTTCTTTTAAGAGATATATGTCTGCTTCTCTGTATTCTACAAGGGAGTGAAAAGGTATGGACATATCAAAATGATACTGCTTAATTCTTTTGGATTATCTGCATCCTTAATGAATGTTACTCAGTCATGTCTGACCCTTTGTCACCCCATAGACTATACAGTTCATAGATTTCTCCAGGCCAGAATACTGAATGAGCAACCTTTTCCTTCTCCAGGGGATCTTACCAATCCAGGGATTGAACTTCAGTTTCCCCACAGTGCAGGCTGATTCTTTATCAACTAAGCCACCAGGCAAGCCCAAGAATATTGGAGTGGGTAGCAGTCTATCCCTTCTCCAGTGGATCTTCCCTACCCAGGAATTGAACTTGAGTTCCCTGCACTGCAGGTGAATTCTTTACAAGCTGAAGTCCCTTATCTTCCCAACCCAGGGGCTGAACTCAGGCCTCCTGCATTGCAGAGAGATGCTTTACCATCTGAGCCACCAGGGAAATAACTTCTGCTAACATTGTTGTGTAGAGATGGCCGGCATTAGCCCTTACAAAATTGAATGATAGAAGCATTATTTATTCATCTTATTAAAATGTAGTTAATTTGCAGTATTATAATAGTTTCAGGAGTACAGCATAGTGATTTAGTATTTTTGCATATTATACTCATTTAAACTTATTATAAGACAAAGGCTGTAATTCCCTGTGCTGTACACTATGTCCTTGTTGCTTATCCATTTTACACATCTGCATGGCAGTTTGTATCACTTAATACCATATCTCTATCTTGCTTCTTCATTTTCGCTCATCCCTGTGGTATCCACTGGTTTGTTTTCTATATCTGTGAGTCAGTTTCTCTTTTGTAATACACAATTAAACATTTTATTCTTTACATAGCTATTTTATTTCCTTCAAATAAATACCCAGAAGTGGAACTGCTGTTGCACATGGTAGCTCAATTTTTGATTTTTTGAGTAGCTTCCATATTGTTTACACAGTGGCTGCACCTGTTTACACTAGCACCAACCATACACACTGGTTGAACAGCCTTTTTGGTGTGAAGACCAATTCAAAAAATTAAAAGCACACATATATACAAATAAGACTTCTCAACGTTTTAATATATATATATATATATATATAATTTTTTTCTCTGTTGAAATTATGCTTTTAAACCCAGATAATAAAACACTATCTGTAATTGCAAATAAGCATTGTCTTTTTTTTTTTTTTTTTTAGCTGAAGAATTTCCCTTTTTGATGAAAATTTAGAAACTATGTGTTTGACATGAATTGTAAAATACCTGTAGTGGTTTATCTTTAAAAAAATTTTAAGTGAAATGGAACTTTACAGCTTTGGGATGTGGTTTGAACAGAGAGTGAAGAGAGTAAATTGGCCTCATAATTCAGTTCAGAATTTAAAGGTTCTGAAGAGACAGGAGCTGCCATTGGAAATGGCAAGCAAGGTTGAATAGGAATGTCTCACAGATAACGTGGTTCATCGTGTTTCAGGGTGGCTCAGATGGTAAAGCATCTGCCTTCAATGCGGGAGACCCAGGTTTGATCCCTGGGTCAGGAAGATTCCCTGGAGAATGAAATGGCAACCCACTCCACTATTCTTGCCTGGAAAATTCCATGGATGGAGGAGCCTGGTGGGCTACAGTCCATAGGTTGCAAAGAGTTGGACACGACTGAGAGACTTCACTCACACACTTAATATAAGTTATAATGTGCATAATTCATCTTTCTCTGGTTGACATGTTTCACTAAGCAAAATACTCTCTAGGTTAATCCACATTTTTGCAATTGGCAAAATTTAATTTTTTAATAATGAGTAATATTCCATTGTATATGTAGATAGAGATATGGATATAGATATATAGATATTGCAATCCTTATCCACTCATCTGTTGAAGGGCACTGGGGTTGTTTCATATCCTGGTTATTAAAATAATGCTTCTATGAATGGTGGGGTGCATGCATCTTTTTGAATTAATGTTTCTTTTTGTTTTTTTCCAAGATATACACCGAGGAATGAAATTTCTGGGCCATACCCTTGTTCTATATTTAATTTTTTGAGGATCCTCAGTACTATTTTCCATAGTGGCTGCACCACTTAACATTCCAGTCAATAGTATACAGGGGTCTCTTTTCTCTATATCCTTATCAACATTTGTTATTTGTAGATCTTTTGATAATAGCCATTCAGGCAAGGGTGAGGCAAGATCACACAGTGATTTTGATTTGAATTTTTTCAGTAATTAGCAATATTTAGTATAGTTTCATGAGCCTGATAGCCATCTATATATCTTTTTTAGAGAAATGTCTATTCAGGACTTTTGCCCATTTTTAATACGTTTTTTGTTTGTTTGTTTTTGTTTTATATTGAATTGTAGGAGCTATTTATATGCTTTGAATATTAATCCCTTATTTGACATCTCATTTGCAATTTTTTTTTCTATTTCATAAGTTGTATTTTTATTTTCTCAGTGGTATATTTGGTTGTGCAGATGCTTTTAAGTTTAGTTAGCTTTCATTTGTTTATTTTTGCTTTAATTTCTTACACTGATCAAAAAAGAAAACAACAACAACAACAACAAAAAACTCTTGCTACTACTTATGTCAAAGAGTATTCTGCCTGTTTTATTTTAGGAGTTTCCTGGCTTCTGCTCTTACACTTATTGGACCTTTAATGCATTCATTCTACTCATAATTTAAGCAGAAACTCACAGTTGTATTGTTAATTCAAGATCATGAATGACAGTTTCATTCAGGAAAATAATATAATAGAGAGAGTAAGAGAATAGTAAGAGAATAGATTTCATGAATGTAGATTGGGGCTTCACAAATTGTTAATATAGAGCTTAATTGAAGAAAATAATTGCTGTATAGACTACAAAAATGTGTCACAAAATACATTTGTAACTGATATAATTAGAGGAATGTCTTTCACTTTGAGAAGGATTTTTATTGTGTGGATCATTAAAATGCCATACAATTTAGTTTGAAATATCAAAAATGAAATTTATAAATGAACAATTTTTAATCTCTTTGAATTAGACGTGGAAATACATCAATAATTGTTCAGTTACTTTTTTTGTACCTATTGGGAACATTTTTTTTTTTTTTTTAATCTAGAAAGTCTCTAATTCTGCTGCTCACTCTTCTCCAGACCTATTATTTTCTACCACTTAAGAGAATAATGTTTTAATGTTATATATCCCTTTCTCTTCCTATATTTTCTCCAGCTTTTGGAAATAAAAGCACACCCCCCCCCCAAAAAAAAAAAAAGTCACAAACTTCTTAAAGGTGCATAAGACAAGATGTCTGCCAGAATGGTGGAATGGGAGAAAAAAGTGAGAAAAAAAATTAGCTCAAAATTTATCTTACCATGCTCTCAAAGAAGAATTTTATTTTGGGACAATTTCACATCCACAAAGTTACTAATTTTAATTAATCTGCATTAGAAATCACCTCTCCCACCTCACCACACACACAAAATCAGGTTAGTCAACTCATTTGATTTTTTCAGACCTGAAAGTAGTTCAGCCAGACAAAGTTAAAATGGATGTAAATATGGACTTTTTATTACAGTAGGTTAAGATTTTGTAGTTCAGTAGCTCAGCAGTGTCCAACTCATTGTGACCCCATGGACTGCAGCATGCCAGACTTCCCCATCCTTCACCATCTCCTGGAGTTTACTCAAACTCATGTCCATCAATTCAATGATGCCATCTAACCATCTCATCCTCTGTCGTCCCCTTCTCCTCCTGCTTTTAATATTTCCCAGCACCAAGGCCTTTTCTAATGAAGCAACTCTTCACATCAGGTGGCTTCAACTTCAGCATCAGTCCTTCTAATGAATATTCAGGGTTGATTTCCTTTAGGATTGACTGGTTTGATCTCCTTGCTGTCCAAGGGATTCTCTCAAGAGTCTTCTCCAACACCACACTTCAAAAGCATCCGTCCTTTAATTTCATGGCTGCAGTCACCATCTGCAGTGATTTTGGAGCCCAAGAAAATACAATCTGTCACATTTTCTATTGTTTCCCCATCTATTTGACATGAAGTGATGGGACAGGAAGCCATGATCGTAGTGTTTTGAATGTTGAGTTTTAAGCCAGCGTTTCACTCCCTTCTTACACTTTCAGCAAGAGGTTCTTTAGTTCCTCTTCATTTTCTGCAATAAGGGTGGTATAATCTGCATAACAGTGGTTATTTATATTTCTACCTGCAGTCTTGATTCCAGTTTGAGCTTCATCCAGTCTGACATTTCACATGATGTACTCTGCATATAAGTTAAATAAGCAGGGTGACAATATGCAACCTTGGCCTACTCCTTTCCCAATTTTGAGTCAGCCCTTTGTTCTAACTGTTGCTTCTTGACTTGCATACAGATTTGTCAGGAGGCAGATAAGGTCTGGTATTCCCATCTCTTTACCACTAGGAAGAGTACTACCTTTCTCTTTACTACCTGGGAAGCCTAATATATTCTTTAAATATTCATTAAATATACAATATTTCATTGCACAACATCTGCCCATCCATTCTTCATTGTTAACATTCTTCATTGTTAAGCCTTTAGGTTACTTCTAAGTCCTGGCAACAGTATATAGTGTTGCAGTGTACATTGGGGTACAAGTACCTTTTCAAATAAGGGTTTTCTCCAGGTATATGCTTAGGAGTGGTATTGTTTTCTCATATGGTATCCCTGTGTGTGCATGTTAAGTCACCTAGGTTTGGTCCAACTCTTTGTGACCCCATGGGCCTCCCAGGATACTCTGCCCATGGGATTCTCCAGGAAAGAATATTGGAGTGAGTTTGAATTGCCATGGCCTCCTTCAGGGCATCTTCCTAACCCAGGGATTTTACCCATGTCCCTTACATTTCCTGCTTTAGCAGGCATGTCTTTACCACTAGAGTCACCTGAGAAACCTATGGCAGTTCTAATTCTAACTTTTTAAGGTACTTCCACACTATTCTCCATAGTGGCTGTACCAATTTGCATTCTGTTTAATAGTGTAGAAGAGTTCCTTTTCTCCACACCCTCTCCAGCATATATTCTTTGGTTTTTTGATGATGGCCAATCTGACCATTATGAGGTGATACTTTTTGTTTTGATTTGGATTTTCCAATAAGTAATGATGTTGAACAACTTTTCTCATGCTTCTTGGCCTTCTGCATGTCTTCATTGGAGAAATGTTACTTAGATCTTCTGTCTATTGTTGTATGGGTTGCTTGATTTTTTGATACTGAACTGCATGAGCTGTTTGTACATTTCAGAGATTAATCCCTTGTTATTCACTTCATTTGCAGACATTTTCTCCCTTTATGTAGGTTGTCTTTTTATTTTGTTTATGTGCAAAAGCTTTTAAGTTTAATTGCATCCCATTTGCTTATTTTTATTTTCATTACTCTAGGAGGTGGAACAAAAAAAGATCTTTCAGAGTTTTATGACAGAGATCAAGCTGACTATATTTTCGTCTTAGAGTTTTATAGTATCCAGTCTTACATTCACGTCTTTAATTCATTTTCAGTGTATTTTTGTGTATGGTGTTAGAGAGTGTTCTAATTTAATTATTTTACATTTAGCTGTCCAGTTTTCCCAGTACCATTTATTGAAGACACTGTTTTTTCTCTATTGTGTATTCTTGCATTCTTTATCATAAATTAGGTGATCCTAGGTACATAAGTTTATCTCTGGGCTTTCTATCTATCTCCATTCATCTATATTTCTGCTTTTATGCCAGAACCATACAGTTTTGATGACTGTGTAGCTTTTTAGTGTAGTCTGAAGTCAGGAAGACTGCTTCCTCCAGGTTTCTTTTTCTTTCTCAAGATTACTTTGGCTATTCAGTGTCTTTAGTGTTTTTCTATAAATTTTAAGACATTTTTGTTCTAGTTCTGGAAGAATGGCATTGAGTTTGATAGGGATTGCACTGAGTCCATAGATTATTTTGAGTAATATAGTCGTTTTGACAATACTTATCCTCCCAACCCAAGAAGAATATCATCTGTTTGTATTATCTTTGATTCATTCTCCTTTCATCAGTATTTTACAGTTTTCTGTGTACAGACATTTTGCCTCCTAAGGTAATCTTATCCCTATTCTGTTCTTTTTGATCCAGTGGTAAATGGAGTTGTTTCCTTAATGGAGTTGTTTCCTTAATGGAGTTGTTTCTGGTCTAGCATTATTGGTGTATAGGAATGCAATAAAGTATTGCATTAATTTTGTATCCTGTACCATTACCAAAATCATTGATGAACTGTATTATTTTTTCTGGTAGCATCTTTAGGATTTTCTATTTATAGCGTCATTGCATCTGCAAAGAGTGACAGTTCTTCTTTTCCAATTTAGATTTTTATCTTTTTTTTTTTTTTTTTCTTACTGCTATGGTAGGAACTCTTAAACTACATTGAATAAGATTAGTAAGGGTGGACATCATTGTGTAGTTCTTGATCTTAGAGGAAACACTTTCAGTTTTGTTTTGTTTTGTTTTTTCCTTTACTGTTGAGAATAAGGAAGTAATTCTTAACAAGCTATTTTCTAATGGTTTAACATAGAGAAAACTGACAGAAATCTCTCAGTTTTCTCTGAAAGAGGCCTCTCTGCATACTTTAAAAACTGCTGACTTAGCGTCAAGCTTTTAATTAAGCTTGCATCACCAACAAAGGTCCATATAATCAAAGCTATTGTTTTCCCAGTAGTCATGTATGGATGTGAGAGTTGGACCATAAAGAAGGCTGCACGCTGAAGAATTGCTGCTTTTGAACTGTGGTATTGGAGAGTCCCTTGGACTAGAAGGAGATCAAACCAGTCAATCCAAAGGAAATCAATCCTTAATATTCATTGGAACAACTGATGCTGAAACTGAAGCTCCAATACTTTGGCCACCTGATGTGAAGAGCCAACTTTTTAGAAAAGGCCCTGATGCTGGGAAAGACTGAAGACAGGAGAAAGGGATGACAGAGGACTAAATGGTTGGATGGCATCACCAAATCAATGGACAAGAGTTTGAGCAAGCTCTGGGAGATGGTGAAAGACAGGATAGCCGGGAGTTCTGCAGTCCATGGGATCACAGTCAGACATGACTGACTAAACAAGATAATCTAGAATATGACTGTAATCATCTCCTGAGACCAGGAGGCCCATGGGTATAGTCTTGTTCTTCCTCTTACCCACTCCAGGTACCTAGATCCTCCCTAGAAGGAGTTTTTGCACAACCTGGCTCTTGAGCTTAAACACTAGTCACCCAGTGGATGTACTCTTTGATTAACTGGCTCAAGTAGCCTGAGGAACTTCCACTCCCTGGTCCTGAAGACCTGTAGCAAAGAAAGAAATAGCTCTTAACCAGTTATCCTTCAGGGCTTAGTATATATAGTCTTTCCCTGAAAGAATTATATTTGCATATTTTAAAATCACTTCCTGCTCAGGAGGTGTCTTCCAAACTAGATGCTGACTTCCTGTCTTCTTGTCTTCCAATCTTGGTGCTAACTGAGATAATCTCGTTTGGGATACTGACTTGACTCGGCACAACTTCAACTACTGAGAGCTATTAAACAAAGATGGTAACTTGGACTATCACAAAAGATTGAGAAAGATTCAAGAGCTTGGGCTGGGCTGAAAAATAGTATTCATCTTCTATCTGAAACCATTCTTTCAAGACTGAAAGAAATGGTCTTATATCTAATGTGTAGAAACAAACATAGAATCAAGGAAAATGAAGAAACAGAAATATGTTTCAAACAAAAGAACATGATACAACTCTAGAAATAGATCTCAAAGAAATGGCCATAAATTATTTACCTGATAAAGATACAAAAATAAAATATTAAGAATAGTTGTAACTGTAATAATTTGTTAATCAACTCAGAAGGTAAAAATATAAAACGTGACATCAAAAACATAAAATGGGAGAGGAAGTAAAATACAGACCTTTAGTATTTATTCCTAGTTAAGTTTATACCAACCTAAAATAGAGAGGTAAAAACACAAGATTTTATGGCAGTCTTATGTTACCCACAATTCAAAAATCTACAGTACATACACAATCAGAAAGAGAAAGGAATGCAAGCATACTACTACAGGAAATCATCAAATATTAAAGGTAAAAAGCATGTGAAGGAGAAAAGAACACTGAAGTTACAAAACAGCTGGTAAACAATTTAAAACATAACAATAGTAAGGTTATATCTATCAATAGTTACTTTAAATGCACATGGATTAAATTTTTCAATCAAAAGATCAAATGGTTGAGTGGACAAAAAACAGAACTTCCTACAAGAAACTTACTTCATGTTAAGGAGATATACAGATTAAAATGAAGCATTGTAAAAAGATAATTCCATGTGAATGAAAACCAAAAGAAAGCAGGGGGAGCTATACTTAAAAACAAATGAAAAATAATTTAAGCAAGGCTATAATGAGAATAAAAGAAGGTCATTGTATAATGATAAGAGGGTCAATCTAACAAGAGGCTACATTTGTAAAGATGCATATACCCAACATAGCAGAACCTAAATATTTAAAACAAACCTTAACAGAACTGAATGGAGAAATAGATGCAGTACAATAATAGTAGGGGACTTAATTAATATCACTTCCAACAATGGATAGATCATCCAAACAGAAAATCAATAAGCAAATATTAAATTTAAACTATACTACTTTAGATCAAATAAGTTTATAGACTTTGATAGAATATTTCATCCAACAGCAGCAAAATGCACATTTTTCAACTTTGTTTTGAAAGGTTGCTGCTGAACAATAAGACGCTGGAATTCTTGGCCTCCAGAGGAAACAAATTCAATCCGGAGCCAGAGACAAGGCTGGATCGCTCAGAGCTTTTGTGTAATAAAGTTTTATTAAAGTATAAAGAAGATAGAGAAAGTTTCTGACATAGGCATCAGAAAGGGGCAGAAAGAGTACCCCCATGCTCGTCTTCAGCTGGATGTTATTTAGTCACTAGCAGTCTGTTAATGAAAAGAAAGGAATGTCTTAAAACTCAGAATGACACCAGGCCCCTCATCCATAAAATGCATTTTGGGATAATCTTGACACCAGATGATTCATCCCGGGCCGTAAAAGGATTGACTTGAATCTTGTAGAAGGGCAGATTACCATACAAATAATTTTGTTTACAAAGATTAGGGGAACAATATCTGAGTATTACATACTGGTTTGTCAAGTAGGTTTTGAGCCATTAGGCAGAACCCGGCTTGAAAACAGAGTCTGGGGTAAATGCATATTAACATAACTTAAGACAAACATTTCCATAAGAAAAAATGCATTGGTTAACACAAGGTTTGAGAATAGTTAGCTTCAGGTGAAACCAGATGTCATTATGGCAACACAGTATTTTAAGAGAAACCTCCTTTTAAATTTGTATAGAGAAGAAAAAAAAAATCTCTAGTGTTTCCTCCTGCTGCTTAAGAGAAGTAAAAATATCTGACACTTGCAGTCTGTTTCCTCCGTTTGGAGACCCTTGGCCTTCCTGCCTGTTACCTTTTCAGTTCTTTCTCAAGATTTATTTGACTTTTCAAGATTCTTTGTAGCTCCATGTAAATTGAAGGGATTAATATCCAAAATACAAAATAAGTCACTCAATTATATAGCAAAAGGAAAAAAATGATTAAAAATGAACAGATAAATTTAATAGACGTTTTTCTGGAAAAAAATCTAAATGGCCAACAGGTATATGAAAAGGTGCTCAATATCACTAAACAACAGGAAAATGCAAATCATAAACACAAACCTCATATCTGTTAGAATGGCTGTTAAAAAATGACAAGAGATAACAAGTGCTGGTAAGGGTGTGGAGAAAAAGGAATTATTGTGACTTGTTTGTCAAAATGCAAACTGACAATGGAAAAGAGTATGGAGTTTCCTCAAACAATTAAAAATGGAATTAAGCATAGTTATATCAAATTATCATGATTTTGTATTTTATATATCTTGTAATTCTATGTTAATTATACCTCAACAAATCTGAAATTTTAAAATATCATAAATATTAATAATATGACAAAAACAAAATCCTGTCTCATATTGCTGATGTAGAGCTCTTTAGTTCATTTTGTATTAAAATTAATGTAGTTTCATATATACTTTCTGTACATATAAATTCCATTAAATTCCAAATTAAGAGTGTGGAGAAAAAAGAATTATTGTATGGTGCTTGTGAGTATGAAAATTACTACAGTCATTATGGAACATAGTGTAGAGTTTCCTCAAAAAATTAAATAGAACTGTTATGTGATGTAGCATTTTCTCTTCTGGGTACCTACATAATGGAAATGAAATCAGATGTTGGTCAGAGTAGGTGCTTTGTGCTTAGTCATTCAGTTGTGTCTGACTCTTTGCGACCCATTGGACTGTAGCCTGACAGGGTCCTTAGCCCTTAGATTTTTTCAGCACTTGAATACTGGAGTAGGTTGACCTTTCCTTCTTCAGGGAATCTTCCTGACCCATGGATCAGGTCCACATCTCCTGCGTCTCCTGGACTGTATGTGGATTCTTAACCCACCGAGCCACTACAGAATACAAAATTGCAATCATATGGGAGTCTAGAGATCGAATGTACAGCATGATGACTGTTAGCAGCATTAAACTGCATATAGAAAATAGCAAAGCATAGATTTCAAGTGCTCTCACCACACATTCAAGAAAATGTAAATATTTGACAAGATAAATATGTTGATTAGCTTGAATGCAGTAATTATTTCATTAACTATATGTATATTAAAATAGGTTTCATACTTAAATATATACAACTTGTATTAAAAAATAAATAATGCATTTTGATTTTGTTTTCAAATATATGCTTTAAGTTCATACTTAAAATGAAAAATATTTTAAACTGTTTTAATAATGTTAAATCCAGTATCATGAATAACCTTTATATGATTCTGACTAACTGGCATAAAGGAGTCATTCATCTGCTAAGTCTATACCTGGACAATATTTGCTCTCTATGTAGTAGCTCCCTTATAGTATTATGTTTTTGAAAGTGTAATTTTAGTTTAGTATATTTTTGTTATACAATTTGAAGTACAAAGGAAAAGGGAATAAAAACAAAATAATGAGGCTCTCAATACAGCAATCAAGTTGGAAATTCACCAACTAAAAATTATTTCAGAATCAGCACTTACTATACATTTTAAATAAAAAATCTCTTTAAAGAAATTGCAGTCTAGATATTTCACATAAAAATATAGACAACAGCACTGTTTCATTAGGAAACAAAGTAAAGCCATACTGCTCAGCAAGTGAAGTAATTATTGTGTTCAAGTCATCTTCCCCATTTTTACGTTATAAAAACATATGACCTAATTTCTTATTTTCATCTCCAGAGATGCTGTATATACATATCAGCATTTTAGATTGATGTCATGTTTGCCTACTTTCACAATAGCAATATATACTTCATTTCTCAAATTGGGAAAGAGTAGAATAAACCCACATTAATTTAACAGTAGCTAGTAACAATGTATTAGTATCTGTGCTACCACATTCTCTACCAATATTTTTATGAAAAAAAAATTGTAGTTTAAAATTTTGTCTGTAGTAGTGATGCAAAAATAAATACATTTTAACTAATATTTATTTCTCAACTATTAATATTTTATTTCTTATAATACTTGTCTCACTCAATAATTAATCAAATATATATGAAAATATAGATTTTTTATTTATTTACCTTATATTTTTAAATAATCATAGATTCATAGAAAGTAATAAAAATATGAACAAAATGTAGATATCAGTGAAAATGGCATTGTAAGGAACTCCAAATTTCTGTCTCACCAATAAAAATAACAGATATCATCCAACTGGCAAAAACTATTATACTGAAATTTTTTGAAATCTTGTATATTCCTCAAAAGGTTACAGTAAATTGAGGAAAGGTTAATAAAGAAGAACTGAATTTCCAGAGAGTTTGGTAACATTTTATCTTACTTAGATCCCGTCCTCTGCTTCCCAACTTGGAAGTGGTTTTGAAGATTCTGGTCTGCATTCCCAGTGTAAGTGTCTAATAATAGAGGGAGTAGACTGAAACTTACTCACCAAGAATTGTGCCTCCTCATTCTGACATGTCTGATGACTCACTGAGGGCATAGCCCAAATGGCCTATCTCTATTTTGCCTAGCTCACAACTCTTCTAAGGCTGAGAAAGCTACCCAATAATGTTTATCAATAGTATTTAAGGGCAAATGTAATAACTGTTGCTGCAAATATTATAAACAAGGGATAACCACTGGAAAAGGTAATTGATTCATAAAAAGTTGCACATAGAATTACCTAGCATGTCCACTGCTAGGTATTTCCAAATTATTTGAAAATATATGTTAAATGAAACAAACACTTGTAAATGAATATTTGTAGCAGCATTATCAGTAATAACCAAAAAGTGGCAACAAACCATCAGTCATGTGATCAATAGATTTTAAAAAGTCATAAATCTGTACAATGCAACACTATTTGGTCATAAAAAAAAAGAATAATACATGTCGTAGCATGGATGAACCTTGAAAAACTTATACTGATGAAAGAATCCGGACATAATAGTCTGCATATGGTTCAGTTCAGTTCAGTTGCTCAGTCCTGTATGACTCTGTGACCCCATGAACTGCAGCACGCCAGTCTTCCCTGTCCATCAGCAATTCCTGAAACTTTCTCAGACTCATGTCCATTGAGTCGGTGATGCCACCCAACTATCTCATCCTCTCTCATCCCCTTCTTTTGTTTCAATGTTTTCCAGCATCAGGGTCTTTCCCAATGAGTCAGTTCTTTGCATCACGTGGCCAAAGTATTGGAGCTTCAGCTTCAGCATCAGTCCTTCCAATGAATATTCAGGACTGATTTCCTTTAGGATGGACTAGTTTGATCTCTGTGCAGCCCAAGTGACTCTCAACAGTCCTCTCCAACACCACAGTTTAAAAACATCAATTCTTGGGTGCTCAGCTTTCTTTATACTCCTACTCTCAGATCTGTACATTACTACTGGAAAAACCATAGCTTTGACTAGATGGACCTTTGTCAATAAAGTAATGTCTCTGCTTTTTAACCCACTGTCTAGGTTTGTCATTGCTTTTATTTCAAGGAACAAGCATCTTTTAATTGCATGACTGCAGTCATCATCTGCAGAGATTTTGGAGCCCAAGAATATAAAGTCTGTCATTTTTTCCACTATTTCTCCATCTATTTGCCATGAAGGGATGGGACTGGATGCCATGATTTTTGTTTTATGAATGTTGAGCTTTAAACCAGCCTCTTCACTCTCCTCTTTCACTTTTATAAAGAGGTTTTTTAGTTCCTCTTCACTTTCTGCCATAAGGGTGGTGTCATCTGCATATCTGAGGTTATTGATATATCTTACATATGGTATGATTCCACTTATAGGAAAAAATGTAGTATTGGCAGCTCTTTAGAGACAGAAAGTTTAGTTGCCACAGGCTGAGGAAAGGGGAAATGAGGAGTTTATTAGGCAAGGAATTTCCTTTTTTTTTTTTTTTTTTTAAGGAATTTCCTTTTAAGATGACAAAAATATTTTGAACTTAGGTAAGGGTGATGGTTACCCAATTCTCTGAACATATTAAAAGCTACTGAGTATACTAAAACTCAACATTAAAAAACTAAGATCATGGCATCTGGTACCATTACTTCATGGCAAATAGTTGGGGAAAAAGTGAAAACAGTGACAGATTTTATTTTTGTGGGCTCCAAAATCACTGCAGATGGTGATTACAGTCATGAAATTAAAAGACGGTGGCTCCTTGGCAGAAAAGCTATGACAACCTTAGAAAGCATATTAAAAAGCAGAGACTTCACTTTGCTGACAAAGTTTCATATTGTCAAAGCTGTGATTTTTCCAATAGTACGTGATTTTTCATGTACAGATTTTGGACCATAAAGAAGGCTGAACACCAACAAATTAGTGCTTTTAAACTGCGGTGCTGGAGGAGATTCTTGAAAGTCCCTTGGACAGCAAGGAGATCAAGCCAGTCAATCCTAAAGAAAATCAGTCCCAAATATTCATTAGAAGGACTGATGCTGAAGCTGAAGCCCCAGTACTTTGATCACCTGATGTGAAGAGCCAACTCACTGGAAAATACTTGATGATAGGAAAGATTGAAGGTAGGAGGACAAGGGGGTAACAGAGGATGAGATGATTTGATGGCATTATTGACACAATGGAAATGAATATGAGCAAACTCTGGGAGATAGTGAAGAACAGGAAAGTCTGGTGTGCTGCTGTCCATAGGATCTCAAATAGTTGGACATGACTGAGTTTTAATATTTAAAATAGTTAAAAGAGTGGACTTAGTTTTGTGAATTTTGTCACATCTGCATGTTCACACATACAAACAAAAGTTTTTCTGGGCCATGGGTAAAAGTTTAGGTTGTTCAGGTGTGACTTCTGTGCTGTATTTCAGGGCACTAGGGACACTCAGATACCATAGATCTTCCCTTAATTCTGTGCCAATATGCAAAGCCCCTTCCCCATAACCTGTCCTTTTTGTTTCTATTACAGTGTGCAGTACGGCATTTATTTATGTGGTTATTTCATTTCTGTCTTTATCCACCATACACAGTCTCTTCCAAGCTGTTTAACACTGAGTGCTTATATTAAAATGTCAACAAGTACTCACTGAATAGAGGAATATAAAACAGGAGGGGGAAAAGTGCACCAAGAGATCCTGTGTAACCTTTATCCTTTTTTTTTTTTTTTTTTTTTTGGCCAGTGGTAACATTTTGTGTAACTGTAGTACAATATTAAAATGAGAAAATTGACATTAACAGAATGCATAGGTCTTACTCTGGTTCACTAATCTTACACACAGTCATTGTGCATGTATGGCTCTACACAATTTCAATATATGTGATTTCAGTAACTACCATCACTGTTATGTTAATGAATTGGTGTACTTTTGTAAAGCTACATCCAACTCCCATTTCCTCAACTCTGTTAGCAAACACCCTCTTCCAACAACACAAAAGAAGACGCTACACATGGACATCACCAGATGGTCAACACCAAAATCAGATTGATTATATTCTTTGCAGCCAAAGATAGAGAAGCTCTATACAGTTAGCAAAAACAAGACCGGGAGCTGACTATGGCTCAGTTCATGAATTTGTTATTGCCAAATTCAGACTTAAACTGAAGAAAGTAGGGAAAACCAGTAGACCATTCAGGTATGACCTAAATCAAATCCCTTATGATTATACAGTGGAAGTGAGAAATAGATTTAAGGGACTAGATATGATAGACAGAGAGACTGATGAACTGTGGACGGAGGTTCATGACATTGTACAAGAGACAGGGATCAAGACCATCCCCAAGGAAAAGAAATGCAAAAAGGCAAAATGGTTGTCTGAGGAGGCCTTACTAATAGCTGTGAAAAGAAGAGAAGCAAAAAGCAAAGGAGAAAAGAAAAGATATTCCCA
Organism: Muntiacus reevesi; assembly: GCF_963930625.1. Lineage (NCBI taxonomy): Eukaryota > Metazoa > Chordata > Mammalia > Artiodactyla > Cervidae > Muntiacus > Muntiacus reevesi. The sequence goes on from NC_089257.1 coordinate 86,790,152, forward strand.
TTTGAATGCAGAGTTCCAAAGAATAGCCAGGAAAGATAAGAAAGCCTTCCTCAGCGATCAAAGCAAAGAAATAGAGGAAAACAACAGAATGGGAAAGACTAGAGATCTCTTCAAGAAAATTAGAGATATCAAGGGAACATTTCAGGGAAAGATGAGTTCGATAAAGGACAGAAATTGTATGGACCTAACAAAAGCAGAAGATATTAAGAAGAGGTGGCAAGAATACACAGAAGAACTGTACAAAAAAGATTTTCATGACCCAGATAATCACAATGGTGTGATCACTCACCTAGAGCCAGACATCCTAGAATGTGAAGTCAAGTGGGCCTTAGAAAGCATCACTATGAACAAAGCTAGTGGATGTGATGGAATTCCAGTTGAGCTATTTCAAATCCTGAAAGATGATGCTGTGAAAGTGCTGGACTCAACATGCCAGCAAATTTGGAAAACTCAGCTGTGGCCAGAGGGTTGGAAAAGATCCATTTTCATTCTAATCCTTAAAAAAGGCAATCCCAAAGAATGCTCAAACTACCGCACAATTACACTCTTCTCACACGCTAGTGAAGTAATGCTCAAAATTCTCCAAGCCAGGCTTCAGCAATAAGCGAACTGAGAACTTCCAGATGTTCAAGCTGGTTTTAGAAAAGGCAGAAGAACCACAGATCAAATTGCCAATATCTGCTGGATCATCGAAAAAGCAAGAGAGTTCCAGAAAAACATCTATTTCTGCTTAATCAACTACACAAAAGCCTTCAACTGTGTGGATCACAATAAACTTTGGAAAATTCTGAAAGAAGTGGGAATGCCAGACCCCCTGACCTGCCTCTTGAGAAACCTGTATGCAGGTCAGGAACTAACAGTTAGAACTGGACATGGAGCAACAGACTGGTTCCAAATAGGAAAAGGAGTATGTCAAGGCTGTATATTGTCATCCTGTTTATTTAACTTATATGCACAGTACATCATGAGAAATGCTGGGCTGGAAGAAGCACAAGTTGGAATCAAGATTGCCGGGAGAAATATCAATAACCTCAGATATGCAGATGGCACCACCCTTATGGCAGAGAGTGAAGAAGAACTATAAAGCCTCTTGATGAAAGTGAAAGAGGAGAGTGAAAAAGTTGACTTAAAGCTCAACATTCAGAAAACTAAGATCACGGCATCTGGTCCCATCACTTTATGGGAAATAGATGGGGAGACAGTGGAAACAGTATCAGACTTCATTTTTTGGGCTCCAGAATCACTGTGGATGGTGACTGCAGCCATGAAATTAAAAGACGCTTACTCCTTGAAAGGAAAGTTATGACCAAACTAGATAGCATATTAAAAAGCAGACATTACTTTGCCAACAAAGGTCCGTCTGGTCAAGATTATGGTTTTTCCAGTGGTCATGTATGGATATGAGAGTTGGACTGTGAAGAAAGCTGAGCACTGAAAAATAGATGATTTTGAACTGTGGTGTTGGAGAAGACTCTTAAGGGTCCCTTGGGCTGCAAGGAGATCCACCAGTCCATCCTAAATGAGATCAGTCCTGGGTGTTCATTGGAAGGACTGATGCTGAAGCCGAAACTCCAGTACTTTGGCCACCTCATACGAAGAGTTGATTCATTGGAAAAGACCCTGATACTGGGAGGGATTTGGGGCAGGAGGAGAATGGGGCAACAGAGGATGAGATGGCTGGATGGCATCACCGACTCGATGGGCGTGAGTTTGAGTAAACTCGGGGAGTTGGTGATGGACAGGGAGGCCTGGCGTGCTGCGATTTCATGGGGTCGCAAAGAGTTGGACACGACTGAGGGACTGAACAGAACTGAACTGAACTGAAGTGAACTGTTCTCTGACAAAACTGGTCTTCTCTTCATCTCTGTATTTTGTTCTTATTCCAAGGGTATTATAAACATGGAATCAAATAGTATATAATCTTTGAGATTGACTTTTTTATTCAGCATATGTGTTTTGCTATGCACCAAAGTTTCTGTATTAATGGTCCATTCTTTTATATCACTGCATAGTATTGCATGGTGTAGATGTGCTGTTTTTATTTACTCATTTGCAGATCAAAGAATAATTTCATTACTTCCAGCTTGCTGTTGTGATGAATAAGCTGGGTTTTTTTGTGAACATAAACTTCATTTGTCTGGAAAAAGTGTTCAAGAAGGTCCAGTTTTTGCTAGTATTGTTCCACAAATTTGAAAACAAATAGAATGTTAAAGAAAAAGACCAGCTGAATGAAAAAAATAAAAAGTATTTTAGCGGTACTAGAAACATTTTTAGGAGGAAGACAGGCAATAAACAAGTAAATAAGTTTTAAAGTAATTGCAGGTCACATTACATTGTGTGAAAGAAATCATCTGGGCTGCAATGCGGAGAGACTGGGTAGGATTCTAGATAGAGCAGTCAAAGGGTAGTCTAATGGGACACTAACAACAACTGGAACACATAAACATATCTTTTGATTAGAAGCAACTCTTTAAATGTTTCTTTAGTGAGATAATGCTGTAACTTCAAAGACTTTCATGATACAGAAAGTATGTTATCAATAAACTGCCATCCATAGGAGCTATTAGCAAGGTTCTTATTTGAGATAAGTTGTACTTCAAAGCCTAAAGTCTACCTAAGTGAAAATGTTAGTTGCTCAGTTGTTCTGACTCTTTGTGACTCCATGAACAGTAGTAACCTGCCAGGCTCCTCTCTCCATAGGATTCTCTAGGCAAGAATCCTGGAGTGGATTTTCATTTCCTTCTCCAGGGTATCTTCCTGACCCAGGGATAGAACCTGGGTCTCCCTCATTGGAAGCAGATTCTTTACCATCTGAGCCACCAGGGAAGTCCAATCTACATAGATCATACATAAAGTAGGAACACATTGGGAAAAAAATACAAAAACAAAAATGAGTTGGGAAAGATGGCAACTTTTAGAAGAGCCTGTTTACTCTCTTGTATAAGTGTAATTGTGATATAAAAAGATGAAATTGTATCAGTAAACCTGTTTGAAGACAGATTGTATGCTGATACTTTAAGATTCAAGTCATTCATTAGTCTATTGTGGAGATCTGTTTTAGAAACATGTCTTATTTTCCAAACTGTGGAGGCAATAGTAAATATTATTCTCATCCTATGAGTTTGAACTTATGGATGTAAAAAAGTCCTTAAAGAAATAGGCTTATCGTGGGTTGAGGACTACACTTAATTAACTTTCTGACCAAGACAGCTGAACATTTTCCTTAGCATGACTAAACTTTAAACAGTTTTCATTTTTTTTCCCTCACTATAGCACCATGACCTCCCTCTTCTTAGAGCATTTACTTTAGAAAATTTAAATTTTAGATTCTCATCTGTTCCTTGAGATGTAAATCTTTTTTTTTTTTTTTCCCCCCAGTCTCTAACCAGTTTTACTAACCACAATGTCTTTCTCAAAGACCTGGAAGTTATCTCTTTGAAGAAAGATCGTGTCCTGGGCCTCCCTGGCGGCTCAGTGGTAAAGAGTCCACCTGCCAATGTAGGAGAATGGGTTCTATCCCTGGTCTGGAATGACCCTATATGCTGCAAAGCAGCTAAGCCTGTGTGTCACAACTATTGAGCCTGTGATCTAGAACCCCAGAGCTGCAACTATGGAGACCACATGCTGAAACTACTGAAGCCAGTGCTCCACAACAAGAGAAGCCACTGCAATGAGAAGCCCATGTGCTGTAGTGAAGAGTAGCCCCCTTTTCTTCACAACTAAAGGCAAGCCTGTGCAGTAACAAAGACTCAGCACAGCCAAAAATAAGCAAATAAAATTAATTAAAAAAAGAAAGAGAGACAGTGCACCATCTCTAGTCTTGAGGAGAAGGCAGGAGCTGAAATTTCATGAGCACCAATCAGCAAACACAGATAACCGAATACATTCACCCATCTCTCTACTAACATCTCTTGGTGCTTTTTCACTAGCTCACTCCAGTGCTTAAAAATTCTCCCTCAATTTGTATCAGTGGAGTTGATTTCAATCTTTCTCCCCTATTGCAATGAATTATTTTTTGCCTATTTTACTGGTCTGGTGAAATTTTTCTTTCACTGTTGCTCAAGCAATATTCTGAATATAGGATACATTTAAGTTACAATCTATTGTTCCCTAAAGTTGCTTAATACTTTCATGCTTAGTCACATAGATTATTGACTATGTGAACAGTTAAATGTTGAATAAAGGCAGAGTCTGGACTGGAAGACTGGCATGCAAACCTGTTGGAGTTTAAGTTCATGGAGATTAATAAAGGTAGAATTGTCAGATAGAAATAATATGACAACTCAGGAGGGGGCTTGGGTACGCTGAGACTAGGTAAAGCAAGATGGAGGAACAGTGGGCACTGCGCTGCAGAAAAGAAAGCAAGAGAGTGAGGAATTTTAGCAGTACAAACACCAATCAATAGACTGAGAGTGGGTATGGGGGTGAAAGAGGTAGGCAAAGAGAAAGAGGTCCAAGCATATGCTTTAAATAAAGAGCAAAACTTAGCTAGAGTCTGTATATGGCATAGGACTCTAGCCATAAAAACTATCCCTCCTTCCCAGAGAAGTTACTGAGTCAGTCCCAGGCAACCAGAAATTATTACAGCTTGCATTTTAAGAATGAGTACCTCAAAAGAGATATAATCCCATTAGTGAAACCTATTACCTTTCATTTATGCTTATACTTATGTTGAGATTTTTTTGTCTGAAATTATCTTCTCTGTCCTTTCTAACCTGTCTTTTACCCATTGTTTAAGATTCAAATCATAGACCCTTTCTTTATAGTGCATCTCTGAGTTATTTGTTCCTACTCTCTGTGCTTTGTGCAACTGTTTATTCCATATGCTTACCTTAAATATTAAAGAGTTGCCGGTGAGATGCCTCCTCTACCAGACGGTCTGTACCTTAAGGTCAAGGACCATATTTTTATCTTCCTTTGTATCTGCAACTGCTGCACAGTTCTTGACACCTAGTTTCTGCTGGTAAATATTAAACCAAACATGGCAAAATGGACAAGAACTAGAAAAAAAAAAAAAACTTCAGCTTAATTTTAATATTATATTTTTATCAACAAGTGAGAATGATTTCTACCTCTACCCCCGCCAATTTGGTTGTATTAGAATAGTTTTGACTAATGAAGGACAGTCAATTGACTCTTTTTGGGAAAAGAGTGGGAAATCACCACCTTCAGGAGCTGAGCAATTTGGTTTCATGTGTCCTCTAGATCCTGGCCTCTCTCTTACTTCCACCCTCTTTCCCACCCAAAATGTGGTTATATAAGCTTTTGCCATAACTATATACCTGAATCGTTTAGTCTTAATTTTAATTTGTTAAGCAATCAATGGCTTTTTCTTTGTTTTAATTTTTATTTTATATTGGAGCCTAGTTGATCACTGACTTCATGGACATGAACTCCAGGAGTTTGTGAAGAACTGAGAACTCTGGCTTTCTGTAGCCTATGGCATCACAAAGAGTCGGACACAACTTAGCGACTGAACAAAAACAACAACAAATATTTGATGAACAATATTGTGTTAGTGAGAGGGTGATAGGCAGGAAGTCCAGAGGTTCCCAAGTGGCAGGAAGAAATAAACTGCAAGTGGCAGACATTACTTTCCCTTCTCTACACAAAATTAAAAGAGGCTTTTTTTAAATTCTGTTCTGATGACACCTGGTTTTGCCCAAGCTAACCAATGTGTTTTTCTTATGAAACCATGTATTTGCTTTGGAATTTATCTTTCTTCAAAATGTTTCCACCTAAGACTAAGACTTTTTTCTTTTCTCAAACCTTGGGCTGAAAATGACTCAACAAACTAGTATTCCTGTCAATTGTTTTATGGCCAGGGTGGAGGGAAACGGGGGATGGATGACACACCTCATGCCATTCTATCTCAAAATGCATATTGTGGGAGAGGGGCCTGGTGAAACTCCCTCAGCCTTGAGGTATATCTTTTATCTAATTAGCAGCTTTCTAACAGACATTTTATGCCTTGCTAAAAACTAGCAAGGGGACACTCTTTCTGTCCCCTTCTGAAGTATATGTCAGATACTTTACCTATCTCTATTATTCCTTAATAAAACTTTGCTACACAAAAAACTCCAAGTAGTCAAATCTCATCTCTGACCCTGGATCAAAATCCTCTCCTCCAGAGGTCATGAATCCCAGAGTAATACACGACTCATAGCAGCAACATTTCATTCGTTGTAGGTATACAGCAAAGTGGGCTTCTCCAATGGTTCAAACAGGGTAAAGAATTCACCTACAATGCAGGAGATACAGGAGGCTCCAGTGTGATCCCTGAGTTAGGAAGATCCCCTGGAGGAGGAAATGGCAGTCCACTCCAGTATTCTTGTCTGGGAAATCTCATGGACAGAGGAGCCTGGGAATCTACAGTCTGAAGGATCACAAAGAGTAAGACATGACTGAACATTGATGGATGGATGGATGTAGCAAAGTAATTCACATTTAAATACATGTATCTATTCTTTTTCATTTTTTTTCCCATTTAGTTCATTACAGAATGTTAGGCAGAGTTCCTTGTGCTATGAGGTAGGCCCTTATTGGTTATCTATTTTAAATGCAGCAGTGTATACTTGTCAACTGAAAGTCCCAACCTATCCCTTCTCCCAACCTTTTCCTTCCCGGTACCCATAAGCTCATTCTCTAAGTCTGTGAGTCTGTTTCTGTTTGTAAATAAGTTCATGCTCATTGCAGCACTGTTTATAGTAATCAAGGCATGAAAACAATCTGAATATATCCGTGAACAAATGAATGGATAAAGATGTGTTACATATATTGGAGAAAGAAATGGCAACCCACTCTAGTTCTTGTCTGGGAAGGATACAGTTGAATATTCCTCAGCAATCACAGAGAATAAAAGAATGCCCTTTTCAGCAGCCGGGATGGACCCAGAGATTAAAATACTAAGTGAAGTCAGATAGAGAGAGACAAGAATCATATAGTATCACTTACATATGGAATCACATTTTTCTGTTTTTCATGATAGCTTGATCCTTCAACTAAATACCTATCTGCCTAAAATGAAGATGATGGTACCAGTACAAAGAAAAACGTTCGGCAGTGATCCAGGCCCAAAGAAAATTATGTTCTTTTTTAACTTAATTTTTATCAGAGTATGGTTGTTTTACAATGTTTTACTTATTCATTTATTTCTTTTGCAATGTTGTTTTAGTTTCTATTGTACAGCAAAAAGAATCAGCAATGCATATACATATACCCCATCCCTTCTGGACTTCTTTCCCATTCAGATCTCCACAGTGCTTTAGTAGAGTTCTTGTGCTATACAATATCTTCTCATTATTTATCTAAATATAGTGGCAGACTGGTTCCAAATTGGGACAGGAGTATGTCAAGTCTGTGTATGATCACTCTGCTTATTTAGCCTGTATGCAGAGTACATCACATGAAATGCCAGGCTGGATGAACCACAAACTTGAATTAAGAATCCCTGGAGAAATGTCAATGACCTCAGAAACGAAGATGACACCACCATTATGGCAGAAAGTGAAGAACTAACGAACCTCTTGATAAAAGTGAAAGAGGAGAGTGAAAAAGTTGGCTTGAAACTCAACATTCAGACAACTAAGATCATGGCATCCGGTCCTATCACTTCATGGCAAGTAGATGGGGAAACATTGGAAATAGCGAGAGACTTTATTTTGGGGGGCTCCAAAATGACTGCAGATGGTGACTTCAACCATGATATTAAAAGACGCTTACTCCTTGGAAGGAAAACTATGATACCTAGGCAGCATATTAAAAAAAACAGAGGCATTACTTGGCCAAAAAAAATCCTTCCAGTCAAAACTTTGATTTTTTCCAGAAGTCATGCATGGATGGGAGAATTGGACTACAAAGATAGCTGAGAGCCAAATAAATATTGCTTTTGAACTGTGGTGTTGGAGAATATTCTCGAGAGTCCCTTAAAGTGCAAGAAGATCAAACCAGTCAATCCTAAAGGAAATCAGTCTTGAATATTCATTTGAAGGACTCATGCTGAAACTGAAACTCTGATACTTTGGCCATATGATGTGAAGAAATGACTTATTGGAAAAGACTCTGATGCTGGGAAAGTTTGAAGGCAGGAGGAGAAGGGAATGCCAGAAGTTGAGATGGCTGGATGGCATCACTGACCCGATGGACAAGAGGTTGAACAAGCCCTGGGCGTTGGTGATGGACAGGGAAGCCCAGCGTGCTGCAGTCAATGTGGTCGCAAAGAATCAGACATGACTGATTGACTAAAGTGACCTATGCCCCTAATGTGGAAACTATATACCAATTCTTGGAAAATTCACAGTTTATGATACTCAGAACTTTCAACAATTCGAATGTTTTAAGTTCCTTGTTAGTGGAGATATTTATATTTTAAGTGGAGTTCTTATATCTGAATAATGACTTTATTGGACTAGATGAACATTAGGTTTCTTTCCCAGTGTTTACATGAGACTATTTTGTTGGGTCTGAGAAAGAAATCAATGTTGTAACCACTAATAAAAATGGAATTTTATGGTGGTGTTAGTAAAAAGCAGCAACTAAAAGAAAGAGTACTCAATTTCTTTTAGTCATTTTAAAATAAATGATTTTCTTACTATATTAAGCTTTGTGGTGGTTGGCAGTAAGAATTTCTGAGGAATGAATGCCCATGCAACCAAAATATCTTCATGGTAATGGATGTTACTGTTTAATGAATTATTTTTTCTTTTAGCACCACAAGAAAAACAAGCTTCTCAGTCTTGGAAATGAAAAGTTTGTCCTCATGTTCATTTACATAAACTGAAGACAGCAAAGGCAAATGTGGTGATATGTTTTGAAAGACTTTCCACTCCAATGAGATACTGGGGACTCACTCAATTTAAGTTCTTGTTACAAATCCCCTAAGATCAGAACAAAGGCCTAAAATGTCACTTAGTCATGTTATCTAACTAAATGGTTCATACATTCCATTTGCCCCTGTTCCATCACATTCTGAACTCCTATTCACCAAACAACCGAAGCCCAGATTCTAGAGTGTATACTCAGACCTAGTACATGTTTTCAGTCTCATGTATTATCTTTTTCCTCCATAGGACACATTTTCATGTTCAAGCTAGCAGCCATCCACTGTATAATTTTAAATGTCCATTTTGTATGGACTGTGGAAGCAAAACTAAGAGGCCTGAGATAACTCATTTTGTTATATATTATATATGTTATTAATGAAAAATAAAAAATAATTCATTAATTCATCTATTTTACAGACATATTCAGTGATGGAGAAGGAGGGCCAGGCACTCCTCACACTTATCTGCAACAAAGAATTTGTTTAGATGAGATCAAGTGCCTTCAGGGTGGTACAGCCATAGATATGATAAAAACTCTCTAGAAAGCAGGAATAGAAGGAACATACCTCAACTTAATAAAATATATATATGACAAACCCACAGCGAACATTATCCGCAATGATGAAAAATTGAAAGCATTTCCCTTAAAATCAGGAACAAGACAAGGGTGCCCACTCTCACCACTACTATTCAACATAGTTTTGGAAGTGTTGGCCACAGCAATCAGAACAGAAAAAGAAATAAACGGAATCCAGATAGGAAAAGAAGTGAAACTATCACTGTTTGCAGATGACATGATCCTCTGTATAGAAAACCATAAAGACACTACCAGAAAATTACTAGAGCTAATTAATGAATATAGTAAATTTTCAGGATATAAATTTAACACACAGAAATCCCTTGCATCCCTATACACTGACAAAGAGAAAACAGAAAGAGAAATTAAGGAAACAATACTATTCACCATTGCAGCAAAAAGAATAAAATACTTAGGAGTATATCTACCTAAAGAAACAGAAGACCCATATATAGAAAACTATAAAAGACTGATGAAAGAAATCAAAGAGGACAAAAATAGATGGAGAAATATACCACGTTCAAGGATTGGAAGAATCAATATTGTCAAGATGAGTATATTACCCAAAGCAATCTATAGATTCAATGCAATCCCTATCAAACTACCAATGGTATTCTTCATTGAACTAGAACAAATAATTTCACAATTTGTATGGAAATGCAAAAAACCTAGAATAGCCAAAGCAATCTTGAGAAAGAAGAATGGAACTGGAGGAATCAACCTACCTGACTTCAGGCTCTACTACAAAGCCACAGTCATCAAGACAGTATGATACTGACACAAAGACAGAACCATAGATCAATGGAACAGAATAGAAAGCCCAGAGATAAATCCACATAACTATGGACACCTTATCTTCGACAAAGGAGGCAAAAATATACAACAGAAAAAAGACAACCTATTTAACAAATGGTGCTGGGAAAACTGGTCAACCACTTGTAAAAGAATGAAACTAGAACACTCTCTAACACCATACATAAAAATAAACTGAATGGATTAAAGATCTAAATGTAAGACCAAAAACTATAAAACTCCTAGAAGAGAACATAGGCAAAACACTCTCTGACATAAATCACAGCAATTCCTCTATGACACCCCTCACAGAATATTGGAAATAAAAGCAAAAATTAACAAATGGGACCTAATGAAACTTAAAAGCTTTTGCACAACAAAGGAAACTATAAGCAAGGTGAAAAGACAGCCTTCAGAATGGGAGAAAATAATAGCAAATGAAGAAACGGACAAAGGATTAACCTCAAAAATATACAAGCAACTCCTGAAGCTCAATTCCAGAGAAATAAATGACCCAATCAAAAAATGGGCCAAAGAACTAAACAGACATTTCTCCAAAGAAGACATACAGATGGCTAACAAACACATGAAAAGATGCTCAACATCACTCATTATCAGAGAAATGCAAATCAAAACCTCAGTGAGGTACCAATACACGCCAGTCAGGATGGCTGCTATACAATGGCTGCTAAAAAATAAATGCTGGAGAGGGTGTGAAAAAAAGAGAACCCTCTTACACTGTTGGTGGAAATGCAAACTAGTACACCCACTATGGAGAACAGTGTGGAGAGTTCTTAAAAAACTGAAAATAGAACTGCCATATGACCCAGCAATCCCACTCCTGGGCATACACGCTGAGAAAATCAGATCTGAAAGAGACAGGTGCACCCCAATGTTCATCGCAGCATTGTTTATAATAGCCAGGACATGGAAGCAACCTAGATGCCCATCAGCAGACGAATGGATAAGAAAGCTGTGGTACATATACACAATGGAATATTACTCAGCCATTAAAAAGAATACATTTGAATCAGTCCTAAAGAGATGGATGAAACTGGAGCCCATTATACAGAGTGAAGTAAGCCAGAAAGATAAACACCAATACAGTATACTAACGCATATATATGGAATTTAGAAAGATGGTAACGATAACCCTATATGCAAGACAGAAAAAGAGACACAGATGTACAGAAGAGAATTTTGGACTCTGTAGGAGAAGGCGAGGGTGGGATGATCTAAGAGAACAGCATCAAAATATGTATATTATCAAGTGTGAACCAGATCACCAGTCCAGGTTGGATACATCAGACAAGTGCTCGGGGCTGGTGCACTGGGATGATCCAGAGGGATGGGATGGAGAGGGAGGTGGGAGGGGGGTTCAGGATGGGGAATACATGTAAATTCATGACTGATTCATGTCAACGTATGGCAAAAACCACTGCAATATTGTAAAGTGATTAGTCTCCAACTGATAAAAATAAGTGGAAAATAATAAATAAGTAAACTCCACAGTGGCCATCTGAAGCTCTCTCACTGACCTTGTGCCTTCAAGTCAGTCCTCTAAGAGTCAAAGTTCTAGGCAGAAGCATCAGATTGGCTACTTTTAGGTCAGATGTCCGTGCTCTGACTGCCGGAGGAATAGAGAAAAATATCTGCACCTCCATCCGTTTTTGTGAAAAAGAAATCAGGCTGTGTCCCACCTGCCTTTGGATTCCTTCCAAATAAGAATGTTAGGAAAATGGTCAGTGAAACAACTAATACCCACTACAGAAACTGTGGATGGGTGTTTTACAGAGGAGCAGGGTCAATTCACTCAGTTATACAGGATATTGGGATGAGAGACTGAAGAAGCAGTGATCCAGTCTCGGTGGGAGAAATTTTACTCTGAGAGACACTCACCAGTAGAAAAAATTAAGTATTAAATTAGAATGGAAATTTTCAGACATGCAAGATCTCAAAATATCTCATGTTTTACATCCTTTTAAGAAGCTTCTTGGACATGTACTACACCAAACAAGGAAATAAGCCAAGAAAGATAAAGGAATATGAACCAGGAAGTAATGCATCCAAGGTAAAAGAGCTGTGTGAAGAATTCTTAGGATGAGGGTGAAGGAAGACCCCACTTCACAGCTGAGCAACAGACCCAGACAACCACCAGCTCCTGGTGGAGCAGGGCAGAGGACTGTGGGGAGTGGGACATGTATAGGAATGTGGATATGTGCATGGAGATATTTGGGGATACATTAGCAATAGATGCATAAAAAAGCAAAGTAAATGAAAAATAAGTTAATCACTAACTCCAAATAAGATATAAAATTCTACAAGGAATGTAATATAATGTCTACTATAATTCAATTGTAAATATCACAATTATAATAATGCAAACACTGAATTTTGATCTAATAAGAACTTGTGATAAAATCAGATTCTGGGATTTCCTTCAAAATAGTGTGAGATGATGGGGAGGGTATGTGGAGTATGGATAGGCATGACCAGTTATAGTTTAATGGTTGTTGAGCTTGGGTAATGGATATATGAGGGTTCATTATACAATATCCCTTCTGTGGGTAGTTGAAAATTCTGTGTAATAAAATGCTTTGAAAATGAAAAAAAAAAAAAAAAGAATTTGTTTATCTTTCTAAATGATATGGGGCTTCCCCAGTGGCTCAGTGGGTAAATAATCCACTTGCAATGTAGGAGGCTCCAGTTTGATCCCTGCGTAGAGAAGATCCCCTGGAGGAGGGCATGGCAACCCACTCCAGTATTTTTGCCTGGAGAATCCCATGGACAGAGGAGTCTGGCAAGCTACAGTTCACAAGGTTGCAAAGAGTCAGACAAGACTGAAGGGACTTAGCATGCACACATGCTAATCAATATGGTTCTGAAGTTGACCTTTTGGAAATGCAAGATTTACTTCAAAACCTTGGGTACTCTCTAGTTGTTAAAGAGAATCTCACAGCTCTAGAAATGGACCAGGAGAGTGGAATAAGCTTCCTTCCCTCCTAAGCAGTTTTGAACATCTTCCTTAACAGGTGTAAGTACAAAATACATGTTATATAATTCATATTTGCTCCAGAATTGATCCCCTGAATTTTAGCCTCCTTCTGTGCAGTCTCAGAGGAAATACGTAGAGCTACATTATATAGCATTTCACTGAATATGTTGGATCTTCTGAAGTTCTCAGTCTGCAAGTCATCTATTACTTGGTGCTCTGGACCCTGAAATTTATTGATGCCTACAGAATGAGTTTTTTGAAACTTTCATATTTTCAATACCTTGTGTATAAAATTAAAATCAAGTGTGCAGAGCAACAACAACAACAAAAACCTGCACACACACATAGACATAAAGAAAAAATTGTGATTCTAGTCCTCCCAAAAGTATCCCAGATGGCTTTAGACAAACCTTTTTAAAGCTAACATTCTCCTGTTATATGATGAAGGAATTTGTTGTATTTCTAATTTTTTGTCAAAATTCTCTCTCTTTCTCTGCCTCTGTCTCCTTTTTCTTGCTCTCTTTTCTATCTTTTCTTCTTTTTTAATGAAAATGTACAGGAACTCCAATTTGTAAAACAGATGAAAGCAAAGTTCTATTTGAGACACATCATCTCCCTTGCCCCTCATTTACTCCATCTCCCAACATCTTCCTAACTGTAAAGTTCTATTGGAAACCATTGAGCTAGATACTATGTAAAATCTCTACTAACTTTAGTATTTTACACATTTCCTATTTGTCAGAATATAATTTCACTTACAATTCAATTCAGTCTACATCACCTTATTCTTTAGTGCCTGTTCCTTTTTATGAACATCATCTAGTATTTTAGTGTAAACTATAAAAGAAGAGTTCCTCAATAGTAATTCTGGAGTCTATTTCAGGAAACAGTACAGCACTAAGGGAATTTGCTGCTCAGCAAGAACACCAATCCTCAGATAGCATATTCCTGGTATTTATGTCACATGGAGTCCTGAATGAAATTTGTGGGACAAAGCACACGGAAAAAGAGCCAGATATTCTTCATGATTGGAGAAGGAAATGGCAACCCTCTCCAGTACTCTTGCCTGGAAAATCCCGTGGACGGAGGAACCTGTTAGTCTGTAGTCCATGGGGTCGCTGAAAGTTGGACACGACTGACGATTTCCCTTTCAATTTTCACTTTTGTGCATTGGAGAAGGAAATGGCAACTCACTCTAGTGTTCTTGCCTGGAGAATCACAGGGACGGGGGAGCCTGGTGGGCTGCCGTCTATGGGGTCGCACAGAGTTGGACACAACTGAAGTGACTTGGCAGCAGAAGCATTCTTCATGATAACACCATCTTCCAAATTTTCAACAGCAATCACTACCAGAGTCTAAAAGACAAACCCAAGGTCCTCATCACGCAGGTCTGCCGAGGCAATGAGTCTGAGTTCAGGAAACTTGGGGAGTGGTTGTGTAGGTTTTTCTATTAGTCTGGTGTCTAGCCTTCATTTCCCCAAGGATGGGAAGAGAAAAACATTTCAGTACAACTCTTGGATCCAGTCCAGGAAGAAACTCTATTAAGCCCATACCATTTTTTCTTTCTTTCTTTCTTTCTTTTTTTTTTTTTTTTTTTTAAAGAAGTGATAAGTAACCTAGAATAATGAGGAATATTCCAATAATTTCAGACTTGGTTATCAACATGGTCAATCTAAACTTGTGACCTATGTATTGTTCCTAGTTAGTGAGGCAGACTTTCCAGTCTCCAGTGGCTCAGTGGTAAAGAATCCACCTACCAATACAGGAGACACAGGAGACAGTGGGTTTGGGAAGATCCCTCCGTTGGGAAGATCACCTAGAGGAGGAAAGGAGGATATAGCAACCCACTCCAGTATTCTTACCTGGAGAATCCCGTGACAGAGAAGCCTGTTGGTCTACAGTCCATGAAGTTGCAAAGAGTTGGACACGGCTGAGCAACTAAACAACAACAACAAGATATTTGCATTTTTAGTAAATGCCATGTTAAAATATATTTTAGCAAAAGTATAACCACAAAAGCAATTTTCTGTGTGTTTGTGTGTGTTAATATTAATATGACATATTTTAAAAGATATGGATGTCTCTTTCAGAAGGTGCTGGGTGTTTGGGTGACTGACACAGGAAAAGACTCTGCATATAAGTGTGACCAGTTCTTGCAATATTCCATCTGGGATGCTGCTATTTAAAAAAAGCTGCGTGTCAAAGGACTTCATTGCTTTCAAATCTTTGCCTCCATGTAAATATATAGGCAACCTATTAGTTTCTGAATCTTGGGCTTGGTTATGAAAATATCTTATCACTTAGAACATTTATTTCCTAATTAATGAGTTACTTAGGTGGAGAAGATTTTTATATATTGGGATTTTCATAATAAGAAACCTGTAAATATTGATACTGGGGGGAATTTAGAAAATATACAGGACTAGGGTGAGGATGCAGATTTAAAATAGTCTCAAATAGACTGTGTGAAAAATAAGAAGTTATTTTTAGATATAGCAATGACACAGAATTGTATCATCTCAGATTTGGTCCACCTGATGATCTACTAACAACTAAATGGGCCAACCAGTAAAACTGCAAGGCTTACACAACACATGCTAATAACCTTTTGGTCTGTTATTTGAATTTAGTCTTAGGTTAATATTTACGTGCCTGACTTCATGAGCATGTAACCAGGGACTGAAAACCCTTCTTTGGCAGGAAAGTCATTAAAAAGCTAATTTATATAAGTTCTAAATGATAAAGTGTAGTAATTTCAAACTTTAGTGTGCATGAAAATCATTGAAAATCTCATTAGAATGTAGATTCCTGATTTGGTATGTCTGGATCAGAGTCTGAGGAGCTTTATTTATTTATTTTAAGCTTCATGGTGATGCCAGAGCTGTTGGTTCATGTGATATGTGAACAGGAAGGAATTAGAGGAACTTCTGAGTCTACTTGGGGAAATAGGAAGAAGGCTATGCAGGAAACATCCACTCCACCACTGGAATAGTTCTACTTCTTTTTGTTTTACATATTTGAATTTTAATAATATTTTATATGAAAGAAGACCTCTGTGCTTTTAGCTAAAAAGCAAGTTTAAAAAGTATGTACAGTCTGATACATACTCTGAGAGTATTTCATTGAAGAAATAAGGTGTAATATGTGAAGAAATAAAGAGTAATATGTGAAATTTATGTATCAACATGTTTTATATGTAACTATGTCCTGATATTGTATTAGGTGCAGACATGGTTACCAAAATTAGAGAGTATATGGTTAGGCCAGAAAGACAGATTTAATTGAGGGAAAATATCCATTATATTTAACAGAAATAAATAATAATTGTCAACTGAGATGAGCACTTTAAAGGAGAACATTGTGCTTACATTTGGAAGTTGAAGGAGTGAACAATTATAAGAGCATGGAAAACAAAATCGAATGGATTCACTTATGTCATAGGATTTTAAAATGGAGGGGAGAGACTGTTAAGAACGTAAACCTTTTATGCATCCTCACCAGTTGAAACATGAACTTTTGAGCTGGACCAAACTGCAAATATTCCAAATATTTGAGTAACTCTATGAGAATAACTGTTATTGCTCCAGCAAAGGACATTTGCTGAATAATAGAATTGGCAAACAATCATGTTCAGCCAAAACTAGCTTTCTGCCTGCAACACCAATCAAAATTATTTGTAAGCAAATTATGTAGACACTCCGTTTTTTGTCTTTAAAAACGTCTGATTTTTATCCTTAGTGGGAAGCTAATTGATTATTGTTCAATTGCCAAGTCATGTCTAACTCTGGGACCCCTTCAAAACATACCAGGCTTCCTTATCTTTCACTTCCTCCCAGAGCTTGTTCAAATTCATGTCCATTGAGGCAGTGATGCCATCCAACCACCTCATCCTCTGTCATCCCTTTCTGCTCCTGCCCTCAATCTTTCCCAGCATTGGGATCTTTTCCAGTTAGTTGGTTCTTCACATCACGTGGCCAAAGTATTGAAGGCTCAGCTTCAGTATAATTCCTTCCAATGAATATTCAGGGTTGATTTGCTTTATTCATCTGGATTCATCCTGGATTCATTCCTGAATTCATCTCCTTGTAGTCCAAGGGACTCTCAAGAGTCTTTCAGCAGCACAGTTTGAAAGTATCAATTCTTTGGCACTCAGTCTTCTTTATGGTCCAACTCTCACATCCATACTTGATTACTGGGGGAAAAAAAAATGTAGCCTTGACTATATGGATCTTTGCAGTTTCTACTTTTTTTTTTTTTTTTTAAATCATGATTATAGAGTGGAGGTGACAAATAGATTCAAGGGATTAGATCTGGTAAGCAGAGTTCCTGAAGAACTAACGACAGAGACAGAGGTTTGTAACATTGTACAGGAATACCAAACCATCCCAAAAGCCCCGGAGTGGGGGGGGGGGGGGGGCAGGGAATGCAAAAAGGCAAAGACTGAGAAGGCTTTACAAATAGCTGAGGAAAGAAGAGAAATGAAAAGCAAGGGGCAAAGGGAAAGAAGCAACCAACTGAAAGCAGAGTTCCAGAGAACAGCAAGGACAGATAAGAAACCCTTCTTTAATGAGCAACTCAAAGAAGTAGATGGAAAAAATAGAATGTGAAAGACTAGAGATCTCCTCAAGAAAATTGAAGATGTAACCAGAACATTTCATTCAAGGATGAGCATGATAAAGGACAGAAACCATAAAGACCTAACAGAAACAGAAGAGATTAAGAAGAGGTGGCAAGAATATGCTAAAGAACTATACCAAATGATAATAATAATCATCATCATAACTGTAATAGCGATAAGTCTTAATGACTGAGATAACCATTATGGTTAGGACACTTACCTAGAGCCAGACATCCTGGAGTATGAAGTCACTTCGACCTTAGGAAGCATTATTGCAAAGAAAGCTAGGTAGATGATGTAATCCCGATTAAAATCCTAAAAGATGCTGCTGCTGAAATGCTGCACTCAATATGTCAGCAAATTTGGAAAATTCAGCAGTGGCCACAGGGCTAGAAAATGTCAGTTTTCATTCCAATTTCAAAGAAGGGCAATGCCAAAGAATGGTCAAACTAGCATACAATTGTGCATATTTCACATGCTGGTAAGGATATGCTAAAAATTCTTCTATTTAGGCTTCAGCAGTATGTGAACCAAGAACTTCTAGAGCTACAAGCTGAGTTTAGAAAGGGCAGAGGGACAGTATTTGGATTTCTACCCAAATCTTTGTACCCTGAATAGCACAACTTTGATCCCAAATAAATGCTTCTGCTTTATTTTTCCTCTTAACATTTTTAGATTGCCAAGGGTAAGAGAGGAATATTCCAGACAGGGGGAAAAAAATTAAAAAACACCATTGTACAAGAAGGACTTAAGAAAGAAATGAGTTTATTTTTTTTTTTAATTTTTTTTTTAATTAGTTGGAGGCTAATTACTTCACAACATTTCAGTGGGTTTTGTCATACATTGACATGAGTCAGCCATAGAGTTACACGTATTCCCCATCCCAATACCCCCTCCCACCTCCCTCTCCACCCGATTCCTCTTTGTCTTCCCAGTGCCCCAGGCCCGAGCACTTGTCTCATGCATCCAACCTGGGCTGGTGATCTGTTTTACCACAGATAATATACATGCTGCTCTTTCGAAACATCCCACCCTAACCTTCTCCCACAGAGTTCAAAAGTCTGTTCTGTACTTCTGTCTCTTTTTCTGTTTTGTATATAGGATTATCGTTACCATCTTTCTAAATTCCATATATATGTGTTAGTATGCTGTAATGTTCTTTATCTTTCTGTCTTACTTCACTCTGTATAATGAGCTCCAGTTTCATCCATCTCATTAGAACTGATTTCAAATGAATTCTTTTTAATGGCTGAGTAATATTCCATGGTGTATATGTACCACAGCTTCCTTATCCATTCATCTGCTGATGGGCATCTAGGTTGTTTCCATGTCCTGGCAATTATAAACAGTGCTGTGATGAACATTGGGGTGCACGTGTCTCTTTCAGATCTGGTTTCCTCAGTGTGTGTGCTCAGAAGTGGGATTGCTGGGTCATATGGTAGTTCTATTTCCAGTTTTTTCAGAAATCTCCACACTGGTCTCCATAATGGGTGTATTAGTTTGCATTCCCACCAACAGTGTAAGAGGGCTCCCTTTTCTCCACACCCTCTCCAGCATTTATTGCTTGTAGACTTTTGGATAGCAGCCATCCTGACTGGCGTGTAAAGGTACCTCATTGTGGTTTTAAATTGCATTTCTCTGATAATGAATGATGTTGAGCATCTTTTCATGTGTTTGTTAGCCATCTGTATGTCTTCTTTGGAGAAATGTCTGTTTAGTTCTTTGGCCCATTTTTTGATTGGGTCATTTATTTCTCTGGAGAGTGTTTTGCCTATGTTCTCCTCTAGGAGTTTTAGAGTTTCTGATCTTACATTTAGATCTTTAATCCATTTTGAGTTTATTTTTGTGTATGGTGTTAGAAAGTGTTCTAGTTTCATTCTTTTACAAGTGGTTGACCAGTTTTCCCAGCACCACTTGTTAAAGAGGTTGTATTTTTTCCATTGTATATCCTTGTCTCCTTTGTCAAAGATAAGGTGTCCATAGGTTCATGGATTTATCTCTGGGCTTTCTATTCTGTTCCACTGATATATATTTCTGTCTTTGTGCCAGTACCATACTGTCTTGATGACTGTGGCTTTTTAATAGAGTTTCTTTTTTTCTTTTTCTTTTTAAAAGTTTTGCTAAAATATAGTTGATTTACAATGTTATGTTAGTTTCAAATGAAGAGCAAAGTGATTCTTTCTTTATATTTTGTTTCATTGTAGGTTATTTCAAGAATTTGGTCATAGTTTCCTCTTCTATATAGCAGATCTTTGTTGGTTATCTACTCATATATAGTAGTATTTATTTTAATCCCTAAGTTTAGGGTATTCCTTCTTCCCCATTTAACCATAGGTTTGTTTTCTATGTCTATAAGTCTATTTCTATTTTGTAAATAAGTTCACTTATATTCTTTTTTTAGGGTCCACATATCAAAATCATATTTGTCTTTGACTTACTTCACTTAGTATGATTATCTCTAGGTCCATTTATGTTGCTCCAAATGGCATTATCTCATTGTTTTTAATGGCTGAATAGTATTTCATTCTGTATACACACACACAGTGGATGTTCTTTATCCATTTATCTGTCAATATATACTTGCATAGCTTCCATGCCTTGGCTATTGTAAATAGTTCTGCCATGAACATTGGGGCAGATGTATCTTGTTAGATTATGTTTTCTTTGATCTATGCCTAGAAGCAATATTGCAGGATCATATGGAAACTCTTTTTAGATTTTAAAGGACTTCCATACTGTTTTCCATGGTGACTAAACCAATTTATATCCCCACCAATAGTGTAGGAGAGTTGTCATTTCTTCCACACCATCTCCAGCATTTATTATTTGTAGACTTGGTGCTTACCATTCTGACTGGTTGAGGTGCTATCTAATTGCAGTTTTGATTTGCATTTCTCTAATAATTAGCTATGCTGAGCATCTTCTCATGTGCCTTCTGGGCATCTGTATGTCTCTTTTAAAATGATCACTCTGCGAATTTTGTGAAGAATGAATTACGGTACAATAAGTGTATGTGTAGGGAGATAATTAAAGTACTATTGCAGTACTACAAGCCATAGTTGATAAACATAATCTTGGGATGATGTAAGTGGTTGGATCCAGGAAATAATTAGCATATAAAATGAATATGGCCTATTAGTTTAGTATGTCTGCTGCAAATGAAGTGATGATTGAAGTGACTCAAGTTTGCAAGTGGACAATTCTGGTATATTCATTTAAGTGAGAATCCTGAAAGAAATTTTGAGATGTCTTTGGCATATTTCAAGATGAAATGAAGAGTAGAGAGTTACACAACTATATATTTCAGAGGAGAGAACTACGCTAGAATTTTGGGAAATGCTAGCCTAAATATGATACTTAATATTTTAAAAAATGGACAAGCTTATCTAGTAACAGAGAATATAATGAGAATAAAGTCTAAAGCTAAAGTTTGAAAAAAAAAAAAAAAAAACGCCTCTAGAGTTCAATATCTGAGACAGAAATATTAGTCAGCAAATTACATTCAGAAAGTATGGTCAGGGAATAAAAAAACTATGGGCATATGTTGTC
Organism: Muntiacus reevesi; assembly: GCF_963930625.1. Taxonomy (NCBI): domain Eukaryota; kingdom Metazoa; phylum Chordata; class Mammalia; order Artiodactyla; family Cervidae; genus Muntiacus; species Muntiacus reevesi. The sequence goes on from NC_089257.1 coordinate 86,811,505, forward strand.
AGAGTTACAAAGAAATAATTTGTTGGAGTTATCATTATTTTCTGATGTAAATGGGAAACCAGGTAAAAGGTGAGGCCTGAGGCCATTAGACTTCATTAACTGGAGGTCATGGATAACCTTAGGGAAAGTCATTTGGTAAAATTGGTGTGGGAAAGAGAAGGCAGATAGGAGTGAGCAGAGTAGGAGGAAATAATGTTAACTAGAGGCAAATTGGAGAAATTTAACTACAAAAAAAGGAGAAATAGGAAAGTAGTTGTAGATATAGTGATAATAATGACAATATTAGCTTTTTTGTGATAGAAAATTGACCACATTGCAATCATAAAGAGAGGTAGCAATTCAAAATAATTCACTCAGTAAAACAGTAAGTGCAAAAAATTATAGTGTAAAAATAGTATGGATGAAGAGGAAGCTCAGAATCAAGGACTATCAAGATCTGTTTTCTTTTTTTCTATTATATCATAAGTTCTTAAGTGGTTTATGTTCTTTTCTACTACCTGCAATCCTAGAGCCCATAATGTTGATCCTGCCTAGTAAGAAAGTTAAGGAAAATTATAATTGAGGATCAATGATGATTTCTTTGGGCCTGTTATTGAAACATCTCAACACTATCCAGATTTGACCTCCCTCCTTTCTGTAATGCACCAAAATCAAACTTTGTTCAAAAGCTATGACTCTTAAGAGTCTTGTACATTTATATGGTAGCTGAATCACCCATTATTTTAAAACCTTTGTTTTCAGATAATGTTTCTTGGAGATGTGACACGAATGTTCCTCTCTTTATTTGCCAACCTATCTATTAATTCAAAGAATATTCTTGGTGTCATCATCTGAAAGAAATTTTTTGAAAGGTAGGGATCTTCTTGTCTTTTTTCAATTTTATGCTTTATAAAACTTTGCAGAACTGTTTGCAAACCTTTTTCTCTGAACCCTGAAACTCTTAAGTCATCTTAGTGCTCCTTCCTATACTCCAAGTTTATATAAGAGAAAGTTTTTGAAGCACACTACATTGAACAAGAGTGAGCTTCTCTGTTTCTAATAACCTTGTTTATTCAAGGAGTGTTTCTGAAAGTATCATTTTATTTATGTCTGTACTATCTCCAAAAAGAAGCTAAAAATTTCTTCAATTTATACTATCTGACCACAGCCTTAATAAGAACTGTATACTCATTCACTCCTGAAAAAAAGTCTGGATTTTCCTTTTAGAAATTTTCCAAAAGATTTCTTTACTATTTAAGATTCAACATTCATTTGATACTCCAAATGTACCGATCCAGATGCCTGTGATTGAAAAAGGATCCATGACATGATATTTCTACCTTTTCTCTGGGAGTTAAAAAAAAAACATGCAAATTGTCTCAGGTAAATGTATCAAAAAAGTGGATTTGGGTGCACCCTGATCAGAGTCTATACAAAAAGTCTGGATAGAATGGAGAACAACGACAGAGTGGTGCGGCCCAGTAGTCACTGAGACTCACCTTATCTGCCTTTCCTTACTGGCCTCTGGTTGTGAAACTGTGGTTTTAGGTTACTTTGGCCATAGTATAATGACTGCACATGAAATGAAAAGTCCAATGGTAGCCCGCTAGAAAACAATGCAGTTCTCATTTCTCTCAAGGATGTACTCAGTGAGAATAAAATACATAGTTCTGATCCAGGCACCTAACCAAATAATTGGACCTGCTCTGTAGAGCAGGTGTTTGGCTTTCTCAGTAAGAAGTCAGTTTTGCTGAGTCACATCCCTTCTCTGTTTGTGATGAGGGTGGCCTGGATCATCGTATCAAATGTTACTGCTGGTTCTATGCTGAGGCAAAGAGGCCCTAGTGTAGGTCTTCCTGGTTGGGAATGGTATGTCCATAGCCCTTTTGTGAAGATACACCTCACAGTAGAGATAAGTTCTACTTATGTCTTATCTCCAAGAGCCCAATTACTCATGTTTTCTCTCTTTTTTGTTTTTTCCCAGAAAAACAGAGGTATTATAGTTTCTATGAATTTATTATTTAAAAAGGTCAACTTTTGATCAAGAATATTTTTGAATAAACTTCCCAAATGCCCACTCTCCAAGAACACCAGGGCGAAATCACTCTTGCATATTGTTACTGATTTAATGCTTCATAAATTCTTGAATAATGTTTGTTTTTTCATTTTATCATAAAAATAAGGCGTGCTCATTACAAAATAAATTTGAAGTGTAGAAAAACAGCAATTTAAATAAACAGATAATACTTGTTAACCATTTTAGTATTATTAGTTGCAAGTCTAAACACTTTTGCAATTTTTTATTATCAAAGTCTATTACATGCATACATGAAGCAATACTGATGACTGACAGAGGAATGAAGATAAATGTTCATTTTGATATTGCCACCAATTTAATAGATAAAGGTAGTCAATTTCTTTGGCACGTTTTTGTTATAATTTTAACACCTTAATTAGTTCAGTCTTTATATGAATTATTAATTCATATTATTTTTCAATTTTGTTTCAAATTTTGTTTGCTTTTTTTTTTTTTTTTTATCAACTTGTGTAAATCATTGCTGTATAATAACTTATTAGACCATGGTCCTATGTGAGAAGATATTTCTTAGTTGTTTGGTATCGTATTTTGTGTATTATATTATGTGACATTGGAATTTTCAGTAATTAAATCCATTTATATGTTTTCTGTGTTTGTGTCTATTTTTAAATTAAATGTTGTACTGCTTCATTAATAATGTTTAGAATTGCTTTAAGATTTTTTTCTTTCATTAAATTATATGTTATTTGCTATGAATTGTTACATACTATAGCTAAGGATTGGAGAGGGCAATGACACCCCATTCCAGTACTCTTGCCTGGAAAATTCCATGGATGGAGGAGCTGGTAGGCTGCAGCCCATGGGGTCGCTAAGAGTCAGAGACGACTGAGAGACTTCACTTTCACTTTTCACTTTCATGCATTGGAGAAGGAAATGACAACCCACTCCAGTGTCATTGCCTGGAGAATCTCAGGGACAGGGGAGCCTGGTGGGGTGCCGTCTACGGGGTCGCACAGAGCTGGACATGACTAAAGTGACTCAGCAGCAGCAGCATAGCTAAGGATATTATTGATACATTTCAATGAATTACAAATTGCAAGGGAAATACTAGCTGATTCATCCTTCCTTTTCTTACTAATTTCTTTAATATTAATTAGAAGGTGCTCTGAGCTATTCATTTTTGGAGACTATATAATAAAGATATTAGATTTTGATATTTAGATTAGGGAATCTTTTACTACAAGGGATTGGAATCCTCTCAAATTAGCTTTAAAAAAAAAAGTAGTCTTTTAAGTTTAAATAGGCCCCACTTGTTTATTTTTGTTTTTATTTCCATTATTCTGGATGTGGGTCACAGAGGATCTTGCTATGATTTAGGTTATACAGTGTTCTGCATATGTTTTCTGCTAATAGTTTTATAAGTTTCTGGTCTTACATTTAGGTCTTTAATCCATTTTGAGTTTATCTGTGTGTATGGTGTTAGGAAGTGCTCTAAATTTCATTCTTTTACTTGTAATTGTGCAGTTCTCCTAGCACCACTTGTTGAAGAGACTATCTTTCCCCCATTGTATATTCTTGACTCCTCCCATTGTAAAAGGTGCAAGGGTTAATCTCTGGACTTTCTATCTTGTTTTATTGGTCTATATTTCTGTTTTTGTGCCAGTATTAATTAAACTTAAAGCTTTAAAAGATAACCCTCAGAATGGGAGAAAATAATAGCAAATTAAACAACTGACAAAGGATTAATTTCCAAAATGTATAGGCAGTTCACACAACTCGATACCATAAAATCAAACAAACCAATCAACAAGTGGAAAAAGACCTAAACAAGCATTTCTCCAAATAAGACATACAGATGGTTAATAAATACATGAAAAGATGCTCAATATTGATCATTATTAGAGAAATGCACATCAAAACTACAATGAAATATCACCTCACACTGGTCAGAATGGCCATCATCAAAAAATCCACAAACAAGTATTGGAGAAGATATGAAGAAAAGTGAACACTTTTGCACTGCTGATAGGAATGTAAACTGATATAGCTGCTAAGGAAGACAGTAAGGCAATTCCTTAAAAAAAACAAAAAGCAACAAAAAACTAACAATAAAACTACTATATGACCAAGCAATACCACCACTTCTAGGCATATACGCTGAGGAACCAAAATTGAAAAAGACACACCTATACCCCAATATTCATTGCAGCACTATTTATGAAAGGACATGGAAACAATCTAGATTTCCATTGAGAGATGAATGGATAAAGAAGCTGTTGTACATATATGCAATGGAATACTACTTGGCCACAGAAAGGAACACATTTTGAATCCGTTCTAATGAGGTGGATGAACCTAGAGCCTATTATACCCAGTAAAGTACATCAGAAAGAGAAAAAAATAAATCTTGTGCATTAATGCATATATATGGAATCTAGAAAGATGATACTGATGAATCTATTTGCAGGGCAGCAATGGAGATGCAGACATAGAGAAAAGACTTATGGGCATTAGTCAGGAGTAGGAAGGACAGGGTGACAAATGGAGAGAGTAGTATGGAAGCATATACACTACCATATGTAAAATAGGTAGCCAATGGAAATTTGCCATGTGACTCAGAGAACTCAAATCAGGGCTCTGTAACAGCTTAGAGTGGTGGGAAAGGGTGACTGGTAGGAGGGAGGTTCAAGAAGGATGGGACATATCTACACCTATGTCTGATTCATGTTTATGTATAGCAGAAATCAAACCAATGTTGTAAAGCAATTATGCTTCAATTAAAAATAAATAAACACATAAGTAACAGTTTTAATGTAAGCATCTAACAGGTATTCTGATATTCCTACACATGGGGGGAAAAATAAAAGCTATGTCTCTGGAAATCTGGTCTAGAAAATTGAAAATCAGGAAATCATTCTCTCTGATTAGTCCTTCAGATGCAGAATGAGTCTTTCTTTTAAATCTTACATCTATAAAATGTTAATTGTTAGCATTTTAAATAAATTAGTTAACTTCTCTGACTCAAGTTTCCAAGTATGAAGTGGATACATCAAAACCTGACCCATATAGAGCAGGTACAATTTACGCATGTGAAGCACCTCGTTGTTACACCATCTGTCACAGAGGGCAGTTTTTGTGGCAGAAATCATCACTCTTACATGCACTGATTTATCTTTCAGGCTGTGTCAAATCACATTCCTAATTACTGTTGTTTTATAATCTTTATTAGTTTTTCCCTATTCACAATCTTCTTATTCTTGTATTGTAATACTTCCAGATGAATTTTGGAGAGATATTATAAGTTTTCTGACAACTAAAAGGGGGGTTTAATAGGATTTAAATATGCACATTTCTAGGACCATGCTTTATATAATTATTAAGCTACATATTCTAATTTTATCTTTAAGCAAAAGTTTATATTTTCCTTTGTACAACCTGCTCAAATTTTTGGACAAAGTTCTTCCTGGACAAATTGCATTTTCTTACAGTTTTGAATGAAATTATTTTTCTCCATAACTTTCAATTGATTATTTCTGTGACTGTTAAGAAAATGACAGGCAATATAGATTCTTAAATATATATATATATATATATATATATATGCATATATATATACATATATATAAATTTAACTCAGCAGCCATATTGAACATTCATTGGTGTAGAAACTCTGTTTTTAATTTCAAAATTTTACATATAAAATTTTATTACCTGCAAATCATAGATATGTCTTTTCCTTGTCAGTATTCACAGCTTTCATTTCAAATCGATAAACTTTTATGTTGATCATATATCTCTATGTAAAATAAATATTACAATAGTGGTAGTGGGCATTCTTAATTTTTTTAGTGGAAACATCTCCAGTGTTTTATCATTAAGTCTAGCTTTTTGTTGATTTAAGCAAGAATTTTTTATAATTGTATTTTTATACTGATTTTAATATGATTTGTCTTCCCATAAGAGATGAATGTTATTTGGGCCCTTATGTGAACTAGAGGAAATAGACACAAAATATGATCTTTCTATTTGCACTACTGATACAATATATTAACAGGTGTTCCATTATCAAGCAATGATTATATCACTGAGACGAAATCTTCTTTGACATGAAAGAGGAAGAGATGAAAAAGTACATTTCCAATCCGTTTCAGAGAGGCTTTTCTTCTGGTAAGCCATTAATAACAATGTATTAAAAAAGCAACTCAGCTCCAGTGGAAGCTGAGAAATTGAATGTTTATTGCAGGTTGCCATATGCCTAATCAAAAACAAACAGACAAACATAAAAGGAGTTGCTACTAGAAAAGGAAAATGAAAACCTATCAGGTCTGAACAATATCTCTATCATACATTGTGTTCATATTTAATGGCTACCTAATATTCCATCTAATGGATATGTTTGAATGTATTTTACTAGTTTAGGTGATTTCCAAATTTAATATCTTCAGTAATTTAAAAATAAAAATTTCCTTGTAAATATACATCTAATTTCTCTCTGATAATATTTTTGGCACATGTTCTCAGAACTAAATTGATAGAGTCAAAGCATTAAAATTTAAATTTTCTATGTAAGGTATAATTTAAAAAAATCATCCAAATATTCACTCCCCATGAGCCAAAGGAGTTCATGATCTGAGGCACAGTCATCTCCCAGTCTTGTTTTTGCTAACTGTGTAGAGCTTCTCCATCTTTGGCTGCAAAGAATATAATCAATCTGATTTTGGTGTTGACCATCTGGTGATGTCCATGTGCAGAGTCTTCTCTTGTGTTGTTGGAAGAGGGTGTTGCTATGACCAGTGTGTTCTCTTAGAAACACTCTATTAGCTTTTGCCCTGCTTCATTTTTCACTCCAAAGCCAAATTTGCCAGTCTCTGGCAGAGAAAAGATATGCAATTTATAATTAGGTGAATGAATAAATCTATAAAATAATAGAGAGCTAAAGAGCTAGACTATGTAGTACATTTTGATAATAGCTTTACAATACCAACTTGTTTTCTCAATAAAAAACAGGTTTTACTTTAGTTGAGGATTTTTTGAAAGTCACTTTATCAAACCTCTTCCAATTTTTATAGATTCCTCTTAAGAATATATACTACTATCCTAGAAATTCATGCTTTTTTTTACAAACATTTTTCATTATATAAACATTGTTTTTGTGTTTGTTCCCTGCCTAATTCAATAGCGGCCATTGGGGATACAACAATGAAAAAGATAGATATGTTTGCTACATAAGAGTGAAAGTGAAAGTAGGTCAGTCCTGTATGACTCTTTGCGACCCCAGGGACTATGTCCATGAAATTGTCCAAGTCGGAATACTGGAGTGGGTAGCCTTTCCTTTCTCCATGGGATCTTCTCAACCCCAGGATCGATCACAGGTCTTCCACACTGTGGGCGGATTATTTACCTGCTGAGCCACAAGAGAAGCCCAAGAATATGGGACTGGGTAGCCTATTACTTCTCCAGCAGATCTTCCCAACCTAGGAATCAAACTGGGGTCTCCAGCATTGCAGGCAGATTCTTTACCAACTGAGTTATGAAGGATACAATCTAAAACAAGACCAGGAGACAACTGTGGCTCATATCATGAACTACTTATTGCAAAATTCAGACTTAAACTGAAGAGAATACGGAAAACCATTAGATCATTAAGGTATGACCTAAATAAAATCCCTTGCAATTATACAGTGGAAGTAAAAAATAGATTCAAGGGATTAGATGTGATAGACAGAGTGCCTGAAGAACTACGGATGGAGGTCCCTAACATTGTACAGGAGGCTCTGATCAAAACCATCCCCAAGAAAAAGAAATACAAAAAGGCAAAATGGTTGTCTGAGGAGCCTTTACAAATAGCTGAGAAAAGAAGAGAAGTGAAAGGTAAATGCTTATTTAGCATAAAGATCTAAAACACGTTGCTGTCAAATGAATGTATCCCCCAAATTTCATATGTTGAAATCCTAATGCTCAATGTTATGATATTAGAAATTGAGGCTTTAGGAGATTCTCAGCTTAATAAGCTGGCACTCTCATAAATGAGATTAGTGCCCTTATAAAAGTGATTTCAGAGAGACCCTTTCCCCATATAATGATATGAGGGGAAATCTGTCACCAGAGTAGGGATTACACCTGACCCTGCTGTTACCCTGATCTCAGACTTGGAACCTCCAGAACTTATGTAATTTAAGCTCATTTATTTGTAGGTCATCCAGTCTGTGGTATTCTGTTACAGCAGCCCAAATATTAAAATGCATACCATGTTCTAAACTGAACTATAAATCATTTCCATCAGCACACTTCCCCTTGCCAGAATCCTAGCTTTGTAAGTTAGTTCTTTCTATTTCCCCTTTTGACATAAAATAAATCAACAAATCTGTCAAATTTACTGTGTAGTTTGCAAATTTGCTTTGTCTTCCTGTACTCACTCTCACTAGTTCATGTCAAACTCTTTTTATTTTTCACTTGAAATACCACGTGGACTCATACTGGCCAACATAAATTCATATTTGTCTTTCTCTAATATATTAGACTATCACTAGAGAGATTGCTCTAAAATAAATGTCATTCATCAATTCATCAGTTTCCCATTCCTTTCAGAGCAAAATACAAACATTGTCATAACTTGGTAACTCTATTGTGTCCTTACCTTCATTTCCTCTTCTATTTTGAATCCCAGCTATATACTATATATATACTATATATATATATACTACATACTTGCAAGTCTCCGTCCCATACTCTATGTGCCTCTGCATGCCTTGCTTCTCTGGAACAACTACATTCTCCAAACCTAGACCTTTATCTATTAATCTCTGATCTTTTCTCATGATATTATTTTCAGTAATAACAACAGAAGTAGCAACAAAAATAGTGGCAATGTGAGTAAACATGAGAACATATTCATTTTAAATATTTTATTTATACTAGGAAACATTTTAAAAATATTTTCTTATTGAAGGTTCAGTTCCTCAGGGAAATTTTCTTTGTTAATTTTCTACCAGCTCCTGGGTACTCTTCCAACATGTTTTCACATGCCATTCATCATTCATTAGTTCCCCACTCATTTCAAAGCAAAATACAAACATATTCTCATAATTCACAAACTCTATTATGTCCTTACTTGTTTCAATTTTTTCTCTTCTGTTTTGAATCATAGCTATACTGAAATACTTGCAATTCAAAGGCTGTTAAATAGCTAACTGGTAGCTACAATTGTGTTAGGTACCCCTGGAGGAGGAAATGGCAACCCACTCCAGTATTCTTGACTGGGAAATCCCATGAACAGAGGAGTCTGATGGGCTACAGTCCATGAGGTCCCAAAGAGTCATACATGACTGAGCATCTTAACACCATCATTGTGTCAAATACAGTTCCCCTGCAATTCTGATAAAGCAGGCATGTGTCATTGGCTCTAGACAACTCCCTTTGTCACCCTTCCTTGATCTGAACTCAATTCTGATCTTCATCACCAAAACTTTGGCTTTAAAGGTTGATATATCAAGAGAGAAGCTGGATTTATTAATATTATAAACAGCAAGACCCAGAATGGCTGGGTAAAAAAGAATGACTCTTAACCATGCTTACACCTGTTTAAGGTGTTAACTTACAAATTTCAATGTTCTTCCTTCTTGCTTAGTGTTTTATTTGACTTGATAAGCCATGTTTTCAGTTTTATTTAGTCTGAAAGTCTTTCCATTTCATCTTCTGGGATAGAATCTCAGTTAGTATATTGAAAACTATCACTTCATAAACATAATTTCCCAAATAATAATTCTCAGCTAATGGTGTGGGCTTTTGTCTCAAAAGAAGAAGAGAAGAAGAAAATTGCTTCTGAGCAGAATAATGTCAAGGTTATTATTTTCAAGTCAGGTCAAAATCAAAGTAAATGGATAAATTCACATTCTTTAGTTAGTCTAACACGTGTATTCTTTTTTTTTTTCCCCCTTCCTTTTAAGTTTATTTATTCTTAATTAGAGGACAACTGCCTTACAGTACTGTTTTGGTTTCTGCCATACATCAACATAAACCAGTCATAGGTATACATACATCCCCTCTTGCTTGAACCTATCTCCCACATCCTAACCCATCCTCTAGGCTGTCACATAGCACTGGTTTGAGCCCAGCTATCTATTTTGCAAATGGTAATATATGAATTTCCATGCTACTCTCTCAATTCATTCCACCCTTTCCTTCCCCTACTGTGTCCACATGTCTGTTGTCTATGTCTGCATCCCCATTGCTGTCTTGAAAATAAGTTCATTAGTAACATCTTTCTAGATTCCATATATATGCATTAATATACAAAATTTGTTTTTTCTCTTTCTGACTTACTTCACTCTGTAAAATAGGTTCTAGGTTCATCTACTTCTTTAGAACTGACTCAAATGTGTTTTTAAATGTAAGACCAGAAACTATAAAACTCTTAGAGGAAAACAGGCAGAACATTCCTTAACATAAATCACAGCAAGATCCTCTATGATCCATCTTCTAGAGTAACAGAAATAAAAACAAAAATAAACAAGTGGGACCTAATTACACTTAAAAGCTTTGGCACAACAAAGGAAATGATAAACAAGGTGAAAAGATAATCCTCAGAATGACAGAAAATAATGAGAAATGAAAAACTGACAAATGATTAATCTCCAAAATATACAAGCAGCTCATGTAGCTCAATACCAGAAAAACAAACAGCCCATATATTTTTTAGAGGAAATTTAATACACTTAAAACTCATGTGTTTACCCTTGATTAATCTGAGCATTTATCTTCAAGTTTTACTGGTGGAGAGAATAAAAAGATTTCCTATTTGAAGTGAATGGAGCCCCTGGCTTTTATCAGAGTAACCAACCTTCGGCTGAAGAAGCCTCCATTAACAAATCAGTCTGAGGCACCAGAATTTGGAAGATCCAGAAAGGAAAAGGGAATTTGGGATCTTTTGAGAGTTTAAGGACGGCAAGTAGGAGTAAATGTTCTTATTAAAGAAGATCTAAAGACCTTTTAAAGAAGCCCATACGTGTAACTCTATGGCTGATTCATATCAATGTATGACAAAACCCACTGAAAAAAAAAAAAAATCCAAATTTTGAAGATAAAAAGAAATTATATGTGATACTTGCATAGAACACACGTAGTTTCCCTAAACTAGTGTGCACGTATACACATACAGAGGAGGAAGAACACCTCTCTCATCTCTCACTATGTCTTGTTTTGGTATGTTTCCATAGCCCTTTCATGTCAGAAACATTCAATCTTCTATTGGATTTGAATGTATCTTTGGTCTGACATAATAAGTCTCAGGAAGAATCACTCTGATTTCTAAAAACTTTAGAACTGGAAAAGTAGAGTAACAACCTTCTTACCTATCTAAAAAAAACTATATAGAGAGATGGCCCCTGAGCATTAGAAACCAGGAGAACAATTTTCCTGATTTTTCTTCATTAAGCAATATGTAATATATTCATAAGATTAAAAATGATGCAATTAAAAAGACCTGCTATATTAAGCTCATGTTAGATACCCTGTCTCTTTTTTGCATGCTCCTTACTGCCATCCTTCTTTCTAACTTTTCTTTATTCAAATAATAACCTGAGTAATCTTAGTCTGAAATACAAAATCCTTAACAGAATTTCCTGACTTCTCTAATGAATACTGTTCATTTTACAATGATGTTTTTGTTTGTTCGTTTATTTTAGATTCTTCTCCCACATAGCCCACTGCAGAGTATTGAATAGAATTCCCAGTGCTATAGAGCAGACTTTTATTAGTTATGTGTTTTATATACAGTTGGAGAAGGAATTAGCAACCCACTCTGGTACTCTTGCCTGGAAAATCTCAAGGACGGAGGAGTCTGGAAGGCTACAGTCCCGTGGGTTGCAGAGTTGGACACGACTGAGCGACTTCACTTCCACTTTCACTTATATACAGTAGCGTGCGTGTGTTCGTCCCAGCCTCCCAGTTTACCCCTCCGCCATACTTATCTTCCAGTAACCATAAGTTTGTTTTCTGCATCCAGAATTCTCCTTCTGTTTTATAAATTAATTAATATGTGCCTGTTTTCAGATTTCACATCTAACTGACATCATATGGTAATTGTCTTTCTTGTCTGAATGTCACTCAGTATGAAAATCTCTAAAGTCCCTCCCTGCTGTGACATATGGTGTTATTTTGCTCTTTTTTATGGTGACCTCCCTCAAAATGCCCCATGCATGCACTGCTGCACTCACTGCCCCTAAACCTGCAGCAAGCCACCGCTGACCCACGCCTCTGCTGGAGACTCCTGGACACTCACGGGCAAGTCTGGGTCACTCTCTTTTGGGGGTCACTGTTCCTTTCTCTTTGGTCCTGGTGTACACACGGTTTCGTTTGTGCGCTCCAAGAGTCTGTTTCCCCAGTCCTGTGTTAGTGGCTCCATGGTGGGGCTAATGGTGACCTCCTCCAAGAGGGCTTATGCCATACCCAGGGCTACTGAACCCAGAGCCCTTGACCTGGCAGCAGCCCACTACTGACCCATCTCTACACAGGAGACACTCAAACACAGTTCTTGCTCAGTCTCTGTGGGGTCTTTGGATCCTGGTGCACACAAGGTTTGTTTGAGCCCTCCAAGCGTCTCTGGCATGGATGGGGTTTCATTCTAAATGCAAGTCCATCATTTCTACCATCTTGCTGGGGCTTCTCCTTTGCCTTTGGACATGGGGTATCTTTTTTAGTGAGATCCAACATTCTCCTGTTGACAGTTGCTCAGCAGTGATTTGTAATTTTGGAGTTCTTGCTCAGTAGTATCCCATCTCTTTGTGGGCTCTTTGTAGCCCACCAGCTCTTCTGTCCATGGATTTCTCCAGGCAAGAATACTGGAATGAGTTGCTGTTTCCTCCTCCAGGGGATCTTCCTGACCTATGAATTGAACTCATATTCTTGTGAATCTTCACTGCATGCAGATTCTTCAGCACTGAGCCACCAAGCTTTCCAGGTGGCTCAGTGATGAAGAATCTTCCTGCTCAAAAGCTTACCACCTGGTGCAGAATCTTCCTGCCAATGCAGGAGACATAGAAGACATGGATTCACTCCCTGGGTCAGGAAGATGCCCTGGAGGAGGAAATGACAACCCACCTCAATATTTTTACTGAGAAAATCCTATGGATAGAGGAGCCTGGTGAGCTACAGTCCAGTGGGGCACAAAGAGACAGGACACTACTGAGCACACACACATGCACATTGAATTATAACTAAGACAGGAAGATGTTTTTAATCTCTGTATTCCCAATATTTAGAGTGATACCTAGCACAGATTTAAAATACATAACTACTCATTAATTAATATTTCACATACTTGAAAATAGCTACCAACTATTTTCTGGTTTTACATTTTCCCTTAGGCAAGTAACCTTCTATTCTTCCTAATATTTTTGCATAAGAATTTCATCATTGGAGGTCAAGACTGGTGGAAGAGTCGAAAGACATGGGCATGGAGCTCATTTCTGCCCACAAATACAACAAGGATATATCTACTAATTGAACAATTCTCACAGAGGACCAGCTGAACACTAGCAGAGGACCTTGGACGCCTAAGATGAAAAAAAAAAAAAAATCCCAGTGTAACCAAGTAGGATGAAAGAAGGAAGAGGAAGAAAAAAGAGGATCAAAATGGCACCCCTGCAGAGGGAGGGTAGCAGAAGGTGAGGAGAGCTTCCTGCATCAGAAGAAGCCCTTAACCCCAACTGGATCAGTTGGGACAAAAGGGGAGTTTTGAGGGTTACCAGAAGAGAGTACAAAAACTTAGACTGGGAGGCAGGAGAGAGTTATACCTACACAGATGGTCTGCACTGCAGTCCTGCACACCCCAGCCTTTAAGATAGGTGTCTACCTGTGCACATAAGGATTGGGTGTTAGAATGTGTGGTTTAGAGATTAAACCCAGGAAAGGAATTGCTGTCGACTGGAAGAATACAGTCTGAGTTGATAGAACTGAGGAAATCTACAACCAGGAATGCTCCTGGAGAAAATCCAGACAATCATAGAAGCAAAATTCCATTACTGAGTGACACATAAGGAAGATAACTGTCATTGCATCCTGTCTCTCCACACATTGGCCCGTGACTTCTCAGGCATTAAGAAGTGCCCACACCAGAGCTGACTCTTGCATGTCCATGACCACTGGCTCCTCAGGTGTCTGTCACCACCAGGGCTCCTAAGACATGAGTTGTTATGCTGTTTCCAAGTACTATCCCAAACAAGGCAGACTCCTGTGTTGGCCTCAGGAGCAGACCTTTGTGAGTGGCCCACATGCAGAGGTGGGGCTAAAACCACAATGGTGTCCCAGGAGACACGGAACTAAGCGCAAACCATGAACTGACACCCCTATGGCCAGCCTTGTAATCTCAGCACCTATGGGATGTTTGAATATACAACAATTGCTTTCACAGCCAAGACAGGCTTAACTTTAACAGCTTTAGACTTTGTTACACATATACGTGGGAGTTGGGCCAGGCTAAAATCAGACCTGCCCCCATAGCACCCACAACAGGTCCATATATGTCACTTGCAATCCTGGGACTTGATTTCAGTGGATCTACACTGGTGTCTTGGTGAAAAAGACATCCAAGAGATGTTGTTTAACCACTCAGTCATGTCTGACTCTTTGGGACCCCATGGACTGCAGCACACCAGTCTTCCCTGTCCTTTACTGTCTCCTGGAGTTTGTTCAGACTCATGGTCATTGAGTAAATGATGCTATCCATCTCGTCCTCTGTGGCCTGCTTCTCTTTCTGCCATTAATCTTTCCCAACATCAGAGTCTTTTTTAATGAGTCAGCTGCTCACATCAGGTAGCCAAATTATTTAAGTTTCAGCTTCAATGTCAGTCCTTCCAATGAATATTCAATCCTTTAGGATTGTCTGGTTTGGTCTCCTTGCAGTCCAAGGGACTCTTAAGAGTCTTCTTCAGCATCACAATAGGAGAACATAAATTCTTCAGCACTCAGCCTTCTATATGTCCCAACTCTCACACCCATACATGACTACTGGAAAACAAACAAACAAACAAACAAAAAAACAATGTAGTTTTGCCTATGTAGATCTTGTCAGCAAAGTGATGTCTCTGCTCTTTAATATACTGTTTAGGTTTGACATAGCTTTTCTTCTGAGGAGCAAGTGTATTTTAATTTCATGGCTGCAATCACCATCCACAGTGATTTTGGAAAATAATCAAAGAAAATAAAGTCTTAAAGAAAATTTTTAAAAAGTCTTAAAGAAAATAAAGTCTGTCACTGTTTTAATTTTTCCCCATCTATCTGCTATGAAGTGATAGGATCTGGGAGATAACAGTGCCAACTGCTGGCATACCCACAGTTAAGGTGAAGTTGAGAGCAGTGCCAACAACAGTATAATTTGTGAGCCCTTATAATGGGTTAAAGGTGACACAACAGGACACACCCACAGGGGAACAACTCCAGAGAAGGAATACTCAGTGGTTTCCTTCCCAGTGACTATCCTCCAATCCCACCTAGCTTGGACCACAGAACAGAAACACAGTTTAAAAAAGATATGGGGTCCTCTACTCCAACAACAAGGGAGCAGACCCCACTGCTGACAGGGCAGTGACAACCACAACACAAAGAGGAGGCCCCATTCAATATCCAGGGCAGGCTCTGGACATTACAATACCAGCCACACCTCCTAGAAAAGGAAACATGGCCAGCATATAATAAGGAAAGTGATGGCAGACATGTATACTAAAAAAAAAAAAAAAACACTCACATTAAAAAATACTAAACTGACACAAGCTACACAGGTATACACCCACATAAAATAGCCCGTCATCACAGTCTAAGGGTCTGGCCCTGAACAGAAGAAACCCCAGAGCATCTACTCTTGAAGGCTAGCAGGGATTCAGAGCAAGAGCTCCACAGGGCTGGGAAACAGAGACTCCACTCTTCAAGTGTGCACACATGGTTTCATGCACACTGGGATACAACTCAAAGCAATATGTACATAGAAACCTGGGGCCACACCAACCTAGGCTTTGCTGAGTGTCTTCTGGGGAGGCAGAGGTTGACTCTCACTCACTGTGAGGGCAAGGGCACTAGTAATAGAAACCCCAGGGAAGTTAGTAGAAATAAAGACACCATAAGAATCAGGGCAGGTGTAAATGAAATAGAGATGAAGGAAGTAATAGCAAAGATCAATGAGACTAAACGCAAGTTCATTGAGAAGATTTAAAAAAAAAAAAAAAACAGCTACAACTTTAGCCCGACTCATCAAGAAAAATAAATGCTAATGACTCAAATCAATAAAATGAGAAATGACAGAAAGAGAAGTTACATCACCACAGAAATACAAAGGACCACAAGTGTCTACTATAAGCAAATATATGCTAATGGACAGCCTTGAAGAAATGGAGAGATTCTTAGAAAGTTACAGTCTTTCAAGACAACAAGGAAGAAATAGAAAATAGGATCAGACAAATCACAAGTACTGAAACTGAAACTGTGATTAAAAACTTCCAGTAACTAACATCCAGGACCAGATGGCTTCATGGGTGAATTCTATCAAACATTTAGAGAAGAATTAATGCCTATCTTCTTCAAACTATTTCAAAAATTGCAGAAGAAAGAACACTCCCAAACTTATTCAACAAGGCTACCATCCCTTGAACTCAAAACCAGAAAAAGATATCACATACACAGAAAAAAATTACAGGCCAATATCACTGATGAACATGGACCCAAAAAATTCCAAAAAAGTACTAGGAAACCAAATCCAGTAGCACATTAAAATGATCATACACTGGGGCCAATTCAGATGCATCCCTGGGATGGAATGATTCTTCAACATACATAAATCAATGAATGTGCAGCACTATATTAATAAGCTGAAGAATAAAAAACAATCATCTCAATAGATTTAGGAAAATCTTTTGAGAAATTCCAAACCCACTAGGGATTAAAAACTCTCCAGAAAATGGACATAGAGGGAGCCTACCTCAACAAAATAAAATTCATATATGACAAACTCATGGAAAATATCATTCTCAGTTGTGAAAAACTGAAAGCATTTCCTTTAAGATCAGGAACAAGGCATGGATATACACTGTCTCCACTTGTATTTAACATAGTTTTGGTGTTCCTAGCCATAGCAATCAGAAAATAAAAATAAATTTAAAAAATCCAAATTAGAAAAGAAGCAAAACTGTCATTGTTTGCAGATGACATGGTACTATATAGAGAAAATCCTAAACATGTTCCAAGAAAGGTACTAGATATCATCAATGGATTTGGTAAAAGTTCAGAATATAAAATTTATACACAAAAAACCCTTGTATTTCTATACACTAACTACAAAAGATAAGAAAGATAAATTAAGAAAATGATTCATTTACTTACAAATCAAGAAGAGCAAAATATCTAGGAATAAGCCTATCTAACGAGGCAAAATACTTATACTTAGAAAAACATAGACACTAATGAAATAAATCAAAGACAACACAAACAGATGGAGAGACAGACCATGTTCTTGGATCAGAAGAATCAATATTGTCAAAATGATTCCATTACCCAAAGTAATCCCTAGATTCAATATAATCCCTATCAAATTACCAACAGCATTTTTCAGAGCATTAGAACAACAAAAACTGCAACTTATATGGAAACAAAAAAGATATGGTCAAGGCAATCTTGAGGAAAAACAAAAGCAAAAAAAGCAGAGCTGGACAAATAAAGTCCTTGACTTCAGACTATACTCAGATCTCTAATAATCAAAGTAGTATAATACTGGCATAAAAATAGAAATATAGATCAACAGAATAGGATAGAAATTTCAGAAATAAACCTATGCACATATGGTCACCTAGTCTATGGCAAGGAGGCAAGAACATACAACAGGAAAATGACAGTCTCTTCAATAAGTGGTGCTGAGAAAATGGATAGTTACATGTAAAGGAATACAATTAGAATATTGTTCAACACCATTCACAAAAATACGTTCAAAATGGATTAAAGACCTAAATGCAAGACCAGATACCATAAAACTCATAGAGGAAAACATAGGCAGAACACTCTTGGACATGAATCATGAGATTTGTTTTTATTCCCTCTGAGATTGAAAATAACAAAAATAAACAAGTGAGATCCAACTAAACTCAACTTTTGTACAGTAAACAAAACCATCAACAAAGGGAAAAAAATGAAAACCCAGAGATTATGAGAGAAAATATTTGAAAAGGAAGCAACTGAGTGATTAATCTGCAAATTATAAAAACAGCAGATGAAGCTCAGTTAAAAAAAAAAAAAAAAAAAAAAAACAGAAAGTGGGCAGAACACCTTAATGGAAACTTCTGCAAAGAAGACATACAGATGGCCAAGAGACACATGAAAAGATGCTCAATATCACTAAGTATTAGAGAAAGGCAAATCAAAACTGCAATGAGATATCACCTTCAGTTCAGTTCAGTTCAGTCACTCAGTCATGCCCGACTCTTTGTGACCCCATGAATCGCAGCACGCCAGGCCTCCCTGTCCATCACCAATTCCAAGTTTACTCAAACTCATGCCCATCGAGTCAATGATGCCATCCAGCCAACCTTACACCAGTTGAAATGACTATCATTAAAGAATCTACAAACAATACATTTTGGAGAGGGTATGGAGATAAGGGAATCCTCCTACACTGTTGGTGGGAATGTAAATTGGCAGAGCCACTATGGGGAACAGTATTGTGATTTCTTCAAAAACTAAAAATAGAACTGTCATATGATCCAGTAATCCCAATTCTGAGGATATATTTAGAGAAAGCAATAATTCAGAACTGTTCAGTGCAACACTATTTTCGATGGCCAGAACATGGAAGCAACCAAAATGTCTGTGGATAGAGTATGGATAAGGAAGATGTGATACATATATAGAATGGAATATTACTCAGCCATAAAAAAGAATGAATTCCATTTTGAATGACATGGATGGATCTAGAAACTGCCATATTGAGTGAAGTAAGTCAGACAGAGATAGACACATATATGATATCACTTATATGTACAATCTAAAGACATGGTACAAATGAACCTATTTACAAAACAGTCACTGGATCACAGATGTATATAAAAAGCTTGTGATTCCCAGAAGGGAAAGGTAGGGAGTGATAACTTGGGAGATTGGGATTGACATATACACAGTACTATGTATGGAAGAGATAACTAATACAATAACTATAATACTGCATATAGCACAGGGAACTCTACTCAATATTCTGTAATGACCTATATGGGAATAGAATCTAAAAAAGTGTGGATATATGTGTATGCATAACTGACTCACTTTGCTGTACAATGAAACCAACAAAACACTGCAAATCAGCTATACTCCACAAAGTTACAAATAAACAGTAAACATTAGAGAATGAACTTTGATTAACAGGAGTTGGGGGGAGGGTGGTGGGAGATTGTGACTGGCATGCACACGCTGGTACATTGTAAGTGGGTAACCAACAGGGAGAGGGAGCTCCACTCAACATTGTGTAGCAAAGAAAATGGGGGAAGAAATTGAATGAATAGATACATGTATATATAATAAATAAATAATATGATCACATAAAAAAAGAATGATTTCATTTTTTAATCAACAAGTTTATCAAGTTGTCTACGTCTCTACCCACCTACTTGTTTGTCCCCACCTACTAAAAAGAAAAGTATATTCTTCCTCTGATCTGAGGATGATACCACTGCTTATGCTCTGAGTCCCGTTCCCTCTCACACACAGAAATTTTACTCAAGCATTTGTTCCACCATGCTTTCTACAGTGTCAATTTCTCCCTCGTTCCCTTCTGTGTCATTCCCAGTGATATATCAACATGCTTTAGTGTTAATGTTATCCCTTAAAAACACTTTCCCTTGACTATGTTTTCCCTCCAATTATTTTCCATTACTCTGCTCCACTTCTTAGCACAGTCCTTAAAGGCATTGTCCGTTGTCACTATTTTCATTTTCTCAACTCTGTTTTTTTCTTTTTTTTATTTTATGCAAAAAAAAAAAAAAATGACCATTATCCTCACCAGTTAAATAAAAATACTACAAAGGTTACTAGTGACTACTTTTTGCTTTCTTAGCATTTAATGTGGTGGGACACATCTTTCTAGAAAAATGCCCTCTAGACTTCTGTGATGCTGCATTTTCAAACCATTCTTTCTAAATCTGTCTACATTGCTGGCTTTTCCTCTGCTGTCAGACATCTAAAACTGAGATTACTTATATTAGAACCTCTGTTTTTCTTTATCAATACCTCTCCTTAGGTGGCCTCTTTTAGGTGGTAACATCATCTTAAATACTACCTACATGCTGATGAATTCCAAGATTTCGTCCCATCCCTTATTCCTCTGTGATTTAACTAGTTGTATACCATTTGATTATTCAACATTTTCTCTTGGATGTACCATTTTCTAAATTAAGGATACAAAGGATTTCTGATATGATCTCCTATAAATCTGTTTCTCCTGATATCATCTTCTATAAATCTGTTTCTCCTAAGGTTTCTCTCACCACAAGTTTTCTCTGCCTCAGTAATTGATACATTTCACCCAGTTGCTACATCAAAAACCTAGAATTGTTCTTGATTCATTCATCTCTTCATTAGCCCACATCCAATCCATCTATAGTTTCTGTTAACTCTTCTCTCCAATATCGCTCCCAAACTTGCTATCACCTTTATTACTACAACCCCAACCTAAAAGCTATTATCTCTTAACTGAAATATTTAAATAGCTTAGAAGTAGATTTTCTGATTCGATGCATAAATAATTTTATTTATTTAAATTAATAAATTCCTTTGCTTAAATAATTCTAATGGCTTTCTTTCACAAATAAAATCCAAATCCTTTCCCATTCTCTAAGAGGCCCTAAATAGTATGGTAGTCTTACTCTGACTTTTTAACAGATCCTCCACCCAGGTCTCCCTTATTTCCTACTCTCCAGAAAGACCAGCTTTTCTTACTCCCCCTCTATGTGACAAGACCATTATTGACTCACAGCCTTTGTTCTTGCTTTCTCTTTCCACGGAATGTTTTTACCTTAAAACGTGGCACAATTCCCTCTCTGTTGTTCAGGTGAAATATCACTCCAAGTAGTTCTCATAACTGTTCACTCTCATGTGTACCATTTCCCCCCACAACAGTATCTGTTTCTATGGTCTAATCCTCTTTCTTGTGTACATTCCCTAAAATTATACTGTTTACTTTTGCATGTTTATTGTATATCTGTACCGACTACACTGTATGAAAGCAGAAAATTTACTTTGCTTACTGCTATAAATCTACTTTGTAGATTTTCATTTAGTATATGAATATACAATGTATCAGTTCAGTTCAGTTCAGTCACTCAGTCATGTCTGACTCTTTGCGACCAAATGGACTGCAGCACGCCAGGCCTTCCGGTCCATCACCAACTCCCGGGGATTGTTCAACCTCATGTCCATCGAGTCAGTGATGCGATCTTATCCTCTGTTGTCCCCTTCTACTCCCAACTTCAATCTTTTCCAGAAGCAGGGTCTTTTCAAATGAGTCAGTTCTTTCCATCAGGTGGCCAAAGATTTGGAGTTTCAGCTTCAACATCAGTCCTTCCAATCAATATTCAGGACTGACTTCCTTTAGGATGGACTGGTTGGATTTCCTTGCAGTCCAAGGGCCTCTCAAAAATCTTCTCCAACACCACAGTTCAAAAGCGTCAATTCTTTGGCACTCAGCTTTCTTTATAGTCCAACTCTCATGTCCATACATGATTACTGGAAAAACCATAGCCTTAAATAGATGGACCTTTGTTGGCAAAGTAATGTCTCTGCTTTTTAATATGCTGTCTAGTTTGGTCATAACTTTTCTTCCAAGGAGCAAGAGTCTTTTAATTTCATGGCTGCAATCACCATCTGCAGTGATTTTGGACCCCCCACCCCCACCCCTCAAAAAATAGTCTGCCACTTTTTCCGCCGCTTCTCCATCTATTTGCCATGAAGTGATGGAACTGGATGCCATGATCTTAGTTTGTTGAATGCTGAGTTTTAAGCCAGCTTTTTCACTCTCCTCTTTCACTTTCATCAAGATGCTCTTCAGTTCCTCTTCACTTTCTGCCATAAGGGTGGTGTCATCTGCATATCAGAGGTTATTTATATATCTGTCTGTGATCTTGATTCCAGCTTGTGCTTCATTCAGCTCAGAATTTCACATAATGTACTGTGCATATAAGTTAAATAAGTAGGGTGACAATATATAGCCTTGATGTACTCCTTTCCTGATTTGGAACCAGTCTGTTGTTCCATGTCCAATTTTAACTGTTGCTTTTTGACCTGCATACAGATTTCTCAGGAGGCAGGTAAGGTGGTCTGATATTCCCATCTCTCTTGAAGAATTTTCCACAGTTTGCTGTGGTCCACACAGTCAAAGGCTTTGGATAAGTCAATAAAACAGAAGTAGATAGTAGATGTTTTTCTGGAACTCTCTTGCTTTTCTGATGATCCAACAGATGTTGGCAATTTGATGTCTGGTTCCATTGCCTTTATTAAACTCAGCTTGAATATCTGGAAGTTCATCGTTCACTTACTTTTTGAAATCTGACTTGGAGAACTTTGAGCATTACTTTGTTAGCATGTGAGATGAGTGCAATTGTGCTGTAGTTTGAGCATTTTTTGGCATTGTCTTTCTTTGGGATTGGAATGAAAACTGACCGTTGCCAGTTCTGTGGCCACTGTTGAGTTTTCCAAATTTGCTGGCGTATTGAGTGCAGCACTTTCACAGTATCATTTTTTAGGATTTGAAATAGCTCAACTGGAATTCCTTTATGTCCACTAGCTTTGTTTTTATTGATGCTTCCTAAGGCCAGCTTGACTTCGCATTCCAGGATGTCTGGCCCTAGGTGAGTGATGACACCATCGTGATTATCTGGGTCATGAAGATCTTTTTTGTGTGGTTCTTCTGTGTATTCTTGCCACCTCTTCTTAATATCTTCTGCTTCTGTGTCACTATAAATCCAAAGAAAAATCTAAAATCACCAAGAAACTTAAGAACATATGTCCAGATTTTCTACTTATTCCCATTCTCCAAGAAGTTGTAATATATCATCCAAAGCATTTTGTTGCTGCTGCTGGCGCTAAGTCGCTTCACTCGTGTCCGACTCTCTGCAACCCCACAGACGGCATCCCACCAGGCTCCTCTGTCCCTGGGATTCTCCAGGCAAGAACACTGGAATGGGTTGCCATTTCCTTCTCCGAATCCACTTTGTTGACATAGTCGTTACTGTGCTCCAAGCTGCCATCCTTTACGATCTGCGTAAATTAGTCGTGTCTGATGCGTGCTTCTTTCATGGCTCCTCCTCTCTGCTACACCTTCCTCCTGAGCTGTTACTCTCCCAAAGCTCAGTCATAAACGACAGAAAATCTGGAACAACTCAGCAGCCATTGCTGCTTCAACTTCCTGGGCAGTGAAAATGAAAGCAGTTTGCTTTCTTTAGACTCAGTGGACTAGTATGCTGATATTAACTTAGCAGTAAACTTAACTGCTCGAATTCTCTTGCTCTTTGCTTGAAGAGAATACAATTTTTCCTCTGATATGTAGTGTCTCTCCTTTAGAAAACTGAAAGTGCATTTATTTTTCTCCTTACTGTAACAAAGTTACCAGAATGAAACACATGCATGCATACTTACAAGCAGACATAAGCACACACACACACACACACACACACGTGTAAACTTAAGTTTCTATGTTCTTGCTTCCAGTCTACTTTTAACACAATAAGTCAAAGCAACCCTTATTCGTCACTATGCCACCTCTTTGCCACTAAAGGTAGGGATGCCTCACTTTACTGATGCCTGCTCAATCCCAGAAGTGAAATGTGAACTTGGAAGACTTGGTGGCGGCAGGGGGGCAAGAAACTGACAGAACTGCTAAGCAGTTTTAAAAACTCAGATGAATCTTTTTACTTCTCTCCTCATCTGCTATTCGTCAGTTCTGGTTATTATTTATCTGTGAGATTCATGTGTATATTTTTATTTATTAAATACACAAAGGACTCTTTAAAATTTCTTAGAATAATTGATAGATGTTTGTATGAAAATTAAACAATAGAAAATGTGAAATGCAGTAGATGCAACTTTCTTAATTTCATACTACAAATATATAACACTATAAACATACAGCACAATAATATGTTCAGTTTGCATCTTTGTGAATTTTTTCTGTAATTTTAAAAAAAAACATATAATACAATACCGATTTTATTGATAGCTGCAGTTATCGGTTTCTTTGCATCCATGCCCTTTGCTCTGCCTTACAGACTGGCCTTGTAACTTGGCTTTGGCCAGCACGATGTAGTAGAAGGACATGGTGCAATTCTGAGCCCAGGTCTTCAGAAGCATCGTGTACTCCTCCATCTTGGATACCTGAACCTCCATTTGAATAAATATGGCCTAGATTGCTAGAGAATAAGAGACATGATGTGATGGAGGACACTCTTGTCTAGCCAAGTTTATGTTAGACCAACTTTAAACTTCCCAAAACCAGATACTTTCCAAAAATATAAGCTGTGCCACCAGTGTCAGTAGACATACTTGTCCTATGTGCAAATGATTTCAGACACGTGAATAATCCTAGAGACAGGAAACACCGAGTTAACTGGTCAATTTTTGAATGATAATCAGTGCTTATTTTTTTAAGCCACTGAGTTTTGGGGTAGTTTGTTACTCAGCAATAGATAACTGACAAACATATATTTACCCATGACTTATTTTCCATATTATTAATAATTGGTTTTTCAAAATTTGATGATATATGAAAAACCTTAAAAAAGTCAACTCATTAAGAACTATCTCATTTTTTATGGCTATACAGTATTTAAGAATGGATAAATTATCATTTTAAAATGTTTTATCAACTTAATGCATACCTAAGGCAACTATCTCAGTAGTACAGGGTTTAATAAAAACTATATTCTCCAGTGGATCTCTCCCCATCTTATATCTGCATCCTATATGTCACTTTCTTAAATTATGCATGTTGTTATTTCCCAGTGATAATCTTCAGAATTCTCAGTAACATGAGAACTTCTATTTATCTGTTTTATCATCTATTTTTTTATAAATCAAATACAAACAATGCCATAGATTACCTCATGAAAACTGAGATGCAGTTCATTCACACTGCCTCATTTATTGTCTATTCTACTGAATATTTGATATCGTAATTTCGTGTTTTTAATTCATTTTTATATTAAATGATATATTGAACTCTCATTTCCTCTTCCATCTGTACTGCTTAGTTCTCTTCTATGTAAATTGAAGATAGTTGCTCTCATACAATTTCCTACATCTTTTCTCACCTCCAGTCATACCAATATTTTTAACTCAAATTTTTATTTAATATTATCAACTTCTTAATATTTTCATTTTATTCAACATCCACAACCAAATCTTCTCAGCTTTGTCCATATAATATTAATAACAATGTTAAAGAACCAATGAAAAACATTTGCACTATTTTTGGCTATATACATATTGCAATCTATCTGGAAAAGTGGTATGCTGGAACAACCTTTCCTTCTCTTTGGGCCCAATCTCCCAAATAATTTCATCCCAAAGAATATTGACTCAATATCTACTGACTTGCAATTACCTAGTATTCTATACTTGGCCTTTACTCCTATAATTCTATCTACTACCAAGCCATCACTTTTTTTTCTTTCTATTTTCTCACTCTTACCTACTGAAGAACATTGTTTAACAATAGTGCCATTTCTCTCTTATATCCTTGATTCCCCCCACTTAATCGTATCATTACTTGTGTGTGCTGAATTTCTCAGTCATGTCTGACTCTTTGTGGCCCCATGGACTAAAGTCTGCCAGGCTCCTCTGGCTATGGAATTTTCCAGGCAAGAATAATGGAGTGGGATTCCATACCGTCCTCCAGGGAATCTTCCTAACCCAAGGATTGAACCCTCATGTCTTGCACTTCTGCCTTAGCAGGAAGATTCTTTATCATTAGCACTGCCTGGGAAGCCCAATCATCATTACTATAACTATAAAAATGCATTATAATACCCTATATTAAAAGGAATCCTCTCTTGATCCTAATTGTGTATAACTCCTCTAAAACCATTGCCTGTCCTTGAGATCTCCAAATGTACTTTATTCTATTTTGAACCAACTCCAGTCACCCTTTTGTCTTTAGCTCCCTACCAAACAATTCCTGTTAATTTAACCAGTGACTTGTCAAATTAAATGTTTAATCCCCAGTAGCTTTTTTGACCTATCGAAGCATTTCAGAGTAACATTTGAAGCTTTTCTTGAAACTCTTCATTTATTTATCTTTCAAATAGCAACCCTATCTTGATTCTCCTGTTACTTCACAGGGTGGTTACTTTTCCTAGTAACCCTTGCCAAGTTAATTAATATCTTTAGTATTTGCTCTGTTTTTCCTTACTAATTTAGCAGCCTCCTCTAGTGCCTTGGTTTTCATTACTGTTTTACATAGGAAAGCTCTAGAAATTTTAATGTTCAGCCTATGCTTGTTCCCTGAGTATCATATTCACAAAGCCAGTATCAACAGTTATCTATTTGAATGTTGGGTGAATATCTAAATCTTTTGTTTTTAAACTTTTTATTTTATATTGGGATACAGGATTCCCTGGTGTCTCAGACAGTAAAGCATCTGCCCACAATGCGGGAGACCTGGGTTCGATCCCTGGATTGGGAAAATTCCCTGGAGAAGGAAATGGCAACCCACTCCAGTACTCTTGCCTAGAAAATTCCATGGATGGAAGAGTCTGGTGGGCTACAGTCCATGGGATCACAAAGAGTCGGACACGACTAAGCAACTTCACTCACTCACTCATAGCTAATTAACAACATTGCAATAGTTTCAGGTGGACAACAAAGGGCCTCCACCATACATATATATGTATCCATTCTCTCCGAAACTACCCTCCCAACCAGGCTACCAAATAACATTGAACAGAGTTCCTTGTGCTATTCAGTAGGATCCTGTTAATTATCTATTTTAAATATGGCAGTGTGTACTTGTTTATCCCAAATTCCCTATCTCTTCTCCCCATTTTTCCCTCATGGCAACCATATTTTTTTTTTTCCTCTGTGTCTGTGAGTCTGTTTGTTTTGCAGACAAATTCATTTGCATCATTATTTTTTAGATTCCACTTGTAAGGGATGTCATAAGATATTTCTCCTTCTCTGTCTTACTTACTTCATTCAGGATGACAACCTCTGGGTCCATCCGTGTAAATACAAATAGCATTATTTCATTCTTTTTAATAGCTGAATAATAGTCCATTGTATATGTGTACCACATCTTCTTTATCCATAACTGTATTGAAGGACATTTAGGTTGCTTCTGTGTCTTGGCTACTATAAATAGTGCTGCAGTGAAAATTGGGGTGCATGCATCCCTTTGGATCATGTTTTTCTCTGGGTATATGCCCAGCAGTGGGTTTTCAGGGTCATATGGTAGCTCTCAACAGAAAAGACCCTGATGCTCAGAAAGACTGAAGGCAGGAGAAGGGGATGACATTGGATAAAATGGAGAGATGGCATCACTAAGTCAATGGGTATGAACTTGAGCAAGTTCCAGAAGATGATGCAGGACAGGGAAGCCTGGCGTGATGCAGTTCATGGGTTCACAAAGAGTCAGACACTATACTGCAACCAAACAATAACAACAACAATGGTAACTCCCTTTTTCAGTTTTTTCAAGAATCTCCACACTGTTCTCCATATTAGCTGTACCAAGTTACATCCCCATCAACAGTGTAGGAGGGTAGATATCTCAATCTTGACATTTCAACCCTTACTCCCCACCTACCTCCTCTGAGAGTGTTTTCCATTTTACTCTTGCGGTTGTTCAAGCCAATTTCACTGCTCCAATTATTCGGAGTAGAACACTTAATTCTTTTGTTTTTCTTTCTTAAAATTCTCACCAATCCGTTGGTTTTACCTTCAAAGCATGAATTTTGTTCATGACCCTCATTTCTATTCTTATCCTTACCTTCCAAATATACAGTGTAAACAATCTCTTGATTTCAAGAAAATACTGTGTTAGGATTTCTTTGGTATTCTGTTGAGTTTATAGATTAATTTGTGTAGAAAATTAAAGTTTTTACACTTATTAGTCTTATCAGTGATAGTGATATATACCTCATTCTAGTTAAAACTTCTTTTATATAACTCACTATTAAAAAAATTTTTTTCACATATACTTTGCAACTATCTGTTTAAATTTTTCTTAAAGTATTTTATATTTGTTGCTTTTGCAAGGGGCGTCTTGCAAAAAGCAAACAAGCAAAAAAACAAAAAATACTTCCTTGGGGGGCAGTCCCAAGATGGTGGAGGAATAGGACAAGGACCAAAAAAAAAAAAAAAAAAAAAAAAAACCACAGAAATCAAGCCAAGTGGCCATTGTGAGTAGCAGCTCACACGCTCGTGTCACCCACAGCAAGTGGCGGTTGAGTGTCCAGGTGCTGGCTGCATTGGTGGTCCTTATGGAGAGGACTGGGTTAAATGCCATAAGGACACTCTGAGGGTACTAATATGACATAGCACAGACAGAATGGGGGAAACCAAAGCTATGGGAATGCTAGAGAAACAGAAACAAAGGACCTTTCCCCTGGGAAGGTTCTCACACAGCCTTCCAAACCCTGGCGCACTTATAGAACAAAGGGTGATGTCTTAGCAATTACCAAAGGAGAGTGAGTCAGCTGCCATTCATGGCCCTCCCTGGAGGTAGAGAGGCAGGCGTGCAACAGCCAGAGGTGGAAGGCAAGGAGCTGCTGCAAACTCAGCCTTAGAGACTGCATGTCCGACCAAACTGTGAGCAAGCTGCCAGTTGCTAACCACATCTTCTTGGGATTTTTGACAGTTCATATCTACTGGGAGTGTCACAGACTGAGACCAGACCCCTTGAGGAGATGCACAGCCCACTTGGGACTGTGCCCTTTTAGCATACCCGGGAGCCTGAGCGGCTTGGACCCGGGAGGTGCATGCTGCCTTGTGCTATGGCCATCCGTGTGTGGTCCATGCACTTCAAACACTCCCTACACATGCCAGTGGCTTTTGTTTGCAGTTTCTCTCCCTCCCCATAGCACAGCTGAGCAAGTGAACCCAAATAAGTGATCATTTTCCTCCCTTGGTGTCAGGGCAGAGATCAGAAACTGGAGACAACTCAAGCAAAGAGAAGGAGGGGGGATGGCCCCAGAAGCTGCAGGTGCAACGGATTAAAATCCTGCAGTTAAGCTGAGACGGTGCATTTGAGGAGCACCTGCAGACACTGAGAGCAAGTACAAGCCAGAACAAGGACATATCTGACACTGAACTGACCCCGCACTGCCCACAACAGCTCCAAAGATTTTCTGAGATATATATATTTCATTATCATTATTTTTTTAATGTTATAGTTTTTAATTTCCTTAATTTTTATTCCATTCTTTCTCTTTGCTTTTTACCCTTTTTTCACCTCCACTTTTTCTTTTTCACCCTCATACTGTTCTAATATGGTTTTCTATTATTCCTTTAACTTTTATTTTTATAGCCTACTTTTATCTTTCTTAAAAATCAGCTATTTTAAAATAAATTCCATATATTTATTTATTTATTTTTGCATCCAATTTCTTTTATATTGTACTTCTGAGAGTCTAATTTTCACTGTACGTTCTTAATTTTTGTTTTTTATCTTCTGTTATTAATTTTGTATCTTTAAGTGTCTAATTTTTAGTATCTTTTTTTTTTTTTTTTACTTAGGGATTTGATTACTGGCTTGATTACTGTCTTCACTTTTGACTCTCCCTTTTCTCCTCCTGGTCACCTCTATCACCTTCCTCCTTCTTCTCTTCTCTATATAACTGTATGAATCTTTTTAGGTGTTCCTGGCTATGAAGAGTTGTTTCACCATTAACCTAGGGAATTCTGTATTGTGTGGGTGGACAAGTCTTGATGCGACTGTAAGTGGTTGGGACTGAAACCCAGAGACAGGAGGCTCAACTCCAGAACTTTGTATCATTACAGAACTTCTGACCCAGGGAATATTAACATATACAAGAGACAATCCAAAATCCAAAATCGTCCATGCCTACACTAAGACCAAACTCCACCCAAGAGCCAGCAAGCTCCAGTGCAAGACATCCTATGCTAATCCTCCAGTAAAACAGAAACACAACCCTGGACATTAAAAGAAAGGATGCCCAAAGCCATAGCAAATCTGAAGACACTCCAAAACTCTCTACTGGACTCCACACTGCCCTGCAAAGAGAGGAGATCCAGCTCCACCCACCAGAACACAGAAACAAGTTCCCCTTAAGAAGCCACTGGTCCAACCCTAACCACAGGGAGCAGACTCTATGACTAAGAGGAACTACAACCTTCTAGCCTGCAGAAAGGGGACACTAAGCACAACAAACTAAACAAAATGAAAAAGTAGAGAGATATCCGGCAGGTGAAGGAATATGATAAAAACCCACCAAACCAAAGAGGAGGAAATAGGGAGTCTACCTGAAAACAGTATTCAGAACAATGATACTAAACATGATCTAAAATCTTGAAAACAAAAGGAGATAAAGATAAATGAACCAGAAACATGGACTGAGAAGATGCAAGAAATGCTTAACAAGGATCCAGAAGAAATAAAGAATAGTCAATCAATAATGAACAATGCAATAACAGATTAAAAACACACTTAAGGGAATCAACAGTAGAAGAACTGAGGCAGAAGAAAGGATAAGTGAGCTGGAAGATAAAATGGTGGAAATAAATGAAGCAGAGCAGAGAAAAGAATAAAAATAAAAGAGGACAGCCTTAGAGACCTCTGGGACAATGTTAAGCACCCCATTATTTGAATCGTAGGCATTCCAGAAAAAGAAGGCCAAAGGAAACAGCATAGGAATATATTTGAGAAGATAATAGTCAAAAATTTCCTGAAAATGGGGACAGAAACAGCCACCTAACTCCAAGAAGCCCAGAGAGTCCCATACAGGATAAATCCAAGGAGAAACATGCCAAAACACATATTAATCAAAATAGCAAAAAATTAAACACAAAGAACATATATTAAAATCAGCAAAGGAATAGTAACAAATAGCATACATGGGGATCCCCATAGGGAAAACAGCTGATCTTTCAACAGAGACCCTGAAGGCCAAAAGGGAACGGCAGGATACACTAAAAATGAAGAAAGGGAAAAACCGACAACCAAGATTACTCTACCCAGCAAGGATCTAATTCAGATTCAAAGCAGAAACCAAAAGCTTTATAGACAAGCAAAACCTAAGGGAATTCAGAACTACCAAAGCAGCTCTTCAACAAATGCTAAAGGATATTCTCTAGATAGGAAATACGGAAAAGTTTTATAAAAATAATCCAAAATAATAAATGGTAACGGGATTATACATATCAATAATTACTTTAAATACAAATGGTTAAACACTCCAACTGTAAGACAAAAACTGGATGAATGAATACAAAAACTAAGTTTCTATATATATGCTGTCTACAAGCAACCTACCTCAAACTTAGGGACAACTACAGACTGAAAATAAGTGGCTAGCAAAAGTTATTTCATGCAAGTGGAGTGGAGTGGAGGAAGTTGGAGCATCAATATTCATCAGATAAAATAGACTTTAAAATAAACACCATTATAAGAGACAAAAGAAAAAAAAAACACACAAAACAATCCAGACATCAGTCAAGAAGAAGGTATAGCTATCATAAACATATATGTACCCAACATAGGAGAACCTAGGAATGTAAGGCAAATGTTAACAAATATTAAAGGGGAAATGATAGTAACACAATAATAGTGGGGGGCTTTATTTAATACACCACTCACATCAATGGACAGATCATCCAGACAGAAAATTAACAATGAAACACAAGTTTTAAACAATATATTGTACCAGTTAGACCTGGGCATAATTGATATCTCTGGGCATTACACACAAAAAATAAAGGGTTTCCATTTTTCTCAAGTGCACATGGACATTCTCCAGAATAGATCACATTCTAGGCCACAAATCTACCCTTCATTGTTGTTGTTTAGTCGCTCAGTCATGTCCAACTCTTTGAGACCCTATGGACACAAGGCCTCACTGTATTTCACCATCTCCTGGAGCTTGTTCAAACTCATATCCATTGAGTTGATGATGCCACCCAACCATCTCGTCCTCTGTTCTCCCCTTCCCCACTTGCCTTCAGTCTTCCTCAGCATCAGGATCTTTTATAATGAGCTCACTTATCACAAAATGTGGTTCAAGGATTGGAGCTTTAGCTTTGCCATCAGTCCTTCCAAAGTATATTCAGGACTGATTTCCTTTAGGATAGACTAATTTGATCTCCTTGCTGTCCAAGGGACTCTCAAGAGTCTTCTCCAACACCACAGTTCAAAAGCATCAATTCTTTGGCACTCAACCTTCTTTATGGTCCACTGCCACATCCATACAAGACAACTTGAAAAACCATAGCTTTGACTATACAGAACTTTATTGGCGAAGTGATAGCTCTGCTTTTTAATATATTGTCTAGGTTTATCAAAGCTGTCCTTCCAAGCAGCAAGCCTCTTTTAATTTCATGGATACAGTCACCATCTACAGTAATTTTGGAGCCCAGGAAAATAAAGCCTGTCACTGTTTCCATTGTTTTGCCATCTATTTGCCATGGAGTGATGGGACCAGAAACCATGATCTTCACTTTTTGAATGTTGAGTTTTAAGTCAGCTTTTTCATTCTCCTCTTTTACCTTCATCAAGAGACTCCTTAGTTACTCTTTACGTTCTGAAATAAGATTAGAGTCATCTGCATATTTGAGGTTATTGATATTTCTCCCAGCAAACTTAATTCCCTGGTACCTCATCCAGTCTGACATTTCTCATGATGTACTCTGCATATAAATTAAATAAGCAGGATGAAAATATACATGTTTTACCTACTCCTTTCCCAATTTGGAACCAGTCCTTTTTCCCATGTCTGGTTGTAACTGTTGCTTCTTGACCTGTATACAGATTTTTCAGAAGGCAAGTAAGGTGGTCTGGTATTCCCACTCTCTTTAAGAATTTTCTACAATTTGTTGTAATCCACACAGCCAAAGGCTTTAGTGTAGTCAATGAAGCAGAAGTATATTTTTTTTTCTGGAATTCTCTTGCTTTTTCTATGATCCAAAGAATGTTGGCAATTTGATCTCTGGTAAATCTCTGGATTATTATTATTATTATTTTAAATGAAATAATTTCAAGCATCCATTCTGGTAAGAATTCTGTAAGTTTAGATATCAACTACAGAAAAATAAATATTATAATAAGCACAAACATATGAAAGCTAGACAACACACTTCTGAATAACCAACAGATCACTGAAGAAATAAAAAAGGAAAAAAAAATATTCATGGAAACAAATGATAATGAAAACAAGATGACCCAAAATCTGTTGGATTCAATAAACAGTCCTAAGAGGAAAGTTCATAGCAATACATGTCTACCTCAAGAAACAAGAGAAATATCAAATAGACACCTAACCTTAAACAAAAAGCAACTATAGAAAGAACAATGACAATGAAAACTTAGTAGAAGGAAAAAAATAATAAAAATCAGAGCAGAATTTAATGACCAAGAAATGAAGGAGACTATAGGTCAGTAAAGATGGTTCTTCGAGAAGTTAAACAAAATAGAAAATATGTTTGCCAGAATCACCAACAACAAAAGGGAGAAGACTCAAATCAATAAAATTTGAAATGAAAATGGAGAAATTACAAGCAACACAGAAATTCAAACAATCATAAGAGACTACTATGAGCAACTATATGCTAATAATATGGGCAACTTGGGAGAAATGGAGAAATTCTTAGAAAATTATAACTTTCCAGAACTAAAACAGGAAGAAATAGAAAATGTGAACAGATCAATCACAAGCATGGAAATCAAAACTCTACTCAAAAATTTTCCAACAAGCAAAATCCCAGAACCATATGGCTTCACAGATGAATTCTACCAAAAATTTAGAGAGGTGCTAACACCAATCGTATCATGACCAACGGACTTTATTGCAGGGATACAAAGATTTTTCAGTATTCACAAATCAATCAATGAGAACAAGACAAGGGTGACCATTCTCACCACTATTGTTCAACATAGTTGAAGAAAAAAATAGTGAGATGAATCTAGATTGGAAAAGAAGAAGTAAAACACTGTTTCCAGATGGCATGTTCTTTACACAGGAAACCCCAAAGATGCCATCAGAAAACCAATGAATATATTAAAGCTGCAGGATTAAATTAATACACAGAAATCCATTGAATTTATATACACTAACAATGAAATATCAGAAAGATAAATTAAGGAAACAATCACATTCACCATTGCAATGGAAAGAATAAAATACTTAGGAATAATTTTACCTAAGGAAACAAAAGATTTGTACCAGAAAACTATAAAACACCGATGAATGAAGTCAAAGATTACACAAATAGATGGAGAAATATACCATTTTCTTGGATTGGAAGAATCAGTATAGCGAAAATGAGTATTCTACCCAAAGGAATCTATAGATTCAATGCAATCCCTATCAAATAATCAATGATACTTTTCACAGAACTAGAAAAAATAATTTCACAATTTGTATGGAAACACAAAAGACCCTGAAGAGCCAAAATAATCTTGAAAAAGAAGAATGGAACTGGAGGAATCAATCTTTCTTACTTTAGGCTAAAGCAAAGTTACAGTCATCAAGACAGTATGGTACTGGCACAAAGAAAAAAAAGTATAGGTAAACAGAACAAAGTAGAACGTCCAGAGATAGATTCAAACACCCATAGACAACTTAACTCTCACAAAAGAGGCAAAAATATTCAACGGGGAAAAGACAGTCTCTTCAATAAGTGGTGCTGGGCAAATCAGTCACCCATGTGTAAAAGAATGAAACTAGAACATTATCTAACACCATACACAAAAATAACTCAAAATGGGTTAAAGACCTAAATGTATGACCCGAAACTATAAAATTCTTAGGAAAAAACAGTCAGAACACTCTGAAATAAATCACATCATGATCATCCATGATCTACCTCCCAGAGTAATGGAAATAAAAACAAAAATAAGAAAATAGGACTTAATTAAAGGAAAATTTTTTGCACAACAAAGGAAAACTATAAGCAAGGTTAAAAAAAAAAAAAAAAAAAAGGCAGCCCTCAGAATGGGAGAAAATAATAGCAAACAAAACAACTGACAAAACATTAATCTCCAAAATACATGAGTGGCTCAAACAGCTAAATACCAGAAAGCAAACAACCCATTCATAAAAGGGCAAAAGACCTAAACAGACATTTCTCCAGAGAAGAAATACAGGTGACTAATAGTGACACAAAAAGATGTTCAATATCATTCATTATTATAGAAGTGTAAATCAAAACTCCAGTGAGGTATCATCTTGCGTCAGTCAGAATGGTTATTATCTCATCAAAAAATCTACAAACAATAAATGCTGGAGAAAAGGGAACCCTCTTACACTGTTGGTGGTAATGCAAATATGGAGAACAGTGTGAAAAGTCCTTAAAAAAAAAAAAAAAAAAAAAAAACTGGGAATAGATTGCCATATGACCCAGCAATCCCACTGCTAGGTATATACTCTGAGGAAACCTGAATTAAAAGAGACACATGTACCCCAATGTTCATTGCAGTACTATTTACAAAACCTAGGACATGGAAGCAACCTAGATGTCCATCAGCAGTTGAGTGGATAAGGAATTTATGGTACATATACACAATGGAATATTACTCAGCTATAAAAATAAATGTATTTGAGTCAATTCTAATAAGGTGGATGAATCTGGAACCTATTATACAGAGTAAAATGGGTCAGAAAGAAAAAGACAAATATTATTAACACATATAAATGGAATTTAAAAAGATGATACTAATGATTCCACATGCAGGGCAGCAGAGAAGACACAGTTATAAAGAACAGATTTTTGGACTCAACTGGAGAAGGCAAGGTTGGAATGATTTGAGAGAATAGTAATGAAACATATATTTTACCATATGTAAAATAGATAACCAGGGTGAATTTGATCCATGAGGTAGAGCACCCAAAGCTGGTGTACTGAGGCAACTTAGAAGGGAAAGGTGAGGAGAGAGGTGGGAGAGGGGTTCAAGATGAAAGGGACACATGTATACCTATGGCTATTCATGTTTATGTATAGCAAAAACCATCACAATATTGTAATTATTCTCCAATTAAAATAAATTAATTAATTTTAAAAAAGTGTTTAATTGGTTGTGTTTTGAATACAAGAATGCTATTAAATGTTGTATATTGATCTCAGTTTTTACAAATTAGAGGATTATATTATTCCTTTTAAAAATTTTCAATGAATAAAATCATATTTTCAGAAACAGTGATGGCTTTGTGTCTTGGCTTCAAAAAATTTTAGTTTATATATTTTACTACCTTGAAATCTAGTGCCAAATCGAATAGAATTTTTTAATCTCTTATTTTGAGGAAGGCTTCCATAAAAATTTTTATTAAACTAAAACTTCATTTCCAAACTAATTACTAGCTTATTTAAAAATATCAGCAATGTTTCCTATATGACTACAATTGCTTTGCTAGCATGTTGTTTAGAATATTTACATCAATGCACCTGAAAAACCAGCTTGTATTTTTCTAACTTTGCCTCTACTTCTCTGGTTTTGTATCAGTTTTGTTAGTTAGTTTAGTTGCTAAGTCGTGTCCAACTCTTGCGACCCTATAGACTGTAGTCTGCCAGGCTCCTCTGTCCATGGGATTCTCCAGGCAAGAATACTGGAGTGGGTTGCCATTTCCTTCTCTAGTCAGTTTTATACTAGCCCTGAAAGAAACTTAAGAAGTTTATTTCTCTTTTTATTATATGGAAGCATTTAAATAAAATTGACTTATCAATTCTTAAAAGTTTTGTAAGACACTTCTCTACAGTCCTTTGGGTCTCTTCTTCTTCTTCTTTTTTTTTTTTTTCCCAGTAGATATACCAAAGAAAATTTACTGAATTTATTATTTATTGATTCATTTGTCTTTTCATTTCTTTATATCCTCATTTGCTAATTTAGTTTTTCTAGAATTCCATCAATGTTATGTACTATATTCTCGTGATTTTTTTGTTTATGTTTATCTCTATTTATTATATCTCTTTACCGCTAATATTGTCTTTGTGCTTATTCTATTTTTTCATACTCAATCCTGATGAATGTCTGCTATTTAATGAGTCCTTTTTAAAGGAAGCGTTGTGCTTAGTGGCTCAGACTGTAAGAATCTTCCTGCAATGCAGGAGACCAGTGTTCAATCCCTGGATTGGGAAGATTCCCTGGAGAAGGAAATGGCAGTCCA
Source organism: Muntiacus reevesi (assembly GCF_963930625.1). Classification (NCBI taxonomy): domain Eukaryota; kingdom Metazoa; phylum Chordata; class Mammalia; order Artiodactyla; family Cervidae; genus Muntiacus; species Muntiacus reevesi. The sequence goes on from NC_089257.1 coordinate 86,848,864, forward strand.
TTCCGGTATTCTTGCCGGGAAAATTCCATGGACAGAGGAGACTGGCAAGCTACTGTCCATGGGGTCACAACGAATTGAACAGGACTGAGTGATTAACACTTTCACTTCACTTTTAAAGGAAAAGTTTTTTCTTTCTTTCTTTTTTTTTAAGAATCTGCCCAAATTTTTGTTTTGTTCTGTTACTGTCTCATTGTATATATATATATATATATATATATATATATATATATATATATATATATAAATCTTTATCATTTGCTCTCTTCTATTTTCTTAATGGTTCAGTATTTTTCTGACTTCTCAAGTTGAATACTCAGTTCATATGTTTTCCTTTCTTATTTTATATCTGTATGTATATTGTATAACTTATGCTTATATATGCATATACTATGTGCGTGTGTTTTTATTTCTAATTATGTAGAAATTTGTTGCAGTCTTTGTGTTATTGGGTTTTTAATGTTATCATGCATTAGTCAGAGAAGAAAGTTTATCTCTGTACATATTTGATTATTGTGATGTGTTTCTGTGTTTTGGGATCTTTGGTTCCATGTGGAGAGGTACAGAAATGTCTACACCACAAGTCTTCGTACTGTTAGTTAACCATTACAATTCAAATTTCAGTTAACTCTTATAACTGAAAACCTGTACAATTACAGTCTCTCCTTTTTAGAGAGGTAGTGTGGTGCAGTGGTTAGCAATTCAGATTTCAGAACAAATCTGATTGCACTCAAATCCTGGTGTGGCCACCTACTTTATGTGTCACTTTAGGAACATCTCTTAAGCTCTATTTTCTTTTATTTCATTATTTGTAAAATAGAAGTATTAATAGTGATTACTTCATAATGCAGTTGTGAGGATTAAAGTAGTGACTTAAATATACAATATCCCTTACAATAATCAAAATCTTTCAAATAATTTTAACAAATAGCAGATATTACTTATTATGGTAGTATTTGATATATAGAGAATCATTTTATTTTGTAATGCAGTTCAGCATGTACTGAAATATCTATTCAGCATTCTGCATGTATGTAATTGAAGTGGTGCATCTTCTTAGTCAGTAGCTCAGATGGCCATGTTGCCAAAATTCCTCTACTGACATTCACTTTCCAGAAATGTTAACATTTTCTTTCCCATTGCTGACATTTCCCACACTCTTAGCTGTTCTTTATCTAATAATGTCTCTCTTTCTATACCAGCACACCCAGTTATACCATCTTAAATCACAAGCCCAATTTATTTTAGACAATTACCAAGTGTTTGCTAAATAACAAAAATTTCCTGAAGCTTTGAAAACTGGAAAGAAAAATCATCAACAAGAAAGCAAATTAATTTATGGATAAGAAGAAAGATGCACAGGTATCATAATAACTTTCTGAAAAAAATTAACTCGACCTGTGATGTTGGTTAAATAATAAATTAGAAAAATTTTTCCAAATCATTCTAGCTGCAAGGTTTGATGAGTGATCAAAGGAGGAGGTGACCCAGTTTGTGGTCCTTGTCTCCAGATGGGCACCATCTCCTTTCACCCTGCTGCTGAGAGCAAGTCATGATTAGTTCTCTTCACTCAATAAAGTGCAGGCATTATATGCAATACAACTAGAACATTCACTTTGCTTCTTCCACTTTATTTCCATCTATCCACAGTTTTAATTGAAATTCTTTCTTAGAGGACCCCAAAGAACAGTTCATTTGTTTCCACTTTAATTGAAAGACAAAAGGTTAAACATGGATGCTGTGCTGATAAAAATGCTTCTTGAAGCTGATAAATGGTTAAATTTCCTGTGATTTTCTGGAGAAGAGAAAAAAAAAAAACAGAAAATCAACATAGTAATCCCTGGAAGTCGTCAATCTAATCCTTACTGTGATTCTTTTTCTTATTTTCTTCCACATGCTTTTGCCATTCCCCCTACCTTCTATTGGTGACCTTTGTAGCTATTTACCAATAAGTAATCAGAGTGATCTTTGTAAAGTCTAAGTGAGATTATACCATTTTCCTGAATTTCACTCTGCCATTTCTCCCACTCACATTCTCTAGCCAGCTGTCTTTTTGCAGCATCTAAACAGCTTAAGCACACATCTGCCTCAGGACCTTGCTTCCTGTTTCTGGTGTTGGGATGCATTTTACACATAGAACTATGAGGTTCACCCCACTTCTCTATCTGTTCTGATTTCAAATCATTTCATCACTTCAAACTAGCCTTTCCAAAGTGATCTATCTATAACAGTACAGTGTCTATCATTTTGTGTCTCTTTAGCCTTTTTTATTTATTTATTTTCCCTTAGCTCATACCACTCTCTGATATATATATCTACTTGCTTGTATATTTAGATTCTGTCTCCACTCACTAGAGTATGAGCTTTTTGAGAGCAAGGATCCCATTTATCTTGTTCACTGGTATATTCTAAGCATCTATAATAGAACTCGGAACATAGTAAAGGCTCAATAAATATTAGTCAAATAAATAATTCAACCCCCAAAAGTGGTTCCATAGGGCTAATTAGAAACTAAAAGTTATTCTGCTGAAGTATCCATGGGTTTATGTAACCAGAGTGTCAGAAACCAGGAGTAGAAGATGGTAGGTAAATATTTCTAGCACTGAGATGAAGTTTACAATAAAACATAATCTTTTTTAAACTTTATTTATTTATTTATTTTAACTGGAGGCTAATTATTTTGCAATATTGTGGTGGTTTTTGCCATACATTGAGATGAATCAGCTATGAGTGTATAAGTGTCCCCCCATCTTGAACTATCCTCTCACTTCCCTCCCCACCCCACCCCTTTGAGTTGTCCCAGAGCACAAGCTTTGAGTGTTCTGCTTCATGTATTGAACTTACACTGGTCATCCTTTTTACCTATGGTAATGCGTATGTTTCAATGCTGTTCTCTCATATCATCCCACCCTTGCCTTCTCCCACAAAGACCAAATATCTGTTCTTTACAACTATGTCTCTTTTGTTGTCTTGCATCTAGGGTCATCGTTACCATCTTTCTAAATTCCATTTATATGCATTAACATACTGTTTTGGTGTTTCTTTTTATGACTTACTTCACACTGTATAATAGGATCCAGCTTCATCCACCTTATTAGAACTGACTCAAATGCATTCTTTTTTTTTTTTTATCACTGAGTAATATTCCATTGTTTACATGTACCACAACTTGTTTATCCATTTTTCTGTCAATGGACATCTAGGTTGCTTCCATGTCCTATCTATGGTAAACAGTGCTGCAATGAACATTGGGGTACATGCCTTTTTCAATTCTGGTTTCTTCGATCTGTAAGCCCAGCAGTGGGATTGCTGAGTCATGTGGCAGTTCTATTCCCTGTTTTTTTTTGCTGTTGTTGTTTGTTTTTTTTTAAGGAATCATGACACTGTTCTCCATAGTGGCTGTGCTAGTTTGCATTCCCACTAACAGTGTAAGAAGGTTCCCTTTTCTCCACACCCTCTGCAGTGTTTATTGTTTGTAGCCTTTTTATGATGGCCATTCTGACTGGTGCAAGATGACACGTCATTGTGGTTTTGATTTGCATTTATCTGATAATGAGTGATGTTGAGTGTCTTTTCATGTGTTTGTTAGCCATCTGTAAGGCTTCTTTGTAGAAATGTCTGTTTAGCTTTTTGGCCCATTTTTTGATTGGGTTGTTTATTTTTCTGGTATTGAGTTTCATGTACTGCTTGTATATTTTAGAGGTTAACTCTTTGTCAGTTGCCTCATTTGCTATTATTTTCTCCCACTCTGATGGCTGTCTTTTCACTTTGCTTATAGTTTACTTTACTGTGCAAAAACTTTTAAGTTTATTTAGGTTCCATTTATTTATTTTTATTTTTACTTCCATTACTCTGGGAGGTGAGTCATAGAGGATCTTGATGTGATTTATGTCAGAGAGTGCTCTGCCTATGTTTTCCTCTAAGAATTTTATAGTTTTTGGTCTTACATTTAGATCTTTAATCCATTTTGAGTTTATTTTTATGTGTGGTGTTAGCAAGTGTCCTAGTTTCATTCTTTTACATGTGACTTGTCAGTTTTCCAGCACCATTTGTTAAAGAGATTGTCTTTTCTTAATTGTATATTTTTGCCTCCTTTATCAAAGATAAGGTGTCCACAGATGGGTGGATTTATCTCTGGGATTTCTATTTTGTTCTATTGATCTATATTTCTGTCTTTGTGCCAGTACCATACTGTCTTGATGCCTGTAGCTTTGTAGTATAGTATGAAGTCAGGCAGGTTGATTCCTCCAGTTCCATTCTTATTTCTCAAGATTGCTTTGGCTACTTGAGGCTTTTTGGTGTTTCCATACAAACTGTGACATTATTTGTTTTATTTCTGTGAAAAATACCATTGGTAGCTTGATAGGGATTGCACTAAATTGGTTGATTGCTTCAGGTAGTGTGCTCATTTTCACTATATTGATTCTTCCAATCCATTAACATGGTATATTTAGGTCATACCTGAATGGTATAGTGGTTTCCCCTACTTTCTTCAGTTTAACTCTGAATTTTGCAATAAGAAGCTCATGATCTGAGCCACAGTCAACCCCTAGTCTTGTTTTTGCTGACTGCATAGAACTTCTCCATCTTTGACTGCAAAGAACATAATCAATCTGATTTTAGTATTGACCATCTGGTGATATCCATGTGTAGAGTTGTCTCTTGTGTTGTTGGAAGAGAATGTTTTCTACGACCAGTGTGTTCTCTTGGCAAAACTCTTAGCCTTTGCTCTGCTTTGTTTTGTGCTCCGAGGTCAAACTTGCCTGTTACTCCAGGGATCTCTAGACTCCCTACTTTTGCATTCCAGTCCCCTATGATGAAAATGACATCTTGTTTTTGGTGTTAGTTCTAGAAGGCCTTGTAGGTCATCATAGAACCCTTCAACTTCAGCTTCTTTCACATTAGTGATTGGATTACTTTATAGACTTTGGCATAGACTTGGATTACTGTGATATTGAATTGTTTGCCTTGGAAGTGTACAGAGATCATTCTATCATTTTTGTGATTGCACCCAATACTGGATTTTGGACTCCTTTTGTTGTCTATGAGAGGGGGATCCAGATGCATATATATAGAGTAAACAAATAACATATTGCCAAATTACATCAACAAGGATTACCAATTTACTAATTGACAACTAAAGCAATGAGCTGTCATTGATCCTCACTATTAATATCCCTTTCCTATTTCTTTTGCCTGTCAACAACATCTCTTTATACTTACTATTTTCAGTTGCCAGGAAAGAGGTAGAAATATCTTGTCATAGAAAGTCGTTCAACAGTGGGCATCTGAGCTTTAACATTTGGTTTTTCAAATGATTGTTGTACCTAAAAACAAAAAGAGATTCTAGATGATACATATCTCTTATGCATCTCAGAAAATGTTTTGCAAAATAAGCCAAAGTTTTTTTTGTTTTTTTTTTTTTTTGTTTGTTTTTTTTTTTTGAATGAAGGGTGCTCTAGGATTGATGGAACCAAACCCTTGGGTATTTTAACTCCTTTTTGCTGCTATTCTACCTCTTAGATATAACACCCAATGTCAGAATAGTCTCTTTATCTCAAAATACATACCTCAGTCTCTCAGTCATGTCCGACTTCTGGTGGCACCACAAAATTTTTGTCCAGGAATTCTCTAAGGGAGAATAGGGGAAGTGCTATTCCCTTCTCCAGGGGATCTTCCTGACCCAGGGATGGAACCTGGGTTTCCTGCATTGCAAGCAGATTCTTTACCCTTTGAGCCATCAAGGCTCAAGCCCTATGCCTAAAGTACTTTCAAATTTCATTTTCTCTACTTTCCATTTCTGATCTATAGATCTGATGATTAATTATCCTTTGGTGTTTGTTCATGAGAACTGAACCTCAGAGATCCTCTATCTTCTACATCCAATAAGTCTAACTCTTCAATGTAATATTGTAGGGTTTGTCCATAAGGTCTGAATGATGAGCAAGAGTCACAGTTCCACCACTAAGTTGATCTTTGAAGCTTTTTGTTTTATCCCCATAGACTGATCAGTGAAATTTTAATTACTTAGATCTACTATTTCTAATCTTTTCTGATGAATTCCCTTGAAAATGTAATGTTTAAATCTTATTCTTTCAATAAGACTTAACTTTCTATGTTCCTATTCACTGAGACCCTGACTCAGTTTATGTTGTAACTTCTTCAGTTCATGAAAGATATATTCTTCTTTTCCCACAGAAGTATTATTATTCTCTATGGTTTTAGTTTAAAAACAACTACTTTCCCATGTTCGTAATACCAGTAACTTTCTAACTGAAAAAGGAGGGACATTTATTCACACATTCATGCATTTATTTCTTCAATGACTATTAATTCCTACTTGCTAGCATGTTGAGTATTGAATAAATCCCAGGCTTCATGAGCTTGCATTAAAGTAAGTTAATGAAGATAGCAAACACACAAATATATATTATCTGGGTGATGGTAAGAGTTATGAAAAAAAAATAAATTAGGAAGGAGGGAGGAAATAGGGAATGTCCTGAGGTGGGGAATGTGTATCGAGCCTTCCCTTCTGGACCACTCTATTCAAAGAATTTTTTCACCTCTGTCTCTTTCAAATGTCCTTGCTGTTCAGTTTCTAAGTCATTGATATTCTTTGCAAGCTGTTCACATTTCCTAGGAACTTCTCTTCATGGATCTTACCACAACTTGTATCACACAATGTGTTTGTTGGAATATTTATTCAATACCCATCTCTCTCATAAGAAAGTAAGCTCTAGGTAGCCTTATATCACATCTGTCTCACTTACATCTGTGCCACAAAGATATAGCACATTACTAAGTAGACCACTATATATATTTTATATATATATATATATATGTATATATATATATAAATATAACACTATATATATTAAATGAAGCAGTGAAAATTAATCCAATATGCTTTCCATTCTTTGAATTATAAGAACTTATAGCCCATAAGATACACGTTCATATTTTGTTACATTTTGTTCTTCTGTGGTGCATTAATGCAGTCTTTTTGTATATCAGATATTAAATACCTAGATTAAAGAAACCAAGTGCTACACTACTTTTGTGTGCCTGAAAAAATCTGTCATTTTCACTTGAAAGGCAAATAATATTTAAGTTTTCCTTAACAAATAAATGATTTTGAAAAAATGAACTTACCTTCCTAAATACTTCCTCGAGATGACAGCACCAAGCATATTTTTGGAAGCATGTGATGAGTCGTGTAATGAAGAGAGAACCTTTTTTGATGTCTCTCCAGGACACATTATCTATGATGATAGGGAGTGGTAAGCCTTGGGCTGTGGTGTTCATAATTTTTTTTTTTTACTTTTTTTGTCTTTTAAAACAAAAATATATCTTGGGAATTATCTTGACATATTTAGGGGAAGAACTTACAACCTTCCATTAACTCATTTTCCAAAAGAAGTTCAACTAAAGAAGCAGATCATCACAACTGAAGTTCATTTCATGGAGATTGCATTGTCTTTTGGAGACTGACTCTCTACTATGTGACTTATGTTTATCCACTTGGCTTTGAAAAGAGCCTTGAGAGATGATTGTAATTATCCTATTTTACAGAGGAAGGAATACAGGTTCAGAAGGAAGAATTTCCCCATAATCATACAGGTGGTTGTTTACAGATTATAAACCATGATGTCTTTCACAATATAGGGAACAAAATAAATGAATAGATCTAATGAAACTTTTGTAAGGGAAGGATATGCTTTTGGTATATCAGATAACAGATAGTGGTAGATACTTATCTCCCTAACTCATTAAACTATATACATTAAACATGTAGAGCTTTTTTATGTTAATTGTGCCTCCATAAAGTGATGAGTTATTAAAATTTTCAAGTTAGGGATGCTCAGATATAAGGCCTCTCAAGATGATTATGTGAAGTTTAAGAAATAAGTGCTGTTCCCTTACTAATAATAAGCCCCATTTTATCATTTTCTTCTTCTTTTAGAAGGACATGCACCTACTTGCTAATGCATGCTTATGGTGCTACTCTAAGAAGTGCAGATGAGAAATAATAGAGAACATTAAGTTGGAGTTGATAATTTTTAAGAAAGGGAAGTCAGTCCTTAGATCCATAAAAACTATACTCAAAATGTTAAATGGATTTAATAGAAAACTGAATCAATAATCTGTTTTTAACCAGTGTGATGGTAAAGGGATTATCTTTTATTATGTTGTTTTAATGGTTACTATATCTTTGGCTGTAAAGTGAAACAGATAATAAAAATCAATTTTTAAAAGTGAAGAAAAAGTAAAACATATTGACAGTATTCAAAATTTGTATCAAATCATCGCTACTAATTTTTTTTTTTTTTTTTTGAATCATTCAGAGATAGCCTTAGACCCACAAACCCCTGTCTGCAACTGAGAGACACATACGTGGCGTTGAGGAACAGAAGGCAATGAAGTCCTTCTCCACGTGGGTCTTGTAAACAGCGTCTTCTTCCAGGCTCTCGGGTGGCTGGAAAAAGTCGTCCACCAGGGCTGCTGGGGAGTCACTGACCCAGAGTTCCCCACGGTTCGCTGTAGAGACATCAACTTTCTTCACACTGTGTGTCTCCCTCAGTGTGACTACTGCAATTACCTCATTATTTTACAATGTTTACTCCAACTAGTTTTATACACAGAAGTACACACACAAATACACAAATGTGAGTGCATCTCCACCCAGCACTGCTTCTTCCTTATGTCATTGAGCAATATGCCAATTAAGAGTAAAAACATGGTAAAACTGGAGGAATGCATTTGCTGAGAATAACAAAGGAGTTAAAGCCTTACCTGCATAATCTCGGAGCATATTTATCATTTTATAGCTAAATTATTTCTACATTTCATCTTTAAAAACTGCTCTAAAAGTTAAAATAGTGATTGGGAGTCAGAAAAAAAAAAAAAAAAAGAAGAAAACAAAAAAATTTCCCTGAAATCCCAAGTTTTCTCATCTCCCAAGTCATTTTCATTTCAATAATGTAAGAGGAAAAAAAGAAAAATATATTGCTTTATATAATATCCTGACTTTCAAATGAAGTTCCTCTCAAGCCAGAGAACATTAAAATGTCTGTAAAACACTTACAAGCAAAGCAACCATTTAAATTATTTCATTCCAAACTTAGAATAATTGTGTCTAATTTTTTTGAGGATTCTAGTGATCTCCTTCGTCACTTAGTTTGGATTAAATTTATCAGCTAATTTATCAGCTAACAAGTCTCATGAGACCACCTGCCTAAATGGAATTTCCTAATAAATCAATTTAGTTTAAGATTGTTTCACCTAGAAATAAAACATGCATTACAAACACCTTTATGATCTTTATGAACTTTGGATTCTTCATCTCACAACTCACCACCTCTGCAGGCCTGGACAATGATGACTTTAGGTTTGTCCTTTAGACTGAGGCAATTACGGTTGTTGAATATCCGGAAGACGGTGTCATAAGGTAGCACATCTGGTTTTTCATCACTGTGCATAGTCCCGCAGATCCCATCCAGGATGCCATGAGACATTAACACCAAGAATGTACTGTCTGAGAATTTGTGCTCTTCACGTGCAGCAAATTTCCACAGAACTGATTCCATGTCCTGAAAAGACCACAAAGTCTTACTTCAATAGGACAAGCATTAAAATTAAACTGACCTCCTATTTATTATGATCAGTATAAGAAGTGTCTGTAACATTTCAGTTACAGTGTCTTTACATAGTGGATGTTCAATGATAATTTTATTTTTGTTTCTATAATGAATCAGTAGACTCAAATTTTGCTCCTGATATAACCTGTTCTCTTAATACATTTTACATTTGTTTATTGTCACTATATACTTTCCCTTTCAACTGTTTCCTTTCTCTCATTACTTAATAAGAAACTTGAATATAAACATATCATACCATTTTCCTTCTAAAACACTCCCAATCATACTTAAAATAAAATAAAACTTCTGACATGAGCGTGCTTCTCCTGACGTTCTTCTTCCTCCTCTGGTTATACAGATCTCTTCCTACTATTCATGTAATAGTTTCATATTCAGTTCAGACTTTTCACCTGTAGTCATGCCTTCTTGGAATATATTTCATTCACATCTTTCTAGAGCTATCTTGTCTCTGACAGTCATTATCTCCTCAAAGATGCTTTTCTTGGTCATGATTGTGAAACATTATCATTTATTATTATGTTATCAGTAAAACAATCAAACATTATTACTCCTCATTCACCAATGTATTCTTTTGTTTCCTTTTTCCTTTTCACTTTCTTTTCAATCTTAAAGACATACAGATACATCAAATCTCTGAAATGCTCTGTTTTGCTTATGGCTTGATCATTCCCTGTCACCCAGCAAGTTAACCTACATCAGTGTGAGCTGGGAACCTTCTGTCTCATTTACTGACCCATTCCCCATGCCAGCACAGCCTCTGGCAGAGTCAGGATTCAGCATTTATGTGAATGCTGTGAATAGGAGCTCACTCCTGCTAGCATTCTTTACTCCAGAATTTTCTGGGAAATACTAGGGCTGAATATCAATCTTCACACTTCAGAATTGTGTGGGTATACATGCCCATCAGGTGTTTTTTTTTTGTTTTTTTTTTTTTCCAGGTTTTATGGAATTAAGGATGTTTGAAACTCTAAAGCGACACAGATTTCACCTATCTTAATATTTACTTTACAATACACATTCACACACTTAGATATACACATGCACATAAATGAGACCTATGGTTGTTAAGGCATTTGCTTAGTATTATAAAGTTCCCTAGTTAGTAGAAGGATATGTGCTGAATATGTGTCAGGGTGGGTGAGGGACCCTTACGCTGGCTGTGAGTTTTTCTTCTACTTCCACAGTGTAGCCAAGATCCTCAAGCAGCTGCTTCATTCCAAGGATGTCAAGGGCAGCACCATCCCTGGTAGGCAGATGATCAAACTCTGTATTGCATATGATGAGAGCCAGACGAGTGCGGTCCTTTCTCTGCTTTATTGGATAGATCTACAGGAAATTGATATGCAGTGAGTTTTGTTTACCAAAATTTCTCTTAAACTTTCATATACCAATCATTGTTGCTTTTAAGGGCTTGCATAATTGTCCCCTCTCCTATCCCGTACCAGAAGACACTGCCCTTCCTCTCTCTTACTAATGGATTAAATTGACAATAGAAAAAAGTACAAATTGAAAGTGAATTATCTTTGAAAAGCCCAGAACAGGATCCAAAACGTATTTGTGATGGTTACTCAAGAATCTTGAGGAGACTAGAACAACTCCTACCCTCTCCTTCTTGCCTTTCTTCTACATCTAGTCAAATCTTTCTTAACTTTCAAGATTCAGGTCAAATTGTATAAAAACTAGGAGATATTTGCCATTGGATCCAGCTGAAAATAAATACACCAAAGATCATTTGCCTTAGGTAACATTATTTTGATACTATTTTTAACACTAACTTATTATGTTTTGCACATGTTAACATTTTTTAATTAGATTGCAACTGATTATTACTCAGCCATGTTATTTCATAAATATTTTGATTCTATGACTACAGCTAAAATTCTAATAAACCCCAAATATATTTGACAACAAATAAATGAAAAAAAAGAGAGACATATTTTATCATAGGGGAAGAGAATTGGAGTTTGTTTGAGGCCATGTGATTTCCTCCTACTCGAAGTATTTATAAACAAAATTACCACTGTCCCCACCCTGCTGTTCGGTAATGACTGCTTTAAGAAATTGTGTAATTAGTGAAAGCAGTTGTTTCTCTTCCTCCCTTTAATGTACAGAACACAGCACCTCTCCAGCCCTTTCTTTACACAGTTTCAGGAATTCTTCATGAGGGCAAAGCTTGAGGGTAGCTGCAGATCCTGCTGACTCGTCTGGTCCAGCCACAGTTTCCTCAGGAGCTGCAGGATACATCACATGATATAATTGGTGATATCTGTCCCTGTGACCCAGTTATCATCCAAGAAAACTGACAGGGGACAGTCTGGGGAAAATATTTTAACACATTGGGTCATAGAAGATAGATACATTATCACTGGGAAAGAAGGGAGAAATACTTGGTAATAAGAGCAGAGCTACTAACAAATTCAATAACAGATTATGATATTGTGAAAAAAATAACCTTGATGATTTGGGGTCAAATAACTTTGTTCCTTACTGAACAAAACAATTTTATTTTTCAAATAGTTTTATTCTAAGGTGTTGCTTATCTATGTGAACTTTCTGTTGTCTCTGAGCAAGAGCACATTGAGTAAATATTCATCAGTGTTATCTATTATAGATATAATTGAATCTCATGTGCAATTTTAAATTTTCTAATGCCCACATTAAATAAGAATAGTATCAATTAATATAAAAAATTAACATATCCAAAATATCATCATTTTAATGTGTTACTAGACACAATTTATGCACATAAAAACTAAGTCCAACATCTCAAGTTCATTCCTACTTCACACAACAAATATAGACACATACACCCCCAAATACTTAAAGGAATGTTGAATCTTGTATCAGCCTGGTATTATTATTTTTTTCAATCTCTCATGAATTCTTAACCTTTCCAGAGAAAATGAACTTCAAGGATTCCTCATCAAGCTGTGAATTCAACTATTTAAAAGAGAAATGCTGTCTATTAACCATAGTACTGTATCCAGTGTCAAAAGGACAAATTTGTCAGAGATTCTACATTCTACATACTCTGAATGTCTTTGCCTCCAAATGGTGAATAACCAGCACTAGGTTTTCAACCCATATGAGGAAATAACTTCTCCTTGGAAATGTTTGTTTCTGACTCATTCTGCCTTAATCCCTTGAGAAATGTAATATTTTCTGAAACTGGTTGACCTCATTTGACTAAGATTGTGCAAGAGACTGGGAAAGCCCAAAGCCCTTCCTTTGAGAGGGGAGGAAAAGTCCTCATAAGCAAAAACCCAAAGAGAAGTTTATCAAGAACTAATATAACAGGGTTTTTGTCTATGAAAAGAATAAACCTCTATGTTCATTTACATGAACTAATCAAAATTTTCTTATTAATTTAATTTACATTAGAAAGCCAATATAATCTTCTATAATTTTTTTCATTTATTTTTTCCATTACTTTTTCAATAATATTTTTATAAATGTCTTTCTAAAATAGTATGTGAAAAATATAAGCTCTGGAGATGCAGTAAATAGTAAGTCTTTAAGGGTACCAAAGTCTCTAAACATTTATTTTTGTAGGTTATATGACACATAATCTACCTATTTCAGAAGATTCTACCAATGTGAAGATGTTTGGTGTCCTGAGATAGTCTCTGGTCAGAAGGAATGTTTTGTCATTGAAAGTCTCCTGTTTTCAGGTAATTTACAGGTTTGATGTACTCTCAAATTTAACAAATGTCATCTCCTAATGGCCATTATGTGTCTATGTATGGATGCAGCATTTACAAATAAAACTGAAAGTTAGACTTTCTTATGTCTAATAGTAAAATTAGCATGAATCATTTCAATACAGCATAATAAATATAGTGTAGCCTGTGGTCCAAAGGGAGTGCCCATGGGTCTGACAGAACAGCCAGGAAAAAAAAAAAAAAAAAAAATAGGAGTTTAGATAAAAAATTTTAATATCTCAGTTTTATCTGTTATCTAATGGTGTGCTCAGGAAATCTCTTAAACTGAAATAAAAATAAAGATACTGATACTAGATAAGAAAAGGCCATCTCTCTGGGCAAGTTAGGAATTTGAATAATTATCTTCCTGACTAAATAGCAGTTCTTGGCACATAGTCTGTGTGAAAGTGAAAGTGTTAGTCACTCAGTTGTGTCGACTCTTTACTACCCCACGGACTGTAGCCCACAAGGCTCCTCTGTCTATGGAATTCTCCAGGAAACAAAACTGGAGTGGGTAGCCATTGTCTTCTCCATGGGATCTTCCTGATCCAGGGATCAAACCCAGGTCTGCCACATTGCAGACAGATTAAGACAAGATAAAATAAAACAAAATAGGAGATAATTCAATAAATGGAAATCAGAATTGAAGTAATGGGAACTTCAAGATGAATTTAGCAATTGCAGGATCCAGAATAAATCTTCAACTGAAATAGCATATCCTATCAGAAGAGTCCGTGGCAGTCAGGAGGCAATTATAGACCTATTTGTTAAAACAGCTTGGATTGCTTAGGGAACCCTCTTACACTGTTGGTGGAAATGCAAACTAGTACACCCACTATGGAAAACAGCGTGGAGATTTCTTAAAAAACTGGAAATAGAACTGCCATATGACCCAGCAATACCACTTCTGGGCATACACACTGAGGAATCCAGATCTGAAAGAGACACGTGCACCCCAATGTTCATCGCAGCACTGTTTATAATAGCCAGGACATGGAAGCAACCTAGATGCCCATCAGCAGATGAATGGATAAGGAAGCTGTGGTACATATACACCATGGAATATTACTCAGCCGTTAAAAAGAATTCATTTGAATCAGTTCTAATGAGATGGATGAAACTGGAGCCCATTATACAGAGTGAGGTGAGCCAGAAAGATAAAGAACATTACAGTATACTAACACATATATACGGAATTTAGAAAGATGGTAACAATGGCCCTATATGCAGGGCAGAAGAAGAGACGCAGAAGTACAGAACAGACTTTTGAACTCTGTAGGAGAAGGGGAGGGTGGGATGTTTCGAAAGAACAGCATGTATATTATCTGTGGTGAAACAGACCACCAGCCCAGGTGGGAGGCATGAGTCAAGTGCTCGGGCCTGTTGGGCTGGGAAGATCCAGAGGAATCGGGTGGAGAGGGAGGTGGGATGGGAGACCGGGATGGGGAATTCATGTAACTCTATGGTTGATTCACATCAATGTATGACAAAACCCACTGAAAAATAAAAAAATAAAAAATTAAAAAAAAAAAAAAAAAAAGAAAAGAAATAAAACAGCTTGGATTCTTCCTATCTCCCATCCCATTTCCTCAGTACTATGCTAAGAACCCTCCATGCCCCAAAGGCCTAATATCCTAATATTGCACATTCTAATTGTCCAACT
Source organism: Muntiacus reevesi (assembly GCF_963930625.1). Taxonomy (NCBI): domain Eukaryota; kingdom Metazoa; phylum Chordata; class Mammalia; order Artiodactyla; family Cervidae; genus Muntiacus; species Muntiacus reevesi. The sequence continues at coordinate 86,863,884 of NC_089257.1, forward strand.
TACCCAACTTCCTGACCTCCTAGACCAGGGTACTCTAGGTGTCCTAGGACTCTTCTGGAGGTTCCATGTACAGATAGAACTCAGGGGACTACTGGATACTTCATGAAAGGGTCTGCACCTGCCTCCTGCCTGCCATGGATTCTGTTGACAGGTTATTTCAATTTAAGATTCATTCTTGTTTCTGGGATTGCTAAAATCATTTTGAAGTTCCCATTACTTCAGTTCTGATCCCTATTTGTTGAATTATCTCTGATTGTGTGTTATCTTATTTTATCTTATATTTTCTTTTCTTTTCCATCCTGGCTTAGTACAGGATATTGAGTATAGTTCCCTGTGCTGTACAGTAGGTCCTTGTTTATCCATTCTATATGTAATGGTTTGCATCTACTAACCCCAAAATCCCTGTCAATGCTTCTTCCACACCTCTCTCCCTTGAAAACTGCAAGTCTTCTCTCTGATTTTGTTTCTAAATCCAAAGTATTTTTATCCCATCCCAGTTTAAGAGAAAGTAATAAACTTGCACAAGGACCAACTTAAATATTAATAATAACATCTTGGATATCTATTAGACCAGCATGTACTTCCTGCTGGTGGTAGTGTCCCTTCTACATAGAGAAAGGCTTATTAAAAATACTTAGTTGCTGTAGTGAGGTATCTACAATTGTGTGGCATTTCGTTTACTACAGCTTACTATTATTGATAGGCTCCAGTGTTCTGGACTGGAGTTTCAGGTTAAATTATAACAAATTGAGTCCATCACTGGTGAACTTGGACCTCAGGATATTTAGACTCTAGTGATATTTAGAATTCAATTAAAGTGAAGTTTCGAAAGAGGTTAAGATATTGGACACTTTATAGACATTCTCCTAATCATATTTTGTAAACTCACAGGAATACATAAGCCTTGTAAAGGTATAAATATTATAAGCTAGAGAATAATTATGATAGCTACTATTATTGCATGCATGCATCCAACTTTTATTATATGCCTTATAATATGTTTATATATATGCTATATCCTTGGTACTCTGCTAGGAGCTATTATTCATTGGTGAAAAAAAAAGCTGTGAGCTGGATTAAGAAACTCAGAGGATTGTAGTCTTATTTAATGAGATAGGAGATAGAAGTGGAACAGATCTGATGGGGAGAATTAAGTATTTCATTTTTTATATCTTAGCTTTGTGAAGTCAATAGAGCAGTAAAGTGGAAATGTTGAATATGAAGCTAGAGCTAGGCATACCTGGAGCTCAGAGGAGAATTCCAGATGGGAGCTAGAATATTATGAATTGTCATCCCATACCTGTCATTATGTTCCTGGCCTTACAAAATCTGTGACAAAGTTAGTGAAATTTTTCCCATTTCACAGATGCTCATATTGATGCTTATGGAGGATAAGAAACTTGAATGAAGACACATAGTGTCTAAAGTGACAGAAACCTAAGTTCAGGTTCAGATATTCCTTATTATAAAGTTTCTGTAGCTATCTCAATGAACAACCTAAACAGAAAACTCAGTTTCTCAGCTAATTGGGAATTGGATGCCCTCCCCAAAGTGACAAAGTGGCCTCTAAAAGGGCAATGATAGATGTAATTAAAATTATACATTAGTAATAGGAGGATGAGGGAACTATAGACGACAGTGGAACAGTCTTAGAGTCAAGTAGATTCTGAAAAAATTAAGATCTCCCTTGTAAAGAATTCCAGTCTTACCTTTTATACTGGTGGAATTTTTGTCTATGTTTAGGAAAGTTTGAACAAAGACTTGACCTGCCTCTTGGTTTTTCTGTCGTATAGAATCAACCAAGACTCGGGCTTTGTCTTGAAGTTTGGCATCATAAATTTTTTTCTTCTCCTCTTCCTCCAATTTCAGGACATTTTTTTCCACGAAGTCATCCAAAAGGCCAGAAATGAGTTCTTTGCCCAAAGATTCCAACATCTTAAGTGGGTTTTTGTTGTGTTTGTCTTCTGTTAGAAATACAAAGCTTCAACTTGATCTCTTCTCAAAAAATCCAGAATTGAAAACAATCTGGTTGTTGATCTTTCAATATTATAGATCAGCCTGACACCAGGTTAATTTATTACTGTCTGGGATAATTTGAATTTTTGTGGGGAAATAAAGAAGTCAAATTATTAAATATTATGTTGTAACACCATAGATATTATTTGATCATGTACTGTATGGGAAGGCAGGATATCTCACCAATCCTTAATTAAACCTACAAGAGAGTTATACAGTCCATCTAGAAATAAAGATAGCCTTGACACAAAATGAGATAGTCTAAAAAAATTCACCAAGACATTGAACAAGAACTTTGGCCCAGAAGCATCAGCCTCATTGTCTATCTTCAAGTAATCTTTCAATAAATGTTTACTGGACAACTTTTATGAGAAAGAAACATGGAAATTAACAAAACATGAATAAAAATTTACCTAATATCTGTTCATTTTTTAATAACTAACATCTCTTAAAAGATAAGTATAAAGCAATATAAAATATTATTTACAAGTATACTAAGTAATTTATAAGTATTAATATGATAGACACTCACAATCATCCAGAGAGATGGTTAATACTTCCCCTATTTTACAGATCATTTAAATAAAATGCTGGATCACATTTCTGTTCTTATGCCATATTCTATAAATTTAGCCATAGCACAGCTTCAGTACGTACAATTGATATTCAGTAAGTCCTACTGGTCTCAAGTGCTTCATATGACTCTTCTCAACATTAATAAAAATTTCATGTAACAGATATATTAAAATTTCTATTATATGGTAAAAGAAACAAGTACAGAGCAGTTAGTTAAATATTTGACCAAAATTGTGTGAAGAGTACGCCATGTTTAGTAAGAGGGCAGGGAGGGATTCAAACTTGGAGGTTCAGAATCCAGAATCACCACTCTTAAGTCATCAAACTACTTTACATGATACTTGGTAAAGTGAAAGTGAAAGTCGCTCAGTCCTGTCCGGTGTCCAACTCTTGGCAACCTCATGGACTGTACAGTCCGTGGAATTCTCCAGGCCAGAATATTGGAGTGGGCAGCCTTTCCCTTCTCCAGGGGCTCTTCCCAACCCAGGATCGAACTGGGTAAAGAGGTATTTAAGAGAATAGAAAGTCATTCAGGGACTCAGAAAAGACTGGACACATTTCTTGAGGTGAGGGCACAAAAGGCTGCTTCTCAGAAAAAGTCACAGAAACATTGATCTTAAAGTACAGCAGACACGTCACAACAGAGAATTTGAAGAATTACAAACAACATACAATTAATGTATGAGATGTTTACTCTGATGGGATTCTATTTCATTTATTTCTGCCCCCAATAAGGTTGAATGTTGACTGAATGATTGGTACTAGGAGAAATATGGCAAACGATTAAAGTTCTGTATAATTTTAGCATTGTATCCTCTTATTGTCTACGTGCATCATGGCTTCAGTTATTAGCTTTAAATAATTATTAAATAAATAAATTTGTTATTAAATTAAATTAATTAATTATTTAAATAAATAATTTCTGAATTTATAGATCAGTCCAAAGATGGATCTCAATATTAAGGCTCATATAGTCATTTTTTCTCTTCATACCACAAACTCATAAACTCAACTTTTAAAAGCTGAACTCATTTTATGTCACCTGCTTCATTCCCTATCAGTCAGTTAACAGTTCAGTTGCTCAGTCATGTCCGACTCTTTGTGACCCCATGAATCGCAGCATGCCAGGCCTCCTTGTACATCACCAACTCCCGGAGTTTACTCAAACTCAAGACCATCGAGTCAGTGATGCCATCCAACCATCTCATCCTCTGTCATCTCCTTCTCCCCCTGCCCCCAATCCCTCCCAGTATCAGGGTCTTTTCCAATGAGTCAACTCTTCACATGGGGTGGCCAAAGTACTGGAGTTTCAGCTTCAGCATCAGTCCTTCCAATTTTGAATACCCAGGACTGATCTTTAGGATGGACTGGTTGGATCTCCTTGCAATCCAAGGGACTCTCAAGAGTCTTCTCCAACACCACATTTCAAAAGCATCAATATTTTGGCACTCAACTTTCTTCACAGTCCAACTCTCACATCCATACATAACCACTGGAAAAACTATAACCTTGACTAGATGGACCTTTGTTGGCAAAGTAATGTCTCTGCTTCTTAATATGCTATCTAAGTTGGTCATAACTTTCCTTCCAAGGAGTAAGCGTCTTTTAATTTCATGGCTGCAGTCACCATCCGCAGTGATTTGGGAGCCCCCAAAAATAAAGTCTGACACTACTTCCAATGTTACCCCATCTATTTGCCATGAAGTGATGGGACCAGATGCCATGATCTTAGTTTTCTGAATGTTGAGCTTTAAGTCAACTTTTACACTCTCCTCTTTCACTTTCATCAAGAGGCTTGTTAGTTCCTCTTTACTTTCTCCCATAAGGGTGGTGTTGTCTGCATATCTGAGGTTATTGATATTTCTCCCAGCAATACATACTAGTAAATTATATCTTACAGTCAATTACACCAAGTCAGTAAAAACTGGCGATATTGAACCTCTTCTACCATCTATATTTTATTTTCCATCTCACATCAAACTCTATTGATTATATGTGCTAAATATTTGCAGAATCTGACTGCTTTTCCTTTTCTAATAGTTCAGTATTCCAGTTCAGACCAATATCTTTTCTTTTTTAATTACTCTAAGAATCAGATAAGTCTACTCTTATACCTTTCTAATCAGTTCTTCACAATGATGAAGAGTAAGTGTTCTAAAATCTTTTGAATATACTTCACTGTGAAATGTCTCAGCTTAATGTAATCTAGGACTTTCCTGACGGCTCAGAGGTTAAAGCATCTGCCTCCAATGTGGGAGACCTGGGTTCGATCCCTGGGTCCGGAAGATCCCCTGCAGAAGGAAATGGCAACCCACTCCAGCATTCTGGCCTGGAGAATCCCATGGACGGAGGAGCCTGGTGAGCTACATTGGTCCGGGGTTGCAGAGAGTCAGACAGACTGAGTGCCTTCCCTTACTGTGATCTAGGTCTTCTCACTCAGCCTCATCCTCTGCTACCACACCTGCCTTGCTCGTTATACTTTGGACACTTTGCTCTTCATTCAGGTTCTAAAAAGTCATGTACAGTTTCTCACACCCGACATTCCTTATTCTTTTCTTTTTATCTTCAAGTCTCAAACGACATGCCATTTCCTCTTAGAAATGCTCCCTAATGCTTAAGACTAGGCTGAGCGTCAGAGCTACATGCTCCCAGAGAGACTTGTTTCAACCTAAGGTAGCATTTTTTCCCCTTATAATTAACTAGTTAACAACGGCAACCAAACTCTTTAGTGTATTGTATTACTTTACTAGTTTTTATCTACTACTTTTCAGTTTCTCATGTCTGTTTTCTAATGATGTCCTGATTCCAATTCAGTAACCAGTGAAGTCATCCTGCCTAGCTAAAGATGCAGCCATGAGCGTGAATTTAAAATACTACTCCCCAGCCCAATGCTGTATTACTGTCCTGAAGAAGACACTAAGAAGATACCAGAAAACAGTCAATTCTCACATTTTAGGAGTTTAAATTAAACAGAAACCTGGAAATAATTACACTACAGGAAAAATGAAAGAAACAAAGAAACACAGTAGCAAGAAAGTATGAGTGGGGTGAATGCAATAAACATTTTTTAAGGAAACTGAAATTTTGCTTTAGAGAGATTAATGAAAGGGTGAATACATATTAATATATTCTGAAAGTAGGAAAACCTGCCTGACAAGTTCAGACGTTTTTGTTTGTTTGTTTTAATGGTAGTAAGGATCATTGCAATTTCCTGAGTGAGAAAATCTCACTCAGTTTAGATATCTAGAGCATAAGAAAGATAATGATCTATTCTTTCCTAACAATGCTAATCTGCAGACAAGCCTGATGCAGATACATAAGAATCATTTGTAGATCTTAAAAATATTATAAATCACAGCTTATTCATGATTGAGTAATTTAAGGTTAGGGAGGGGGAAATAATCAAATTTGTTAATGTCTACAGATTATTTAGATTTATTGTAAAGTTTAGAAATCATTGATTTAATTGAACTTCTTCCTTTTCAAATGAAGAAAATGAAGCAAAGAAATTATTTAAAATGCTTGACTATTAGCTGCATAAATAGCATAAATAATAGCTGCATAAATAGACTCCATTTCTTATGCCCTCCAGTTCCTGTGTGTAAGATATGTGACCTGAAAGCAGTATGCGAGATGGATTGGAAGATTAAATTCTGGAGAGAAGGAGACCAGTTAAAAACTGTGATAACAGTCCAAGAAATAGTATGCTAGAGTAGCTAGCCCCAGAGCTAGAAAGGAGGAAAAAATGGAGTCACTTAATAAAGACCAAGAGCATAATTCAATACAGGAGATGGTAAGGGAGGGTGGGAATTCAAAGACTCACTTATCTGATCATGGAGAGAGTTTAAAGAAATCAAGAGGAAGCCTAGAAGATATCATAATGCATTTAAGAATTTTCAGAGTTTTCTCACATATAAAAATGTACTGTATTTTTTTTACCCACCCTTCATTTTGATTATCAGAAGCTGTAAAAAAAGAATTAACTGCTTCCTGGCTCCGAGCTATGTGTAGATCATACTCTGCTTCAGTCTCTGAGGCAGAGTTCCCCAACTTAAGTTATACGGAACTAACAGGAAGAATTTAACTTTTACAGAATCGGCTCACTTCCCTTTTGTATATTTCTGTCTGTCACAGAGCAATTAATAAAGTGTTTTCTAAGACTCAAGTGTCTGACCCTTAGCTAGGAAAAAGACCCCTACTCACCAGCCATAGATAACAGGCTTAGTATCTTCCTACTGCCTTGAAGGAGCACAATCTGGAAAATGAAAGTTACTGGGCATTTCCTTAGTACCGGAGGCTGGGACTTCTAGCCACAGACTGGGAAATTCCTGTTCAGAACTTCCGGGTTCACTGTCGGGAAATCCCCTGTAGTCAGCAAATGAATTTCCAAATCCTTTGGGAAGAAATGTTTATTCATTTTGGAAGAAAAAAATTGAAATGACAAGACATTTTCTGACCTGTGTTGGCACCTCTATTTTTTTGTGTGTGTTTTTTGTTTGTTTGTTTGTTTTTGTTTTTCCCTTTCCTCACTCTCCTACATCTTGTCTTCTTTGTTCTCTCTCAGATATCTCAGTGTTTAAAGGACTTAAAACTAACAAGTCTCATTTTGTTTCAGGATAAGGGTTATCTTAATAACTTTTGCTTCTTTTTTAACTGTGCTAATAATGGCAATATCATCTCCTCTCTGTCTCCCTGTCATTTTAAACATTTATTGGAAATAAGTTCTGAATACTTGTCTCCATTTAATGCTTTTCTTTTACTGCCTAAGCTTCTATAACATTTAATTTTTACTGAAAGTGACAGTTCCTCTTTTTGTTATACTCTGAACAAAGACTGACCATAGAAACACTGTCAAGATATAGTACAATGATCCTGTGATAATACAAAAGAGATCGATTCAGTTAGTGAAAGAAAAAAAAATTGTTACATGCTCAACTTTGAAGATTTTTAAAAGGTCAGAAATTCTAGGTCCATCCATGTTGTTGCAAATCATACTACAGAAATAAGTCAGATAAGAAAGATAAGTATCATATGATAGCACTTATATTTGGAATTGAAAGAAGTGGTACAAATGAATTTTTTTATGAAACAGATGCAGAAAATAACCTTTTTTTTTTTTTTTAATAAACTTATGTTTACCAAAAGCAAGCAGGGGGAGGCATAAATTAAGAGATTGAGATTAACATATATATAACTATACATAAAATAGATAATTAATAAAGACCTTCTTTTAGCACAGGGAACTCTATTCAATATTCTATAATAACCTATGTGGGAAAATAATCTAAAAAGAGTAGATATATTATGTGTATAACTGATTAATTTTTCTGTACACTTGAAACTGACAGAACACTGTAAGTCAACTATACTCCATATATGTGTGTGTATATACATATATATTCCAATAAAAAATTGGAAAAAAATCCCAGGAAGTGTATATTTGACAAGTCCAAATAAAACAACAAAATGGTCAGAAATTCATCTTCACTTTTAATGGGTTAGGATTAGAAAAGGTTCATATTTGCAAGTGAAAGAGTAGTTTTTCCAGTCCTTTCTGGGTATAACCTTGCTAAATGAAAATCTTACCCCAAACTCATAGGGATACTATTTTGTATACATCTCACCCTGGCATTTATTTACAGGCATTATACTATATGCTGATTGTTTCATGTTTCTTGACTGTCTTGTCTTCTCAATGAGACGGTAAACTACTAGGTACCTAGATACACAATTATTTTGTGTTACTGAAATGCCTTAAGGAAGTGCTAGAATTGTATAAACAGTAGTCATGACTTTGCCAGTGACAAACTCTGAGATTTTGGATAAGTTACTTATCACATTACCTTCTCTGAATATCTCCCTCTGAGCTCAAAATTTGTTGAGGTCAGGTACCTACTGTAATTTATATCTGTATCCCTAAAGCAGAAAACATTTGCTAGCAAATGTTTTCTAGAAAGAATGGTGTGAGTAGCAAATTCAATTCGTATGAAATCTGAAGACTTCAAACCCATTATTTGCTCCAAATTCCACCTCCCTACCTTCTCAGAGTGGTGAAAAAGAAACTGATGACCTTTCATTTCTATTTCAAATTTATTGAAATGTTTAAAGAAATGTCTGTTTTCTGCCAACAGGATTCCGAAACAGTTATGGAATGACAGAACTCCTGGCTTCCTATGGAAAAGGGAGAGAAAATAAAACAAGCATCAAAAAAGAATTCTGCTAAAAGAAATGCAAGTTATAAAAATGACTCCACCAAATGGTTACACACACTCATAAGAATGAAGAGCCTGTGTTATGTCTCAATATTGCCCTGCTGACACAAAGGGGAGGAACGTCTAAAACTGAGCTTTCATCATCTTCTGGCCAAATCTCAGTCTACATCAGCTAACCTTGAGAAATGGCCATCTACCTCTGCAGAACTTTGAGGGAAGTGCAGTGTGCCCTGTACTAACCAGCAGAAAGGCTTTTGTTATCCTTTTGTTATCCCCTGTTTATTATACTAGACCTTGAGATCTTCACTAGGAGGGTAGTTCAGTACTCCTCCCCCAATTTTGCTCCATCCCTACCACACATACATCTGTACTTACAGCTTACTCACTTTAATATCCTGGAAAGAGGTAGAAACATCTTGTCAAAGTCACTCTTTCAGTGGTGGGCATCTGTACCTTACCATCTGGCAGCTCAAATGAAAATCGAACCTGAAAGGAAAATAAATTCTACAGATTTCCCACCCCCCCACCCCAAGTGGAAGGATTTGCACTTATGTTGGGAAAATATTAGCAAAATAAATGATTAAAACAAAGAGGTTTTGCCTGGATACAAATCAGCGGTATGCATGTCTGGGGATGGACTAACCATGCTTTTAAAATCTACTGAATCTAATAGTTTTGGACACAAGCAAATTAGAGTCCACTCATTTGTCTATTCTTTTCTAGGGTTTGTTTTCTAGATCATAACAGCTTGGAACTGACTTCCGGGTTGACTGACTCACCAAAGAAAACCTCAAAACTCATTTGAAAGAAGGACATTTTTTAGAAGAAAACATGTCCAGAGCTGCTTTTTAGGTTACCAGTTAGAACAAATAGGGAGGCAGCATTTCAGAAGTATCTAGCACCTACCTTTCGGAAAATTTCCTCCAGGTCACAGGACCAGGCATATTCTTGAAAATTTTTGATGAGTTTAATAATAAAAAGAGAGCCCAATATGGGATGTCTCCAGGAAACATTATCTATGAAGAAAACACATTTCAAATTTCATGCAAGGTATCTCACTTGGCTACAGGAATGGAGTCCTAGGATTTCTGTTCCAGTTAAAGCAGACTGTTGAGTTTATGCTATTTCTTACAGACTGCACGCCATTTTTAAGTGACTCTATTCAACATTCAGTGTGAATATTTTCAGATACTTGAAAGTTTTTAAAGCCATATGAAGAATGCTGTATATGGTACAGATGTTATGCAGCATAATCTTTGAAATTCAAAGAACCATAAATATAGTAGAGAAGGAAAGTCAGGATGGAATGGAAGGGAATAACTGGGCCTTGAGGAACAAATACCTGAGTGTGGACCCCAAGAGTGCCACTGACAGACTTGAGTTAAGTTAATTATACACTCTGAAATGCAGGCCTTGACTGTAATAGGTAGGGCAATAATTTCTGCCCCCCAAAATACATTTGCATATTAGATATAAATGCATTGCAAGGATCTGGAAGAATATACAAATGTAGTACCCAGTTTATACAAGGAAATCATATTAATAATATTTCTTTAAATTTATCTACCTTGTGATTTAATAAAAATCAAATAATATTGATCATAAAGCATTTAAACAAAGAAATTACTCATTAAATTTGAAAATGGTACCAACAGAAAAAAAGTCCATACCTAGAAAAGATTTAAGAGGGAAAGATCATAAGACAAAACACTTTCATAGAAAAGACATATTAAAAAAGAATAGTTATACAAAATAGTAGGACTTAGAAGTTATAAAGCCATTTTTAAATTATGTAAAGGAATATATAGGAAAAGTATCAAAACATTTTAGCCAATAGAAATGGTAATAAAATGCATACTCGTAATAGATTTAAATCCTATCTAAAACTACAGCTGTCTTGATGAAGATGGTTTCAATTAAAGGAAGTAGGTGGGACAGAGTTGCATGCTAGTATCTCTTCAAGTTTTTTGTGAAATTAGTTAGAGACCAATCACTTTTCTTCATAAGAGTACTACAATGCAATTGGAATTAATACCAGAGGATATAAAGCTAGATTTACTCATAGAATCTCAAGACAACTGAACTGGAGTTTCTACAAATCCTCTGGAAGGAGCATGAGGAAAGTGAAAGAAAACAAGACAAAAATCAACAAGATAGATTATCAAGAAGCCAGGGGGTCCATAAAGGTTATAATACTTAGAGGTAAATCTCTGTGGAATACTGGAATCAATTTTTTTTAATAGCTACATCTAGTATTAAAGTCTGTTAAATACACTCAAACTGTAAATGTATGGAGGCTTTCCCTAGTGTCATTGTTTTCATTTTTGAAAAAAATTGATTTCTATATCAAGATATCGTCAACACAATGCAAAAGCATGTCTCCTGAGAGATGGTACCTCATTATAGAAAAAAGTCTGTTAAGTTAAACTATTTGATCAGGGGCAAATCCTTAAGCTGGAAGTAATCAAGAGAGTGTTAATGTCCAAGAAATTCCAAACTATAGTGGATGACTTTTATTTAAACCTGGATATGGAAAGTAACTCAAGGTAAAAGCTTGAATTAAGCTACAACATAGAAACATCATTAATAGTGGCAATCATTTAAAGTGTGCTTTATTCTATGTCATATTTACTTAACGTTTCATATTTATTATTAAAATGTTTTAAGCCTTATGACAATGATATTTGTATTCACATATATTAGTGAGGAATTCAAAGAAAGGCCAGAGAAGCTAAGTAACTGGAACTAATTTACAAAGCACTAAGTGACAGAGTCAGAATATAATTGACAGTACTCATAATCTAAAATCTAGATTTAGAATCTTTCATTTTTTTTTTTTTTCCTGTTGCATAAACTCCACACTTCTGGTTGAAATGCCTTTACCATAGGGACTCAATATACTTTGTTTTCTTTTCTGCCTCTCCCCTTTATAAATACTCTTCTATAAATACATGTGTAGGCAAATTGAAATGTTAAGTGATGTCAAGATGTGGACCTACCTATCTATTCCTCACAATACAAAAATCATTTTGCACCATGGGAGTTTACTAAAATAGATGTATATTTATTTGGTCTCCATGGATAAGGAGAATTGAAGGTGTAACTGAGAGGAAAACTTGAATTAGTCTTCCAAAGTCTCATGAAAATTTTAACACAGGTATCCATGCTCTAATGTATTAGTGTGAATTTCTGCATTGGTACTGCTCACAGAGGTGTCTTACATATATACTCATTACCTGGTGTCGAAGAGCAGAAAGCAATAAAATCCTTCTCTATGTGGGCTTTCTTAATGGCATCAGCCTCAAAATCTTCTGGGGCCACTAAGGAACAATTTCCAGAAGTTGCTACTGAATCGTTTACCCATACCATCCCTTGCTTCTCTGAAAAGACAAGATTTGGTTTCTTGTTACTGCCAATAGCCAAGAAAACTTTCTCCACTCAACATCTGTTCAACCATTTACTAATTTGTCAATAATTTTAATTCAGGTACAGATGCGCATATACATCTCAAAAACTATCTTAAGAACTCTTGTCCCTCCTAACCCTCAAATTAATTCCAATAACATCAAAGTCTTAAGATTAAAAGTGATATTTCAGTTGAAAAAGGAACAAAAATCTACCAAGCAGTCATGTAATTCACAGAAGCTATAATCCCGTTTGTAATGTCAAAGAATATCTACTTTCACCAAACAGGATTGTAGCTTTTCTTTGACATTAAAGAGTAGACTCAAAAGAATGGAAAAATACTGTACACATACAGATAATGAGATCAATACTTCAGGGTCCCGTCTTCGAATGGCCATCAACACTCACCACCACGGCAGGCCTGGATAATGATCACCTTGGGTTTGTCCTTCAAAGTTGGGCAGTTCCAGGTGTTCAAAATTTGAAAGATGTCATCAAGTTTTAATATGTCTGGGACTTCTTCAGAGTATTTCTTCCCACAAATGCCAGCCCGAATTCCATGAGACATGAGTACCAGAAAAGTACTATCAGAGGTCCGGTGCTCTGAGCGAGCAGCAAATGCCTTCAGTTCTAAAGTCATTTCCTGGAAGAGACATATTAATACCACTGGTGTTGAACTATGTGATTGATTATCATGGCAGCTTGGAATCCAATAAAGAGACACTCCTGAATGATATGAAAATCAATGGAATACAAAAGGAAAATTTAATTTTCAATTAATGGAAAGGTGAAAAAAGAGTTATGGGTTGTAATTAAGAGATTTCTAGTACTGAGTAAGAGGCATTGCTTATTTATTTTTGTGGCCACAGACATATAATTGAATTAATAGAACATTTTCCAGGTAAAGGTTTCACCAAACTCTTGCTAAAAGATTCTAGGATAGAAGCATGAAATACCCTACAAGAACAAATTTGAATTTTAGACTATCAAGAGATTAAGTTTCTAGTGCTACAACCAATCTTTCTAACATTCTTTAAGGGTAAAGGCCATTACCATTGTCTCTACATTATGAAAAAATTTACCAAAGCAGTGAGATTTTCTTTCACATCCACATTGTATCCCAGACCTTCTAGTAGTATCTTCATATTTCTGGTATCAACATCAGCTCCATCTCTTTTGGGAAGATTTTCAAACTCTATGTTGCAGATAATGAGGGCAAGACGTGTGCGGTTTGACCTTTCCATTATTGGGTAAATCTGTAAGAAGTGCAGGTTGAACAAATAGACTTGTTCTTTCTAATTAAATATCCAGTTTGAGGATTTAAGACAGCTTCTCTCCCCTTAGTTCTCTGCAGAAACCCAATCTCTTGAACCATAGGTAAAAATAAAGAGGGGAGAATGAGTCCTACCGTAGGAGTGGAATGAAATCTGTGAATGCCCAGATGGCAGCTGAGCACTTGATTTTTATTACTTTTGAGAGGTAGGACTGAGGGAAATGAGCATAATTAGAGCTATAATGACTCAATTTTAAAACTGATTCCTTGACTTACTGCTTAAGACTCATTATTTCACAACTGTTGCCTCAGTTTTCTGATCTCTAAAATGGGCTATTTTGAGGTTCAAGGTGTTATTATATGCAATATCCTCAGAACAGTGCCTGACTCCTATTAAGTAGGTGTTTTTATTATTTTAGCTATTTTGTTCTTAATATTATAACTATTTTCTCAGGGGATTGGACTAAACTTGAAAATCTCTACATAAATCGGGAAAATAGGAATTCTTTATGTAAGGGAAGAAGCAGGATGGTTTTCCAGAACCTCTCAAGGAAATTAGCTCTAAGAAAGAACCACTGCAGTTTAGAATTTTCTCCAGTGTGTCTTTCACCCAGATCCTTATGTTCTAAGCATAGCACCTCTCCTGATTTTTCTTTCCATATTCTTTGGGCTGTTTCTGGGGGGCAAAGCTTGAGGTTCCCTCCTGGTCCTGAAGATGCAAGCTTAACTGGGTTATCCTGTATTGCCTGAGGAGCTGCAAGAGACAAGAAACATTATGAACAATGGCATTACTGAGTATCTCATTTGGTTCACCTCCCTGAATCACCTGTGCATGAAGCCATGGAGGAGATAATTAATCCTTAAGAAGATGATCCTGGGTTACTCCTTACACCATTGAAAGCAACTCTGCTAAAGGAATATATTCCAAGTCAGAAATTTCCAGGGTGTGATATAGACATCACATCCCTTTATCACTTAGACTTAGCATTTTACAAATGCTTTTCGTTAAAAAGCAAAAGGGAGTTTTTCAAGGCTATGCATGATAAAAATCCCAGAAAACAGTGTGTTAGATAAAATAATTAAGCTATAAATATATTTCAAGTAATTGAAATCTTAGATAATTGAAGTTGTCCTTAATGAATGCACTTCAATGATTTAGAAATTCTTGCTTATGTATCTACTTCTTTAGCTGTTTGTTTGCTTAACAGTTGTGAGAGTAGGCATTAGAGATTGCAAGGAAGGAAGGAAGGTAGGAAGGAAAAGCCTTTGTCCTATATCCTTTAGGACTCTCTTTACTGTGTGTACATATAGGGAGAAAAAGAAGATACTGAATACATGGACAAAAATGATTATGAAATAGAGTAATAAATCAAGGTGTACACCTAGAGGAATCCATAGCACTAAATATTGATTGCACAAATATATGAGGAAGAATTTTCACAATGGCTTAAGACTTGGGAGTTTATTTGATCACAAATTCAACATCATCCAATAATGCTGCACATTTTCTAAAAAAATTAATATAATATTTGCTTCAAAATAGAAATAAGTTTTACTGATGTTAGGGGGGAATATTTTAGAAACTAAACTGCTCAAACAAGAAAATTATATTCAATTTTGACAAGGAACTTGTAGAATTCAGTAGAATTCAGTTAGGTAAACCAATGTAGCACGAAGTGTGTTGACTGTGGAGAAAGTAAGAGTTAATTAGAATGGATAGAGTTGGGAAAAAAAACTATAGAAATCATTATCATGTGGAAAAATATTGCATTTCTTAAAAAAGGAGTCTGAAGAACAATAGAAAAATTAGATAAATATTTGGGCTATATTAGAGCTAATTTTTCTTATGGCACTTGGTTATATAGTGAGTGTCCTAGATGACAAGAGCTTTCTTGTCATCTGGGACCTGGGTATTCCTTGTGCTACCTTCAGTGCTATGTTGAATGAAAAGTTCTGTGTTTAAATTTTGTGGCTGAGACTGGCTAAATCTTCAACAAAACAATTCATTATTTTTCCTGAACACATAGTTAATCTATATTGCTAACAAGTCTAGTCATTAGGTATATATATATATAACTAAGTTCTAGACAATGGGATGAAAGCTGATATACTGTGTTATTCATCCAGGCCAAGCCTAACAAAATCTCTTACAAACGATCCTACATATTCCTTCCAATGCCATTAATTTGACTGTTATTACAACAATCATTTTGGCATTGCATGCTGCAGATATCAGAGCCACAGCATGAAAGAGACCTAGATATCTGAGTTACCACCTGAAGGAAAGCTGAATCTAAAGAAAAAAATGCCCATTTTAGAAATTTCTTGAATTGGAACAAACATTTCTATCTTATCTAGCTATTACAAACATTTATCTCTGTTACAATATCCCATATCATGTCAACTGACACAGATATGTGTAGTTTCATTTCCATCCCCAAATTTTTGGCTGACTTTATTTTGGTGGTGGAGTTTCTTAAATGCCTATCCATTCACTATTCATATATTCAAGTAGTTTTAAGAAAAGAAGAAGTCTTGCTTGTTTTATTCATTACTTTCTAAATAGTCCATAGAACAGGGTCTGTAGCACAATTGGCATATGCAAATATTTTCTAATGGCATAGTAAACAATAGTGATTCTGCCCAAATTATCCAGTGAAACAGTCTTAACAAATATTTGTTACATATATATTACAGATTTACTGGTGAAATTCTATTAAAGGTGAACTATAAGAAAAAACATACATCCAATTTCTTCATAAAACTTTTAGTGCTGTGAGGGAAAAGAATGAATTTATTTTTTTAAATTACAAGAAAAATATAGTGAAAGTTATGACTGGAGAATTATGGAACACTCTTGGAATAGGGGCTCTGACATCTAATAGTAGAAGTAGAAATGCAGAAGTCAATCTGAATTTGTGAGAGGAAAGTAAAATCTGGGTGCCACTTAAATGTTCGAAGTGAGGGAGAAATGGTCTAAGACAATTTCAGGTTTCTGGCTTGAATAACTGGGTGATAGTGGTACCATTCATCAAGACAGAGGAAAGTTGAGGAGAGCCAATGAGGGGGAGGCATGGCAAGCTATCTCAGTTCACATGATTGAAAGTGTCTGTAGGAGATGAATGCACAAGTTCAGTAGATTACTGAATAGCAAAGTGTGGCACTCAGGATTTGCGATAAAGATTCAGAACCGTTAGTATAAACATGATAGTGAAGCTGTAGGAACAGCTCCTGCTAAAGCAGAATGGATTAAGAGAAAAATGTATAGAATAAATCTGTAAATAAACCCATGGTCCTCTCACCCTGAGTTCATCCCATTAATCTGTAGTTAATGCCAAGGAAGGTGGCAATGCCTTGAGAATACCATTACCTGAAAAAGGAGGGAACAATGCTTGGGACTGTTGTCTAAGATAAGTTCCAGACTGTGAACCTGAGGAAAGACAAAGGACGTTAAAATAGTCACAAGCTCTAAAGATTCTTACCCCAGTGTGTTGGACACTCCTTACTAAAGATACCTTTCACAGGATTTAATCCTGTATAAGATGTGACTCACCTGGAGCCATACTCATCACTGGGAAACAAAAGCTTCTACACATGAATGACTGGACTTGTTAACTTAAGTAGTGGTAGAACAAAAGTGTCTGGAAGTGACTTCTTTGATTTATACTTTCTATTATGAAAATAAAATTGAAACAGCATCAGCTATAGAATCACATATATTTTAAGGTGGCTTCTGAGCTGATCAGTGCTGCCTAACAAATGTGTATTCAAAGTGAAGTTGTCTAATTCAGAGTTGACCTGGACTTTGGAGAAAACTAGCGCTAAAAGGCCTCTGTGTTTGGACACTTAGCCGTGCCAAGATTTATCACAACAAAATGAGAATGAAATTGAGGCCTATCCCCAATAAGTGTTAAGTAAATTTCCTAAGTCATATAATAATAGGGTGGCAGAGCCAGGATTTGAATACAAAAATGTCTTGACTATCAATACTGACCTCTTAATCACTAACCTACCCTCTAGCCCACAAAGGGTTTTATATAATTATGCATATGGCCGGAGCCCTGACCACAACCTGTAATCTGCACTTGTTTTACTCAATCAAATCTATTAATATATTCTCTGATGTTGCTAGACATTATGATTGTCAATTTCAAGCACAAGAATTGAAATTAACTTTATTTAAGAATTTATAAATGTCTCAATGTAGCAACACCCACATGAGAAACATATTCTAGAAACTTAAGAATCAGCATGAACCAATACTACTCCAAGTACCTATTGAAGACAAGATTTCTGTAGCCAAAATATGGGCCATGTGAATGGAGGAAAGCCTTAGGACATCCCACAATACTTCAAGTCCAAGACGTAAGCTACAATTCGTCCCATCTTTCCCATCTAAACTGCAGGACTAAATTAACCATCAATAAATTCAAGAACATTTTCTGCATGAGGCCTTGTTATTGCAGTAGTTTATATGTCAAGAAATGTTTTTAGGTGTGTCCTCTTAGAGAAAATTTAAATATTATATCCAATTATCATACATATGGGTCCTGAAGCAACTGGCAAACAGCTGAGGAGGAAGCAAAGCCATTACAACCTTGACTGAAGAGGTATTATCCAACAACTGGAGAAATAGACTCTAGGAATTACAGATCACAATGAGTTGCACAAGTGCTTCTAGGGTTTAAGGACTGTGAGTTAAAAGAAATATGATAAGGAAGAAGAAATTCTGACTATTATATAGAAATTCTAAACCCTTATTTTTATTGTCTTTAATTCTTGGAGGTGGGAGTTAATCTAAAAAAATATATCAAAAAAAAATCAACAAAGAAAATATTTGCTGTCACTGAGAGGGGCACAGGCTCCTCCCAGTTTCTGAGGGACAAATGATTTCTTGTTTTCAAATAACATCTACTCTCTTTGAATGATTTTAGAAGCACAAAAGTGAAAGTTGCTCAGTCATGCCCAACTCCTTGCAACTCCATGGACTATACAGTGGATAGATTTTCCCTTCTCCAGGGAATTTTAGAAGCACAAAAGGAACCAGTAACTGGAAGCCCATCAGAGCTCCAGTCTTTTTTGTGTGGAGAAACTAGGGAAAGATAGAAGAGGCAGCTCAGATGGCTGAGCCTGGACTGAGTCTTCAGAAGACAGAAAGAGAGGCGATGGGCCTCTCAGAATGGTGCACAATAGAGGGCACAGTCCTACTCGAAAGAAAATGCAAGGGGGCAACTAAAAGCAAGAGTCCACTTAAAATCTCTACTTTTCTGTAAGCAATTAATTTAGTCTCTGAGTGTTCCATTCTCCCTGAAATATATTTTATTCCTCCTGGAGAGCAAACTTTTGGAGAGACATTATACAAAGTATTTGATTACAGACTTTAAACCTGTGTCAAATCACTACACAGAGGTTTCTAGGGACCTTTAGATCATAACTAATTTACTAGATAAATCAGTAAAGTACCTTGCAAGGATGACTGGAGAATACACTATGAAACTTTTCAAGATTGTCCTCATGAACTTCAACAAATGAGCTACAACATACTCAGGATAGGAAATAAGCTTTAAGCAAAAGAGAGACCCTAAGGCCAAAAAACAGGAACAAAGAAGAAAAGAGAGAGGATGCATGCAATATGATCACTGAAATACCTGAAGCCAGAGGTAAGAAGTGGTGTGCAAGCTAACACGACCAATGAAGAATTCAGATATTAGGCCTGATGACACAGGGCTTGCGTGAACCTCAGTCTGAGTCACAGGTCCTTACCTGAGGTGAGCCCCAGTATTCCTGCCAGGTGGGAGTCTTCTTTACAAATGTGGCTGATGCAGATTTGGCACGCCTGACGTCCTTTACAAATAACGATGTCTATCAAAAACCGGGCTTTATCCTCAACTGTAGCATTTTCATCTCTTACTTTTTCCATCTCCTCCTGGTTCAGCACTCTTTTTCCTAATAGCTCATCCAGCAAGCCATTTATTGTACCCTTGCTCACTGAATGAATAAACAGATTCCTCTTCTCTTTCAGAACCTTGTCTGTTGGAAACAAAAGAAGCCACAAGTCATAAAAACAGTCTCACTTTCCTTTCGTCTCAGCAACTCAGAATAGCCTCTTTCAGATTTAATCAGTAAAATGTGCCTTCCCACACAGTGTGGTAATCCTGAAGACACTCACACCTCATTCTTCCCCCAGTATTATCCATGTGCTGATGGAGTGGCCTGAAGACTGAGATTTACTATCCCCAAGATCGTACCTGAAAATCCTATGTTAACATGCTTCATGTTGAGTCAACTGTGCATAATAAAGTAATGAAACAGTGATTTTCCATTTTCTTTGGGGAGAGCTGCTGGAACCCATTCTGTGCCAATTCTGCACCCTCTGTCAGAATTCAGTTAAGATTGCAAAATGATAGCCAGAGAGCTGCCAGTGAAGTTTGATTCCTTTCTGCCCCTTGCTGTTCCGCACCCCTTTCCTTTTCTTTGCCCCACCTGTACCTCTCTTGGCACGAGCACTCCCTCTTTGCACATTCACAGAACTTAATTATGGCTTCTGTAAAAGCCAGCCCCGTCCAAAACCATTCTTTCAAGAAGCTGTTTTCAGTAAAAAAAAACTCACCGGCCATGGCTTCCCCTTCTTAGCCTTGCTGTGTGTTATGAAACTGAAAGCTTGTTCCACCTTCCTTTTCAACAGGGTGTGCACGCATTGTGAAATACCCATGGCGCATGTATATATATGCATTTATTTCTGTCCTAAAGAGATTATCAGATAACTACAACTTAGATCACATCAGGGAGTGTATACCTGGGAAATTTCCTTCACCACAGTTTGAATCGTGTCAGGGTAGGCGGGAAATGAGGTTTACAGAATAAGAATATAATGAAAAAGTATGTATACAATCAAACTTACACAATAATTAAGTACAAACTGCAAAACTAACTCATCCTTTAGTATCTTTATTCATTCAGGCTACTGTAACAAAAAGTCAGACTGGATATCATATAAACAAAAGAAATGCATTTCTCCTACTTCCAGAGGCTACAAGTAAAAGATCAGTGCGCCAGCATGGTTGGATTGTGTCGGATCCTTATTTCAGTTGCAGACTGACAACTTCTCACCATGTCCTCACATGGCAGAAAGGACAAAGTGTCTCTCTCTCATCTCTGACATAAGGGCATTGGTCTTGCCATGAAGGTTCTGCCCTCATGATCAATTCAACATCTAAAGATCCTGCCTCCTAATACCATCAGCTTGGGCATTAGGTTTTGAACATGGGTATTTTGCACAGACAGTCATTATATAGTCCTTGGAGAAGCTGAACTACTGTGACCCATTCCCCCCACTCCATGGCTCTGGATAATGTCCTGGGAGCTATGTGTCCCTGTGAGCTTTTAAGAAGGAAGCTTACTAAAAGTTCCAATGAAAGAATTCCCTACATGTTCTGCTTTTAGGAAGGAAATATTTTTCTCCGGAATCAAATGTAGCATTCTTCCTTTTTAAAAGCCTCTGTCTTGAGGAACACTATAGAGATAAAAACACAGGCTCTGCACTCAGAATCTCAGACTTAGCATTTTAACTCTCTGTTCTTGGGCAAGGTATTGAACTTTTTCATGCTTTATTTCCTTTATTTGTAAAATACTTTAATTAATAGTAAATACCTACACAGATTTGAGCACTAAGTGAATGAAAGTGTGGAAACTTCATAGGACATTTCCTGACACATGATAAGCAGCAAATAAGTGGTGGTATTATTTTTTAATGTAAGTGTTTCACACTAGAAAAATAGCCAAGTTTAATTATCTGCAGGTTTTCCTTTTAATTTTGTCTTTTGTATATCTCACTTATTCATTGATTTAGAAAATATTTATGGATGGCCTTCATATCAGAACTGTTCTAGCCACGAGAGTTGAGACAAAACAGACAATGGTCCCTTGCCCCTATGTCCTCACATTGAATATGAAATGACAAACATGAAACTCAACATGTGTAAGTAGGATGTTCAGAATGTTAGGTATGGTAAGTACTAAAGAGGAGAAATTAATTAGGCAAGTAGGTTATAAATTTTGGAAGAATCATTAATACTGAAAACAGGGGAGTCTGGAAAGGCACAAGAAGTCATTGTTTTCATAAACACATGTACAAATAATTATCCCAGTAATAAACTCAATGTGGCCAATATTTTTGACATATATTTGATGAAAAAAAGGCTAGTAACAATGTGCAGATATTAGGCCTTCATGCTTATCACTTTACTTACTGAAAATACTTTCAGGGAATGTAAATGGGTACAACCACTATAGAGAACAGTATGGGGATTCCTTAAAAAACTTAAACTAGAACTACCATATGATTTGGCACACAGTCCTGGGCATATATCCAGAGAAAACCATAATTTAAAATGTTACATGCACTCCAATGCTCATTGCAGCACTATTCACAATAGCTAAGATATGCAAACAACCTTAAAAAAAAAAAAGGATGAATAAAGATGTGATACATATGAAGACATGCAAACAACCTAAACAAGAAATGGATAAAAATGTGGTACAAAAGTCATGGAATATTACTCAAGCATAAAAGGAATGATATTATGACATTTGCAGCAACATGGATGGACCTAGAGATTATCATACTAAGTAAAGTAAATCAGACAGAGAAAGACAGATATGATATGATATTACTTATATGTGGAATCCTTAATGGACCTTAGGAAGCATCACTGCAAACCACACTAGTGAAGCAGATGGAGTTCCAGTTGAGCTATTTCAAATCCTAAAAGATAATGCTTTAAAGTGCTGCCCTCAATATGCCAGCAAATTTGAAAAACTCAACAGATGCTACAGGACTGGAAAAGGTCAGTTTTCATTCCAATTCCAGAGAAAGGCAATGACAAAGAACGTTCAAACTACTGCACAATTGCACTCATGTCACACGTTAGCAAAGTAATGGTCAAAATTCTCCAAGCCAGCCTTCAACAGTTCGTGAACCATGAGCTTCCAGACGTTCAATCTGAATTTAGAAAAGGCAGAGAAACCAGAGATCATATTGCCAACATTTGTTGGATCATAAATAAAGCAATAGAGTTCTAGAAAAACACCTACTTCTGCTTTATTGACTATGCCAATGACTTTGACCGTATGGATCACAGCGAACTGTGGAAAATTCTTAAAGAGACGGGAATACCAGACCACTTGACCTGTCTCCTGAGACATTTGTATGCAGGTCAGGAAACAACAGTTAACTGGATATGGAACAAAAGATTGTTTCCAAATCACGAAAGGAGCACATCAAGGCTGTATACTGTCATTCTGCTTATTTAACTTATATGAAGAGTACATCATGAGAAACTCTGGGTTGGATGAAGCACAAGCTGGAATCAAGATTGCCAGGAGAAATAGCAATAACCTCAGATATGCAGATGATACCACCCCTATGGCAGAAAGTGAAGAATAACTAAAGAGCCTCTGATAAAAGTGAAAGAGGAGAGTGAAAAGCTGGCTTAAAACTCAATATTCACAAAACTAAGATCATGGCATCCAGTCTCATCACTTCATGGCAAATTGATGGGAACAATGGAATCAGTGAGAGACTTTATTTTTTTGGGCTCCCAAATCACTGCAGATAGTGACTGCAGCCATTAAACTAGAAGACGCTTACTCCTTGGAAGAAAATCTATGACCAACCTAGACAGCATACTAAAATGTAGAGACATTAGTTTGCCAACAAAGGCTGTCTTGTCAAAGCTATGATTTTTCCAGTTGTCATGTGTGGATGTGAGAGTTGGACTATAAAGAAAGCTGAGCACCGAAGAATTGATGCTTTTGAACTTGGGGTTGGAGAAGACTCTTGTGAGTCCCTTGGACTGCAAAGAGGTTCAATCCGTCCATTCTAAAGGAAATGAGTCCTGAATATTTATTGAAAGGACTGATACTGAAGTTGAAACCCCAATATTTGGCCACCTGATGTAAAGAACTGATTCCTTGGAAAAGATCCTGATGGTGGGAAAGATTGAAGGCAGGAGGAGAAGGGAACGACAGAGAAAGAAATGGTTAGATGGCATCACCAACTCAATGGACATGAGTTTGAATAAGCCCCCTGAGTTGGTGATGGACAGGGAAACCTGATGTGCTGCAGTTCATGGTGTCACAGAGTCAGACATGACTGAGCAACTGAAGTGAACTGAACTGATATGTGGAATCTAAAACTGATATAAATAAACTTATTTCCAAACATAAACAGGCTTGGAAAGCAAACTTATTGTTTATCAAAGGGGAAATATGAGGTGCAAGGATAAATTAGGAGTCTGCTATTATATGTACATGTGTGTGTGTGTGTGCATGTGTGTGCAAGCTGCTCAGTCGTGTCTGACTCTTTGCTACTGCATGGACTGTAGTTTTCCAGGCTCTTCTATCCATGGAATTCTCCTTGGATTGGAAGTCTTCTTGCAGTCCAAGAATACTCGAGTGGGTTGCCATCTCCTTTTCCAGGGATTCTTCCCAGCCCAGGGATCAAACCCAGGTCTTAGGCATTGCCAGCAGGTTCGGCAGATTCTTTACCTTTTGAGCCACCAGGGAATCCCAGATAAATGTATATGTATAACTAAATCACCTGAAACTAGTGCAACATTTAAATCAACTATATTCCAATATAAAATAAAATTAGATTAAAAATTAAAATACTTTTGGAATTATTATCTTATTATCTTAATAGAATAAAGACCCAGAATTACCAAAATGTTCAATATGGTTGTGTGTGCATATGCACATGCATGTAATATCTAAAGTGAATATTAATAGCTTTATCACTATTGTTTTAAAGCTCTGTACAATTAAAAACAAACTTGCTTTTTAATATGTGGGCACCGGTTTTGCTCCTTGTAGTCTAAACTGTATCAATTTTATTTTATTATTTTATTTCAATCCAGGGTTTCCTCAGGGTAATTTTTATCTTTTCTACTTTGCTTACTTATTCAATCTGGTTGCAGCACACTCTTGCGCTCCTTGCCCCAGGGAGGCGTGTCGCAGAGCAGCAAGCAGAAATTGCAAGCGCATTTATTCTAGTCCACATTTGTATTTATTTGTTTAGTCATTGCTCAGTTACCTTAAGGATTTAACATAAGTGTTTCTCCACCAGCCAGGGACACACATCACTGAGCTGAAGCATGTTGATGTGGCATCCAAGCCACAGAAGGATGGCAGGGCAATATGCTTGAGAATGTAGAACTCTAAGGACATAATCAATTTGATGATTCCATTGATCCCCAAAGCTAAGTAGAGACCCACATAACATGGATCCACTGTTGCCTCAAAAAGGAAGATTCAAAAAACTGGAAATACCTCAAATGCCCATTTTAGGAACATGTCTGAGCAAACAAATTGCATTTTATGCAAATACTGGTATACTACTCAACAATAAAAAAATAATAAATTACTGATGCATGCAGAACCATGAATGAAATTTTTATAACCAAAATAACCCATATATAATATAATACATACCTATTATTTCAATCATATAAAGTTCTAGAATAGAGAAAACTAATTTGCTGTAATATAAATCAAATCACTGATTGCCTGAGGGGGAGATGGAAGAAATTGAGTGCAAAAGGCACAAGTTGACTTTATAGGGTGATGGATGGAAATGATTTGCATCTCGACTGGGATGGTGTTATATAATATAATATACGTCTGTCATTAATAATCACATTGTATCTTTAAAAGAGATATGCTTTATTTTTGTAAAACTTATGCCACAAAAAATTGAATTTTAAAAACTAAAGTCAATTGTAAAAAAGACTAGAAAATTTTTTCTTTTCTTGTTTTTCTGGACATACTCTATCAAGCTCCACAAAAGTAGAAAAAAGAAAAAAAACTGGTAAAAGAAAGAGGTTCCTATACTGATGGAAATGGAATTATTAACAGTTGGATTAGGATTTGTAGACAGGAAGGAAATAATTCATGGTGATAATTTCTAGAAATGATCAATTTAGAAACTTGGATATGTACATAGATAATAGTAATGCATAGCATTTTAAGTATATAAAATCACCTTAAATTCATATAGCAGTCCACTTGTAAGTAGTGTTTTAAAGGAAGCATATTAATTTCAAAATTCTTCTATGATAGCATATTTGTACAACAGTATCATTTTAATAAAACTAACACAAGAAGCTTCTACACAGAAGCAGAAGATCCCTGTGCTTATGTTCTGGTTGTGCCATTTTTACCCCTTAAAAATCCATTTACCCTCTCAGTTTATCTTTCTCTTATTCTTTATATTTTTAAGACCTTGTAATTAATACACCTTAGACTACTAAACAACATAACATGTTATTTTATTTATTCTTTGCCTAAAACTTTCCCTTCTATACAGCTTATTGAGATTCAATAGCCTTGGGATCAACTTCCATTTATTGGCTCGCAATCTTGGATATTTATGTAATGTTTTTTATCTTCTGTTTTCTCATATATAGAGAGAAGTTCATAATTATCAGTATTTTGTATGATGGCATAGTATGTGTAAAAGCTATTCCACAATGCCTTCCATCTAAAGTACTCATGAGCTATATATCAAAAGCAAGGTAATGTCAGTATACACTAAATTATTCACATACCTTATTTTATAGTCTGTTATAACAACTGTATACATTAGATTGAATAAGCACTGATTCTATTCTATAAACAAGAAAATCATGTAAACAGTTGATTCAGAGACTTGGCAATAAATTGCAGAACTTGAGTGACGAAGCTGTTTTCCTTCCCATTCAATACTTGCTCTATGTGAGGTATTTTGCTCTAATTTGTACTCCTTGGGAAATATGGACAATAAAAGCAGAGGAAAGAACTATGAACTTATTCTTATGGGGCTGAAGATAATTTGGGGAGATTAAATATAAGCACTGATAAGTGATAATAAATGAGGGAATAAGTTAAAATGCTTGGCTATACCAAAAAAAGAGATAATTAAATATGGCCTAGAACATTCAGGGCAGAGTTCACAGGCTGGTAGGAAGAAGAGCTTTCAGATTGGTAATGGAGGAGATAGAATAAATAGTGTATTTATTAAGATATGTCTGTGTTTCGAGTATCAAGATAGGTCCTTTCAAATGTTTAACAATTCTGAAAAATTATTTCCAATTTTGAAGATCAGAAACTGAGGTTCTGAGTAGATACATCTCTTAGTCAATAGCAGAGTCCATGAGTAAAAAGTTAATTTGATTTCTTAACTCTGAAGTCCATGATTTTTTAGAAAAACTATAGAGTAGAAATGTGAGAACAGGGCAATCCAATGAGGAGTGGAATGTTAGTCATTCAGTCATATCTGACTCTGCAACCCTATGGACTGTTACCCATCAGTCTCCTCTGTCCATGGAATTTTCCAGGCAACAATACTGAAGTTGGTAGCCATTCCCTTCTCCAAGGCATCTTCCCCATTCAGGGATCAAACCCAGGTGTCCTGCTTTGCATGTAGATTTTTTACCACCTGCACCACCAGGGAAGCCCAACCCAATGAGGAGAATAACAAATAAAATTTCAAGTCCAAAATCAAGGAAAGAGGGAATTTTTTTATTTTAATTTTGTATGAATCAAAGTGGTTTTTTTTTTTTTTTGGAAAAGCAGGAAGTGTGTTTTGAGAAATAGGCTGAATCTAGATATGATGATTTATAACAATCAGCCTCAGTGGAATTGAAAATGGTGTGATAGGCAGTAGGAGCCAGTGTAACTTGTTGAGTAAAAGAGTCACATAAGAACACCTCCAAAGTAGCTATTCTGTATTGAGTATTTAAGGAGAAATAAATTTGGAATGGGTATTTAATCTAAAATGGTTCTACTAATGAAAATTCTTGAAAATACTGATATTCAAGCTTACTTCATATTATTGAATCAAAATCTCTGAGTGTGGCTCAGGGTTATGAATATATAAAAATAATCCTAGTTGATTTTGATATGTATCCTCTATTGAATAGCACTATTCAATGTCCTAACCTAGTATCAGAAATAAATAGAAACTCTTTGAGACCCCCACACTTCACAGCATTGAGAATTTAGTGGTACCTCTTTTTTGAGACATTGCTGACCACATGTGAATCAGAAGATGGGCCTTGAGTAGCCAGGGCATTCATGCCATGAGATGGGATGGGAAAACCTGGGAGTTAGGTGTGGCTGTGAAAAGAAGCTGTAAATGTGAAGTGGAGTGGAGAATCAAAGTGCTTGCCTGGACTGGCAGCAAAGAAGAGTGTGGTCTTCTTGTATCAGATTTCTATTTCAACAGTATATGAAAATACTGACTTATAGAACCTCTACAAGGTGAGAAAGTTGACCCTGGAATCACCCTGAGGCCAAATCCTTGAGGAGGAATGTATGAGGCCTTAAAAATGATTTTATCACATGACAGCAAAAGTAGAAGGAATTCTTTTCCAAGTTTGGCCATCAAATTTTCTGTTCAAAATAGGAAGTATACTGACAGGTGAAGTTTATAAACTCACTAAAATGCAAGTCACTGTAAGATTATATCAGCAGACACAAGAAACTGCAAATGTATGTCCATAAGGATATGAAGATGCTGGACTAATATATATAAAGAGAGAGTACAGAATGGAAGTGTATGAGACAATCAAATAAAGTGGGGAAAGTGATTATTTTATAATAAGGAATAATCAGAACAACTGGTGATGCCTTCCAACCTTCTCAAGCTCTGTTGCTCTTTTCTCCTTCTGCCTTCAATCTTTCCCAGAATAAGGGTCTTTTCCAATGAGTTGGCTATTCGCATCAGGTGGCCAAAGTATTGGAGCTTCAGCTTCAGCATCAGTCCTTCCAATGAGTCTTCAGGGTTGATTTCCATTTAGAATGACTGGTTTGATTTCCTTGCAGTCCAAGGGACTAAAGGGTCTTCTCCAGCACCACAGTTTGAAAGTGTCAAAGTTCATGGACATGAACTTGGGCAAATTCAGGGAGATGCTGGGAGACAGGGAGGCCTGGCGTGCTATAGCCCATGGGGTCATGAAGAGTTGAACACGACTTGGTGACTGAACAACAACAATAAATCAGAACAATGTCATTAAAATAAAACATAAGAGACATATATCAGTTACAATTAATAATGGATAATTTAAAAGGAAGACATACAAAATTCATGAGAATATAAATGACCTGGAGATACACAGTTTATTTAGAATACAATAAAAAGAGATGAGGAGCTGGAAAATTTTAAAGAGGAACTTAGAGATAAGAAGCATTGAATGAGAAATTCTAAAATATATATGGTTAAAATCCTAGAAAGTTATAATTGAGTAAATGAAAGAAAGAAGAAATTTAAAAATATTTTTTCAGAATGAAGAACTAATGAATCCACTGGATGAGGAAATGTGACATGCCTCAGACTGGATAAGTCCAAAAAACAACTGTTTATGACCTTATGACAACCTTGTGAACTAGGCTTTTTTATGGGTTGAATTGTATATCACAGAAATATTTATTGAAATTCTAACCCACAGAAAGTCAGAATGCATTCTCATTTGGAAAAAGTGTTTCTGCAAACGTGTGTAGTTATCATGAAATCATATTGGATTAAGGTGAGCATTTAATTCAATATGACCAGTGACTTTTAAAAAGAAAAGAGACTCAGGAACAGAGATGGACCAAATACATAAAAATATAGATACACAGAGAGGAGGCAGCAATAGCATACTGAAAGCAAAGATTAGCGTCATGCATCTGTAAACCAAGGAACACGAAGGATTGTCAGAAACAACCAGAAGCTGTCAGAGAGAGCATGGCTCTCCTGACGCTTTGGCTTCATACAGGATTCAAAAGTGTAAGAGACTAAATCTCAGTTTTGATTCTCCTTGTTTATGATACTTTTTTAGAGCGACCATAGGAAATTAATATGGGCATTGTTAATTCCATTTTGCAAATGAGAAAACAATCTCAGAGAGGTAAACTACTTTGCCACATGAGGACAGGTGATTTTAGCCACAAGGATTTAAAATCTAGTGGGAGAGCAGAGACTGCATGAGTTACAACAGCAGTTAAAAAAAATGGTGGCTCTCAGACTCCATCATGAGCACAGATTTTGAGTTTTTCTGACTTTCACAGATATAGTTTCTTTTGACATTGGTTATTTATTAGTTAAAACTTAAAAGGGCTTCCCTTGTGGCTCAGATGGTAAAGAATCTGCCTGCAATGTGGCAGACATGGGTTCTGTCCCTGAGTTAAAAAGATCCCCTGGAGAAGGGAAAGGCTCCCCACTCCAGTATTCTGGCCTGGAGAACTCCAGGGGTTCGCAAAGAGTCAAACATTTGAAAACTTAAAAGATTTCAAATAAAATTTTGGAATGTAGTCCTCCCTTGCCTGAATTTACACAGGGCAATAATTACCTGGAACAGAGTCCATACTGTTACATTTATATGTTCTCCCATTTTTCCTGTTCCTACCTAACCTACGGAGAAGGCAATGACAAGCCACTCCAGTATTCTTGTCTAGAAAATCCCATGGACAGAGGAACCTGCTAGGCTGCAGTCCATGTGGTCGCAAAGAGTGGAACATGACCGAGTGACTTCACTTTCACTTTTCACTTTCATGCATTGGAGAAAGAAATGGCAACCCACTCCAGTGTTCTTGCCTGGAGAATCCCAGGGATGGCGGAGCCTGGTGGGCTGCCGTCTATGGGGTCGCACAGAGTTGGACACGACTGAAGCGACTTAGCAGCAGCAGCACCTAACCTGATTACCTTAATTTGTGCTTCTTGTCAAGCATATGGCCTTGTTTCATTTGTGGCCTCTAATGTGGTGATTAAAGACCGACCAGAGTTTGGACTCAGCCATTCTTAATAATACCAACACTTCACATTGATGTAGTGATTGGTGTGATAACCATTCAACTCAAGTCTAAATTCCCCTACTTGTAAAATCTGCCTTGGAGAAGTTGTTAGATTAAATTTAATGTTGAAAATGAGTATCACCTGTTGAATAGTGTACACCCAGTAGTGTGATTACTACCTTAACATAATTTTACAAGTAACCATAATGCTAGTTGAAAATGAGAAGTGTCATAAGAGAAAGGTTTCTACAACAGAAATGCAGTATATTTCTGCAAAGAGTTTGAAAGTGAAAAACTACATCTGTTTCAAGGGTAAAGGTGGGCAGTATGGAGAAACATTGGAGAGTATACTGACTAAAACAGAATAAAAAATATATTTAAGACATAAATAGTATTACAGAAGTTTCATAAGCAAGGTATGCAGTACTAATTTGCACTATGAGTTTGAGGAAATAATTATCGCATGCCATAGCCCTTTGACTGACTTGGTTTGAATACTATTATGATGGAGAGTTTCTTGCACATGGCTAGTGTCCCACATCAAGTCACTGTGCATCCGGTTTTTTTTTTTGTTGTTGTTGTTGTTGTTTGTTTGTTTTTTTTTTCTTTGCTGTCTGGAGATATTCACCAAAGGACTGAGGATTGCTCAGCTGTGAGCATGCACATTCAGGAATTTGGGTGTATGTATATAAAGGCCTGCTCCCCAAAACTTCAGCAGAGGGAGGACAGTACTCAGTTGATAAATATCCCCAGTTTTCCATTTTCTCAGAGGCAGATACTACAAGATTCCAAATGATCACCCAGGAAGAATGAAATTCAGTTGTTCAGAATAGTAACTAATTCATTAACACAAAAATTTCAGGTGATTTTTTTTTTTTTTTTTTATCTTTCATCTCCTTTTCCCTTTCTGCTTCCACGGGCATCCAAATTGAGAAAATACCTTTGTCATCATCGTCATCATCCTTGCTGTTGTTCTTACCATACTAATTGAGTATTTTCTGTGTGAAAATCACTATGCTTGATTTTCTACATGTTACATCTTATGTAATTCTTACTACATTGAGACTGATAGTATATCTCTCCTTACAGACAAAAATCTATAACTAAGGTTAGTTATACATATAATCTCATATCCCATAAGTTGGATTTGTATTATATACTCTAATTATTTTAACTCCCTAAATTTAATCTAAATAGAATAAAGGGTTCATTTATTTTTAATAGCCTGGGCATCAACTCTTTAACTTTTAAAGCCCAAAACTATGTTTCTGATGTTTCTTATCAGACCTATTCTCCACTGCTCTCCATGATATTCATTAACTAACTTTAAGCAAAGCTAGTCACTAAATAATCCCTCAAGTGTTTGCCTTGTCCCTTTAGTCACACAACAAACTTTCTGTTTTTTTAATTTTATTTTGTTTTTGTCTGAGGGATGTCTACATATTTCTCTGTTATTATTTCACTACTCTGAAGAGATCAGTAAATGACAGGTAAATTGTCTGTGGTAGGAATGTATAGAATTACTTTCTATTGATAGTGAAACTGGAAATAACACAGGGTGGAATACATAAAACAATATGCAAAGCATTCTGTAAAAACTAGACACTTTTCAGCTGTCTAAATTTCTTCAGTTCAGTTCAGTTCAGTTCAGTTCAGTCCCTCAATCATGTCCGACTCTTTGTGACCCCATAAACCACAGCACTCCAGGCCTCCCTGTTCATCACCAACTCCCAGAGCCTACCCAAACTCATGTCCATTGAGTTGGTGATGCCATCCAGCCATCTCATCCTCCTCCGTCCCCTTCTTCTCCTACCCTCAATCTTTCCCAGCATCAGGATCTTTTCAAATGAGTCAGCTCTTTGCATCAAGTGGCCAAAGTATTGGAGTTTCAGCTTCAACATCAGTTCTTCCAATGGATATTCATGACTGATTTTCTTTAGGATGGATTGGTTGGATCTCCTTGCTGTCCAAGGGACTCTCAAGAGTCTTCTCCAACATCACAGTTCAAAAGCATCAATTCTTCAGCGCTCAGCTTTCTTTATAGTCCAACTCTCACATCCATACATGACCACTGGAAAAATCATAGCCTTGACTAGACAGACCTTTGTTGACAAAATAATGCCTCTGCTTTTTAATATGCTGTCTAGGTTAGTCATAACTTTCCTTCCAAGGAGTATGCATCTTTTAATTTCATGGCTGCAATCACCATCTGCAGTGATTTTGGAGCCTCAAAAAATAAAGTCAACCACGGTTTCCACTGTTTCCCTATTTGCCATGAAGTGATGGAACCAGATGCAATGATCTTAGTTTTTCGAATGTTGAACTTTAAGCCTTTATGCATTGCATGACCTCCTACTCTTTCCATTTTTTGATTTATTGAAGCCTGGAAATTGGTGACCTCAACTCATAAAAACTGTCTAGAAAAGTATGCCCTTGAGATTGAAGAGTAGAACGCAAGAAGAAACTTCCTCCCAGGGGCTTTGTTAGTGAAACTATTTGGGTCCAGCAAAGAAGTAATCCCAGATATTATAGTGACATTTCACCTGTACATGTTCTAACAGAGAAAATTGCATTTATTGCTAGTAGTCACTGAAAAAAAAAAATCAAGAAAATGTCAGTGTAGTCATCCTTTTATATACATTTGGAGATATATATATATTTAATCTTATAGTCTCCGTTATTATATTCCACCTCTCTCTCTCTCTTTCTATCTCTCTCACATATACAAAACAACATATACATATCTGTTTACACTGCCCCCATCCTCCCATTAAAATTCAAAGCTGTCTTTTGCTTCCTCATAAAAGAAAACTAGTTTTGTCCAATAGGCTTTGAAACAGATTAAAACAACAAGAACAACAACAAAAACTCACCATTCAGCAATAAAATATTGTATTTAACACTCACCTCCAAGTTGTTCAGTCTCTAAATAATGAGATAAAAGCAGTAAAAAGGTAAGGTTCCAAGAGTCAATTAACACATTTTCTGACCTTTATCAGTCTGTTAAGTACCATTGAGTCCATGAAAAACACCAGAAAACAAGGAAATTTGAAATTCCATAAACCTTGCACTAAAACAACATAGCACTCACTTAGTAGTAGGCCTAGATGATGATCTTCCATTTGTCCTTAAAATTAGGAATAGTTCCAGCTATCTCATAACTGGAAGGCAGTGATGCAGCAATATTAGAACATTCACTAGATCCTTGATAGTTAAAGTTTGTGCTTATTCCAAAAGTACTGGAATTACCTGTAGCTCATAAGAAATGCAGAATCTCAGTCCTACCTAGCCTTGTTGAATTTGAACTTTCCTTTTAACAGGATCACCAGGTAACCATCTTAAATGTATTTGTGCATTTAAGTTTGGAAACACTGCTCTAAGTGCTTCTTCCCTTTGACACTCTCTGAGCTATTATAAGATATAAACACAAGAAAAGTTACTAGCAGCAATCCAAGGTTCTGGGCAGGCAGCTAAAATTTTAAACTAAAATCATATTTTGAAAAGATTAAAAAACCACTGAATTTGGATTCAGTTGAACTATAGTATACACATTAAAGAAATTAGTAGTAAATTAACCTTAAATTAGAAAATCCTTTTCTTTACCTTGAAGATTCCACTTATGTATTTTATCATTGATGATCAATTGTATTTCTCATTAAAGAACTCAAAAGACAAAGAGATAATTTGTTTTAGAGTTTATTAGAATGCAAGAAATAACAAACTTGGAGGACTGGCAAATTTTCTTCTAGTCAAGAAGGCTAGACTGTCTGCCATTCTCTGCAAAAATAAAAGAAGTGAAGAAGAGCAGTTTGGCAAATGCTATTTTAAGCCATTTCCTGAAACAATAGTAGCCTTATCATGTGTATTGTTAGCTTCCAATCACCAAATATGTCTTTTTTTAATCAAGAATAAGAAATTGCAAAAGGACATTTGTAATGGTATATGGTAACATTACTCTCAAATGACTAGGAATGATAAAAAAAATCTTGGCCTAAGTGATAATGTGTATTCCGCTAGACTGATCATTTCTGTGACTGATCCATCACAGATAATAGGAGTAAAAAATTAGATGCTTAGTAATTATGATGCTGAGCTAATTTCATAATCTAAATTTTAAGAGTGTTAATAATTCAAAGTCTAATAAAATATACGCAAGTTTCTTAGATGTAATGGACATTTTGAAATGAATAAATTAATTATTGACTGAAATCAACATACATATTCAAAAAAGATTTTGACCATAAAGAAGTTTGACTTAGCATGAGAAATTGAAGAAAGTATTTGAATAGTAATGTAGTAGTGAGGTAATATTATGTCTTGTACTCTAGACATTTATGCAAGTTGCCAATCACAGTGATTGATACCAAAAGACGTAGTGAAATCTCTAGGCATCACTTAAGAAGTCATAATACTCCAGGTAAGCACACATTCAGGAGTAACTGCATTGAAATGGGTAAAAATTTCAAAGAAACATCGCATTTTATCCTTGATAGCACTTACTCGAAGCAGACACACCTCAGTGTCATCGGAAGAAAACTTGCAGCTCACAGGTTGGATTATCTATCAAATGTGAAAGAGAGAGTGGCAGGTATATCTAACATTATGACTTACTGAGGCACTTCCAAGGGACTGATTTTGGTGTTAATTGACTGGGAGGACTGACAGGGAATCAGCATACTTTGGAGGCTTGAGGGCCACTGAAAATAGGAAATCTCAACACTGGAGAACTTGCAGTAGGGCAGACAGATACCAAAAAGAAGAGATTATGATCTCTTGAAAGAGAATCCAGTAAATTTCTCTAATTGGGAAATTATGCATTTAACCCCCAATAAAACACATCTCCAGAAAAGGTGTGAAGCCCCTAGAATTTCTAGAAGAGCAACAACAAAAATCTCCAATACTGACTCGTGAAAACAGAAAATCTATAAATTATCTGACAAAGAATTCAAATAACTATCTTAAAGAAGTTCAGTGAGCTAAAATAAAACAAAAATTGAAAGCTAAATAAAATGGGTAAAATAATGCATTAACACAATGAGAATATTAACAGATAGAAACTATTAAAAAGAACCAAACAAATTCTTAAGCTAAAGAATAGAATAACTGAATTAAGAAAGTCACTAAAGGGATTCAAGGCAGACTTGATTAAAGAGAAGAAAGAATCAGCAATCTCCAATACAAGTGGTTTGGAATTCTCAAGTCACAAGAGCATAAAGTAAAAAAAAAAAAAAAAAAAAAAGAGAGAGAGAGAGAGAGAGAAGAAGAAAGAAAGAAAGATGAGGAAAGCCAAAGTTACTTACAAAAAAAATCACCAAGTAGACCAAAATACACATTATATGAGTCCTAGAAGAGAGAGGCAAAGGGACAAATCACTTATTTGAAGAAATGTGGCTGAAAATCACCCTACCTAAAGAAGGAAATGGACATCCAAATTCAAAAATTTCAATGGATTCTGACTAGGATATGTCCAAAGAGACTCACACAAAACACATTATAATCAGATGGTCAAAAATAAAAGACAAGTAGAGGATATTGAAAGCATCAGGATAAAATTGACTCATCATGTACTAGGGAAGTCTCAGAAAATTATCAGTATATTCCTCATTACAAACTTTATAAGCAAGAGGGTGGTAGAATGACATATTAAAAGTGATGAAAGAAAAATAATTGTCAAATAAAAATACCATTTCTGGGAAAAAAAAAGTCTTTCAAAAATGAAGGAAAAATAAAAAGTTTCTCAGATAAACGAAAGGAGCTCACTGTTACTAGACCTGCCTTATAAGAAATGCTAATGATGACCTAGGAGGTGTGCTACCATGAATTTCCTCTTAGTGTTCTGAAAGTCAGAGATCATTCTGCTCTGACAACCTAGTTCACTGAACTCTGAAAGAGTTTGTCAGGTTGATTCCTTTGAGAACAAGAGTTGCTTATACTTATTCTGCGCCCAATGCTATTCTCAGGTGACCCACAGCTTCACATTCAGAGAAGACCAGCAGGGTAATAGTGGAATGTAAGCAGGATTCCTGATTCCTCCTGGTCTTGACCTTTCATCTCCAAAATGCTGTGCAAGACTAAGTGAACTCCTTTCCTTTCTCCCACTATTCTTTTTCCACCTCAGAGCTGCTCATGTAAAATTTCATCAAGCCTACTGGGTGCAGCCCTCTCTGAAACTCTTCCTCCGTACAACCCCTCAGACTGAGGAAGACTGAAGTCTCTTCACATTCCCTTTGGACACGCAGTTGAAATGGGAAGCAAAAGAGCCCTATCTCTTTAGGCAGGACTAGTGCACATTGGAGAAGGAAATGGCAACCCACTCCAGTATTCTTGCCCGGAGAATCCCAGGGATGGGGGAGCCTGGTGGACTGCCATCTGTGGAGTTGCACAGAGTCGGACACAACTGAAGACTTAGCAGAAGCAGGTGCACATTGAGAAGTAATGATTACACCGTCCCGAATATGTATTTATCATTATCATTTCCTAAGAAGTATTTAATTATTACATCTTCCCAAGACATTTTTCAGGTCAATAAACCTTGGATTATGGCGTGAGCTGTGCCTGTAGACATCTACTTCACCTTTCCTTGGGGAATGAGAATATAAAACAAATGAAAAAGCACATATAGTTAAATGTATGCAATAAAAAATCTTCAACTCAGTGAGGTTTAAATAGAAATTAAAAACAGTAAATGGAAGTTTGGCCACATAAATCAAGTACTAAGACTTCTTTCAAATTATGGCTAAAATACATGTAATAAGACTAATCATCTGAATCAGTCCTTTTGTCCATTTCAGTGACATGAAGTATATATACTCATACTGCTGTGCAATTATCACAACCATACATACATACAGAACTCATCTTAGAAAACTGAAACTGTATCTACTATACAAGAGCTCCTCATTTCTCTTTTCTACCACCAACATCTGCCAACTACAATTCTGCTTTCTGTCTATATGGATTTAATTGCTTTAGCTAGCTCACATAAGTGGAATCATATAGTATTAGACATTTTATGACTGAATTATTTCACTCAGCATAATGTCTTCAAGGTTTACCCATGTTGTAGCATGTGTCAAAATTCCTTTTCATTTTTTTTTTCTTACTGTACACCCTCCATCATCTTCAGGAACTCTGTCCTTTTCATTTTAAGGCTGAATAATATTGCATTATAATTATAATATATATGTATGTATTTTGCTGTTCAGTAACTAAATCATGTCTGACTCTTTGTGACCCCAAGGACTGCAGCAGGCCAGACTTCCCTGTCCCTCACTATCTCTCGGAGTTTGCTCAAACTCATGTCCATTGAGTTAGTGATGCTATCCAACCATCTCATCCGCTGTTACCTCCTTCTCCTCCTGCCCTCAATCTTTCCCAGCATCAGGATTTTTCTAATGAGTCAACTCTGCATCAGGTGGCCAAAGGGCTGGAACTTCAACATATATTCTTGCAATGAATATTCAGGGCTGATTTCCTTTAGGATTGACTGGTTTGATCTCCTTGCTGTCCAAGAGACTCTCAAGAGTCTTCTTCAACACCACAATTTGTAAGCATCAGTTTGTTGGTGGAAGCCTTCTCTATGGTCCATCTCTCACATCTGCACATGACTTCTGGAAAAACTATAGTTATTGACTCTATGGACCTTTGTCAGCAAAGTGATGTCTCTGCTTTTTAATATGTTATCTAGGTTCATCATAGCTTTTCTTTCAAGGACGAGGTGCCTTTAGATTTCAAGGCTGTAGTCACCATCTGCAGTGATTTTGGAGTCCAAGAAAATGAAGTTTCTGACAGTTTCTATTTTCCCTCCATCTAATTGCCTTGAAGTAATGGGACAAGATGTCATGATCTTCATTTTTTGAATATTGAGTTTTAAGCTAGATTTTTCACTCTCTTCTTTTACCCTCATCAAGAGGCTCTTTAGTTCCTCTTTGCTTTCTGCCATTAGGGTGGTGTTATCTGCATATCTGAGGTCATTGATATTTCTCCCAGACATCTTGATTCCAGATTGTAATTCATCCAATCCAGCATTTCACATGATGTACTTTGCATATAAGTTAATAAAGCAGGGTGACAATATACAGCCTCATGTACTCCTCTCCCTAATTTGAACCAGTCCATTGTTCCATGTCTGGTTCTAACTGTTGCTTCTTGACCTGCATTCAGGTTTCTCAGGAGGTGGGTAAGGTGGTCTGGTATTCCCATCTCTCTTAAGAATTTTCCAGTTTGTCGTGATCTACACAGTCAAAGACTTTAGCATAGTCAATGTCAAAGGCTTTATCATAGTCAGTGAAGCAGGAGTAGATGTTTCTCTGGAATTCCTTTGCTTTTTCTATGATCCAGCAGATGTTGGCAATTTTATCTTTGGTTCCTCTGCCTTTTCTAAATCCAGCTCACCTGGGCTGGTTATTTTTACTTGCCATCCCGAGATCTATTCTCTCCTCTTACATTCCCTGTTTCATGATTTTATGGAGCATACCCATTGGATAGTCTTGTCAAAAACTTTGAGTTGTGTTTGACAAATAGGATGCACCAGCAGGGGAGTGAAGAGAATTGAAGAGTAGTAGAAGATATAAATGAAAATAACCTATTCTTCCACATACCCACATGCCTCACTGTTAGTATAGTCCTCTCAGGGGCTTTGTCCTCTATGACTACAGTGCCTTCTGGATGAACCCCTTCCTCAGCTGTAATTGTATCACCACAGTCTGGAACAAAACATGTGGGTATGTATGTGTGTATATTTCCTAAATGAAGTGGACAGTTTTGGGTTTAATAATAATAAAATAACTACAGTAATAATGACAACATTGTGGCCAAAATATATAACTATGTGTGTACCATCATATGTGCCTATATATGTGTACATGTATATGCATATGTATGCATATAAATTTCTCAAGGAGGTGTAGACATTTATAGATTTAACATTTTTATTATAAAGTTTAAGAAGGCAAGCTCCAGAAAAGTGAAAATGAATGACCTCAAATTACAAAGCTAGTTAGTCATTAGAGGTGTGTGGGCACACAGGTTTATACTCACTGCACAGAAGAAGGATTCTTACCTTTGTTATGAGGTTCTTTTCCACATGTGCATGGGAGCCCATGTCCTCAAGTAGCCCTTTCACCTGAATGATGTTGCGACTGGACCCATTGTGCCTAAAGAGATAGTTAAACTCTGTGTTACAGGTGATGAGGGCTGTCTTCCTCTATTACTGGACAAATGTGCATTGCATTTCTTCTTACATATTCATATCATAGAAGGATATAGCAGCTACTTGTTTGTCTGCTAGCTTTTGCCAGAATTATTTCTTCACTCTTCCTTAGTAATGAATAGTAGGAGTTTCTGAAATGAAACAGTGGCAATGGGAAAAGAAATCTAACCTACAATATAACTAAAAGAGCAAAATGCCAGAGTGGTAATGAGAACAGATGTGCTTTTTAATCAGTGATTTTCCTAGAAAATTTACTTCTTTCTCTCCTTTCTTTGATTTAGTCAAAGCTTCTCTAATATTCAATATCCATCTCAACATTTTTTAATATTGAGGGCATTTCCCATCTATTTCAGCCTACACTAACTTTCAGGCCCATTATAGGGCATTATTTTTAATTCATATATTTAAATATATAAATATATGAATGTGTATATATATATATAACCACTATATATAATGCATTTGGGCTTTCCTGGTGGCTCAGTGGTAGAGAGTGTGCCTACCAATGCAGGAGACACAGGTAAGAAGATGCCCTGGAGACAGAAATGGCAACCCACTCCAGTATTCTTGCTTGGAAAATTCCATGGATAGAGAATTCTGGCAGGTTACAGTCCATGGGGTCACAAAAGAGTCAGGCAAAACTTAGTGACTAAACAACAGTGACATATAATGTATTATATCATTATTATTCCATTATAAGTCCTCTTAATGCAATGAAAATATATACCTATAATATATTTTAATTCCTATAGTGCCTTAAGACAACATTAGAAAATAAATCACAACTTTCAGAATCTCTTCATATTTCATATCTAGGGAAACTTCCACTTCATTTTACCTTCCATTTCATTCTAATCATCTAAACCTTCCAGCCTCTTTTTTGTGTGATTCCAGGAATTCTTTGTAAGGACAAGAGTTTAAGTTTTCCTATGTGTTCTCTGAAGACTGACTTTGTTTTTCTAGCAAGAATTTCTGCAAAAGTTTTGTAAGACAGGACATAGAGTTGTGATATCTAGTGTACTGGCATTCTTGTTGATTCCAATATCCTATACTGCCCCAGAAATCATCACAGAGATGGTACTTATTTTCTTGAAAGAAATAAGAAAACTTTGCAAGAAAATATCTTAGCTTTTAAGAGTTGTAATTTTGTCCAACATCTTGTTAACAAGATGAATTATTAAGCAAGAGACAGCTCCTTTGTCAGGGACGTTATCTGATTATAAGATCTATACCCAAGATTCATAAATGCATGATGCATGTGACTCTTTGATGAAGACTAAAAGGAAATGGGCCTAATAATAATAATCAATTTGATCTACCTTAATTCTTGAAATCCACTAAAAGACTCCTTTAAATCTAGCCTTTGATTCATAATGGTTGTCTGGCTAGTTCCTGAGAGTAAGAGTGAGTGAATTTTGTTTCATATAGATACTTTGTTCTCTTCTCCTTAATTAAAAAAAAAAAAGAAAGAAAGAAAAAGAGTTCCCACCTCAGTTGAACAATGGAAGAAATGCTTTCTTTGTTTTGTTAATATTACTAGTGTTTTCTTACACTGAGGAGGACTAGGTAAATAACAGATCAGCATGAGGACTGCTGAGGTGTTGCTGGCTGGATTGAGTAAAGGAAATGTCCTTGCCAAAGATCCAGAGCTCAGAACAAGTGTCAATTTCTTATAGCAGGTGTGTTGGGGATCATCAGGGAAGCACAAGAATATTCTCAAGCTGGAGAATATTGATAGCCATTTCTCCATTAGCTTACTTTCTGGGGACATGCATGTCACCCAAAAGCAACAAATAAGTTTACACAAAGAAGGGAAAAGAACTGGACAAAATACATATTTTGATTTTACTTACTATAAACTTAGAGTCCCCTTCATGGTTTACTGCTTGTTGTGGTGAAGGGGCTTGAGTAACTCAATGAAGCTATGAACAATGGCATGCAGGGCCACCAAAAGACAGATGGGTCATAGTGGAGAGTTCTAAGAAAACCTTGTCCACTGGAGGTGAGAATGGCAAATCACTCTAGTATTCTTGCCATGAGAACTACATGAACAGTGAAAAGTAAAAGTGAAAGTCGTTCAGTCATGTCCGACTCTTTGCAATCCCATGGACTGTAAAATCCATGGAATTCTTCAGGCCAGAATACTGGAATGAGTAGGCTTTCCCTTCTCCAGAGGATTTTCCCAAACCAGGGATAAAACCCAGGTCTCCCATATTGCAGGTAGATTCTTTACTAGCTGAGCCCACAAGAAAAACCCAAGAATACTAGAATGGGTAGCCTATCCCTTTTCCAGGGGATCTTCCATCTTCCAGACCCAGGAATCAAGCTGGGGTCTCCTGCATTGCAGGCGGATTCTTTACCAAGTGACTTACTAGGGAATCAGTACAGAAAGGCAAAAAGATATGACACCAAAAGATGAGCTCCCAGTTCTGAAGGTGTCCAATATTCTACTAGGAAAGAGCACAAGCAACTAACAATAACTACAGAAAAAAAGAACAGCTGAATCAAAGGAGAAATGATGCTCAGTTGTGGATATGTCTGATGGTAAAAATAAAGTCCAATATTGTAAAAATAAAATAAAATAAAATAAATTGGACATGATCAAACAGATGGCAAGTGTGAACATCTACATCTTAGGAATAAGTGAACTAAAATGAACAGGAAGGGGTGAATTTAATTCAGATGACCATTTTATCTACTACTTTGGGCAATAATCTCTTAGAGAAATGGAGCAACCCTCAGTCAGCAAGAGTCCAAATTTCAGTACTTAATTGCAATCTCAAAAATGAGAGAATGATCTCAGTTCATTTCAAGGCAAACCATTCAACATCAGAGTAACCCAAGTCCATGTCCCAAACACTGATGCTGAAGAAGCTGCAGTTGACTGGTTTTATGAAGACTTGTAAGATCTTCTTGAACTAACACCAAAAAAAGATAGCATTTTCATCATGAGTGATAGGAATGCAAAAGCAGGAAGTTAACAGATATAGAGAGTAACAGGCAAATTTGGCCTTGGAGTTAAAATTGAAGCAGGACAAACTCTAGCAGAGTATTTCCACAGAAAACACTGGTGGTAGAAAACACCCTTTTTCAGTACACAAGAGAAGACTCTACACAAGGAACTGACTGTGGCTCAGATCATCAGCTCCTTGTTGCAAAATTCAGGCTTAAATTGAAGAAAGTAGGGAAAACCACTAGGCCATTCTGGTATGATCTAAATTAAGTTTCCTATGATTATACAGAGGAGGTGGTGAATAGATTCAAGGGTTTAGACTTGGTAGACAGAGTGCCTGAAGATCTATGGTCAGGAAGCAGTGACCAAAATGATCCTAAGAAAAAAAAATACAAGGAGGAAAACTGGTTATCTGAGGAGGTCTTACACATAGCAGAGTAAGAAGAAAAGTGAAAGGCAAAAGAGAAAGGAAAAGATACAACCAACTGAATCCAGAGTTCCAAAGAATAGCAAGGAGATGTAAGAAAGCCTTAAATGAACAATGCAATGATATAGAGAAAGGTGATAGAATGGAAATGACTAAAGATCTCTTCAAGAATATTAGAAAGATCAAGGGAATATTTCCTGCAACAATGGGCACAATAAAGGACAGAAATTGTATGGACTTAACAGAAGCAGAGATATTAATAAGAGGTGACAAAAAGACACAGAAGAACTGTACATAAGAAGTCTTGATGACCCAGATAAACATGATGGTGTGATCACTAACTTAGAACCAGACATCCTGGAGTGTGAAGTTAATTGGGCATCAAGAAACATTAATGCAAACAAAGCAAACATAAGCAAACAAAGCTAGTGGAGGTAATGGAATTCCAACTGAGCTATATAAAATCTTAAAAGAAAGTGCTGCTAAAGTGCTGTGCTAGATATGTAAGCAAATTTGGAATGCTCCACAGTGGCCACAGGACTAGAAGAGCCAATTTTCATTCCAATCCCAAAGAAAAAGGACAACACCAAACAATGGTAAAACTATTATATAATTGTGCTCATCTAACATGCTAGTAAGTTTACGCTCAAAATTCTTCAAGCTAGTCTTCAGCAGATGTGAACCA
Source organism: Muntiacus reevesi (assembly GCF_963930625.1). NCBI lineage: Eukaryota > Metazoa > Chordata > Mammalia > Artiodactyla > Cervidae > Muntiacus > Muntiacus reevesi. The sequence continues at coordinate 86,907,451 of NC_089257.1, forward strand.
AGAACTTCCACTTATACACCTAGATTTGAAAAAGGCATAGGTACCAGAGATCAAATGACAACATTTGTTGGATCATAAAAAAATCAAGGGAATTCTAGGAAAAATATCTACTTCTGCTTCCTTGACTACACTAAAACCTTTGACTGTGTGAGATGCAAATAAATAAATAAATAAATAAAAACTATGCAAAATTCATAAAGAAATGGAAAAACCAGACCACCTTACCTGTGTCCTAAGAAACTTGTATGTGGGTAAAGAAGCAACAGCTAGAACCTTACTTGGAACAACTGACTGTTTCAAAATTGGTAAGGAGTAGGATGAAACTGTAGGAAAATAAAATATTTTCACCATTTTATTTAACTTCAATATAGAGTATTTGTGCAATGATTACCCCATGAAAAGTATAAAAGGCAAAAAGATATGATACCAAAAGATGAGCCTCCCAGGTTGAAAAGTGTTCCATATGCTAGTGGGGAGAGCAGAGGGCCATTACTAATAGCTCCCAAAATAATGAAGTGACTGGGCCAAAGTAGAAACAGTGCTTAGATGTGGACATGTCTGGTGGTAGAAGTAAAACCTGATGATGTAAAAAACAGCACTGAATAGGAACCTGGAATATTATGTCCATGAATTAAGGTAAATTGGACACGGTCAAGCAGGAGATGACAAGAGTAAACATTGACATCTTAGGAATCAGTAAAGTAAAATAGATGGGAATGGGGAAATTTAATTCAGATGACAATTATGTCTGCTACTGTGGGCAAGAATCCTGCAAAAGAAATGGAGTAGCTCTCATAACGAACAAAAGAGACTGAAATACAGTACTTTCTCAAAAACAGCAGAATGTTCTTGGTTCATTTCCAAGGCAAACCATTCAACCTCACTGTAATCCAAACCTGTGCTGCAACCACTGATAAGTTGACTAGTTCTATGAAGATCCACAAGACCTCCTAGAACTAACAACAACAACAACAGATGTCATATTAATCACAGGGGAATGGAATGCAAAAGCAGGAAGTTAAGAGATACCTGGAGTAACAGGTTAGTTTGGTCTTGGAGTACAAAATGAAGCAAGGCAAAGGTTAATAGAATTCTGCCAAGAGAATGCACTGCTCATAGCAAACGACCTTTTCCAACAGCATTAGAGACAACTCTATACATGGATATAGCCAAATGGTCAATATAAAAATCAGATTGGTTACATTCTTTGCAGTTGAAGATGGAGAAACACTATACAATAAGCAAAAACAAGACCTGTATCTGACTGTAGCACAGATCATAAGCTCCTTATTGCAAAATTCAGGCTTAAACTAAAGGAAGTGGGAAGACCACTGGGCCATTCAGGTATGACTTAAATCAAATCCCTTTTGATTATACAGGGGAGGTGATGAATAGATTCAAGGAATTAGATCTTGTAGACAGAGAGCCTGAAGAACCATGGACAGAGACTCATAACACTGTACAGGAGGCAGTGACCAAAACTATTCCAAGAAAAAGAAAAGCAAGATGATAATGTGGTTATCTGAGGAGTCTTTACTCACAGCCAAGGAAAGAAGAGAAGTGAAAAGCAAGAGAAAAAGGGAAAGATATACCCAACTGAATGCAGAGCTCCAGAGAATAGCAAGGAGCAGCAAGAAGGCCTTCTTAAATGAACAATGCAAAGACATAGTGGAAAACAATAAGATGGGTTAGACTAGCTATCTCTTCAAGAAAATTGGAGATATCAAAGGAACATTTCATGCAAGGATGAACATGATAAAGGACAGAAACAGTAAGGACCTAACAAAAGCAGTAGAAATTAAGAAGAGGTAGCTTCCCGGGTGGTGCTGCAGGTGAAGAATCTGCCTGCCAATGCCGGAGACACAAGAAATACAGGTTTGATCCCTGGATCAGGAAGATCCCCTGGAGAAGGAAATGGCAACCCACTCCAGTATTCTTGCCTGGAAAATTCTATGGACAGAGGAGATTGGCAGGCTATAGTCCATGGGGTCACAAAGAGTCAGACATGACTGAGTGACTGAGCACACACATACAAAATATGTCTTAATGACGCAGATAACCATGATTGTGTGGTCACTCACCTAGAGAAAGACATATGGAGTGTGAAGCCAAGTGGACTTTAGGAAGCATTGCTGCTGCTGCTGCTGCAGCTAAGTCACTTCGGTTGTGTCTGACTCTGTGCAATGCCATAGACGGCAGCCCACCAGGCTCCCCCATCCCTGGGATTCTCCAGGCAAGAACACTGGAGTGGGTTGCCATTTCCTTCTCCAATGCATGAAAGTGAAAACTGAAAGTGAAGTCACTCAGTCATGTCCAACTCTTTGCGACCGCATGGACTGCAGCCTACCAGGCTCCTCTGTACATGGGATTTTCCAGGCAAGAGTACTGGAGTGGGTTGCCATTTCCTTCTCTGTAGGAAGCATTACTATGAACAAATCTAGTGGAGATGATGGAATTCCAGCTGAGCTATTTCAAATCGTAAAAGATGATGCTGTTAAAAGTGCTACACTCAACACATCAGCAAATTTGGAAGACTCAGCAGTGGCCACAGGATTGGAAAAGGCCAATTTTCATCCCAATTCCAAGGAAGGGCAATAGTAAAGAATGTTCAAACTATCAGGCAATTTCTCTCATTTCCCAGGTTAATAAGGTTATGCACAAAATCTTTAAAGCTAGGTTTCAGCAGTACTTCCAGATATACAAGCTGGATTTAGAAAAGACAGAGGAACCAGAGACTAAATTGCCAACATTTGTTGGAACATACAGAAAGCAAGGAAATTCCAGAAAAGCATCTACTGCTTCATTAACTAAGCAAAAACCTTTGACTGTGTGGATCAGAAGAAACTGTGAAAGATTCTTAAAGAGGTGGGAATACAAGGCCATCTTACCTGCCTTCTGAAAAATCTTTACGTGGACCAGCTTGAATATTACATGGAAAAACTGACTGGTTCAAAACTGAGAAAGGAATGCTACAAGGCTGCATATTTTAACTCTGTTTATTCAACTTATATGCAGAACACATTGTGTGAAATATCAGCCTGGATGGGTTACAGGCTGGAATCAAGATTGCTGGGAGAAATATCAACATCCTCAGATATGCAAATGACACCAATTTAATGGGAGAAAGCAAAGAGGAACTAAAGAGCCTCTTGATGAAGATGATAGAGGAGAGCAGAAAAGCTGATTTAAACTCAACATTCAAAAAACTAAGATCATGGCATCTGGTCCCATCATTTCATGGCAAATAGAAGGGGGAACAGAAAGGAAGGAAAACTATGCCAAACCTAGATAGTGTCATATAAATAGATGCATAATTTTTCTGCCAAAGTCTGTGTAGTCAAAACTGTGGTCTTTTCAGTAGTTATGTATGGATGTGAGAGTTGGATTATAAAGAATGATGAGTGCCAAAAAAATTGGCGATTTCAAATTATGACGCTGGAGGACACTCTTGAGAGTCCCTTGTACAGCAAGGAGATCAAATCAATCAATCCTAAAGGAAATCAACCCTGAATTTCATTGGAAGGACTGATGCTGAAGTTGAAACTCCATTACTTTGGTCACCTGATGTGAAGAGCTGACTCATTGGAAGAGACCTTGATGCTGGGAAAGATTGAAGGCAAAAGGAGGAGAGGGTGGCAGAGTATAAGAATATTGGATAGCATCACTAAGTCAATGGACATGAACTTGGGAAAACTCCAGGAGATAGTGATGGACATGGAGGCCTGGTGTGCTGCAGTCCATGAAGTGGCAAAGAGTTGGACAACACTTAGTGACTCAACAATAACAACAACAACAACAACAACCCTAGGGTAGAGTAAGAAAATAATATTAATGGCATACCTGATACTGAGTCAGAATTAACAGCATTCCAATAGACATCTCTGCTATAAATTAAACAACGTTGGATAGAAAACTCTGCTTATTCAAGACACATTGTAGATTTATAGTCATAAAGATGAACTTTGGAAGGAGGCTTGAATATTTCATTTACCATCGATTAGCAAGTCAACTTAATTTCTTAATATCTCTTTTCTTCAGTTTCCTTAGTTGAAATGGGAGGACAGAAATAGCACCTTCCTCATTGATTTTCATGAGCATTCAGGAGTTAATACATTAGAAATGTTTAGAGCAGTGCCTGCATATATTGCTTTATATTTATATTAGCATCATCATTATTTAGCTACTCAAATATCATGTGGGCTCAAAAAACAATGGGATCATAATTAGATCTTATATACACATGTGTGTGAGTGTGAGAGTTAAGTCGCTTCAGTCGTGTCTGACTGTTTGTGACCCTATGGACTGTAGCCCACTGGGTTCCTCTGTCCATGAGATTCACCAGGCAAGAATAGCAGAATGGGTTGTCATGCCCTCCTCTAGGGAATTTTATTGACCCAGGGATCAAATCTTCATTATCTCCTGCATCATCAGGCAGATTCGTCACCCCTCACCACTTTGGAAGCCCATATACACATGTGTAGCTTATATTAAATAACAAGGAATAAATGTTCTTGACTTTGCTTCTGCAGATTGAAATTAGTTGTTTTAGTCTAGAATTAAGCACTGTCTTTAATTCCTGGGATTACTGAAACAATCCTCAAATTTTGCTATAGGCTCCCTTTGACTTTTTATTTCATTGTGATTTCATCCATTCCTATGATGTTGAAATAAGAGTTGACAATTATATATCTCCAATTCTTTTGATGTCCAGTTTTATGTAGTTCAACCATTTTTTAATATTGGCATACATAATAGGCAACTTAAATTTAATGCATTAAACTTTGTATATCTTTAATAATACTCAGTTAATCATTCATTCATGTCCAACTCTTTGCGATCCTGTGAATGTCCTCTAGTGAAGCATGCCAGCCTTACCCATCCATCACCAATTCCCAGAGCTTACTCAAACTCATGTCCATTGAGTCAGAGATGCCATCTAATCATCTCAACCTTTCTCCTTGCCTTCTTCTCTTCAATCTTTCCCAGCATCAGGGTCTTTTCCAATGATTCAGTTCTTCATATCAGATGGCCAAAGTATTGGAGTTTCGGCTTTAACATCAGTCCTTCCAATGACTATCTCGGACTGGCTTCCTTTACAATTGACTGATTAGATCTCCTTGCAGTCCAGGGGACTATCAAGAGTCTTGTCCAACACCACAGTTCAAAAGCATCAATTCTTCAGTGCTCAGCTTTCTTTATAGCCCAACTCTCACATCCATACATGGCTACTGGGGAAACTATTGCTTTGGCTAGATGGACCTTTTCTGGCAAAGTAATGTCTCTGCTTTTTAATATGCTGCCTAGGTTGGTAATAGCTTTTCTTCCAAGGAGCAAACATCTTTTAATTCCATGGCTGCAGTCACCATCTGCAGTGATTTTGGAGCCCCCCAAAAATGAAGTCAGCCACTGTTTCCACTGTTTCCCCATCTATTTGCCATGAAGTGATAAGACTGGATGCCATGATCTTAGTTGTCCAAATGTTGAGTTTTAAGCCAACTTTTACACTCTCCTCTTTCAATTTCATCAAGAGGTTCTTCAGTTCTTCTTCACTTTCTGCCATATAGGTGGTTTCATCTGCATTTCTGAGGTTATTGGTATTTTTCCTGGCAATCTTGATTCCAGCTTATGCTTCTTCCAGCATAGTATTTTGCACTATGTACTATGCATAGGAGTTACATAATCAGGGTGACAATATACAACCTATATGTACTTCTTTCCCAATTTGGAACCAGTCCGTTGTTCCATTTCCAGTTCTAACTGTTGCTTCTTGACCTGCATTCAGATTTCTTAGGAGGTGGGTAAGGTGGTCTAGTATTCCCATCTCTTTAAGAATTTTCCAGTTTGTTGTGATCCACACAGTCAAGGGCATATTCAATAAAGCAGAAGTAGATGTTTTTCTGGAATTCTCTTGCTTTCTCGATGATCCATTGAATGTTGGCAATTTAATCTCTGGTTCACCTGCCTTTTCTAAATCCAGCTTGAACATCTGGGAGTTCATGGTTCAAGTACTGTTGAAGCCTGGCTTAGAGAATTTTGAGCATTTCTTTGCTAGCATGTGAGATGGGCGCAATTGTGTGGTAGTTTGAGCATTCTTTGACGTTGCCTTTCTTTGGGATTGTAATGAAAGCTGACCTTTTACAGTCCTGTGGCCACTGCTGAGTTTTCCAAATTTGCTGGTATATTGAGTGTAGCACTTTTAAGAACCTCATCTTTTAAGATTTCAAATAGCTGAACTGGAACTCCACCACCTGCACTACCTTTGTTCATAGTGATGCTTCCTAAAGCCCATGTGATTTCACATTCCAGGATGTCGGCTCTAGGTGAGTGACCACACCATCATTGTTATCTGGGTCATGAAGAACTTTTTTGTATAGTTCTTCTGTGTATTGTTAGCAATACTAAATAATTTTATCTCATGTTTCTGCTTCTTGATAAATAATGCTACTATTCACTCATTTGCCCAATTGAAAACTTAGAGTCTTCTTTGATTCCAGTGTTTCCCTCACTGTCTACTCATTTCATCCTCTTCCAAGATCCATTTTATCAGCATATTCCATTAACTCTACCATCAAAATGCATCTTATTTATCAGTTCTCCCTTCCCTACTGCTACCTTCCCATTCCCATAACCCATAGTCTCTCATACTAATCACTGAAATAGACTGAAAACTTACCTCTCTCTAGCTTTTCTTATCCTACTATTTTCAACTGCTGTAATTGTACCCAGAAAAAACTTTTTAAAAAGGTGCATAAAGCTCACTTTTCTCAATTCTAAAGCCCATTCATAGTACTTTTGCTCTTGGTTCAATGTCTTTGAGAACAAAAATCCTAAAAAAAAATCAGTGCAAATGTCCTCAAGAATAAAACTTGAATGACAATCATAGATATTCATCAAACAGTTTTACATCTCCTTCTTTAAGGAGAAACCTAGGGTGTCAGAGATTTATCTGTCTTCACAATTAAATATGTCTCCTAAGCAATTATATTGACACTGAATAAAATATTCCAATAGTTTTTCATATTACTTAAAATTATATCCATGTGACTCTAACATGCTATTTGAAGACTTACATGAAAAAATCCCTGCCTAAGCTTTGAGTTTATTTCATACTTGCTTAACAACATGTATAATTTTTGTGTGTGTGCTTCACAAACATTTCATAGTGTTGCCTTGAGATCTTTGTACTTATTGTCCTCTGTATTTATGTTTTAATTACCCTAAATCTATAAAAGCCTTAATTTTATGACTCATATAATTTTTATAACTTTGAGTGATAATCCAGGTAGCCTTTCAGTCATTTTCTCTCCTAATATATCCGCTTATCTTCTGTTTTTCCTTTATAATGCTGATCAGTATCTGAAACGCTTTTTTAAACTTCTAATTGCTATCCCCTTCCCTTTACTGTGTAATGTCCATATGAATTTTATTTTAAAATTACACATGCCCAAGATGAAAAATACTGTTTGGCGACAGTCACTCAATGATTTCGTTGAGAAAAAATTAACCTGTGTTAGGTTAAGAGTTGTGGGCTTTGGCCTCAGGAAACTGAAAGGGCAAAGTGTTTTAAGATATGGAAATACATTTTATTGCATACCCTCTTTTGTACCTACCTGGTATTTAGTATCAGCACTCGTATTTAGTATCTTTCATGAAGAAAAGCATTTGGATATCTCACAGTGAAGACTATGAGAAACATTTCTAAGATTCTAATTGTAAGAAAAGATAGTAAGAAGTATGGCAATCTGTGTATGTGGAAGTGGTAGAATGTTGGTCCTATCATTTTTTGAAAAAATTGAGTTGTATATTTTGTGGGAGTAGACATGTTGCCAGATAAATAAATGACATAAAAGCACATCCAAATCAAGTAAGCAGAGAGTAGGAGAGGGGTAAAATGCTTCCAATTTCAAGAGCTTTCACGAACATCAAGGACCAAAATAAAGGCCTTTGTCATTTATTTATTTAGGGAGATTAAAATAATCTTTCAAATTATTTCTGAAGGATTGAATTATTATTCTCTAATATCCTCTTCAAAGAGTAAGGTATGGTCTAAAAGTAAAACAAAGACCCTCAAAGATTTTGCAATGACAAAACAGAGGAGAACAGAGAGAGCATGCCAGCATGAGAGCAGGCCAAAACACATGAAAGGAGCCTGAGGATAAGTAGATAAGAGGCTAAGAGCTCATGAGTCATTTATTAACTGTCAAGTGAATAAGAAAGCAGATATTGAGTACAAAGATGCAAAGGTAGGTTGAGACATCCCTTGAAGAGAATTGAGGAATCTTACCTGAAGAAAATCCCAACTTTAAGCAAGGGTGGAACCACTCTTGCAGATTTGGCAATAAATATTTGGCTAGTATGCAGGACGCTGGAAATCACAGTCACTTAAGACAAAATCACTTAAGACATGAGTCTCAACTATAGTTATAATATTACCCATTTTCCCTGTTTCTGTCTTCTCTTGATTCAACACATAACTTCTTAACCAATGAGTTATTGTGTTCTCATATACTGAGTCAACAAATACTTTTATTTTCTCCCTTAGTCTATCTGTTGGAAACACAGAAATATTGGGACTTATAATCATCTTAAGAAATAGCACTCTATCACCTCAGTAATTGAAATTGCTTCTTCTCCATTCCTTCTTTAATGTCTAGAGTACCAAAGAATGGTTTATTTACTGTATCCAAGTTCCCTTTCATTCTTTCTAAGACCATTGATGGCCACATCCATAATTCTAACCCAGCTAAACCAAAACAAGACTGTACTGATCCAAATCATTCTCCTTCTTCTGCTTTGTTAAGCTATCAGGCAGGGCACAAGGAGCTTCACCTGTACTAATGTGTTGATGTATATAGACATGAAAATCAGAATCAATAATGCTCCTTGAGTTGGAAACTCAGGGTCTTAACTACTGGACTGCTAGGGAAGGCCCATGTGGCTCTCTTCTTATAAGACAGAAAAAAAAAAAATCAAAGGAAAGATCCTTAAAGCAATCAGGATCTTCCTGTCAAAGCTGGAAATATTCACATCTTGGCACATAACTATTGTTTTGCACATGTGAATGACTGTATATATACATGTGTATATGTATATATACACACAAATGTATGCATGTAACATAATTTTTAAAATGATCTCTGTTCTCATGTCTCAGAGTTTCTTCTTATGAAAGAGCAAGGTAGCATTTCATAGGTTGCTTTTCCATTGTTGCAATTCTTTCCCTTCCCATGCAGATGTTTTTTTAGTCTGATATTGTACCACACAGTCATTTTTGCCTTTGTTGTTTACGCCTTTGGTGTCATATTCAAAAAATCATTCCAAATACTCATGTCAAGGAATTTTCTTCCTATGTTTTCTGATAGGAATTTTAGATCTTACATTTAAGTCTATCTGTTATGAGTTAATTTTTGTGAGTAGTGTAAGATAGGAGCACAACTTAATTCTTTTGTACATGAATATTCAATTTTCCCCACATTTTATTGAAGATGTTATCCTAATCCCATTGAGTATTCTTGATTCTTTTGTCAAATATTATTTGACTATAAATACATGAGTTTATTTCTGAACTCTCAGTTGTATTGCGTAGGTATATGTCTGCTTTTATGGTCAGTACCATACAGTTTGGGATACTAGAACTTTGTAATATAGTTTGAAATCAGAAGGTGTAATCCCTACGGGGTGGTTTTTCTCAATGTTGTTTTTTCTATTTGGAGCTTCTTATGGTTCCATATGAATCAAAGAGGTTAATATCTAAAATATATGAGGAACTCATACAACTCAACAGCAAAAACACAAATAATATGATGAAAAAATAGTTAAAGAACCTAAATGAGCTGCCCAAAGAAGACATACAAATGGCCACAGCTACAAGAAAAGGTGCTTTAAACACTAATGGTCATGAGAATGAAAATCAAAGCTTCAATGAGATATCACTTTTCTTTTCCTGGAATGGTTATTATCAATATAACGAGATATGACTAGAGTTTTCCAGCATGTGGAGAAAGGGAAACTTTATGCACTGTAGGTGAGCATATAAATTAGCAGTCATTATAGAGGGATTATGACCTAAATCAAATCCCTTATGAATATACAGTGGAAATGAGAAATAGATCTAAGAGACTAGATCTGATAGACAGAGAGACTGATGAACTATGGACAGAGGTTCGTGACATTGTACAGGAGACAGGGATCAAGACCATCCCCATGGAAAAGAAATGCAAAAAGGCAAAATGGTTGTCTGAGGAGGCCTTACAAATAACTATGAAATGAAGAAAAACTAAAAGCAAAGGAGAAAAGGAAAGATACTCCCATTTGAATGCAGAGTTCCAAAGAATAGCCAGGAGAGATAAGAAAGCCTTCCTCAGTGATCAATGCAAAGAAAGAGGGGAAAACAACAGAATGGGAAAACTAGAGATCTCTTCAAGAAAATTAGAGGAACATTTCATGCAAAGATGGGTTCACTAAATAACAGAAATGATATGGACCTAACAGAAGCAGAAGATATTAAGAAGAGGTGGTAAGAAAACACAAAAGAACTGTAAAAAAAGATCTTCATGACCCAGATAATCACAATGGTGTGATCACACACCTAGAGTCAGACATCCTGGAATCTGAAGTCAAGTGGGCCTTGGAAAGCATCACTACAAACAAAGCTAGTGGATGTGATGGAATTCCAGTTGAGCTATTTCAAATCCTGAAAGATGATGCTGTGAAAGTGCTGCACTCAATATGCCAGCAAATTTGGAAAACTCAGCAATGGCCACAGGACTGGAAAAGGTCCGTTTTCATTCCAACCCCTAAGAAAGGCAATCCCAAAGAATGCTCAAACTACTACACAATTGCACTCATCTCACATGCTACTAAAGTAATGCTCAAAATTCTCCAAGTCAGGCTTCAGCAATATGTGAACCGAGAACTTCCAGATGTTCAAGCTGGTTTTAGAAAAGGCAGAGGAACCAGAGATCAAATTGCCAATATCCGCTGGATCATGGAAAAAGCAAGACAGTTCCAGAAAAGCATCTATTTCTGTTTTATTGACTATGCCAAAGCCTTCGACTGTGTGGATCAGAATAAACTGTGGAAAATTCTGAAGGAGATGGGAATAACAGACCACCTGATCTGCCTCTTGAGAAACCTGTATGCAGGTCAGGAAGCAACAGTTAGAACTGGACATGGAACAACAGACTAGTTCCAAGTAGGAAGAGGAGTAGGTCAAGGATGTATATTGTCACTCTGCTTATTTTAATTTTATGCAGAGTACATCATAAGAAACGCTGGGGTGGAAGAATCACAAGCTGGGATCAAGATAGCCAGGAGAAATATAAAAAACCTCACATACGCAGATGACACCATCCTTATGGGAGAAAGTGAAGAGGAACTAAAAAGCCTCTTGATGAAAGTGAAAGAGGAGAGTGAAAAAGTTGGCTTAAAGCTCAACATTCAGAAAACTAAGATCATGGCATCTGGTCCCATCACCTCATGGGAAATAGATGGGGAGACAGTGGAAACAGTGTCAGACTTTATTTTTGGGCTCCAAAATCACTGCAGATGGTGATTGCAGCCATGAAATTAAAAGACACTTACTCCTTAAGCAAAGTTATGACCAACTTAGATAGCATATTAAAAAGCAGAGACATTACTTTGCCAACAAAGGTCCATCTAATCAAGGTTATGGTTTTTCCAGTGGTCATGTATGGATGTGAGAGTTGGACTGTGAAGAAAGCTGAGAGTTGAAAAATTGATGCTTTTGAACTGTGGTGTTGGATAAAACTCTCGAGAGTCTCTTGGACTGCAAGGAGATTCAACCAGTCCATCCTGAAGGAGATAAGTCCTGGGTATTCATTGGAAGGACTGATGTTGAAGCTGAAACTCCAATACTTTGGCCACCTCATGCGAAGAGTTGACTCATTGGAAAAGACCCTGATGCTGGGAGGAATTGGGGGCAGGAGAAGAAGGGGACGACAGATGATGAGATGTCTGGATGGCATCGCCGACTCGATGGGCATGAGTTAGAGTAAACTCCGGGAGTTTGTGATGGACAGGGAGACCTGGCGTGCTGCGATTCATGGGGTCGCAAAGAGTCGGACACGACTGAGTGACTGATAGAGGGGTTTCCCTGGTGGCTCAGATGCTATATCATCTGTCTGAAGTGCAGGAGACCTGGGTTCAATTCCTGGGTTGGAAAGATCCCCCTGAGAAGGAAATGGCCACCTACTACAATATTCTAGCCAGGAGAATCCCATGGACAGTGGAGCCTGGTAGATTATAGTCCATGGGGTTGCAAGGAATTGGATACAGTTGAAGGACTAACACTTTCACTTTTTCACTTTATTTAGCATGGAAATATCAAAACAGCTATGAAAACATCTTATAAGATGGAATCTTTATAAAAACCTGCTACCCAAAACCCAGAGGACTAAGAAGGTCTATTATGTTAATAGATTCCCTCTATAGATGCAAGTTGATTCAGAGGCTCCACTTTTAGTACAAAGCCAAATTCAATACATTACCCTTTTATTAATAACTTCCTTGTTTTTAATCATAGCCCATGTCCTGAATGCTAAATTTCTAAGTCAATAAATTAAGGGCAGGAAGAGTGTAGTAAAAATTCATTAGTAAATAAATTATAAGATTGCTGTATTCCAGCTTTATTTTTTCTACTAAATCAATCACCTTTAACAAGTAATTTAATCTCATTTTCCTAATAACAAATAAGGGTATCTTCAGTTCAGTACAGTTCAGTTCAGTTGCTCAGTCATGTCCGGCTCTTTGCGACCCCATGAATCGTAGCATGCCAGGCCTCCCTGTCCATCACCAGCTCCCAGAGTCTCCTCAAACTCATGTCCATCGAGTTGGTGATGCCATCCACCCACCTCATCCTCTGTCGTCCCCTTCTCCTCTTGCCCCCAATCCCTCCCAGCATCAGGGTCTTTTCCAATGAGTCAACTCTTCGCATCAGGTAGCCAAAGTAGTGGAGTTTCAGCTTCAACATCAGTCCTTCCAATGAACACCCAGGACTAATCTCATTTAGGATGGACTGGTTGGATCCCTTTGCAATTCAAGGGACTCTCAAGAGTCTTCTCCATCACCACAGGTCAAAAGCATCAAATTTTCAGTGCTCAGCTTTCTTCACAGTCCAACTCTCACATCCATACATGACCACTGGAAAAACCATAGCCTTGACCAGATGAACCTTTGTTGGCAAAATGATGTGTCTGCTTTTTAATATGCTATCTATGTTTGTCATAACTTTCCTTCCAAGGAGTAAGCATCTTTTAATTTCATGGCTGCAATCACCATCTGCAGTGATTTTGGAGCCCCCCAAAATAAAGTCTGACACTGTTTCCACTGTCTCTCCATCTATTTCCCATGAGGTGATGGGACCAGATGCCATGATCTTAGTTTTCTGAATGTTGAGCTTTAAGCCAACTTTTTCACCCTCCTCTTTCACTTTCATCAAGAGGCTTTTTAGTTTATCTTCATTTTCTGTCCATAAAGGTGCTGTCATCTGTATACCTGAGGTTATTGATATTTCTCCCGGCAATCTTGATCCCAGCTTGTGCTTCTTCCAGCCCAGCATTTCTCATGATGTACTCTGCATATAAGTTAAATAAGCAGGGTGAAAACATACGACCTTGATGTACTCCTTTTCCTATTTGCAGTCAGTCTGTTGTTCCATGTTCCATGTCCAGTTCTAACTGTTGCTTCCTGACCTGCATACAGGTTTCTCAAGAGGTAGGTCAGGTGGTCTGGTATTTTAAGTACCACCAATTCATGTAGTTTTTGTGGAAAACCACTGAGGTACTTTCCAGCTAACAATATTTGGCAAATAATAATATATGACTTGCAGTTAATAACATCTCCAATATCTCTTGGGGAGTATTTATCTAAATATTTGAAACTTCTTTAAAGAAAAAAAAAGATTGTATGTTTTTTAACTGAGATTTAAATTTAACTTCTGTTCAGTTTCTACCTCTAAACATAATCAACATTTTGAGTTATATAATTCTTCATTTTTAGGGGACTGCCCTGTTTACTGTACACTGTTTAGGAACATTTTCACTTCTATCCACTGGTACCAATATATCTCCCTTCATTATTACAATAGACATGTCCTTAGATATTTCCAAATATACCCTGTCATCCTTCCCTCCATGTTGAGCCTCTCTAAATTTTGAGTTAGGGTTAAGGTCTCTGCTCTTTCATTACAATTTGTATTATCCTAAACTTAGATTTAGTTGCTTTAACTATACACTGGGGATCCCAATAATATAAAAATCGCTATGTGGATTAAATGGCAAAGTTTATTTAATGACCATGAATATAGTGATGTGGTTTTACATTTGAATTAGGTGCTAATTTAATGTGCTTAATGATCATTTAAACTGGTCAATATTAACTCCATTTTATAGATTACAAAATCAAGCTGAGGAATAGAGAAATTGAGCATCTTGTTCAAGGTCTTACAACAAGTAAGTGACAGAGCCAGAATTCAAACCCAGTTGGTCTGGTAGCAGAATCTAATTCTTCAATATGCGAGATTGCTTCTCAGAAACACGGCAGACATCTGGCACTTAGTAAGAGATTAACAAATTTTATTGATTGTTAGAGTTTGATTTGTGTTATTCTTTCATACAACTGTGAAAGCAGGTGTTGTGCCATATGATTTCTTTTGTGCTTTTACACATAGTATCCGTACACAAAAGAAAGTGCAAGTAACAGCTTCTTTATCTGATGAATAGTGAACCTACGTACTAGCTAGAGAGGTGGGATGAGCCTGAATGAGATTCCAGTTTTTCTCACCCCTGGGTCAGCTTTCTCTCATATCAAAAGCCACTTCTTTATTGAGCATTGTGCCAAGTTCCCTAAGAAGACAAGGGAGGTAATATTAAAGGACACTCTGTCTTCAAAAGGCTTAAGACAGACTGGAGGACAACAGCACAAGAAAAAGCTATGTGACAATAGAAGAGAGCAGAGAATCCCTAAAAGGTGGAGCAAACTGGAGTGCTATAATGGAATTTCAGAAAAAGATAAATTTAAAGTGCTCTAGGCTTTAAAAAAAAAAAAATTGCAGAATTTTGGATGTAAAGATTTTTTGTTTGTTTGTTTTGTTTTGTTAAATCCTGTATTTAAAATGCACCTACTAGGTGTCAGACATTGTGGTGGATGCTTTATATACAGTTACGTATTATTAACTCACAAGTCTGTGGAGAAATGTTAGTGATGTATCTTAGTTTTGACAGCTGGATTAAAGCTCCCATTTACAGATCACACTGTTAATATCTGGTAGAAATAAATTTAAATTCACTCTTCCAGTTCTAAAACCTGAGTTATTTCATGTGAAAACACAAGAGAGGGAAGGACATTATATATCCAGAGCAGCATAAAAGTTGAAAGCACAGAAATCAGAGTGACAGACAGAACAAATGACAGACTTGGGGGAGGGAAATCTGTTTCATTTTAAACAGAGAATGCTTCTTATAGAGCAAGACAAAAACAAAATTATCTAGAAATTGTTCTCTTTAAAACGATTTGATTAATAACTGATATTTTCTGTTGTTTATGTATTATCTCTTTCTATCCAAAACTGTCTCCTGGAAAGAGTGACCTTTTCTATCTTCTTTGTTTCTATGTCCACATTATCTAAAATAATGGTTTTGCTCTAGAAGGCAAACAGTGTATATTGTAAAATATGTGTGTTATAGACTGAAAGGAAGAATAAATGTCAGACATGCAAATTTATTAATAAAAATCGCTTAGAAAATTTTGGTAGCATAGGGTAATTAATTTAAAATATAACATTAAACATGAAAATACATGCAAGAAAAATACATATGAATTATTGAATTTAGTCATATAACACATTCTTCTACTTATTTTTATTCATTAAATACTTATTTATAGAGTACATAATAAATATGAAGTATTAAATTAAGATCTATGGATTCAATACAAAAATAAAATACTCTTCTTGTCAAATACTTTTTCTGATTATTTGAGGAATACCAACATATGAGTGATTCATAGTTTTTATGAAATTGAAATACATACAAGGGCAGATAATACACGTGATCAATTGCTCCACTGCTTCATGAAGATTAGCAGCAGTTTTTGTGTAAAATACAAGTTCTGTACTATCTTAGTCTCATAAATTTAATTGGTGCTAGGACAACTCAATAGCATCTTAGGGTTTATTAATCTTAATTCACTTAAAAATTTGTATTGTGACCTTACCTACCAAATATTATACACTGTTTCAGTAACAATAGCATCAACTATAGAATCTTGTCTTCATAAAACTTACGTTCTAGTAGAAAGAAGACAGTTAATACATACATGAGATCTTCAGTTTTAATAAAATATATATTTCCTTGCTTTGTGCAAAAGGTCTAGACGCCATGACAGTCTAGTATCAATGATAACTGCTGGTGTCCAGATATAATTTCTAAGTATTATTATTATTTTCCGTTTTTAGTAAAAGGGATGAAGAAACCTTGGAGAAAAAGCTGATTCCAGGTCATGGACAGAAAATGTACAAAATGAAGGTAGGATGTCAACAAGAAAACAAGGAACCTCTCACGAAGTCATTTTAAAGACATAGGGAGCCAACTCCCACTGACCAATTTTTGTTTCAGAAATGATGCCTTTAAATGAATAAAAAGCATACAGTGTATTTAAAAGCAAACAGCAGGCTTTAGCTGGAGGATGATGGCTTTACAGTGTTGTGCTGGTTTCAGCCATACAGAAATGCAAATCAGTCATGTATGCTACCTCCTCTTGAGCCTCTCTGGAGTAGTAGGAACAAAGCTCTTCAATGAAAGTTAAAATTGCTAGGAGAGTTGTTAATTATTCTGAAATTTGATAATTAAAGAGAAATTAATTAACCTTTTATCTTCTTTTTCCCATATGAATTCTATTTTAAGATAGCCAAATTACACCTAATGCATGAGGGGAAACTCATACTAGGAAGAATTCACAGAGAGGTGGAATCAAGATTGAGTAGTAGGAGGGCAGTTAGCTTATCTCCTTACATGAATACATCAAAATTACAACTGCAAATAGATCCCCTGGAGAATGGAATGGCTAGGGACTGATATGCAAAGTAGGAAGTCAGGAGATACCAGAAGTAACAGGCAAGTTTGGTGATGGAGACCAAATGAAACAGGGAAAAGGCTAACATAGTTATGCGAAGAGAATGGACTGGTCATAGCAAACTCACTCTTCGAATAACAGAAGAGATGACTCTACACATGGACATCACCAGATGGCCAGTATCAAAATCATATTGATTATATTCTTCGCAGCTGAAGATGGAGAAGCTCTATACAGTCAGCAAAAAGAAGACTGAAAGCTGACTGTGGCTCAGATCATGAATTCCTCATTGCAAAATTCAGACTTAAATTGAAGAAAGTAGGGAAAACCACTAGACCATTCAGGTATGACCTAAATCAAATCACTTATGATTATACAGTGGAAGTGAGAGATAGATTAAAGGGATTAGATCTGATAGACAGAGTGCCTGAAGAACTATGGATGGAGAATCAGGAAATTGTACAGGGAACAGTGATCAAGACCATCCCCAAGAAAAGAAATGCAAGAAACAAAATGGATGTCTGGGGAGGCCTTACAAATAGCTGAGAGAAGAAGAGAAGCTAAAGACAAAGGAGAAAAGGAAAGATATATCCATTTGAATGCAGAGTTCCAAAGAATAGCAAGGAGAGATAAGAAAGCCTTCCTCAGCGATCAATGCAAAGAAATAGAGGAAAACAATAGAATGAGTAAGACTAGAAATCTCTTCTGAGAATGCAATGACACCCCACTCCAGTACTCTTGCCTGGAAAATCCTATGTTCAGAGGAGCCTGGTAAGCTGCAGTCCATGGGGTTGCTGAGTCAGACACGGCTGAACGACTTCACTTTCACTTTTCACTTTCATGCATTGGAGAAGGAAATGGCAACCCATTCCAGTGTTCTTGCCTGGAGAATCCCAGGAACGGGGGAGCCTGGTGGGCTGCCATCTATGGGGCGCACAGAGTTGGACACGACTGAAGCGACTTAGCAGCAGCAGCAGCAGAACACTCTTCAGGAAATTTAGAGTTACCAAGGGAACATTTCATGCCAAGATGGGCACAGTTAGGGACAGAAATGGTATGGACCTAAAGGAGCAGAAGATATTAAAAAGAGGTGGCAAGAATACCCAGAAGAATTATACAAAAAATATCTTAATGACACAGATAACCATGATAGTGGTTATTAATCACTAACCTAGAGTTAGGCATCCAGGACTGTAAAATCAGTGGGCCTTAAGAAGCATCACTATGAAAAAGCTAGTGGAGGTGATGGAATTCCAGTTGACCTATTTCAAATCCTAAACGATGATGCTGTTAGAGTGCTGCACTCAATATGCCAGCAAATTTGAAAAACTCAACAGTGGCCACAGTACTGAGAAATGTTAGTTTTCATTCCAATCCCAAAGAAGGTTAATGCCAAAGGATGTTCAAACTATTGTACAATTGGACTTATTTCACACAGCAAAGTGATGCTCAAAATTCTTCAAGCTAGACTTCAAAAGTACATGAACTGAGAACTCACAGATGTTCAAGCTGAATTTAGAAAAGTCAGAGGAACCAGAGATCAAATTGCCAACATCCACTGGATCATAGAAAAAGCAAGAATAGAATTCAAGAAATACATCTACTTCTGTGTTGTTAGCTGCGCCAAATCTTTTGACCTGTGGAACAACATAAACTGTGGAAAATTCTTAAAGATGTGGGAATGCCAGTCCACCCTACCTGCCTCCTGAGAAATCTGAATGCAGTTCAAGAAGCAGCAGTTAGAACCAGGCATAGAACAATGCACTCCCTCCAAATTGGAAAAAGAGTATGTTAACGCTGTATATTATCACCCTGCTTATTTAACATAAATGCAGAGTACATCATGCAAAATGCCAGGCTGGATGAAACACAAGCTGTAATCAAGATTGCAGGGAGAAATATCAACAACCTCAGATATGCAGATGACACCACCCTTATGACAGAAAGCAAAGAGGATCTAAAGGGCCTATTGATGAAGGTGAAAGAGGAGAGTGAAAAAGCTGGCTTAAAACTCAACACTCAAAAAACTAGAATCATGGCATCTGGCCCCATCAGTTCATGACAAATAGAAGGGGAAAGAATCGAGACAATGACAGACTTTATTTTCATGGACTCCAAAATCACTTCAGATTATGGCTGCAGCCGTGAAATCAAAGTACACTTTCTCCTTGAATGAAAAGCTATGAACAAACTAGACAACATATTAAAAAAACAGAGACATTACTTTTCCAACAAAAGTCCATCTTGTCAAAGCTATATTTTTTCCAATAGTCCTTTATGGATGTGAGAGTTGAACCATAAAGATAGCTGAGCACTGAAGAATTAATGCTTTTTAACTATGGTTTTATAGAAGACTCTTGAGAGTCCCTTGGGGTGTAAGGAAATCCAAGCAGTCAATCCTAAAGGAAATCAGTCCTAAATATTCATTAGGACTGATGCTGAAGCTGAAGCTCTAATACTTTGGCCATCTGATATGAAGAACTGACTCATTTGAAAAAACCCTGGTGCTGGGAAAGATTGAAGGCAGGAGAAGAAGGGGATGACAGAGGATGAGATGGTTAGATGGCATCACAGATTCAAAGGACATGAGTTTGAGTAAGCTCCTTGAGTTTGTGATGGGCAGGGAAGCTTGATGTGCTGCAGTTCATAGAGTCGCAATGAGTCAGACATAACTGAACCACTGAACTGAACTGAACAACTACATATAAATCAACCAATGAAACAGAGTTATCTTTAAAGCAGAACAAGAAAATTTTAAAACATAAAATTATCTCTCTACCCACTTCCCTGGTGGTCCTAGGAACGATATGTATGAATTTCTGAAGACTCGGGTTTCCACTGAAGGCAAAGTGGTTTAGATCCTTGGTGAGAGAAGTTTTGCATGCAATGATGTATGACCAAAAAAAAAAAAAAAGTCTCTCTGCTCATTTGAACTGCTACTCCATCATCTTTAATGTGCCTGTGAATATTCATTGTACATATATATCTATAAACTGAATCCCTTAGAAGACATACAAATACCTATTCACCAAAAAAAAAAAAAAAAAAAAGCAATTTCCTCTCACTGTCAGTAAGGTTGACATTTCTTACTAAATCTTGTAAGAAGCATGACAACTCACTACTTAACTTGCTAGATTATGTAACCTATCAATACTTTACTTTGGTATATAACTCTTTGTCTTGAAAACTTACATAACTATGCCTTGTTCTCTAATAGGTAGAACAGTGCTCAGAGCTTTCTTAAAGACTGTTTTACCAGTTATATTTCTCATGTTGGCTTGAATTAAAATTTCCTTGTCTTTATTTGATTATTTATTAAATTTTGTTGACACAGCTGTCACTGAAAATGACCTGAAGCAGAACAGCTCTTCTACAACAATGGCTATATAGACATAACACATGGAGTCTGGTAGGAGGGGAGGGAAAATCATGTAGTTGACCTCAGTCTATGCAAGTGACCGTGAATAAGAGAGAAGTATCACAGCCTTGAGGGATCCTCTCTGGGTAGTGAAGGATTTGAGCCATGTCTTAGGCATCTCAGTCCTGCAGTCTGAAACTGGGAAGACAAACACCCTTAGCTGATTTGAAGTCCAGTGGGGCTTACTGGAGAGTTCTAAATAACCAAGACACTGCTCTTAAAGTGCATTCACAAACTTGTTTTTCCTCATCCCAGTGTAGAAACAACAGGCTGAAAACCACCTTGTACTCTGCCTAACTTTCTACCACCACCCCAGGACATACTCCAGAGTGCAACAGCTTCTGCTCCAGACCCTCCTGCTCAGGCACTGCTCTCTGCTAGTTTTGTGGCTACCATTGCCAGTGACAGTGTGGAAACTTGGAGGGAACAGAGCCAACTCCTGCCCCAGCTCTGTTTCTGACCAGAGCAGAGGCAGCCATTGCCAGCACATGCATTAGTGCACACACACTGGAGGAAGCAAAACTAGCTTCAGGCAGAAGGTGCCATTACTGACTTACAGGTTCATGCACAAACTTGGGAGGGAGTGGAAGCAGCTCCAGGGAAGAGCTTACCATTGTAGACACACATGTTCATGTCCTCATGTGGAAAATGGCAGATCTAGTTCAGTTATATGGATCCAAATCTCTGGCCCCAATATAACTTCTATCCAAGGTGTGTACATAGAGTAGCAAAGAACCGAACATAACTGAGCAACTAACACACACGTACACACAAGCTGTGTATTCAAGGGAAATAGACAAACTAAGAAGTGCAGCCCCAAGACCACAGACCTGGCCATGACCTGAATTGAGGCAGACATTACCATAATACACTCAAAAAACCCAACTCTTTCATAGATCCTGTTCTAGCACTTTGGGACCAATCTCTATGCCCAATAAGCCAAAGAGCATAAGATAAGCCCTCACTAGCTCTGGCTCTGTCTACAGTCTCTCCAAACTCTGCCCTCTATCAACCAAGGCAATAGCTGCAAGTACACCACAGGGAAAGATGCAGGCCATGCTCACTTTAGACTTAGCTTTGGTTTCTCATTGTTAATGTATAGTAATGCAAGGGATTCCTGCATGTTAATTTTATATCCTGCAACTTTATTATATTCATTGATTAACTCTAGTAATTTTCTGGTAAAGTCTTTAGGGTTTTCTATTTAGAGGATCATGTCATCTGCAAACAGTGAGATTTTTGCGTCTTCTTTTCCTAACTGGATTCCTTTCTTTTTTCTCCTTTTCTTTTTCTGTTCTGATTGCTGTGGTCAAAACTTCCAAAACCATGATGAACAGTAGTGGTGAGAGTGGACACCCTTGTCTTGTTCCTGACTTTAGGGGAAATGCTTTCAATTTTTCACCATTGAGGATAATGTTTGCTGTGGGGTTGTCATATATAGCTTTTATTATGTTGAGGTATGTTCCTTCTATTCCTACTTTCTGGAGAGTTTGTATCATAAATGGATGTTGAATTTTGCCAAAGGCTTTTTATGTATCTATTGAGATAATCATATGGTCTTTATCTTTCAATTAGTTAATGTGGTGTATTGCATTGATTGATTTGTGGATATTGAGAAAACAGAAAGAGAAATTAAGGAAACAATACCATTCACCATTGCAACAAAAAGAATAAAATACTTAGGAGTATATCTACCTAAAGAAACAAAAGACCTATACATACAAAGCTATAAAACAATGATGAAAGAAATGAAAGAGGACAAAAATAGATGGAGAAATATACCATGTTCATGGATTGGAAGAAACAATATTGTGAAAATGAGTATACTACCCAAAGCAATCTATAGATTCAGTGCAAACCCTATCAAGCTACCAACGGTATTTGTCACAGAACTAGAACAAATGACTTCACAATTTGTATGAAAATACAAAAAACCTCAAATAGCCAGATCAATCTTGAGAAAGAAGAATGGAACTGGAAGAATCAACCTGCCTGACTTCAGTCTTTACTACAAAGCCACAGTCCTCAAGACAGTATGGTACTGGCACAAAGACAGAAATATAGATCAATGGAACAGAATAGAAAGCCCAGAGATAAATTCACATACCTATGGACAACTTATCTTTGACAAAAGAGGCAAGAATATACAATGGAAAAAAGACAACCTCTTTAACAAGTGGTGCTGGGAAAACTGGTCAACCACTTGTAAAAGAATGAAACTAGAACACTTTCTAACACCATACACAAAAATAAACTCAAAATGGAGCAAAGATCTAAATGTAAGACCAGAAACTATAAAACTCCTAGAGGAGAACATAGGCAAAACACTCTCCAACATAAATCACAGCAAGATCCTCTATGACCCACTCCCAGAATATTGGAAATAAAAGCAAAAATAAACAAATGAGACCTAATTAAACCTAAAAGCTTTTGCACAACAAAGGAAACTATAAGCAAGGTGAAAAGACAGCCTTCAGAATGGGAGAAAATAATAGCAAATGAAGAAACAGACAAAGGATTAACCTCAAAAATATACAAGCAACTCCTGAAGCTCAATTCCAGAAAAATAAATGACCCAATCAAAAAATGGGCCAAAGAAGTAAACAGACATTTCTCCAAAGAAGACATACAGATGGCTAACAAACACATGAAAAGATGCTCAGCATCACTCATTATAAGAGAAATGCAAATCAAAACCACGATGAGGTACACGCCAGTCAGAATGGCTGCTATCCAAAAGTTTACAATCAATAAATGCTGGAGACGGTGTGGAGAAGAGGGAACCCTCTTACACTGTTGGTGGGAATGCAAACTAGTATAGCCACTATGGAGAACAATGTGGATATTTCTTAGAAAAACTGGAAATAGAACTGCCATATGACCCAGGAATCCCACTTCTGGGCATACACACCCAGGAAACCAGCACTGAAAGAGACACGTGCACCCCAATGTTCATTGCAGCACTGTTTATAATAGCCAAGGCATGGAAGCCACCTAGATGCCCATCAGCAGATGACTGGATAAGAAAGATGTGGTATATATACACAATGGAATATTACTCAGTCATTAAAAATAATACATTTGAATTATTCAAATAATACATTTGAATAATACATTTGGATTAAACTGGAGGCCATTATACAGAGTGGAGTAAGCCAGAAAGATAAATACCGATACAATATACTAATGCACATATATGTAATTTAGAAAGATGGTAACGATAACAGTATATGCAAGGCAGAAAAAGAGACACAGATGTATAGAACAGACTTTGGACTCTATGGGAGAAGGCGAGGGAAGGATGATCTGAGAGAATAGCATCAAAACATGTATATTATCAAGTGTGAAAGAGATTGCCAGTCCAGGTTGGACGCATGAGACAAGTGCTCAGGGCTGGTGCACTGGGATGACCCAGAGGGATGGTATGGGGAGGGAGGTGGGAGGGGGGTTCAGGATGGGAAACACATGTAAATCCATGGCTGATTCATGTCAATGTATGGCAAAAACCACTACAATATTGTAAAGTAATTAGTCTCCAACTAATAAAAATAAATTAAAAAAAAAAAAAATACTCAGCTCTCACATCAAGCCATAAGACACATACAGATTACCTCGGGATACTCCAGGGCAAACCTTCAAGAGTAGCAGGATTTGCTATTCACCTAATTTCATAGAAACAGGAAAGTTAAACAAAATGAGAAGACAGAGAACCATGTTTTAAAAGAAAGAATAAGAAAAAACCCTAAGGAAACAGAGATAATTTGCCTAGTGGAGAGTTAATAATAACAATAAGACCTCTAACTGAATTAGAGAGAAGGATAGATAAACACAGGGTTTAAAGACAGAATAGAAAATATAAAATAGATGCATTCAGAGCTGAATAACACAATAACTAAAACAAAAAATATAAAACAGAAGAAAATAACAGCCTTAATAATACACATAGGATATCTGAATGATAGAATAGTGGCAAACACCTAATAAAAATAACAAAAAGAAATATTTTTTAGAAAGATAATAGCTTATGGAACCACTGGGATAACATCAAGCATACTAATACATATTATAGAGTTCCGAGAGAGAGAAGAATGTTGAAAATATGCTTGATAAAATTATGGAAGAAAACTTTCTGAACCTGAAGAAGAAAAGAAAATGACTCCTAGTTTAAAACAAGTATAGTTACAAATGAACATTTATGAACTCCAATGTAACCACAAATCAAAAAGCTATAATATATACACAAAAATTGATATAGTAATATAAACAAAATATTAAAGAAAATAAACCACAAGGAAATAGATTAAAATAAGAAGAAAAATACAGAGAAGAGTTACATAAATAATCAGAAAACAAGTAGCAAAATGTCAATAAGTGCATATCTATTAAAAACTGTTTTAAGTGTCAATGGAATAAATGCTCCAAACAAAAACCACAGGTGATTGACAAGGAAAAAACAAAAAGCAAAGAAAAACTAATTCTCCATTCTGCCCACAAAAGACTAACTTAAGATCAAGAGAAACAGAGAGATTGTTAGTGAGGGAATAGAAAAAATATTCCTTCCAAATGGAAATTAAACCAAAGCAATTCTTATATCAGAAAATATAGACTTTAAAACAAGTATAAACATTCAAATAGAATATTATAGGTGCTGGCTGACAGTAAGCTTTCATGCCTTGGTTCTTTTCCATAAGACCTTTAAATTTACTAGAGACTCAATGTGGAGAGGTAAGATATGATGGCAAGGAGTAAGACCCTGAGATCACTTTTTCTCATGGGCACACCCAAATCACAATTATCTGCAAAATAACCATTCATGAAAAGGAACAGAACCTACCAAAAATATCTAGAAATTGTGATATAAAGAAACTACCTTACAATGGGTAGGAGGGATACACTTGCAGAAGTCCTATATATCTAAGGAAGGGACCCCTCAAAAAGGAGAAAAATTACACTGCAGAGCTTCTCCAAAAGGAGATAGAAATGTGAGCCCCAGGTTGGGGTCGGTTGGGGGTCCTGCATTCGGAAGATGAGCTGCCAGAGTGTTTGCCTTTGAGGGCAAACAGGCTTACTTTTGAGTGTCCCAGTGGGCTCAGGGAAAGAGAGATTTCACTTAAAGGATGCACTCAAAATCTCACATGCTTTGGGAACCAGAGCAGAAAGAGTAATCTGAGAGAAACCCATATCAGACCTACCTCTTGATCTCCGAGAGTCATCTGGAAAAGCAGGAGTCAACTGCAGCTCACTGTGAGAATTAGACGTTGTAGGACATTTTTTTCTGGTAGCGCGTTCTACCAAGTGAACACTGGAGCTAGCAGGTGCCATTGTGTAATCCCCCCTCTAGCTTATTAGCACCAAGATCTGGCCCCACACAACAGCCTGTAGGCGCCAGTGCTAGGATGTCTCAGCACACAAATTTAACTGGACAAGGACACAGCACCACTGCATCATTACGCAGGATGACTTAGGACCCCAGAGTCAACAGTAGCCTCTGCTTCCCAGAGGGCTCAGGACCCAGTTCCACCCACTATTGGGCAGGCACCAGTCTCAGAATCTTGTGAGTTCTAGGTCCTGCCCCCCTTCCCAGGGAACCTGCTATAGCTTTGAGATGAGCCTCACCCAACAGGGGCAAACAACAGACTCAAAAAAACCTCAAGTCTGCAGGCTGCTGACTCAGCCTGACATTTAGCAGGACAGATACTGCCTTGGGATGAGTTGGGCCTTGGCCCTGACAACTAGCAGAATAACACAAGTTTTGGGACACCCCAGACCATTTATCCTGTACTGATAAAGGCAAACATATAGTAAAAGTAGAAAATCATTCACAAAAAACTATTAGGCCAAAAGTAGCTAAATCATTGATACCCAGAGTAAGAAATTAAGGGATACACAAAACAATTAAATGTAAAATATGTTACCAAAAACAGTAATCATGAGTGGAGGAGAGTATAAATGCAGGACTGTTAAAATGTGTTATAAAGTAAGAGAAGAGCAACTTAAAAAAACAAATGAGCAAACAAACAAAAAACTATATATGTGGTATATATCATACACCAATAATCTAAAATAGATACCCACACAAAAATGAAAATGAAATCTAAACATAACCCAAAAGATTCATCAAATCACAAGATAAGAAAACAAAAGAAGAACAAAAAATAGCTAGGAAAACAACCCCCAAACAATTATCAAAATAACAATAAAAGGATGAATATCAATAATTACATCAAATATAGAGGGACCAAATGATCCAATCAAAAAATACAAAGTGACTCAATGGATATAAAACATATGTATATTCACTGCCTACAAGAGACTCACTTCAGATCTAAAAACATAGGCAAACTGAGAGAAAAAGGATCAAAAAGGATATTTTATGCAGATTGAAATCATAAGAAAGCTGAACTAGCAATATTTATCCCAAAGAAAATAGATATTAAAAATTACTTTTACAAGAGATAAAGAAGGGCATTATACAATGATAAAGGGATCAGTTCAAGAAGATGATATAACTAATATAAATGTATATGTAGCAAACAAAGGAGCACTAAAATACATAAACAAATATTAATAGACATAAAGGAAGAAACTAACAGTAATGCAATAATATTAGTGGAATTTAATAATCTACTTTCATCAATAGATCAACAATACACAAATTCAGTTAAAAAAAATCAAAAGGTACATTAAACCAGATGAATTTAATAAATATACATAGGATACTCCATGCAAAAGCACCAGAATGCATAGTTTTATAATGTGCACATAGAGCATCCTCCATGATAAATCACATGTTAGGTTGCAAAACATGCCATGCCAAATTTACAGTTTAAATCAGATCAAGCACTTTCCCAACTATAAAGTTATAAGACTAGAAATTGATTGCAAGAAAAATAATTCAAAAATCACAAAGAAGTTTCATCTAACAACACAGAAGTTTATTTAAGAAACTCTTATGAACAGCTATCTGTCAATAATTTGACAACCAAAAATAAATGGAAAAGTGTTTAGAAATGTTCACTTTCCCAAGAGTGAATCAGAGAAATAGAAAATATGAAAAAAACAAAAAACAAAAAACAAAAAAACAACAACAAACAGTTACCAGTAATGGTATTGAATCAGTAATTTAAAAACTTCCAAAAAACACAAATCTAGGGCCAGATGGCTTCACAGTTCAATTCTATTAAACAATTAGAGATAAATTAACATCTATTCTTCTCAAGCTATTCCAAAATATTTTTGAAAAATGAACACTTCCAAATGCATTCCACTATGTCAGCATTACCCTGATACCAAAACCAAGCAATCATAAAAAAGTAAAATAACAGGCCAATATATTTGAAGAACATAGATGCAAAATCCTCATCAAATTATTACCAAACCAAATCTAACAATACACTAAAAGAATCATATACCTTAATCAAGTAAGATTTATCCCAGCAATGGAAGAATCTGTCAATATTTACAAATGAATTTATGTGATACATCACATTAATAAATTAATACATGTCATATAATCAATTCAATAAATATGGAAAAAGCTTTATACAAAGTTCAATATCCATTTATATATGTAAAAGGGGTAGTTTAAAAGGAGAGGGGTTGTTCTAAATCAAAGAAGAATTTATAAAAAATTTAGATATAGCCAGATACAAACAGTATGCCTGATTTAGATTCTAATTTATATAAATCAGTTATAAAAATGCATTTTTCAAAATAAATAATGAACTGACTATAACTTAAAGAATTAAATAAATATTTTTGAACTATAATGACATAAATGATTAACTTTATACATTTATATAAATATATAAACTTTACATCTATCTGCTTTGAAAACTTCCATAGACTTTTAGACATTTACATACCTTGAAGGTTTACATTTGAATAACTGCAATTATTATTATTGACTATTTGTGCTTGTGTGTGTGTGTTAATGATAACACATTCTGACAATTAGCAACCTAATATACATGTATACACATTTTTTTTCTTTTAAATAGTTTTGCTAACTACCTCTAAAATGTCTTTGATAGAAAATCTTTTTTAAATGTAAGGATTTTCCTGGATGATACTTATTTTCCCTACCTCAAACATGGAAGTAGCCAACCTGCAAGGAACTCTGATAGAGACAAAATTATTGCAGCTGTGGATTTATTATCAGCTACCTGTTCAGATACTTGTTATAATGTTTTACATGATATTCAGGGTAGAATGAAGTATGATATATCAACAATTCTTGAGATGAAATTTTCTTTTTCTTCAAAAGAGCCAGAATTTCACATTCATGTTCCAATTTAATCTTATTTCTTTTGATCTTGTTCTAATGTAAGAAGTAATTTCCTCTTTTTTGCTTTCTTTGATACATCAAGTTACACTGATATCATAATATATTAAGGTATATATTTATGCTGGTGCCTTCTCCCAAACTTAGGAGTATTCATTTATTTATTCATTGATTTCCTAGTTTACTATTTTATATCTGGCTTAATCATCTCAGAAAATGCTAACAAATTTTACATATCCAGGTCATATTTTTTTTCCCTCATGATTGCTTAAATACTAATGCTTAAAAATAAAAATAGATCTCAACCTCCCTCTAAGCTTAAAAAAATTTTTCAGAGACAAAAATCACCTAAATTGTTACAACAAATTCCAAATGGTTAAACCAAAACAATGGATAAAATGAAACAATCTAATACAAAACTTTGATATTTTGTAGAAAACAGTCTTTTAAATGAGTGTAACTCTCTGAATTTCTAGCTAGTTTGCCTGAATATTTCACTGCACTAAAATCAACTACGTAAATGTATTTATATTTTATTTTATTATGTGACCCATATATTAAAATTTAATTAAGAATGACACAATGTATACCCAATGATAGTAATAACAAGAAGGAAAACCATCTTAATCTTTTCAAAATTGATTAAAATATTTCAACAAAATGCTTTCTGTGACCTAAATATTCCATAAGGTCCAGTTCAAAAAAGACAGCATTATACATGGAAATAACATATTGATTAGGAAGCCAGTATGCCTTGCTCTCTGCCTGAGTCTATGTTGGGGAATGATCGGTTATCCTCTTAAGCTAAGAATGCAGTACTTGGAAGTATTTCCTTCTGGAAGTCAGTAGCACAATTTCTATTTCTATCGGTTGTGAATGATACTTTATCCACTCCTCAATGCTTTCTCTTAGCTTGATTGTATCTGGACTGACTGGGCAGAGTTTGGCCTAAGGGCTTCATCACCTTGACTCTGCCACCCACTCTCCTTACTTTCAGAATGCCAAAAGTCTTCATATCACATTAAGTAATTTTGATATTTTATAAATAAATTTGTATATATAACTGAACAGCTATTGTTTCATTTAGGTTTTCTGTCTTCAACTCTCACTAGAGATTATCAGTTTCTCCACTCATTGTCTTAGTCAAATTGTTAATAGAAGCCAAGACATTGTGCTTGGGTTCACTTGTCTTGGCTTGGTCATCTTCATTTGTCCAACGAGATCAACTGAATGGTATGTGTGAGCAGTTGTCAAATTCTGCTGATCCACTGATAACGCTCCTTCAGAAACAACTTTCAGATTCTCAGGTCTCCCTCTGAACATCTCACTCTTTTCACAGACTTTCAACAGCACTTCTTAAGTGAATACTAAATGGATTCTAAAGGGAGTGGCTTCATTATTATTACACTGCTAGGGGCAATCTTCAGTGCTGCTTTCTGAGAGAACTGTTCTAGATGAACGGAGAGAGATAAAACATGGGCTCTATAGGTAGATATACTCCTAAGTATTTTATTCTTTTTGTTGCAATGGTGACTGGTATTGTTTCCTTAATTTCTCTTTCTGTTCTTTCATTGTTAGTATATAGGAATGCAAGGGATTTCTGTGTGTTAATTTTATATCCTGCAACTTTACTATATTCGTTGATTAGCTCTAGTAATTTTCTGGAAGAGTCTTTAGGGTTTTCTATGTAGAGGATCATGTCATCTGCAAACAGCGAGAGTTTCACTTCTTCTTTTCCTATCTGGATTCCTTTTACTTCTTTTTCTGCTCTGATTGCTGTGGCCAAAACTTCCAAGACTATGTTGAATAGTAGTGGTGAGAGTGGGCACCCTTGTCTTGTTCCTGATTTCAGGGGAAATGCTTTCAATTTTTCACCATTGAGGGTGATGCTTGCTGTGGGTTTGTCATATATAGCTTTTATTATGTTGAGATATGTTCCCTCTATTCCTGCTTTCTGGAGAGTTTTAATCATAAATGAGTGCTGAATTTTGTCAAAGGCTTTCTCTGCATCTATTGAGATAATCATATGGTTTTTATCTTTCAATTTGTTAATGTGGTGTATTACATTGATTGACTTGCGGATATTAAAGAATCCTTGCATTCCTGGGATAAAGCCCACTTGGTCATGGTGTATGATTTTTTTTAATATGTTGTTGGATTCTGTTTGCTAGAATTTTGTTAAGGATTTTTGCATCTATGTTCATCAGTGATATTGGCCTATAGTTTTCTTTTTTTGTAGCACCTTTGTCTGGTTTTGGAATTAGGGTGATGGTGGCCTCATAGAATAAGTTTGGAAGTTTATCTTCTTCTGCAATTTTCTGGAATAGTTTGAGTAAGATAGGTGTTAGCTCTTCTCTAAATTTTTGGTAGAATTCAGCTGTGAAGCCATCTGGTCCTGGGCTTTTGTTTCCTGGAAGATTTTTGATTACAGTTTCGATTTCCTTGCTTGTGATGGTTCTGTTAAGATCTTCTATTTCTTCCTGGTTCAGTTTTGGAAAGTTATACTTTTCTAAGAATTTGTCCATTTCATCCAAGTTGTCCATTTTATTGGCATAGAGCTACTGGTAGTAGTCTCTTATGATCCTTTGTATTTCAGTGTTGTTTGTTGTGATCTCACCCTTTTCATTTCTTATTTTGTTAATTTGGTTCTTCTTTCTTTGTTTCTTAATGAGTCTTGCTAGTGGTTTGTCAATTTTGTTTATTTCTTCAAAGACCCGTACATAGAAAACTATAAAACACTGATGAAAGAAATCAAAGAGGACACAAACAGATGGAGAAACATACCGTGTTCATGGATTGGAAGAATCAATATTGTGAAAATGGCTATTCTATCCAAAGCAATCTATAGATTCAATGCAATCCCTATCAAGTTACCAACGGTATTTTTCACAGAACTAGAACAAATAATTTCACAATTTGTATGGAAATACAGAAAACCACGAATAGCCAAAGTAATCTTGAGAAAGAAGAATGGAACTGGAGGAATCAACCTGCCTGACTTCAGACTCTACTACAAAGCCACAGTCATCAAGGCAGTATGGTACTGGCACAAAGACAGAAATATAGATCAATGGAACAGAATAGAAAGCCCAGAGATAAATCCACGAACCTATGGACACCTTATCGTTGACAAAGGAGACAAGGATATACAATGGAAAAAAGACAACCTCTTTAACAAGTGGTGCTGGGAAAACTGGTCAACCACTTGTAAAAGAATGAAACTAGATCACTTTCTAACACCATACACAAAAATAAACTCAAAATGGATTAAAGATCTAAATGTAAGACCAGAAACTATAAAACTCCTAGAGGAGAACATAGGCAAAACACTCTCCGACATAAATCTCAGCAGGGTCCTCTATGACCCACCTCCCAGAATATTGGAAATAAAAGCAAAAATAAACAAATGGGACCTAATGAAACTTAAAAGCTTCTGCACTACAAAGGAAACTATAAGTAAGTTGAAAAGACAGCCCTCAGATTGGGAGAAAATAATAGCAAATGAAGAAACAGACAAAGGACTAATCTCAAAAATATACAAGCAACTCCTGAAGCTCAATTCCAGAAAAATAAATGACCCAATCAAAAAATGGGCCGAAGAACTAAACAGACATTTTTCCAAAGAAGACATGCAGATGGCTAACAAACACATGAAAAGATGCTCAACATCACTCATTATCAGAGAAATGCAAATCAAAGCCACAATGAGGTACCATTACACGCCAGTCAGGATGGCTGCTATCCAAAAGTCTACAAGCAATAAATGCTGGAGAGGGTGTGGAGAAAAGGGAACCCTCTTACACTGTTGGTGGGAATGCAAACTAGTACAGCCACTATGGAAAACAGTGTGGAGGTTTCTTTAAAAACTGGAAATAGAACTGCCATATGACCCAGGAATCCCACTTCTGGGCATACACACTGAGGAAACCAGATCTGAAAGAGACACGTGCACCCCAATGTTCATCACAGCACTGTTTATAATAGCCAGGACATGGAAGCAGCCTAGATGCCCATCAGCAGATGAATGGATCAGGAACTTGTGGTACATATACACCATGGAATATTACTCAGCCGTTAAAAGAATTCATTTGAATCAGTTCTAATGAGATGGACGAAACTGGAGCCCATTATACAGAGTGAAGTAAGCCAGAAAGATAAAGAACATTACAGCATACTAACACATATATATGGAATTTAGAAAGATGGTAATGATAACCCTATATGCAAAACAAAAAGAGACACAGAAGTACAGAACAGACTTTTGAACTCTGTGGGAGAAGGTGAGGGTGGGATGTTTCAAAAGAACAGCATGTATATTATCTATGGTGAAACAGATCACTAGCCCAGGTAAGATGCATGAGATGAGTGCTCGGGCCTGGTGCACTGGGAGGACCCAGAGGAGTCGGGTGGAGAGGGAGGTGGGAGGGGGGATCGGGATGGGGAATATGTGTAACTCTATGGCTGATTCGTGTCAATGTATGACAAAACCCACTGAAATGTTGTGAAGTAATTGGCCTCCAACTAATAAAATAAAATTAAACAAACAAACAAACAAACAAACAAAAAAAACATGGGCTCTAGATATGAGGACCATGAGCGAAGTCAGAACTCATTGAAATGGGGAGCTAATGCAGTATATCTATGTGAATCCTTATTCTGGTCCCTCTTGTCTGTGAATTTTCCTATGACTGTCTCTTCCAAATATCCTGTCAAGAGATAAGAGAGATACTAAATTCCTGTTACACCACTGCCTCTCTTTTCTCAAGCTTACATTACCATAAGTGAAGACTTTAAGCTGATAATCTAGAGAGTTTTGTTGAGGGAATAATGTAAGATTGTGTAGGGAGACAGGCTTTACTGGAAAACTAAAGGCAGCACAGTTGTTCAGGGCTCCCTGAATTGCTCAGGGCTTTGCTTTCTTATCCAGATGCAAGTTTAATTCAAGCTAGCAAGTACTTTTCTTGTCTTTGCCATTGTTTCCTGAGTGTGTGTCTACTTTGACAATCTCGGGAAGAAGGCACATGGGTATCTTCGACTTCGTTCAGAGTCTTGTTTCTTCTCTATTGACATATTGCTGTCTTAAAATTGCAAAGAGAATTACAATGCATACTAAAAGACACATATTAACAACAGGCTGTTTTTAAAAAGTTAGTTAAATGTTTTTATTATTAATATTCTTTCCAGATAAGTACTTTCCAAGAGGAATACCAGGATGATTCTGATGCAGCCCTCTGTTTTGGAAACATTCTATGCCAGGAAACTTAACATTTTAGAAGTAGAATAATCTATTGTTAAAATCTGATTGTAAGAAAGATACAAATCTGCATTCCATGTCTGCTAACTATTTAATTTCCATGTTTTTCAAGTTGACACTCTAATTTACAAATAATGTGTCTCTTATGTATTATCTTCAGGAGTACTTAAACTATTTCAGATAACTAGTTTATTTTTAGGCATTCTCTGTGTTAAATAACCTGTCATGTTCAAGTTCACATAGTTAAGTAAGATGTGAAATGAAAGCAGAAACAATGGTCATCTGACCCCTGGTCGGTGTTTTTTCTACAATTCTGAGATTTCCTTTAAAACTCCCAGCCTCCCCATTTGTTAGTTTAATAAAGATGGTCAGGTTTAAAAGGATTCTCTTGTAAGAGCCACCATTATTTTTCAAGGATAAGTCACAGCTAAGACTATGATCACTTCCTTGCTTGGGACTGAGGGCAAGAGAAGTGCTAGAGGAGCTGGCCTGTGACATGCTAGAACTCAGTTCTTGGCGACAATATTCAGGTTGTGACAATTTTGCTGTTTTTCCACTTCAAACTCAGCCCTGAGGTATAAGCTAAACCTGAAAGTTATTGAGTAAACAGTTCTTAAATTAGCTGAATTTGAATTACAAATGGCCACAAAAAAACTCTTTATTATTACTGTTTTTTTCTAGAAACTTAGAGTACAATTCAGAAAATGATCAGTAGCCTCTAATGAAGTATGCTTTCTGTTGGCTAATGAGCTGGAATTGGCTGACACCTCTCACTTAGTCCAGTGAGTACAGAATGGAAGGAGTTAGGTCAGAGTTCTACCTCTCTCTGAGAGATGGCTAAAGCAAATGCACCCTGTATCAATCAGAACACACACTGAGCTGCTAGATAAAGTCCAAATATCAGTGACTTGAACAAGCTAGAGTTTTATTTCTCACTCAGTTAAGAGGCTAAGCAGTTTCAGATTAAGTATTCCAAAGCTGATATATCAGGGCATTCGGGATCCAGGCTAGCTTCATTTTGTCATGGTTGAAAATGATTGCTTCAGCTTATGTCAACTTACTTTCATTTCATTCTGAAGGAACAGAACAAGGAAAAGGGGAAAGTATATTTCATACTTTTTAAGTATACCAACCAGAACTAGCTCACATAAATTTCACTAACTTCCCTTTGTATAAAACCTAACCATCTGGCCAAAGCTAGCTGCAAGAGAGCTGGCAGAAAAACTAAACAAACAAAAAATACAGAGTTTAGTTGGACTGCCATGTGCTCAATTGAAAACTCCATTATTATTAAAGTATAAGACATGGATATTGGAATGCTCATCACAGTCTCTTTCACAGCCTCTAAAAGTGCCTGAAAACTTACCCTTCACAATTTTAAGGGGTAGTAAGCTATAAAGTAGCCTTGCAACCCAAAGAAATCTTCCTATGTACTCTCATTATATCTATTCTGATCCCATTCCCATTTTCTGTATGAACTAACAACCGTGTTCTGATTCACCCATTATTTTGATGTCTACCTAGAAAAGCATGAATTTTTTACTCTCAAAAGTATCTCAGTTTGGCACATAAATGATATATTTACTTTATCAGGGGCCCTTGTACAACATCCTGCCCTATATTCCTTCCCTCCCTCCCCAGTTCCCAAGCTGTGAAAGAAAACTAGATTAGCTATCTATAGGAAAAAAAAAAAAAAAAAAAAAAATGAGGCACAAACTCCAGCTCCTACCAGAGAACCATGAACTTTTTATCAACAAAAAACTCATTTTATAGTTCTGGAATTAGCAGAAGCCCTTGCACATTAGTAGGCATCACAGGCCCCATCTTTGTTTTTTAATTTTTTTCTTGAGTTATAAAAATTGCCAAGTTTTAAGAAGGTAAGTCTTATATCAAAACTTTTATTGTATTTCTTCTTTCAAGTTGCATAGCTAGTGTAGTACATTTCTTTCTGACATCTACATTCAGTGTTAAACCTGTGAACTGTCATCCATTTGATGAAATATTCTTTAAATAACACCAGACCAAAATATTTTATATATACCATTTATAGCTGGCAGTATGTTTCATTATAATCTTGCCATTACTGCTGTACAACCACAGGAAGCCTTTGAACCACCAAAGGTAGTCTGTTAACATCATCATCACTGAAACATTTTCTCATATTATGTTGGGAATCATTGTCAGAATAAAAGTCAACATATGTAACAAAAAAATTGGAAGGAAAAGATATATACATCTTTTTGACCTCAGCTCTAAGCTTGGGAAAGTGACCAATGTGAAAATTGATGTGTTTATCTTTTATGCTAGGGTTATTAAAGGCAACCACTATGAAGCCTTTGAGATATTCCAAAGATTTTGAAAAGGGAGATATTCTGGACAGAAAATACATATTGAGTTATAAAACAAGAGAAAGAGACCTTAAAGGAATGTCACAGAAGAAAACCCCTGCATAGGTCACTGTCTTGTCTGGGCAAAAGGGCTTGCATACCTTAATGAATCTATGAGATATGCAGTGCAGGAGGACCACCCAAGATGAATGGGTCAAAGTAGAGAGTTCTGACAAAGTGTGGTCCACCAAAGGTAGGAGTGCCTATCCATTTCAGTATTCTTGCCCCAATAACCTCATGAACAGTATGAAGATGAGCCTCCTAGGTCAGAAGGTGTCCTATATGCTACTGGAGCAGAAGGAGATTACTAATAGCTCCAGAAATAAGGAAGCAAATGAGCCAAAGCAGAAATGATGTCAGTTGTGGGTCTGTCTGGTGGTGAAAGTAAAGTCCAATGTTTTGAAAAACGATATTGCATAGGAACCTGGAACATTAGTTCCATGAATCAAGGTAAATTGGATGTGATCAAAAGAAGGAAAGAGTGAACATCAACATCACAGGAATAAGTAAAATAAAATGGACAGGAATGGGAATGGGCAAACTTAATTCAGATGACCATTCTATCTACTACTTTGGGCAATAATCTGTTAGAAGAAATGAAATAACCCTCATATCCCAAAATGCAGTAATTTCGTGTAATCTCTAAAATTACATAATGATATCAGTTCATCTCTAAGGCAAACCATTCACTATCACAGTAATCCAAGTCCATGCCCAAACCACTGATGCCAAAGAGGCTGCAAGAGATCAATTCCATGAAGACTTGCAAGATCTCCTGGAACAAACACGAAAAAAGACGTCCTTTTCATTACTGGGGATTGGAATGCAAAAGTAGGAAGTTAAGATATACCTAGAGTAACAGACATATTTGGTCTTGGAGTACAAAATGAAGCAGGGCAAATGCTACCAGAGTTTTTGCTGTTTTTGTTGTTATTGGTTTTTCAAGAGAACACACTGGTCATAGCAAACACTCTTTTCCAACAACACAAGAGATGACTTTACACATGAATATCACCAAATGGTCAATACTGAAATCAGATGGATTATATTCTTTGTAGCCGAAGTGGATAAGTTCTACATAGTTGGCAAAAACAAAAGCTGTATCTGGCTGTGGCCCAGATCATCAGTTCCTTGTTGCAAAATTCAAGCTTAAATTGAAGAAAGTAGGGAAAACCATTGGCCATACAGGTATGATCTAAATCAAATCCCTTATGATTATACAGTGAGATGATGAAAAAATTCAAGAGACTAGATGTGGTAGACACAGTGCCTGAACATTTGTAGACAGAGGTTCCTAACATTGTATAGGAGGTAGTGGTCAAAAACATTCAAGAAAAAGAAATGCAAGAAGGAAAAGTGGTTGTCTGAGGAGACTTTACAAATAGCTGCAGAACAAAGAAAAGTGAAAAACAAGGGAGAAAGGGAAAGATACAAACAACTGAAAGTAGAGTTCCAGAGAATAGCAAGGAGAGATAAGAAGGCCTTCTTCAATGAACAATACAAAGAAGTAGAGGAAAACAGTAGATTGGAAAGACTAGAAATCTCTGAGAATATTGGAGAGATCAAGGGAATATTTTATGAAAGGAAGGGCATGATAAGGCATAGAAACTGTAAGGCTCTAACAGAAGCAGAAGAGATTAAGAAGAGTTGACAAGAATATACAAAAGAAATATGCATAAAGATATTAATGACCTAGATAACCAAGATGGTGAGGTTAACTCACTTGTAGCTAGACATCCTGGAGAGTGAAGTCAAGTGGACCTCAGGAAGCATTATTGCAAATAGACAGTAGAGATAATGGAATTCCAGCTGAGCTATATGAAATGCTAAAAGATAATGATGCTAAAGTGCTGCATTCAACATGTGAGCAAATTTGGAAAACTCAGCAGTGGCCAAAGTGGAAAAGATGAGTTTTAATTTCAATCCCAAAGAATGTCAATGCCAAGAATGTGCAAACTACTGTATTGTTGTATTCATCTCACATGCTAGTGAGGTTATGCTCAAAATCCTTTAAGTTAGGCTTCAACAGTATTTGAACTGAGAACTTCCAGGTGTACAAGATGGATTTGGAAAAGTCAGAAAAAACAGAGATCAAATTACAAACATTTGTTGGATCATAAAGAAAGCAAGGGGTTTCAGAAAAACATCTAATTATCTTCATTGACTGTTTAAATCACAATATATTGTGAAAATTCTTAGAGAGATAGAAACAGCAGACCACCTTACCTGTCTGCTTAGAAACTTATATGTGAGTCAAGAAACAAGAGTTAAAATCTTACATAGAATGGCTGAGTGGTTCAAAATTGGTAGGGAGTAGGGCAAGGCTGTATATTTTCACTATGTGTATTTAACTTCTGTGCAGAGTACATCATACAAAATACCAGGCTGGATGAATCACAAGCTGGAATCAAGATTGCCAGGAGAAATATCAACAACTTCAGATATGCAGATGACACCATTCTAATGGCAGACAGTGAAGACAAACAAAAGAGTCTCTTGATGAAGATGAAAGAGGAGAATGAAAGAAGCTGGTTTAAAAAATCAAAATTAAAAAAACTAAGATCGTGGCATCCAGTCCAATCACTTCATGGCAAATAGAAGGGGAAAAAGTGGAAGCAGTGACAATATTTCTTTTCTCGGTTTCCCAAATCACTGCTGATGTTCTGCAACCATGAAATTAAAAGACACTTCTTTCTTGGAAGGAAAGCTATGACAAACTTAGATAGCATATTAAACAGGAGAGATCTTACTTTGCCAACAAAGGTACTAATTGTCAAAGTTATGGTTTTTCCAGTAGTCATGTACGGATGTGAGAGTTGGACCATAAAGCAGGCTGAGCACCAAAAAAAAAAAAAAAAAAAAAATGATGCTTTTGAGGTTTGGGGAAGACTCTTGAGAGTACCTTGGACAACAAGGAGATCAAACCAGTTAATCCTAAGGGAAATCAACTCTGACTATTCATTGGAAGGACTGATGCTGAAGCTGAAGCTTCAATATATTGGCCATCTGATTTAGAGAGCCTTGCTGT
Source organism: Muntiacus reevesi (assembly GCF_963930625.1). NCBI lineage: Eukaryota > Metazoa > Chordata > Mammalia > Artiodactyla > Cervidae > Muntiacus > Muntiacus reevesi. The sequence goes on from NC_089257.1 coordinate 86,946,913, forward strand.
TGTTGTTGTTCAGTCACTTGTCACGTCACTCTGTGAACCCACGGATTGCAGCACATCAGGCTTCCCTGTTCTTCACCATCTCCTGGAGCTAGTTCAAACTCAAGTCCATTGAGTCAGTGATGCCATTCAGCCAACTCATCGTCTGTCATCCTCTTCTCCTCCTGCCTTCAATTTTTCCCAGCATAAGGGTGTTTTCTAATGAGTTGACTCTATATAAGGTGGCCAAACTATTGGAGCTTCAGCTTCAGCATAGGTCCTTCTAATGAATATTTAGGATTGATTTCCTTTAAGATTGATTGGTTTGATCTCCTTCTCAAGAGTCTTCTCAGTACCACAGTTCAATGCATCATGCTTTGATGCTTAGACTTCTTTATGGTCCAAATCTCACATACATACATGACTACTCTAAAAACCTCAGCTTTGACTAGACAGAACTTTGTTGGCAAAGTAGTGTCTCTGATTTTAATATGTTGTCAAATTTGACCTAGCTTTTCTTCCAAAAGACAAGGGTATTTTAATTTTATGGCTACAATCACCATCTGCAGTGACTTTGGAGCCCAATAAAGTAAAGTCTGTCACTGTTTCCATTGTTTCCCCATCTATTTGTCATGAAATGATGGGATTGGATGCTATGATCTTAGTTTATTCAATGCTGAGTTTTAAGCTAGCTTTTTCACCCTCCTCTTTCACCTTCATTAAGAGGCTCTTTAGTCTTGTTTTGCTTTCTGCCATTAGGGTGTCATCTGCATATCTGAGGTTATTGATATGTCACCCTGAAATCTTGATTCCAACTTAATTTTTCCAGTCCAGCATTTCACATGATATACTTTACATATATGTTAAATAAGCAGGGTTACAATGTACAGCCTTGACATACTCCTTTCCCAACTTGGAATCTGTCTGTTCCTTCATGTCTGGTTCTAACTGCTGTTTCTTGACCTGCATACAGGTTTCTCAGGAGGCAGGTAAGGTCTGGTACTCCCATCTGTTGAAAAAGTTTTCAATTTGTTGTGATCCCCACAAAGGCTTTAACATAGCCAATGAAGTAGAAATAGATGTTTTCCAAATTCATTGGCTTTTTCTATGATCTAACAAATGCTGACAATTTGATCTCTAGTTTTCTCTGGCTTTTCTAAATCCAGCTTGAATATCTGGAAGTTCTCAGTTCATGTACTGTTGAAGTCTGGCTTGGAGAATTTTGAGCAACACTTTACTAGCATGTGAAATGAGTGAAATCCTGTCGTAGTTTGAACATCTTTAGCAATGCCCCTCTTTCAGATTCAAATGAAAACTGATCATCTCCAGTCCTTTGGTCACTGCTGAGTTCTCCAAATTTGCTGGCATATTGAGTGTGGCACTTTAGCAGCAGCATCTTTTAGGATTTGAAATAGCTCCACTGGAATTCTGTCACCTCCACTGGCTTTTTCATAGTGATCCTTCCTAAGATCCACTTGACTTCACATTCCAGGATATCTGACTCTAGGTGAGTGATCACACCATCGTGGTTGTCTGGGTCATTATGATCTTTTTGTATAGTTCTTCTGCATATTTTTCCACCTCTTCTTAATATCTTTTGATTCTGTTAGGTATACTGTTTCTGTCTTTTATTGTGCCCATCTTTGCATGAAATATTCCTTTGGTATCTCTAATTTTCTTGAAGAGATCCTTAGTCTGTCCCATTTTTTGTTTTCCTCTATTTCTTTGCATTGTTCATTCAGGAAAGCTTTCTTATTTCTCCTTGTTCTTCTTTGGAACTCTGCATTCATATGATGACATCTTCCAAGAGGACTTATGCCACACGCTGCACCTCCCAGGTCTACTTCAGCCAAAAACCCTATCACCGCAGCAGGTTACTGCTGACCTGTGCCTCCAAAGGAGACAGTCACTCAAAGGCAGGTCTGGCTCAGTCTCTTGTGCAGGTCACTACTTCTTTGCCTCGGTCCTGGTGGGCACAAGGTTTTGTTTGTCCCTTCTGAGCATCTATGGTAGGTCTGAGATTTGATTTTAAATGTAACTGTGTCCCTCCTATCCTCTTTTTGGGGCTTGTCCTTTACCTTTGGATGCAGGGTATTGTTGGGGGGAGGGATCCAGCATTCTCCTGTTGATGGTTGTTAAGCAGCTAGTTGTGATTTTGGTGTTCTCACCGGGGAGATGAGTGCATATCCTTCTACTCTGTCATCTTGTTCTTGAACTAGGAAAGATTGAAGGTAAAAGGAGAGGAGGGTGGTAGAGGATAAGATGGTTAGATAGCATCACCACCTCAATGGACATGAATTTGAGCAAACTCTGGGAGATAGTGAAAGACAGGTAGTCTGGTGTGATGTAGTTCCCTAGGTAGCAAAGAGTTGGACATAACTTAGCGACTGAACAACAACATCAGCAGAAAAAAGCACATGGGGCTTCTTACCCCAGAACATTAGATGCAGTAACTTGGGTTTGAACATAAGGAATAAGAGACTAAATTGAGATACTGAATGATATGTGAGCTGACAAACATAATATTAAAACCAGATATTGGGCTCTATGGTGCAGTGTCTATTTCATCCCATCTTTAGAAGAATATATTGAAGTTATATATTTAATTATTTCAATTAATTCTAGGTTGTTGAGTCTATGGCCTACTATACTTGATAAATTGGCTGGCCTGATGTTTTTCCAAATGATAGCATCAATCAGAGGTCAAGTGAAGTCCATTGCTATACAATTTTTATTTCCCTTTTTGTCTACTCCTCTCGACTTAGCACTATATCCTTTAATAAGCCACTGCTTATACCATTATCTATTGACTCTATAAAAATGACCTTATATGAAAGCAATAAATTGCCAAAAGTTATGAGAAGGTTGGGAAGTGTCATCGAACCCCTCATATCATGGTTCACAAATCTCACAAAGATGACCTGTTAGTAGTTGAATTTTTCACCTTTTAATCTCTTTTATTTGGAAGACTCCTATTCTTTGTACTCTAATGCTGTCAGAACTGCTCACATGTGAACTCCTTTTCTTGGTCTTCCTCAGTGAGTCATTTAATTAGTTTTTTTTTTTTTTTTTTTTTTTTTTTAATGAAGCAACTAACTTCCATTTCAGAGAGCCCTCAGATCATAACAACCATTAATGGCCTCCTATAAGAGGTGAAAAAATAGCCAAAGGCCTTCCTAATGAGTCCAACAGTCTCTGGTGTTCTCTGCATGCAAATAAGGTGACCTCAGTCAAACTTGATTCATTCAAGGAAAAAAAAAAAAAAAAAAAAAAAAACACCACAAAAGAAGCATAATGCATTAATAAAGACCAGGCTCCTTCCGGGCTTTGTATCCTCTTTCAGAATCCCAGGGGGATACTTGGCTCATTATCCTATCCTTCAATAGCCAAAGGAAGCAGAGCCTCCAGCTCAAGAAGCAAAGATGCTCAGTCAAGTTTCTTCCATAGCTCCGTCCCTGTTTATTCTATTCCTTCTCTCCAACTATCAGCAACTTTTGAATGATTATTTTCTAAAATAGATATTATCTTTCTCAAATATATCCTCAAATAACAGTCTTTTTAGATGCTAAATTCTCACTGTTCATAGTTTTCCATTCAAGATTTTGGAAAAGTAAAAGAGAAATTAAGGAAAAATATATTGTCCTTTTCTTTTTTATCTCAGGGTATTTAGATTCTCTTACTATTTAATTTTTGGCTTCTTGCGGGATAGAAATTTAAGCAAATTCATATGAACTTTCTATTTACATTCAACATGTTCCTTGTCTTTGCTAAGGCTCAAATTTATGCAATGTAAGATTGTCCTTTGCAAAGGATAAAACACTTCTGCACACTTGTGCATCAGAAATGTCCTTAGATGTGCAGTTTTTCAGAGTTGTTTTTTTTTTCCCCCCTGATAGGGGTTTCCTTGTGTCTCAGCTTGCAAAGAACCCACCTGCAATTAGGGAGACCTGGGTTTGATCCCTGGGTTGGGAAGAGCCCCTGGCAAAGTGAAAGGCTATCCATTCCAGGATTCTGACCTGGAGAATTCCAGGGACGGTATAGCCCATGGGGTTGCAAAGAGTTAAACACTACTGAGAGACTTTCTCCATCTCCAAGGAGCAGCTGCTGCTTGGGCTCAGGAGGGCCGAGAGGAGCTACTCCACGTTCAAGGTCAGGAGGGGCTGCCATGAGAAGATACCCCTCCTCCAAGGTAAGGAGCAGTGACTGTGCTTTACTGGAGCAACTGTGAAGACATATCCCACACCAAGGTAAGAGAAACTTAAGTAAGATGGTAGGTGTTGCGAGAGGGCATCAGAGGGCACACACACTAAAACCATAATCACAGAAAACTAGCCAACTTAATCACAGGACCACAGTCTTGTCTAACTCAATGAAACTAAGCCATGCCGTGTGGGGTCACCCAAGACTGTCGGGTCATGGTGGAGAGGTCTGACAGAATGTGGACCACTGTAGAAGGGAATGTCAAACCACTTCAGTATTCTTGCCTTGAGAACCCCATGAACAGTATGAGAAGGCAAAATGATAGGATACTGAAAGAGAAATTCCACAGGTTGGTAGGTGCCCAATAAGCTACTGGAGATCAGTGAAGAAATAACTCCAGAAAGAATGAAGGGATGGAGCCAAAGCAAAAACAATACCCAGTGGTGGATGGAACTGGTGATAGAAGCAAGGTCTGATGCTGTAAAGAGCAATGTTGCATAGGAACCTGGAATGTTAGGTCCATGAATCAAGGCAAATTGGAAGTGGTCAAGCAGGAGATGGCAAGAGTGAATGTTGACATTCTAGGAATCAGGGAACTAAAATGGACTGGAATGGGTGAATTTAACTCAGATGACCATTATATCTACTACTGTGGGCAGGAATCCCTTAGGAGAAATGGAGTAGCCATCATGGTCAACAAAAGAGTCTGAAATGCAGTACTTGGATGCAATCTCAAAAACAACAGAATGATCTCTGCTCATTTCCAAGGCAAACCATTCAATATCTCGGTAATCCAAGCCTATGCCCCAACCAGTAACGCTGAAGAAGCAGAAGTTGAATGGTTTTATGAAGACCTACAAGACCTTTTAGAACTAACACCCAAAAAAGATGTCATTTTCATTATAGGGAACTGGAATGAAAAAGTAGGAAGTCAAGAAACACCTGGAGTAACAGGCAAATTTGGCCTTGGAGTACGGAATGAAGCAGGTCAAAAGAGTTTTGCCAAGAGACTGCACGGGTCATAGCAAACACCCTCTTCCAACAACACAAGAGAAGACTCTACACATGGACATCACCAGATGGCCAACAACGAAATCAGATTGATTACACGCTTTGAAGCCAAAGATGGAGAAGCTCTATACAGTCGGCAAAAACAAGACCTGGAGCTAACTGTGGCTCAGATCATGAACTCCTTATTGCCAAATTCAGACTTAAACTGAACAGAGTAGGGATAACCACTAGACCATTCAGGTATAACCTAAATCAAATCCCTTGTGAATATACAGTGGAAGTGAGAAATAGATCTAAGGGACTAGATCTGATAGACACAGAGACTGATGAACTATGGACGGAGGTTTGTGACATTGTATGGGAGATAGGGATCAAGACCATACCCATGGAAAAGAAATGCAAAAAGGCAAAATGGTTGTCTGAGGAGGCCTTACAAATAACTGTGAAATGAAGAGAAGCTAAAAGCAAAGGAGAAAAGGAAAGATCTTCCCATTTGAATGAAGAGTTCCAAAGAATAGCCAGGAGAGATAAGAAAGCCTTCCTCAGTGATCAATGCAAAGAAAGAGAGGAAAACAACAGAATGGGAAAGACTAGAGATCTCTTCAAGAAAATTAGAGATATCAAGGGAACATTTCATGCAAGCATGGGTTTGCTAAATGACAGAAATGGTATGGACCTAACAGAAGCAGAAGATATTAAGAAGAGGTGGCAAGAATACACAGAAGAACTATACAAAAAAGATCTTCATGACCCAGATAATCACAATGGTGTGATCACTCACCTAGAGCCAGGCATCCTGGAATCTGAGGTCAAGTGGGCCTTAGAAAGCATCACTATGAACAAAGCTAGTGGATGTGATGGAATTTGAGATGAGCTATTTCAAATCCTGAAATATGATGCTGTGGAAATGCTGCACTCAATATGCCAGCAAATTTGGAAAACTCAGCAATGGCCACAGGACTGGAAAAGGTCCGTTTTCATTCCAATCCCTAAGAAAGACAATCCCAAAGAATGCTCAAACTACCTCACAATTGCACTCATCTCACACGCTAGTAAAATAATGCTCAAAATTCTCCAAGCCAGGCTTCAGCAATACGTGAACCGAGAACTTCCAGATGTTCAAGCTGGTTTTAGAAAAGACAGAGGAACCAGAGATCAAATTGCCAATATATGCTGGATCATCAAAAAAGCAAGAGAGTTCCAGAAAAACATCTCTTTCTGCTTTATTGACTATGCCAAAGCCTTCGACTGTGTGGATCAGAATAAACTGTGGAAAATTCTGAAGGAGATGGGAATACCACCACACCTGACCTGCCTCTTGAGAAACCTGTATGTAGATTAGGAAGCAGCAGTTAAAACTGGACATGGAACAGTCTGGTTCCAAATAGGAAAAGGAGTCCGTCAAGACTGTATATTGTCACCCTGCTTATTTAACTTATATGCAGAGTGCATCATGAGAAACGCTGGGCTGGAAGAAGCACAAGCTGGAATTAAGACTGCTGGGAGAAATATCAATAACCTCAGATAGGCAGATGACAGCACCCATATGGCAGAAATTGAAGAGGAACTAAAAAGCCTCCTGATGAAAGTGAAAGAGGAGAATGAATAAGTTGGCTTAAAGCTCAACATTCAGAAAACTAAGATCATGGCATCTGGTCCCATCACCTCATAGGAAATAGATGGGGAGACAGTGGAAACAGTGTCAGACTTTATTTTTGGGGGCTCCAAGATCCCTGCAGATGGTGACTGCAGTCATGAAATTAAAAGACGCTTATTCCTTGGAAGGACAGTTATGATCAATCTAAATAGCATATTAAAAAGCAGAGACATTACTTTGCCAACAAAGGTCCAACTAGTCAAGGCTATTGTTTTTCCAGTGGTCATGTATGGATGTGAGAGTTGGACTGTGAAGAAAGCTGAGCACTGAAGAATTGATGCTTTTGAACTGTGGTGTTGGAGAAGACTCTTGAGAGTCCCTTGGTTTGCAAGGAGATCCAACCAGTCCATCCTGAAGGAGATCAGTCCTGGGTGTTCATTTGAAGGACTGATGCTGAAGCTGAAACTTCAATACTTTAGTCACCTCATGTGAAGAGTTGACTCACTGGAAAAGACCCTGATGCTGGGAGGGATTGGGGTCAGGAGGAGAAGGGGACGACAGATGATGAGATGGATGGATGTCATCACTGACTCGATGGGCATGAGTTTGAGTAAACTCTGGGAGTTTGTGATAGGTAGAGAGGCCTGGCATGCTGTGATTCACGGGGTCGCAAAGAGTCGGACTCCACTGAGCAACTGAACTGAACTGAACTGAACTGAGAGTATTTCACTTTTATTTTCCCTGATATGATAGAAGTCCACTTTTAGATTCCAGCTAGAGAGAAGAGAGGGATGAGGAATGCATTGACTACAAGAGATTCTCAATGTATGCTAATTAATTAACCTTACATATGGGGGAAAACTGAGTTGAAAAATTTCAGACATGAGAAAAGTAAAATATCTTTGGCTTTTGTGTTTAAAAGTTAGACTTGAAAATATGACTGACCAGTGCATCTTGATGAACAAACTAAATATATGGCTAAATGTAACTCAAGAAGTACAGAACTAGAGGGAGGCTTTAAGTGGCGAATCTAAGTGATTGTGGTTATTGTGTGAATAACATAGGAAAGGAGAAGTCTAGGAAATTAGACTTCAGAATTTCCTCTTTGTTTTGGTGGATGAGATATGTTAAACCTTAAGACTAATGCAAAAAGGAAGATCTGAATGTTGTCCATGATTTTCCTACTTTTGCATTTCAGTCCCCTAGGCTTAAAAAGGACACCTTTTTTTTGGTGTTAGTTCTAGAAAGTCTTATAGGTCTTCATGGAACCATTCAACTTCATCTTCTTCAGAATTAGTGGTTGAGACATAGACTTGGATAACTATGATGTTGGATGGTTTCCCTTGTAAATGAATCAAGGTCATTTTGTTGTTTTTAAGACAGGGAAGCCTGGTGTGCTGCAGTCCATGTGGTAGCAAAGAGCCAGAAACGACTGAGTGACTGAACAACAACATGAAGTTCATTGCCATAACTATCTTCCAGACAACTAAATGTACTTTTAACCCATTGAGAGCATAAGGATTCATCCTGTGGAAGCACATTGGACTGAAAGTCTAATAGTACTTTCTAGAGGAAATATTAGTTAACTCTTTTGATTGCAAACTCTGCACTGCTCACTGCTGTAATTCCTTAGTATCACAAATGTGATTTTTTATTCATCTCAGCTTAAAATAAATTGAGATGTTGACAAGTTTCTCCAAAAAAATACATGAGTCATGATAAACCTCTTCCTGCATGAAGATGAATGTGGAGTACATAACCATTATCTGAACAAGATGTTCCTTTAAAAAGCAATTGAGATTGCACATCTCAACCCTATTTGGATGGCAACTGGAATATTTTCTGCTATGCTTCTCAGCAATATTTTCAAAAGTCAGGAAATTAAATACTTTGACAACAAATGCCAAAGGATTGTCCTCCTTTCTCTACCTAGACGTAGTGACCAAACTCTTAATCTTTTGCCTTTGACTGTGTTACCGGGTTAAATGTACCTTGACTTTGTACTGTGTGGTTTGATCAACTTAAAAAGTGACATCCTAAAATACAGGAAGCTATGATCAAAACCATATCCAAGAAAAATAAATGCAAAGAATGAAAATCGTTGTCCGAGGAGGGCTTACAAAAAGCTGAGAAAAAGAAAAGCGAAAGGCAAAGGAGAAAAGGAAAGATGCATCCATCTGAATGCAAAGTTCCAAAGAATAGCAAGGAGAGATTAGAAAGCCTTCCTTGGTGGTCAACACAAAAAAATAGAGAAAAACAATAGAATGGGAAAGACTAGAGATCTTTTCAAGAAAATTAGAGATACCAAGGGAATATGTCATGCAAAGATGGACACAATAAAGGGCAGAAACAGTATGGACTTAAGAGAATCAGAAGATTTTAAAAAGAGATGGCAAGAATACACAGGAACTACTCAAAAAAGATCTTCATGATGCAGATAAACATGATGGTGTGATCACTCATCTAGAGCCAGACGTCCTGGAATGTGAAGTCCAGTGGGCTTCTAGAAACATCACTACAAACAAAGCTAGTGGAGGTGATGGAATTCCAGCTGAGCTATTTCATATTCTAAAAGATGCTGCTGCTAAAGTGCTGCACTCAATATATCAGCAAATTTGGAAAACTCAGTAGTGACCAAAGGACTGGAAATGGCCAGTTTTCATTAAGATTCCAAAGAAAAGCAATGCCAAAGAGTGGTCAAACTACTGCACAACTGCACTGATCTCACATGCTAGCAAAGTAATGCTAAAAAATTCTCCCAGTTAGGCTTCAAAAGTACATTAACTGAGAACTTCCATGTGTTCAGCCTGGATTTGAAAAAGGTAGAGGAACCAGAGATCAAATTGTCAACATTTGTTAGATCATGGAGAAAATAAGAGAATTCCTGAAAAACATCCATCTCTACTTCATTGACTATGCTGAAGCCTTTGACTTTGTGGATCATAGCAAACTGTGGGAAATTCTTTAAGAGATGGGGATACCAGACCACCTTAACTGCCTCCTTAGAAATCTGTATGTAGGTCAAGAAGCACTGGATAGCTAGAACTGGACATGGAACAATTAACTGGTTAAAAATTGGGAAAGGAGTATGCCAAGATTATATATTGTCACTCTGCTTGTTTAGCTTATATGCAGAGTGCAGTATGCTAAATACCAGGCTGGATGAAACACAAACTAGAACCAAGATTGCCAGGAGATATATCAACAAATTCATATATGCAGATGACACTATGCTTAGGGCAGAAAGCTAAGAGGTACTAAAGAGCCTCTTAAAAGTGAAAGAGGAGAGTGAAAAAACTGGCTCAAAATTCAACATTCAAAAACCAAGGCTCATGATATCTAGCCCCATAACTTCATGGAAAATAGACGGTAAAATAATGGAAATAGTGACAGACTATTTTCTTGGGCTCCAAAATCATTTCAAATGGTGACTGCAGCCATGAAATTAAAAGATGCTTGTTCCTTGGAAGGAAAGCTTTTACAAACATGGCAACATAATAAGATACAGAGACTTTTCTTTTCTTACAAAAGTCCATATAGTCAACGCTATGGTTTTTCCATTAGTCATGCATAGATGTGAGTTGGACATTAAAGAAACCTGAGTGCCAAGAATTGATGTTTTTGAACTGTGATGTTGGAGAAGACTCTTGAGAGTCCCTTGGACAGCAAGAGATCCAACCAGTCCATCCTAAAGGAAATCAATCCTGAATATTCATTGGAAGGACTGATGCTGAAGCTGAAACTCCAATACTTTGGCGACCTGATTGGAAAAACTGTCTCATTAGAAAAGTCCCTAATGCTGGGAAAGATTGAAGGCTGGAGGAGAAGGGGATGACAGAGGATGAGATGGTTGGATGACATCACTGACTCGAAGGATATGAGTTTGAACAAGTTCTCTGAGTTGGTAATAGACAGGGATCCTGGCATACTGCAGTCCATGGGTCACAAAGAGTCAGACATGACTGAGTGACTGAACTGAACTGAAAGAATAACACAGTGCAAAAAAATGTTTATAGTAAGAATTTAGAGATAGTTATAAAATGCTGTAAAATTTCATTCTGATGTGTGTGAATTCATTCTTGGTTATGGTGACTATAACAAATTTTCTGTAGTGACAATTCTAAAAAGGGAAAATAGTATGTATAATTAATTTTCCTACCATAAACCACAGAGTTTTATGATTGAAAACTTGAAAATTATGGAAAAGTTTTAGACAGAAGAGAAATACCACTTGCATTGCGAGTATATGCACTTAATGTAGTTTCTCTACAAAAAGTACATCATGATAAAGTTGTATTTTTTTTTTTTTTTTTGGCTATATAGTAAGGGTTAAATAACCTATATATTGATGTTAAATACACTTGAACAGCAGCTAAAAAATTAGAAGCATTACCAAAACGTTAGGAACTTATCAAAACAATGCCCATGGCATCATTTTATACATTTATACATTTCCTCCTCTGTGTGTGAGTAGGGACAAAAAAAAGCAGAGTAGGGACAGAACAGTAAGAAAGCAATGAGTAGATGAGCTATAAACAAACTTTAAAGAAAATATTTTAGCAGAAATTATACAAATGTAATAGGATCACTTGATATTATTTTCCAGTGGTTCTTTAAATGTTTCAGGTTGAAATTTTAACTTGCCTGTTTTTCTCATAATTTGAATTAGCCATCTGTCTGCCACAAAAGTTTTGTGTAAGAATAAGGAAATGGCAACCCACTCCAGTATTCTTGCCTGGAGAATCCCAGGGACGGAGGAACCTCGTGGGCTACAGTCCATGGGGTCGCAACGAGTCGGACACGACTGAGTGACTTCAATATCACTATCACTATCACTAATCTAAAATTGTAAAGCTTTTTAAGTTGTTAAACACAGAGGGTACTACAAAATATTATAATGTCTAGACACCATGCTAATTTTGTGTGAATTTAAATCAATGATGTAGAATTTCTTCTTTCACTTATGTAGCATTTAGTCTATTTAGAGAATAACATTTTATTATTTTATGAAAATATGAAAATGCATTTGAATTTTTCTAGAAAAATAATAAATGAACTAAGCACAAGGAACCCATTAAACTTCACAAATATTTGGTATAACTAACAAGAAAAGGAAAATTGTATACTCCTATAATCAGGAACTATTCGGATGTCTATTCATCACTTCTCCATTTCAAAGCTACCTCATTGTCACATAAGAAAAACTTACTGGTGTACATCATATAACTACAATATTATAATAATACTTTGACTTCTAGATTTGCAATGTAACCTTAGCCAAAATATGAAAGATATGCTATATATTAAATGGGAAATATTAGCTCTACAGAAAAGGAAAATATCATAATAATAAGATTGAAATATATGTCACTAGTCAGAGAAACTGATATGCATATTGTAACATAATTCTAATGAGAGGGAAAGAAAATATTATGAGAAGTTCAGTGTTGGACAGAGCAGGGAAAATTAGCAAGCACAAGTAGGAAAGACAAGGGTTAGAAATAGTCATTTTCTAAAACATGAAGGAAGGAAAAAAATTAAAATGACATTATCTCTGCCTTCTTATTTTTATTGTTACATAAGTAAGTGATGGGATCTGATAGAACAACAACAACAACAACAATTAGGTTTCCATACTCTTTTCCTTTTGTATATCTAACTGAAATTATTACAAACAAGTTATTGCAATATAATACTTTTTTAATATGAAAAAAATGCAGTCAAAATTTAGTATTGAAACTAAAGAAAAATGCTAAGATGTCTTCTAAATCATAATGGGTGTTAATCTCATAAATCTAAGAAATTATGTGTTAGAAAAGACTTTGGAATTAGCTTTAGGACAAATATCTTCCCTCTCTTTTCAGAATCAAGATGTCAGTACTGCCTCGAGCTTCCTGAAAATCATAACAAATTAGATTAAAAATGATAAGTGGAACCAAGACCCTGACTCAATAAGCAGTACCATATGCATTTAAAAATTTACTCCTACTTGAAACAAAAATAACAGTGCCTCAAAAACAGAATTAGGTAGCTTAATTGGTTAAGATTGCTTATATTTATTTCCTTAAACAAGATATATAATTTTAATCTCTAATATTCACCCTGATCTTCCAAACATGGTTTATTTTTGTATGATATGCTTTTTTCTACCAATTGCTTAAATATACACAGATATATCTTTATAAAACTGTAATAATAGTCAAAAGAATGAGAAGACAAGCCAGACACTTTCAGAAAATATCTGCAAAAGTATATTTGCTAATGGACTGATAGTCAAACATACAAAAACTTTAAAAATTCAAGAATAAGAAAATCAGCATTCTAGCTCTTAAAGTGGGCAAAAGAATTTGAGGCACTTAACCAAAACTATGTATACATATAAAGAATACATATGAAAAGATATTCAGCATCATGTATCATTAAGGAATTGAAAATTAAAGCAATGAACTAACTCTCCACATCTATTGGGATGGTGAAAATCCAAAAACCTGAGTATAGAATGAAGCAGGGCAAAGGCTAATAGAATCTTGTCAAGAGAATGCACTGGTCATAGCAAACAGTCTCTTCCAACAACACGAGAAGATTCTACTCATGGACATCACCAGATGGCCAACACTTAAATCAGATTGACTATATTCTTTGCAGCCAAAGATGGAGAAGCTCTATACGGTTAGTTAAAGCAAGACCAGAAGCTGACTGTGGTTCAGATTATGAACTACTTACTGCCAAATTCAGACTTAAATTGAAGGGAGTAGGGAAAACCAGTAGACCATTCATGTATGACCTAAATTAAGTCCCTTACAATTATACAGTAGAAGTGCGAAATAGATTTAAGGGACTAGATCTGATAGACAGAGTGCCTGATAAACTATTAATGGAGATTTGTGACACTGTACTGGAGACAGGGATCAAGACCATCCTCAAGAAAAAGAAATGGAAAAAAGCAAAATGGCTGTCTGAGGAGGCCTTATGAATAGCTGTGAAAAGAGAAGCCAAAAGCAAAGGAGAAAAGGAAAGATATACCCATTTGAAGACAGAGTTTCAAAGAAAAGCAAGGAGAGATAAGAAAGCCTTCCTCAGTGATCAATGCAAAGAAGTAGGGGAAAACAACAGAATGGGAAAGACTAGAGATCTCTTCAAGAAAATTAGAGATACCAAGGGAACATTTCATGCAAAGATGGGCTCAATAAAGGACAGAAATGGTATGGACCTAACAGAAGCAGAAGATATTAAGAGGTGGCAAGAACACACAGAAGAACTGTACAAAAAAAGATATGCATGACCTAGGTAATCATGACGTTGTGATCACTCACCTAGAGCCAGACATCTTGGAATATGAAGTCAAGTGGGCCTTAGGAAACATCACTACGAACAAAGCTAATGGAGGTGATAGAAATTCCAGTTGAGCTATTTCAAATCCTAAAAGATGATTCTGTGAAAGTGCTGCACTCAATATGCCAGCAAATTTGAAAAACTTGTCAGTGCCACAGAACTGCAAAACGTCAGTTTTCATTCCAATCCCTAAGAAAGGCAATCCCAAAGAATGCTCATACTACCGCACAATTGCACTCATCTCACACGCTGGTAAAGTAATGCTCAAAATTCTCCAAGCCAGGTTTCAACAATATGTGAACCGTGAACTTCCAGATGTTCAAGCTGGTTTTAGAAAAGGCAGAGGAACCAGAGATCCAATGGCCAGTATCCACTGGATCATTTACAAAGCAAGAGAATTCCAGAAAAACATTTATTTCTGCTTTATTGATTATGCAAAAGCCTTTGACTGGGTGGATCACAATAAACTTTGAAAAGTTCTTAAAGTAATGGGAATACCAGGCCTCCTGAACTGCTTCTTGAGAAACCTATATGCAAGTCAGGAATCAACACTTGAAACTGGACATGGAACAACAGACTGGTTCCAAATAGGAAACGGAGTACGTCAAGGTTGTATATTGTCACTCTGCTTATTTAACTTTTATGCAGGGTACATCATGAGAAACGCTGGGCTGGATGAAGCACAAGCTGAAATCAAGATTGCCAGGAGAAATATCAATAACCTCAAATATGCAGATGACACCACCCTTATAGCAGAAAGCAAAGAAGAACTAAAAAGCCTCTTGATGAAAGTGAAAGAGGAGAGTGAAAAAGTTGGCTTAAAGCTCAACTTTCAGAAAATGAAGATGATGGCATTCGGTCCCATCACTTCATGGCAAATAGATGGGGAAACAGTGGCTGGCCAACTTTATGTTTTTGGGCTCCAAAATCACTGTAGATGGTGACTGCAGCCATGGAATTAAAAGATGCTTACTCTTTGGAAGGAATGTTGTGACCAGCCTAGACAGGATATTAAAATGCAGAGACATCACTTTGCCAACCAAGGCCCATCTAGTCAAAGCTATGGCTTTTCCATTAATCATGCATGGATGTGAGTTGGTTCTTACAGAAACCTGAATGCAAAGAATTGATGCTTTTGATCTGTGGTGTTGGAGAAGACTCTTCAGAGTCCCTTGGAATTCAAGGAGATCCAACCAGTCAACCCTAAAGGAAATCAGTCCTAAATATTCATTGATAGGACTGATGTTGAAGATGAAACTACAGTACTTTGGCCACCAGTTGTAAAGAGCTGACTCACTGGCAAATATTCTGATGCTGGGAAAGACTGAAGGTGGAAAGAGAAAGGGATGACAGAGGATGAGATGGTTGGATGGCATCACCAACTCAGTGGGCATGAGTTTGAGTAAACTCTGAGAGTTGGTGATGGATGAGGAGACCTGGTGTGCTACAGTCCATGGGTTTGCAAAGAGTTGGACATGACTGAGTGACTGCACTGAACTGATTACACTTTAGGCTGACAAAGAGTTAGAGCAACAGGGCCTCTCATTCACTTATGGTGGGAATGCAGGACAACAACTTGGAAAATATATTACCAGGTTCTTAAAAATCTAGTCGTATTTTTCCCATAAATTTCAACAATCTTACTTCTTGGTATTCATCCAAACAAATTGAAAACATGAAAAAAATGTTTTTTCTATGTAAGATAATCATGTTCCAGAGAGCTATTGTAAAGCATATGACTATCATCAGTAGTATTGTTCCCTGTATTGATATTTGGTGATATGTTAGATCTTAAGTGTTCTTACCACCTCACCCCACCCCATACACAAAACAGTGTGTGATGGATTTGTTAATTAGCTTGTTGTATGATGATTTCACAGTATTTGCATACATTAATACTAATACATCAAGTTCTACACCTTAAATATAAACAGATTTTATTTGTCCATGATATGAATAAAGCTAAAAGGGAGCCAAGAAAATATGATCACACAAAACTCTGCATACAGACCTTCATAGAAGCTTTTTGCATAATTGCCAGAACTTTCAGAAAAGAGATGTTCTTTGGTAGGTGAATGATTAAATAAACAACTGCACATGTCAACAGTGATAAATTATTCAGTGTTAAAAAGAAATGAGGCATCAAGCCATAATCAGTGAAAGAAGCCAAAAACTACATACAGTATAATTTCAACACTGTGATCTTCTGCAAAAAGTAAAATCTGTGAAGACAGCAAAATGATCAGTGATTTCCAGGAATAAGGGGGCTGAGGGAGGTGCATGCACAGAGAATATAGGATTTTTACGGTAGTGAAACTATTGTGGCAATTTCATGTCACACATTTGTCAAAACCCATAACCTGTGTAACACTGAAAGCAAATGCTAAAATTGATGCATATTTCCTAGGCTATCATATCTAATGGCTGTATATTTTCTTTAAAAGTAATGACTTGATTTTGGCTTTATACCAACTTTTTAATGTCCTTGAAAATTGTGCTAAATTATTGATTATATTTTATTATGATGTAATCAATTATGATTTTATATTTTTATTTTACTTACACATCCATATTAAATTGATTTTTAAAATTTTCTTTTATATATGACTTTATATTTTATTATGATTTACAATATTATGATGGTATGTTAATTTCAAACAATTGCTATCTTAAAAAAATGATTTAATTGTCCCTGGTTTTGGGAATATTTTGACTCCAAACGTTTTTAATGGATTATGTAAAAGTATACCCAGTTATGCAGCTGGAACACTCCTTTACATGTAAGAAAATGCGACATTTCAAACTACAAAGACTTTTTGTCTGAAAGGAAGTCACTATAAGGAAAATGGCTTTGAGAACCATGGAGGAAAACTGCTATGCTTTTTTATAGGAAGTAGAAATGAGGATATAAGAACTGAATTTTACCACAGAAATAGCAAGGTGGAAAACCAACTTGTTCAGGAAGTACTATGCATGATCAAAAATACTGCTAATTCTCACTTCCTAAAAGCGGGATAGCATAATTCTATACTCTATGCTACCACACATGCTTCTGCCATTTTTTTTCCCAAGTCTACGCTTAAAAATCCTTTTAAAGACCTTTCTAATCAACGTCTGTTCTAAATTTAAGTAAAAGATGGTTTTAAATGTTTCTTTTCCACCATTCTCCATTCAGTTTTTGGTAACCAAATGAACAGAAAGTGGTGTTTCTCATGTCTGTACAGTTTCCTCATACTTACTTCCAGAACCAAATAAAATTTTGTCTAACCAAATGTTACATTTGTACTTTGGCTTTATATATTAGTCACCACTTCCTTGTTATAGAGGAAATGTTCTTTGATCAAAAAGTTTGGGAAATATGAAGCTAATATAATTTTTTTTTTCTTTGCTAAACACAATGGGCACTTTAATGTGATAATATATTTTGTGATTCTTGAAGTTGAACTGCACTGTGCAACATTTCCTAACTGCTAATTTTAGAACAAGTTTTAAACTTTTAAAAACTTTTCATTTTGAAACAATCATTATCTAGGAGCCAGTTAACTCAGTTGATTAGAATGTGGTGCTAATAATGCCACGGTCGCAGATTTGATCCCTGTATGGACCACTTTCTTTGGTCACCTCCACCTGGAGGCTACTAACCATTTGGGACTTCCCTAGTGGCTCAGACAGTAAATGATCTGTCTGCAATGCAGCAGACCCGGGTTCAAACCCTGGGTTGGGAAGAGGGCCCTGGAGAAAGAAATGGAAACCCACTCCAGTATGCTTCCCTGGGAAATTCCACAGATGGGAGCCTGGTGGAATACAGTCCTTGGAGTCACAAAGAGTCAGACGTGACTGAGTGACTAACACTGATAGATGTACAGCAAGTTACAGATTCAGCATCAAAAAGTTCCCTCTACTCTTTATCTACTTTTTTGTAATAGTTATTTTTTACATAAGTATAGTACAAAATGTCAAAGCCAGAAAATTGATGATAGATTGATGTATAGACAGATACATGTCAATTAATCACCTGTGAGATGAGATGGTTGGATGGCATCACTGACTCAATGGACATGAGTTTGAGTAAGCTCCAGGAGTTGGTGATGGACAGGGAAGCATGGCGTGCTGCAGTCCATGGGGTCACAAAGAGTCGGAAGTGATTATGACTGAACAGAACTGAACTGAATCACATATGTAGGTTCCTGTTACCATCACAGCAATCAATATACAGAATGTCTTTCATCATAGCTCACTCATTATACTCTAACTTATATAATACCTTCCCTAGCCCTTCCTACTATCACTAAAATGGACAAATCCTAACCTGTTCAGCATTTCTGTAATTTTTTCAAGACTGTTACATAAACAGAAATACATAGTATATAATCTTCTGAGATTGTTTTTTTTCCCCCCACTCAGCATAATGCTTTTGAAATCCAGCCAAGTTATTGAGTGTATTTTTAGTTTATGTCTTTTTTTTATTGCTGAGTAGTATTCCATGATACAGATATATGACTGTGTTTAACAATTTACCTTTTGAGGAATATTTTAGCTGTTTTCAGGTTTGGGCTCTTACAAACAAAGCTGCTAGGAACATTCATGTACAGATTTTGTGTATACATAGGTTTTTATTGTTTTCCTTTGGAATAAATGTCCAAAATTGCAACCACTAGGTTCTAGAGAAAGTATAACTGCTTAAAGAAACTGTCAAATACTTACCACAATTACTATTTCATTTTATATTCCCACCAATCACATATGCCAGATTCAGTTTATCTACATCCTTGGCAGTATTTCCAATTTTTTCCCTTTAGCCATTCTGATTGGTTTATAATAATATCTCCTGCTGAACTTTAACTTGCATAATTTTGAGTATACTTTCATGTGTGTTTATTTTCCATATGAATATGAATATGCTCTTTGCTATTAACTCCTTATTCCAAAATTCAGACTTAAAATGAAGAAAGTAGGGAAAACCACTAGGTCATTAAGGTATGACCTGAATCAAAACCCTTATGATATTGCAGTGAAAATGACAAATAGGTTCAAGGGATTAGATCTGATAGACACAGTACCTGAAGAACTATGGACAGAGGTTCATAACCGTGTATAGAGGCTGGTGACCAAAACCATCCCCAAGAAAAAGAAATGCAAAAAGGCAAATGGTTGCCTGAGGAGCCCTTAGAGAAAACTGAGAAAAGAAGAGAAGTGAAAGGCAAAGGAGAAAAGGAACAATATACCCATCTGAATACAGTGTTTTAAAGAATAGGAAGGAGATATAAGAAAGCCTTCTTAAGTATTCAAAGCAAAGAAATGGAGCAAAACAATAGAATGGGAAAGATTAGAGATCTCTTCAAGAAAATTACGGATACCAAGGGAACATTTCATGCTAAGATGGACACAAAAAAGGACAGAAATGGTATGGACCTAACAGAAGTAGAATATATTAAGAAGAGGAGGAAAGAATACTCAGAAGAATTGTACAAAAAAGATCATGACCCAGATAACCACAATGGTGTGATCACTCACTTAGAGGCAGACATGCAAGAATATGAAGTTAAGTGGACCTTCGGAAGCATCACTATGAACAAAGATAATGGAGGTGATGGAATTCCAGCTGAATTATTTCAAATCCTAAAAGATGA
This sequence comes from Muntiacus reevesi, assembly GCF_963930625.1. NCBI lineage: Eukaryota > Metazoa > Chordata > Mammalia > Artiodactyla > Cervidae > Muntiacus > Muntiacus reevesi. The sequence goes on from NC_089257.1 coordinate 86,966,659, forward strand.
TGCTTTGAAAGGGCTGCACTTTAATACGCTAGCAAATTGGCAAAACTCAACAGTGGCCACAGGACTGGAAAAGGTCAGCTTTCATTCTAATCCCAAAGAAAGGCAATGACAAAGATTGTTCAAACTACTGCACAACTGCAGTCATCTCATATGCTAGCAAAATAATGCTCAGAATTCTCTAAGTGAGGCTTCATGAACTGAGAACTTCCAGATGTTCAAGCTGGATTTAGAGAAGGCAGACAAACCAGAGAGCAAATAACCAATGCCTATTGGATCATAGAAAAAGTCAGAGAATTCCAGAAAAGCATCTACTTCTGCTTCAGTGGCTACACTAAATACATTGACTGCATGGATCACAACAAATCATGGAAATTTTTCCGAGAGATTGGAATAACAGACCACCTTACCCGTCCCCTGAGAAATCTATATGCAGGTCAAGAAACAACAGTTAGAAGAACTGCACATGGAACAAGGAAGGGAGTGGTTCCAAACTGGGGAAGAATATGTCAAGGTTACATATTGTCACCCTGCTCATTTAACTTGGACTGGATGAAGCAAAAGCTGGAATCAAGATTGCCAGGAGAAATATCAACAACTTCAGATATGCAGGTGACAGTACCTTCCAGGCAGAAAGTGAAGAGGAACTCTTGAAGAAAGTGAAAGAGGAGAGTGAAAAAGCTGGCTTAATACTGAACACTCAAAAAATTAATATCATGGTATCCAATCCATCACTTCATGGAAAACAGGGAGCAAATGGAAGCAGTGACATAATTCATTTTCTTGGGCTTTAAAAGCAGTGAAGATGGTGACTGCAGCCATGAAATTAAAAGATGCTTGCTCCTTGGAGGAAAAGCTATGACAAATTTAGCATATTTAAAAACATAGACATTCTTTTTTCAACAAAGTTTCATCTAGTCAAAGTTATGATTTTTCCAGTAGTCATGTATGGAGGGGAGTGTTAGACCATAAAGAAGGCTGAGCACCTAAAAACTGATGCTTTTGAACTGCGATATTGGAGAAGACTCTTGAGAGTCCTTTGTTCTGCAAGAAAAGCAAAGAGTCAATCCTAAAGGAAATTAGACCTGAATATTCATTGGAAGGACTGGTGCTGAACCTGAAGCTGCAATAATTTGGCCACTTGATTTGAAGAACGGACTCAATAGACGAGACCCTGATTCTGGGAAAGATTGAAGGCAGGGTGAGAAGGGGACGACAGAGGCTGAGATGATTGGATGGCATCCCCAACTGGATAAAATGAGTTGAGCAAGTTCTCGGAGTTGGTGATGGACAGGGAAGCTTGGCAAGCTTCTGTCCATGGTGTTGCAAAGTCTGACTGAGACTGAACTGAACTGATTTTCTTCTTGGAAATTCCCTTTCTAATTTTTTTTTTTCTACTTTCTTCTTATAATTTTTTTTTTGAATATTTTGCAATAGAATTTTTAAATTCTTTATTCTTGATGTGTCCTTGATAGATTCATGGTTTACAAATATTTTCTTGAAGTATAAAACCTGTTTTTATGTTCTTGAAAGAAATAGAGAAAAACAATAGGATTGGAAAGACTAGAGATTTCTTCAAGAAAATTAGAGATACCAAGGGAATATTTCATGCAAAGATGGGCACAATAAAGGACATAAATGGTATGGACCTAACAAAAGAAGAAGATATTAGAAGAGGTGGCAAGAATATACAGAAGAACTATACGAAAGAGATCTTCATGACCCAGATAGCCACAATGGTGTGATCACTCACCTAGAGCCAGATATCCTGGAATGTGAAGTCAAGTGGTCCTTAGGAAGCATCACTATGAAAAAACCAGTAAAGGTGATGGAATTCCACTTGAACTATTTCAAATCCTAAAAGATGATGGTGTGGAAGTGCTGCACTCAATATGCCAGTAAATTTGGAAAACTCAGCAGTGGCCACAGGACTGAAAAAGTCAGTTTTCATTCCAATCCCAAAGTAAGGTAATGCCAAAAAATGCTCAAACTACTGCACAATTACACTTATCTCACACGCTAGAAAAGTAATGCTCAAAATTCTCCAAGCCCGGCTTCAATACTATGTGAACCATGAACTTCCAGATGTTCAAGCTGGATTTAGAAAAGGCAGAGGAACCAGAGCTCAAATTGCCAACATCCACTGGATCATCGAAAAAAGCAAGAGAAGTCCAGAAAAACATGTACTTCTGCTTTATTGACTATGCCAAAACCTTTGACTGTGTGGATCACAACAAACTGTGAAAAATTCTTAAGGAGATGGGAATACCAGACCACCTGCCCTGACTCCTGAGAAATCTGTATACAGGTCAAGAAGCAACAGTTAACTGGACATGGAAAAGCAGACTGGTTCCAAATCAGGAAAGGAATATGTCAATGCTGTATATTGTCACTCTGCTTAAATAACTTATATGCAGAGTACATCATGGTATGCTGGGCTGGATGATGCACAAGCTGAAATCAATATTGCCAGGAGAAATATCAATAACCTCAGATATGCAGATGAAACCACATTTATGGCAGAAAGTGAAGAAGAACTAAAGAACCTCTTGATGAAAGTGAAAGAGGAGAGTTAAAAATTTGGTTTAAAACTCAACATTCAGACAACTAAGATCATGGCATCTGATTCCATTACTTCATGGTAAATAGATGAGGAAACAGTAGAAACAGTCCCATACTTTTTTGTTTTGAACTCCAAAATCACTGCAGATGGTGATTGCCGCCATGGAATTAAAAGACTCTGATTCTTTGGAAGGAAAGTTTTGACCAACCTAGACAGCCTATGAAAAAGCAGAGTCATTACTTTGCCAGCAAATGTCCATCTGATCAAAGCTACGGTCTTTCTAGTAGTCGTGCATGGTTTTGAGAGTTGAACTATAAAGAAAGCTGAGCATCGAAAAATTGGTTCTTTTGAGCTGTGGTATTGGGTAAGACTCTTCAGCATCACCTGGACAGCAAGGAGATCCAACCAGTCCATTCTAAAGGAGATCAGTCCTGGGTGTTCGTTGGAAGGACTGATGCTGAAGTTGAAACTCCAAAATTTTGGCTACCTGATGCAAAGAACTGACTCAATGGAAAAGACCCTGATTCTGGGAAAAATTTAAGGTGGGAGAAGGGGATGACAGAGGATGAGATGGTTGGATCGCATCACCAACTCAATGGACATGAGTTTGAGTAAACTCCAGGAGTTGGTGATGGACAGGGAGGCCTGGTGTGCTGCACTCCATGGGGTCACAAAGAGTCAGACTCAATTGAGAGACTGAACTGACTGACTGAACTGATGACCTGTTTCTTTCCTCTTGAACTATCTTTTGTAGATCAAAATTTTGGTTTTTTGTTAATTTCAGTTAATCATTTTTTGTCTTACAGAATATGTTTTTGGATTTATGTTTAAGAAATCTTCATCAAGCTCCAACTCCAAAGATCTTTTCCTGATTTGTTGTCTAAACATTTTATCATATTTTATTCTACAAATCCTGCTATTTGTTTTGGGTAAATATTTATATGAGTTGTGAGATTTAATAAAGGTTAATTAATTAATTTAATTTCTGTTTATAAAACGCTTATGAGTATCCAAGATTTCAAACACCATTTGGTTCAAAGGTTATCCTCTTTCTGTCAAATAATTTTTGTAGAAAAAATCAGTCAGTTGTTCTATTTCCAGAATCACTCCTTTAGACCATTTATCTGTGTATATATCTATCTCTTTGCCAGTACTTCATAAATTTAATTACTATAGTTATATAATGTCTTAAAAAGCTTCTTAGTGTTATTCTGTTCACTTTCTCCTTCTTTTTCTAAGTTGTTTTAGCTATTCTAGTACTTTTAATTTTTAAAATAAAGTTTAGAATAATCTTGTTTATATCTATACAATTATATCTGAATTTTCATAAGAATATTATATTACACACACATTTGTGTGTATGAATTTATATATTGCAATTTATAAATAATTATAAATTTTCAGGAGAATTAACATATTTAGTGTTTATAATTTCCTTTTCATGGAAATGTTATGTCTCCTCATTTATTTAGGTCTTTTTATTTCTTTCATAATTTACACATTAACACAGTAATCCTTCCCAACTTTGTACAGATTTTAAACCAAGTATTGCATTTTTGTTATTATATATGGTATTTTATATTTAATTTCAGTTTCTACACATTCTTGCTTAATTTTTATTTTTCAATTTTTTCATCATATTTCTAATTGCTTGTTAAAGCATTTTTATGGTGGCTGTTTTAAAATTCTTATCAGATCATTCTAATATCTATATAATCTCTGTGTCTCTGTATTGGTATCTATTATTTGTCTTCTGTCATTCAAGTGGAAATATGTCGGCTTCATGTTATAATGAGGAATTTTGATTGAAATTTGGCATTTGGAGTATTATGCTATGAAACTACAGATCATATAGAAATCTTGTGTTTTATCAGTCTTCCTCTGACACTTCCCAGTTAGAGACTCCCACTGATTTTGGCTGATGAGAGCTAAAGTCCAGGTTTCTCAATAAATTTCTATTGACCCTGAGGATGAGTGGTGCTGCTACTACTGGGTGGGAATAGAAGTTTAGGTCGCATTGATACTAATCTATATGTGATGGGAGGACATCCTGCTACTGCTCCCTACCTACATGACCATCACTGACATGGCAGACAGGTAATGGCATTATTACTATTTATGGGTGTGAAAAGTCCAGTTTTCCACTAGGTTTCCTCAGATATTAGCCAGTGAGGAGTGATAGGGGTCCCCTACTGGTGGAGTCAGTTCAGTTCTCCTCAGCCCCTCAGGCTTGTCCAACTCTTTGTGACCCCATGGACTGTAGCATGCCAGGCCTCCTTGTCCATCACCAACTCCCAGAGTTTACTCAGACTCATGTTGATTGAATGGGGGATGCCATCCAACCATCTCATCCTCTGTTATCCCCTTCTCCTCCTGCCTTCAATCTTTCCCAGCATCAAGGTCTTTTCCAGTGAGTCAGTTCTTCGCATCAGGTGGCCAAATTTTGGAATTTCAGTGTCAACATCAGTCCTTCCAATGAACATTCAGGACTGATTTTCTTTGGGATGGACTGGTGGAGTAAGGCTGAGTTAAAAGTCGAGGCTTCCTATATAGTCTACACTGACACCACTTTGGAATCAGCTTCAGTAGTCAGGAAATTCCTGGATCTTCATTCATTCTTTCCCAACAAGAAGGAATGAGGGGGTGGGAAATGCCTGTAAAACTCTCCAGGAAGAAACTGTAAATTTCTACTTTGCCTTTGCTAGAGGGTGTGGGAATGTTTTCTACAATTTTTGATCTAGAGTAGGGTTGTCATTGCCTGAAAGTTTTCTGTCTTGTCAGGCTTCCTCTTTTCTTGGTCCTTTGGACAGAAAGAATAAGATTTCCTTTTTCTTTCCCTTTTAGTCTCTGCATACTGATGTTTCTGGATTACCAGCTTCTCAGATACCCAGTCTGGCATGTATAAGTCCTAAAGAAGTATCCTCCTCATAACTAGAATCACAGAAAAATAAGAAGTTTGTGACTACTTGAGAAAAATTGAATGTTAGAGAAAAAAAAAATTGTTTAATACTTATTGAAGCACAGAGGGTTTTTAGGGCAGTGAAACTACTATGAATGATGCTATAATCATGAATGTATTTGCAAAACACATAAAATAAACATCACTTAAAGTAGACCTTAATGTAAACTATGGACTCTGGATGGTAATGATGTTTCATTAGATTCATTAATTGTAAAATAAATACCACCCTAGTGAAGAATGTTGATAATGTGGGAGGTTATGCACAATTTGGGACCAGAGGTATATAGGAAATCTCTGTGCCTTCCACTCAGTTTTGCTTTGAACCTAATACTGCTTTAAAAAATCAAGTATATTATTTTTTAAAGGCTTATTCTGTACACTAACATTCCATTAAAAGGTAACTACATTCCCCTTCTCTTCCCAATCCAATTCTGTGAATCTTTGTGGGTGTCTGGGCTACGGAGAACACTCTAGGAACAGACGACTGTGTAGATCTGTCTCTCTCCTCTTGGTCCCCCTTTTTCTCCTCCTGCTCATCTCTATTTCCCTCCTCCCTGTCCTCTTCTTCATGTAACTCTGTGAACATTTCTGGGAGTCCCTAACGGGGGAGAATCTTTTCACCATTAACCTAGAAGTTTTATTATCAGTGCTGTATAGTTGGAGAAGTCCTGAGAATACAGGAAGAATAAAACTGAAATCCAGAGGAGGAGATTTAAGCCCAAAACCTGAGAACACCAGAAAACTCCTGACTACGTGGAACTTTAAGTAATAAGAGACCGTCCAAAAGCCTCCATACCTGCACTGAAACCAACCACCACCCAAGAGCCAACAAGTTTTAGAGCAAGACATACCACGCAAATTCCCCAGCAACGCAGGAACATAGCCCTGAAAGTCAACATACAGACTGCCCAAAGTCACACCTAGCACATAGACCCATCTCAAAACTCATTACTGGGCACTCCATTGCTCTTCAAAGAGAAGAAATCAAGTTCCACGCTCCAGAACACTGACACAAGATTCCCTAACCAGGAAACCTTGACAAACCAACCGTCCAACCCCACCCACCGGGTAAAAACTCCACAATAAAAAGGAACCACAGACCTCCAGAATACAGAAAGCCCATTCCAGACACAGCGATCTAAACAAGATGCAAAGGCAGAGAAATACCCAACAGGTAAAGGAACATGAAAAGTGCCCACCAAGTCAAACAAAAGAGGAGGAGATAGGGAATCTATCTGAAAAAGAATTTAGAATAATGATAATAAAAATGATCCAAAATCTTGAAAAAAAAATGGAGTTACAGATAAATAGCCTGTAGACAAAGATTGAAAAGATGCAAGAAATGTTTAATAAATACCTAGAAGAAATAAAAGAGAGTCAATTAAAAATGAATAATGCAATGAATGAGATCAAAAACACTTTGGAGGGAACCAAGAGTAGAATAACGGAGACAGAAGATAGGATAAGTGAGGTAGAAGATAGAATGGTGGAAATAAATGAAGCGGAGAGAAAAAAAGAAAAAAGGATCAAAAGAAATGAGGACAACCTCAGGGACCTCTGGGACAATGTGAAACGGCCCAACATTCGAATCATAGGAGTCCCAGAAGAAGAAGACAAAAAGAAAGGCCATGAGAAAATACTCGAGGAGATAATAGCTGAAAACTCCCCTAAAATGGGGAAGTAAATAGCCACCCAAGTCCAAGAAACCCAGAGAGTCCCAAACAGGATAAACCCAAGGTGAAACACTCCAAGACACATATTAATCAAATTAACAAAGATCAAACACAAAGAACAAATACTAAAAGCAGCAAAGGAGAAACAACAAATAACACACAAAGGGATCCCCATAAGGATAACAGCTGATCTATCAATAGAAACCCTCCAGGCCAGAAGGGAATGGCAGGACATAATGAAAGTAATGAAAGAGAATAATCTACAACCTAGATTACTGTACCCAGCAAGGATCTCATTCAGATATGAAGGAGAATTCAAAAGCTTTACAGACAAGCAAAAGCTGAGAGAATTCAGCACCACCAAACCAGCTCTTCAACAAAAGCTAAAGGATCTTCTCTAGACAGGAAATGCAGAAAGGTTTTATAACTGTGAAGCCAAAACAACAAAGTAAATGGCAACGGGACCACATCTATCAATAATTACCTTAAATATAAATGGGTTGAATGCCCCAACCAAAAGACAAAGATTGGCTGAATGGATATAAAAACAAGACCCCTATATATGCTGTCTACAAGAGACCCACCTCAAAACCAGAGACACATACAGACTAAAAGTGAAGGGCAGGAAAAAAATATTTCACGCAAATGGAGACCAAAAGAAAGCAGGAGTTGCAATACTCATATCAGATAAAATAGACTTTCAAATAAAGGATGTGAAGAGAGACAAAGAAGGACACTACTTAATGATCAAAGGATCAATCCAAGAAGAAGATATAACAATTATAAATATATATGCACCCAATATAGGAGCACCGCAATATGTACGGCAAATGCTAATGAGTATGAAAGAGGAAATTAATAGTAACACAATAATAGTGGGAGACTTGATACCCCACTCACAACTATGGATAGATCAACTAAACAGAAAATCAACAAGGAAACACAAACCTTAAATGATACAATGGACTAGCTAGACCTAATTGATATCTATAGGACATTTCACCCCAAAACAATCAATTTCACCTTTTTCTCAAGTGCACACGGAACCTTCTCCAGAATAGATCACATGCTGGGCCATAAATCTGGTCTTGGAAAATTCAGAAAAGCTGAAATCATTCCAGTCATCTTTTCTGACCACAGTGCAGTAAGATTAGATCTCAATTACAGGAAAAAAAAAATTATTAAAAATTCAAACATGTGGAGGCTAAATAACACGCTTCTGAATAACCAACAAATCATAGAAGAAATCAAAAAAGAAATCAAAATATGTATAGAAATGAATGAAAATGAAAACACAACAACCCAAACCTATGGGACTCTGTAAAAGCAGTGCTAAGGGGAAGGTTCATAGCATTACAGGCTTACAGCAAGAAACAAGAAAAAAGCCAAATAAATAACCTAAATCTACACCTAAAGCAATTAGAGAAGGAAGAAATGAAGAACCCCAGGGTTAGCAGAAGGAAAGAAATCTTAAAAATTAGGGCAGAAATAAATGCAAAAGAAACTAAAGAGACCATAGCAAAAATCAACAAAGCTAAAAGCTGGTTTTTTGAAAAAAATAAACAAAATTGAAAAACCATTAGCAAGACTCATTAAGAAACAAAGAGAGAAGAACCAAATTAACAAAATAAGAAATGAAAAGGGTGAGATCACAACAGTCAACACTGAAATACAAAGGCTCATAAGAGACTACTACCAGCAGCTCTATGCCAATAAAATGGACAACTTGGATGAAATGGACAAATTCTTAGAAAAGTATAACTTTCCAAAACTGAACCAGGAAGAAATAGAAGATCTTAACAGAATCATCACAAGCAAGGAAATCGAAACTGTAATCAAAAATCTTCCAGCAAACAAAAGTCCAGGACCAGATGGCTTCACAGCTGAATTCTACCAAAAATTTAGAGAAGAGCTAACACCTATCCTAGTCAAACTCTTCCAGAAAACTGCAGAAGAAGATAAACTTCCAAACTCATTCTATGAGGCCACCATCATGCTAATTCCAAAACCAGACAAAGATGCCACAAAAAAAGAAAACTACAGGCCAATATCACTGATGAACATAGATGCAAAAATCCTTAACAAAATTCTAGCAAACAGAATCCAACAACATATTAAAAAAATCATACATCATGACCAAGTGGGCTTTATCCCAGGAATGCAAGGATTCTTTAATATCCACAAGTCAATCAATGTAATACACCACATTAACAAATTGAAAGATAAAAACCATATGATTATCTCAATAGATGCAGAGAAAGCCTTTGACAAAATTCAGCACTCATTTATGATTAAAACTCTCCAGAAAGCAGGAATAGAGGGAACATACCTCAACATAGTAAAAGCTATGTAAGACAAACCCACAGCAAGCATCCCTCTCAATGGTGAAAAATTGAAAGCATTTCCCCTGACATCAGGAACAAGACAAGGGTGCCCACTCTCACCACTACTATTCAACATAGTCTTGGAAGTTTTGGCCACAGCAATCAGAACAGAAAAAGAAGTAAAAGGAATCCAGATAGGAAAAGAAGAAGTGAAACACTCGCTGTTTGCAGATGACATGATCCTCTACATAGAAAACCCTAAAGACTCTTCCAGAAAATTACTAGAGCTAATCAACGAATATAGTAAAGTTGCAGGATATAAAATTAACACACAGAAATCCCTTGCATTCCTATATACTAACAATGAAAAAACAGAAAGAGAAATTAAGGAAACAATACCATTCACCATTGCGACAAAAAGAATAAAATACTTAGGAGTATATCTACCTAAAGAAACAAAAGACCTGTACATAGAAAACTATAAAACACTGATGAAAGAAATCAAAGAGGACACAAACAGATTGAGAAACATACCGTGTTCATGGATTGGAAGAATCAATATTGTCAAAATGGCTATTCTACCCAAAGCAATCCATAGATTCAATGCAATCCCTATCAAGTTACCAACGGTATTTTTCACAGAACTAGAACAAATAATTTCACAATTTGTATGGAAATACAGAAAACCACGAATAGCCAAAGTAATCTTGAGAAAGAAGAATGGAACTGGAGGAATCAACCTGCCTGACTTCAGACTCTACTACAAAGCCACAGTCATCAAGACAGTATGGTACTGGCACAAAGACAGAAATATAGATCAATGGAACAGAATAGAAAGCCCAGAGATAAATCCACGAACCTATGGACACCTTATCTTCAACAAAGGAGGCAAGAATATACAATGGAAAAAAGACAACCTCTTTAACAAGTGGTGTTGGGAAAACTGGTCAACCACTTGTAAAAGAATGAAACTAGATCACTTTCTAATACCATACACAAAAATAAACTCAAAATGGATTAAAGATCTAAATGTAAGACCAGAAACTATAAAACTCCTAGAGGAGAACATAGGCAAAACACTCTCCGACATAAATCTCAGCAGGGTCCTCTATGACCCACCTCCCGGAATATTGGAAATAAAAGCAAAAATAAACAAATGGGACCTAATGAAACTTAAAAGCTTCTGCACTACAAAGGAAACTATAAGCAAGGTGAAAAGACAGCCCTCAGATTGGGAGAAAATAATAGCAAATGAAGAAACAGACAAAGGATTAATCTCAAAAATATACAAGCAACGCCTGAAGCTCAATTCCAGAAAAATAAATGACCCAATCAAAAAATGGGCCAAGGAACTAAACAGACATTTCTCCAAAGAAGACATGCAGATGGCTAACAAACACATGAAAAGATGCTCAACATCACTCATTATTAGAGAAATGCAAATCAAAACCACAATGAGGTACCATTACACGCCAGTCAGAATGGCTGCTATCCAAAAATCTACAAGCAATAAATGCTGGAGAGGGTGTGGAGAAAAGGGAACCCTCTTACACTGTTGGTGGGAATGCAAACTAGTACAGCCACTATGGAAAACAGTGTGGAGATTTCTTTAAAAACTGGAAATAGAACTGCCATATGACCCAGCAATACCACTTCTGGGCATACACACTGAGGAAACCAGATCTGAAAGAGACACGTGCACCCCAATGTTTATCGCAGCACTGTTTATAATAGCCAGGACAGGGAAGCAACCTAGATGCCCATCCGCAGATGAATGGATAAGGAAGCTGTGGTACATATACACCATGGAATATTACTCAACCATTAAAAAGAATTCATTTGAATCAGTTCTAATGAGATGGACCAAACTGGAGCCCATTATACAGAGTGAAGTAAGCCAGAAAGATAAAGAACATTACAGCATACTAACACATATATATGGAATTTAGAAAGATGGTAATGATAACCCTATATGCAAAACAGAAAAAGAGACACAGAAGTACAGAACAGACTTTTGAACTCTGTGGGAGAAGGTGAGGGTGGGATGTTTCAAAAGAACAGCATGTATATTATCTCTAGTGAAACAGATCACTAGCCCAGGTGAGATGCATGAGACGAGTGCTCAGGCCTGGTGCACTGGGAGGACCCAGAGGAGTCAGGTGGAGAGGGAGGTGGGAGGGGGGATCGGGATGGGGAATACGTGTAACTCTATGGCTGATTCGTGTCAATATATGACAAAACCCACTGAAATGTTGTGAAGTAATTGGCCTCCAACTAATAAAATAAAATTAAAAAAAAAAAAAAGTAATTACAAAACTTTTGTCTTCTCTCCTACAAGGACCTAGAGTGGGCCTAAATTTGAAAGGTTGAATTGGCTTAATTTATTCTTAAATAATATTCTACTTTAAGAAAACTAAATCTCCCACAGGCTATAGTAATGAATCATCAACTCATGGTTATAGTTATTTGGAGAGTTGCTGTGTCAGCCCCAGAGCTATCTGGACCAATCTTTACTTTTATATTAAGTAGCTTTTGGAGAATAATTTAGAGAAATCAAGTGTATGACTTTATTTCCCTTAATTCCTTTTGAGGAATATTTTCCTTGCAGAGGGGCCCATATACATTGTCTTTTAAATGACTCAGAATTACATTTACTGCTAGAGCAAAAAAGAAAACCTGTTAAATCTGAAAGCTGGAAACCTATACAGAGATGAAAGTTTTACATATTTTTTTGACTTGGTGTCTTCCATTTTTGCAGGAATCACGTAAATCTCATTAATTGCTATTTCAATTATATGAATAAACTACTGAAATTTAGCAGTTAAAGACCACCATGAGATTGTATGGGCTTCCCAGGTGGCACTAATGGTAACAAATCCGCCTTCCAAATACAGGAGATGTAAGAGAGGCAGTTTCAGTCCCTGGGTCAAGAAGATTTACTGGAGGAGGGCATGGCAAACCAGCCCAATATTCTTGCCTGGAGTATCCTGTGGGCAGAGGAAGACTGGCAGACTATAGTCCATAGGGTTACCAAGAGTCAAACATGACTGAAGCAACTTAGCACACATGCATGTAGATTGCAAAACAAAAACTCATGTGTTGAGGTCTAGATATGGAAGTCATTTTGCCTTTAAGAGAACTCTGTGATCTAACTATGATCCTGAAAAGGAAGTTTGTTTCATTCTATCTTACTATTAAAAATGCATAACGGCTTAATGAACTGTCATAATTATTTTAGATGCAAGAATTAAATGAAATAATGAACGAACATCTTAGGGATTTATAGTTTTGAAATTAATCTCTTGATTCCATATATATAGTTTGTACTCAAGAAACAGCTCAAAAATTGAAATAAAAGAGAGTTGTGTGTGAGTTTGTTGTCACTTTAGTCATGTCCGACTCTATTCCTTTCAATGCCTTAAACTTTGCCTTAGCCTTTCTAAGCTGTAAACACATACTTTTATGGAAATTATTCATTTATTGATTTCACTGATAAGACATCGATAAATAAATTCATTAATTTATGTGTAAATTATATATATACATACATGTATATAATTTCATGCATGTTTGAAATTATATACATTTTATATGCATATATATATTTCAGACATGTCTTAAATTACATGCATTATATAAATACATAATATTTCAGACATGCAAAAATTGCATATTTAAGATGAATCAAATTATATACATTATATATATTTAAGACATTTATCAAATTATACACATTATATATATGTCTATTATATATATATATAATATTTCACACATGTGTGGAATTATATATATATAATATTTCAGATATGTGTGAAATTATATACAATATAGAGACAAGTTTCCTTGGTGGCTCAGATGGTAAAGTGTCTGTCTACAATGTGGGAGACCCAGGTTCAACCCCTGGATTAGGAAGATCTCTTGGAGAAGGAAATGGCAACCCACTCCAGTATTCTTGCCTGGATGATCCCATGGATGGAGGGGCATGATAGGCTACAGTCCATGGGGTTGCAAAGAGTTAGACATGACTGAGCAACTTCACTTCACTTCATATACAGTATATATACATATAAGAATTTCAGATATGTATGAAATTATATACACTATTATATATTTCAGACATGTATCAAATTGCATTCACTATATATATATATATATTTCAGACATGTATGAAATTCTACATGTAATATATACATATATTTATTTCAGAAATGTCTGAATATATATACATTATAAATGCATATCTATATAGACATATATGAACTTATATACATTATATAAATATTTCAGACATGTACTAAATTGTGTACATTGTATATACAATTCACACATAAATTAATTAATTTATAATCAATGCCTTATCAATGAAATCAATAAATGAATCACTTCCATAAAAGTATGTATTTACAGCTTAGAAAGGGCTAAGACAAAGTTTTAGTCATTGAAAGAACAGAGTCTGACATGAATGAAGTGACTTCGCACACACACACATACACAACTCTTTCTCTTATTTCACCTTTTGAGCTGTGTTTTGAATGCAAAATATATTTGTGGCATCATGAGACTGACTTCAAAACAACCAGTCCCTAAGATGTTGGTTCTTTATCTCATTCAATTCTTGCATCTGTTAGGTAGTTAGAACAGGGAAAAGGAGTCCAAAACGGCAGTGGCTAAAAGACATGGAAGGGGAAAGCCCACGAAAATAGAACAAAGGAAGGTCCGAGGACCAGAGTGAGAACCGCAGGTAAAACAAACAACGCTCCTGCCTAAGCCCAATTTGCATAGGACAGGCCCGGGGGAGGGGGGGCATATAAAAAGAGGAGCCAAAGCCCTCTTCTCTTTCTCTCTCTCCCACGCAATGGGGCGGTCTTATCTTCGCGTCTTTGGATCGACGTGCCCTCATGCCTCAAAGATGGATTTTCCTGCTATTATCTAAATAAATAGAGTTGTAACACTGAGCTGTAACACTGATTTATTTAAGAGCTATAACACGGTCTCTCCTCCCAATAGCTGTGACCTGCCGAGGGGGCTTCAATGTCCGTCACTCCAAATTTTTGTTGTGACGAGACAAAGAACCAAGGAGCATCTATGGTGCCATGACTCGGGTTTAACCTGGCTGAAACAACCTCTATGCAGAAGAGGCCAAGCACAGCAGGAGCCCAACTTAGTGAAGCTCCTGCGGTAGAAGAGGAACAGGAAGAAAACCCAGCGCGGGGGAAGGCTCATTGTGCTGGAAACCGGAGCAATGAAAAATGAACTCAGCAGAAAGCCCACGCGGCTCAGCCTCAGATTCCAGAAGACCTATGGTTAAGGTAGGAGATTCTCGCTCCTATGGCTGGAGGGACATGCCTAACAAAATCTTAATTCCTTTACAATCTCTTGTTTTTTGTTTCCTTGAACCCCTCGCGAACAGGCAGGCAGCAGTCAGTGCAATTGAGGGACTCTGGAGAGAATACTCGTCGATATGTATCAAAGGCACTATCTGCTGGGCCCCGGTAGCAGTTACCCAAGCCGGTGGGGGTTCTTCTGTCCCTGCTCTTCTCTGTGCCAAAAATCAGACCAATGAAAACTGAGCACAGGTCAGATATCTAGCAAATTTTACAGTAGGCTATGAAGGGGATTCCTTGGCACGTTTTTCCCACTGCTTTTTCCTCCTGTCCTTCAGCTCTCTCTCTCGGGATGCTAGCCCGACCAAAACCCAGGATGCCCAGGCTCTGAGGTCTTATTGCAAAAATTCAGTGAGAGACAAAGCGATAAGTGGGAGGTGGATTTGTTAGGATTCAGAGAGAAGCGCCCATTCTACAGGGCTCAGGTCATGGAATGCGGCCTAAGTTTTGCAGTGCGGGGTTAACTTATATGCTAATGAGTGGGAGGATCATCTCATCCATTGGGGAACCACCCACTCCTCCCTCTGTTGACAGTGTCTTAAGAGCTGTTCTGCCACCTCTGGGTGTGTCTTTTGGCTTACAGCTTGGGGATTAAGGTTTGCTCGAATTTGACTTGTCATCTTGGACCCAATTGATTTTAATTAGTTTATGTTATACCCCCATGCTATGTCATTCTTTCAAAGGTTGTGCCCTGCTCCCCTTTCCTTCCTGTTTCATGCTCCTTTCCTCAGCCCCATCCGGGCCCACAATGTTGCCTCTACAATCTTCTAGAGGGATAACCAAAAAAATAACTGGCCTTGGGAGGGAAGTACTATATAATATCCAACCTCTTAGTCCTGCCTAGCACTGGTCACACTGGAGATCTTGGGGACGCCCAAACTCCAGTCTGGGGGGTCCCAGGAGGTCATCATGCCTTGACCTGCCTAGGAATCTGGTCCTCAAAATGTTGTCACGCCTCAACCTGCTCAGGGATCCACCAGTCCCACGGGTCCCAGGAGGTCGTCACGCCTCGACCTGCCCAGGGACCCAATTCTCGGGAGACCATCACACCTTGACCTGCCCAGAGATTCGATCTCTAGGAAGCTGTCACGCCTCAGCCTGCCTGGAGATCTGCATCCTGACCCATGGACGCCTGGCTCTCAGGATGCGACAGTATTGGGTAGGATAAGTTTCAAAAACCCTATTAGTTTTTTCTTTTCCTTTCCCTCCCTAACATGACTGTTTTTCAGATGGGAAATAACCAATCCACTTCCCAGCAGATGCCCTTGGTATGCATCCTTGATAACTGGAAGCTGTTCAATCCTCTAACTCTGAGGAGGAGTCATTTAAAATATTGTTGTGCCACTGCATGGCCACGGTTTCCACTGGGGGGCGAGGAACACTGGCCCGAGGATGGGACTTTAAATTACAATACCATCCTGCAATTAGAATTATTCTGCAAAAGACAAGGGAAATGGACAGAGATCCCTATGTCCAAATCTTCTTCAGACTGAGACATATGAAGGAACTCTGTCTTAAGTACGGGATTGTTTTACGCCCTAAAACTGAGCCCACTAGGCAAATGATGGTAGGCACAGGCAACAAAGAGAAGGACCCCCCCCCCTTGGCCCCCGTGAAGGCTCACCTCCCACAGCTCCTGAGTTGCCTGGTGCTTCTTCCTTGTATCTAAGCGTGCCCCCATACCCAGGAGCACCCCCTCCACAAAAGCCAGCTCAAGTATGTCCCTTAGTTGAAACTGGAGGAGAATTCCGACCAACCCGCGTCCGTAAACCCTTCTCCCTCTTAGAACTAAGATCAAACAAGACCTGGGAAGCTATGCAGATGACCCAGGCAAATATATATATACGTTCCAACATATTACCTTGGCCTTTGACTTGACATGGAAGGACATCATGTTCATATTTAGTCAAACTTTATCCGACCCTGAACATACTAGGGTCTTAAAGGAAGCCCGGAGGCATGCAGCAGGGCTTCACATGTCAAGCGATAGATATCCAGTAGAGGAAACTGCAGTCCCCTCCTCTGATCCTAACTGGAATTATAATGACCCTCAGCACATCTGGGAAAGGGACCATTTTCTAATCTGTATAAAGGCAGGACTGAAAGCAGCCCAGCAAAAAGTCATCAGCTATGCTCGGGTCTCAGCAGTAACTCAGGAGTCCAACAAGAGCCCCATTGCCTTTCTAGAAAAGCTAAAAGAGGCCCTCCAAATGTTTACCAAATTTGGACTTAGACTCTTACGAGGGACGGGTGATTTTAAAGGACAAATTTCTGTCCCAATGTGCATCAGATATCAGAATTAAGTTACAACAGCTACAGCAGCAGGACTCTGCTGCCTCTCTAGATGAGATGATCCAGACAGCCACCAATACCTTTTATAACAGAGAACAGGAGAAGGAGGCCAAGGCCAATGAGAGCGAGAGAAGGAAAAAACAAGGCCTTCCCAGATGCTGGTCGCCCTCCACGGAAGCCCTATGGCACACCCTGAGCCCTTGAATGACAAGGCACGAGGCAAATGCTTAATCTGTAGACAGGCGGGGCATTGGGCCAAAGAGTGTTCTAACCGAGACAAATCTCCTAGAACGGCTTGCCACAAATGCCATCAACTGGGACATTGGGCAGCACTCTGCCCTCGGGACCCAAGAGCCTCAAGGTCAAGCGCCAAGCCTTCCCTCATGGTGGTTCAAGAGGACTAAAGCGGCCCGCTCCACCCAGCCTGCCTGTCACAGATAACTATCACGGGGCTGGAGCCAAGTCTGCAACTGGATGTGGCAGGTAGGTCCGAGAATTCTTGATCTCCTACTCTGGAGCCTTCTCCTCCCAAACCTGTACCATTTTGTGTGCTATAGGAAAAGCAACTACTAGAAGATTCACCCAAGCACTTCTTTGTTGCTGGGATGGACAGATATTTTCCCACCAGTTCCTGGTGGCCCCTGAGTGTCCTTCTCCCTTAATGGGAAGAGACATACTCACTAAACTGGGGAGCACCCTTGTGATGGGAAGTTTTCAGCCCCTAGGGCCCTACAGCTTCTGGTTACTACTGAAGAATCCATTACACCTTATCCAATAGAGAGAGAACAAAGACTATAGGAGGACAAAATTAACCCCCAGGTGCGGGACCAGGGGATCCAGCCCACCAAGCTGAATCGGTCATCATTGTCCTCCGAGATCCTACTCGGTTTCCTAGCCGGAAACAATATCCTCTCAAAAGAGAGGCTTGAGAGGGACTACAGCCTTTAATAAATAAATTCCTTGCTTGTGGGCTATTGGTCCCCACCAGTTTGCCATGTAACACACCAATCCTCTCAGTAAAGAATAAGGACGAAACCTGACGAATGGTTCAAGATCTCCGGATTATAAATGAAGCTGTAGTCCCCCTCCATCCCACAGTACCCAATCCCTATGTAATCTTGGGAGAAATCCCACCCATTGCCAAGTGGTTTACAGTCTTGGATCTCAAAGATGCATTTTTTTTTTTTTTTTTTTTTTTGCATACCACTGGCTAAAGAATCCCAATATCTTTTTGCCTTTGAGTGGGAGGCCCCAGGAGAAAAACACCAACAGATGACTTGGACAGTATTACCTCAGGGGTTCAGAGATAGCCCCCACTTGTTTAGACAGGCCCTTAGCCAAGATCTCTTAGATTTGGACCTGGGACCTAATGGGAAAATATTACAATACATAGATGACCTACTAATCTGCTCTCCAGATGAGGAAAATGCCCAACAATATACAGTTCAGGTTCTAAACTTTTTGGCAGAAAGGGGATATAAAGTCTCCTGTGCTAAGGCACAGATGGTCGAGACAAAGATCACTTACCTGGGAGTTCAGGTTACACATGGGTCCAGGAGACTGTCCTCTGATCAGGTACAAGGAATCCTCCAGTTGCCCTCCCCCATAACTCGAAATCAATTGTGAACTTTCCTGGGGCTAACTGGGTACTGTAGAATCTGGATACCAGCTATGGTCTAATTGCCCAGCCCTTATATAAAAGCTTAAAGGGACGAGATGATTCAATCCCACTAATGTGGGGAACTCCTCAAAAGAAGGCAGAGCCTACACTAAACAGGCCTTAACACAGGCACCTGCCTTGAGGTTGCCAGATCCAAAAAAAGCATTCCAACTTTATGTCCATGAAAGAAGGAATAGCCTTGGGAGTGTTAACTCAAAGGTTGGGATCTGAGCCCCAGCCTGTAGCTTACTTATCCAAGAGACTTGATCCAACTGCCCAAGGCTGGCCCCCCTGCCTTCGAAATCTTGCAGCTATCACAGTCATGATAGAAGATGCTTTAAAACTCTCATTTGGGGGCAAACTAGCTATTTTTACCAGCCACCAAGTAAAACAACTCCTAAATGGGAGAGGCTATTTATGGATGTCTGAGCAAAGAATCCTCAGATATCAAGTAATACTGATGGAAATCCAGGCCTCACTATATCCCCTTGTAAGGTTCTTAACCCAGACACCCTCCTGCCTACCCCCGAGGGCTCTCTCCCCTTTCACTCTTGTCTAGAAACCTTGGACCACTGGGCAAAACCCCGAGAGGGATTGTCAGAAGATCCTCTGACCAATCCTGAAGAAATCTGGTACACTGACGGAAGCAGCTTTGTCTTAGATGGAAAAAGAAGAGCTGGATATATAGTAGTCTCCAATTTTGAGATCATAGAGGCTTAGCCTCTGCCACCAGGTACTTCAGCCCAATTAGCTGAGCTCATAGCCCTGACTCGAGCTTTAGAGCTGGGAAAAGAAAAAAGAATAGCCATTTATACTGACTCCAAGTATGCCTTTCTGGCGCTACATGCATATGCAGCTATCTGGAAAGAAAGGGGCCATTTGACCACCCGAGTGTCCCCAATCAAATATGGTGATCAAATCCTTAGACTCTTAGAGGCAGTCCATCTGCTCACTGAGGTTTCAGTCTCCCACTGTAAAGGACACCAAAAAGAGAGCACTGAAGTGGCACGAGGGAGCCAAGCAGCCGATCAGGCAGCTAAGAGCAGCGTTACAGAACCATGACCTAATAGGGGTTGCCACCTTAGTTCCACAGACTAACTTGTCAGAAACTCATTCATATACTGTAGGTGAAACTCTTAAAGCTAAGAGTGAGGGCTTTCAAGAAGATCATATGGGGTGATTCCAAAAGGAAGGGCTCCTTTCTCTGCCTGGGAACCTCCAATGGAAGTTGGTTAACTCCTTACACACCACCACTCATTTAGGAGAAAAGGCCCTTCAAAGATTACTAGAAAGGTCTTTCAGAGGAACAGGCTTCCAAACAACTATAAGACAAGTGGTCTCTTGTCTCACTTGCCAATTAAACAACCCCCCACGGAGCTCAAAGACCCCAGCTGGCCCAGCCCGTCCAACAACGTGGGGCCTATCCAGGAGAGGACTAGCAGATGGACTTCACCCAGATGCCAGTTTCTCAAGTGTATAAATACCTATTAGTCATGATAGATACATTCACAGGATGGATTGAAGGCTTTCCCACCTGAACTGAGAAGACTGAGGAGGTAGTAAAAAAACTGTTCCATGAAACCATTCCAAGGTTTGGTTTGCCCAGGTCATTACAAAGTGACAATGGGACATCATTTACCTTTAAAATCACCCAAGGAGTCTCTAAAGCATTGGGCATTACTTATTATCTCCATTGTGCCTGGAGGACACAGTCTTCAGGAAAAGTAGAAAGAGCCAACCAATTATTAAAATCAGCAATAAAAAAGATAACCCAAGAGACCTCCCTGGGATGGAAGGAGGTTTTAACAATAGCTCTCCTCCGTACCCGTATTGACCCTAAGGAACAGGTTGGTCTTAGTCCTTATGAGATGCTATATGGGAGACCTTTTGTTTATGACAATGACCTCTTCCTACATCTAGAAGTTCAGACCCTTCAGTCTTATACCATGGCCATTGGGTAATTCCAACAGGATATATGCTTGTGGGGTATGAACCAGGACCCAAAAGACTCGAACGAGTCACCACTATATGCTCCAGGGACTCAAGTCCTAATTAAAGTCTGGAAAGATGGGTCCCCAAAGGCTCAACTCCAGCCCACATGGAAGGCCCCCTACTCTGTAATACTTTCTACTCCCACAGTGGTCAACGTGCCAGGACATGACTCCTGGATTCACTACTCACGAGTCAAGCCGTGGAAGAAAACAGAAGAAGACACTCAATACACCTGTGAGCCCCTGGGAGATCTCAGGTACTTATTCAAAACTACAAATGAGTGCCATTCCAATAAACAACCCCAAAATCTAGTCTCTGGGGTAAGATTTCTCAAGACAGCTCTAAAGAGCCAACACAGCTTGACAGAAATAATACTGCAAAACAGACAGGAGATAGTTCTTCTGATCTCTGAACAAGGAGAGACTTGAGCCATCCTGGTGATGTAAATTTAAAATTGGCTAATGCCCCTACTAGTCCTTGTTATGCCATACTGTTGCTGCTAATGATTGCTCCATGTACTGTCAATTGTCTAACTTGTCTTGTCTCTGCCCAGGTCAAACTACGACATGCAGCGCCAGTTCAACAAAGATATAAAACTACAGTCAACCATGGAAAACATCAGTCACCCTTAGATGGACACTGCTATAAGGACTCTGAGGCCTGAGACTAGCAAGAGGGGGAGGCCCAATTACCCTCGCCATCCCAGTTCAGCAGGAAGTAGCCCCTATTCCCAAAGAATTGGGCCTCCCAGCCCTTGAGGGGGGAATGTTAGGTAGTTAGAATACGGATAAGGAGTCCAAAATGGCAGTGGCTAAAAGACCTGGAAGGGGAAAGCCCGCAAAAATAGAACAAAGAAAGGTGCGAGGACCGGAGTGAGAACATCAGGTAAAACAAACAACGCTCCTGCCTAAGCCCAATTTGCATAGGACAGGCCCAGAAGGAACAAAAAAACATAAAAAGAGGAGCCAAAGCCCTCTCTCTCTCTCTCTCTCTCTCTCTCCCCTCTCTCTCCCTCTCTCTCCCACGCAATGGGGCAATCTTCTCTTCACGTCTTTGGATCTATGTACCCTCATGCCTCGAAGATGGATTTTCCTGCTATTATCTAAATAAATAGAGCTGTAACACTGAGCTGTAACACTGATTTATTTAAGAGCTATAACACAGTCTGTCCTGCCAAGAGCTGTGACCCGCCAAGGAGGCTTCAATGTCCGTCACTCCAAATTTTTGTTGTGACAAGACAAATAACCGAGGAGCATACACTCGCTTGACACATCTAAGACTAATTAAGACAGTTCATTAAGTCATATGCATTCTTAATAGTAAGTTCATTTCAGTTGCTCTGTCATGTCCAAATCTTTGTAACCTCATAGACTGCAGCTTACCAGCTTCCCCTGCCCATCACCAACTTCCTGAGCTTTCTCAAACTCAAGTCCATTGAGTTGATGATGCCATCCAACCATCTTATCCTCTGTCGGCTTAATAGTAAGATAGAATGATCCTTCTGACCTTTGGGATTTTAAGTAGGAGGTGTCAGAATTTACCACAGGGGTAAATGACTGGTGTCAGTCAAGCTTTCATAGTGACATTGTTTTTTAATGCTTCAATGTCAGCTGTTTTATATATATATATATGTATATTTATATATATATATATATGTCTAAGACAGATAAATATAATATATAACATATTAAAATAAATATAAATAAATATATAATAAATATAATATAACATATAATATATGCTATATAATATATATGCTATCACAAATATATTTGAATTTATATATTATGAATATTATACATTATATTTGCATATTATATAATATATAATTATATAATATATAAACTATAATATGGTATATATCTTATATATAGTGTATAGTATATAGTACATATATATATATTTCATACACATCTAAAGTATATAAATTTTATCTCAAGGAATTACCTGAGTACAAATAAAATTTTCTGGTATAATTTGAATATTTAGGCAATTTTTTTCTCTGTCTATCTAAAACACAATTTTAAGGTCTTGGACATAAATAAAACCTACTTAGATACATAGGTTTGCAACAGTTTTATTATTGTTAAGTCACTAAGTCACGTCTGACTCTTTTGCCACTTCAAGGACTATAGCATGCCAGGCTCCTCTTTCCTTGGAATTTCCCAGACAAGAATACTGAAGTGGGTTTTCATTTCCTTCTCCAGGGGATCTTTCCAAAACAAAGATCAAACCCATGACTCCTGCATTGGCAGGTACATTCTCAACCACTGAGCCACCAAGGAAGCCTTTATGATAGTTTACAAGCACAAATTTTTAAATTTTGCCTCATTTGCAGTTTCATCATTTCAACCCTGTTCTGAATCTGCATACATCTCAGGATCTTTCTGCTCAGATTAAGCCAATGAAACTCCAAGAAAGTGAAAACAAAATATCATATGGCACACAGAATGACATGGCATTTTTAAAGGCAGGAAAATGACACCTTTTCAGAAATTTTTTGTGACTTTCAGATTTATTCTGATGATTTAGGTAATGAATCCCCTGGTTTTATAAATGCTAAACATTTAAATTTTGCTTATTGTCATTCACATAGCTTTAGGCCTGTGGGCCACATGCTTTGCTTTTATTTTTGAGAAACTGGAACTTCTCTATGCACCTCTAGAATAGAGCATGTGTAAGGGACCTATTAAGATTAATGATAATACATTCACTGGGAAATTTCACAAAGTGTGAAAAACACCACTACATGAACAAAATGAAATTATGTATTGCCGAAAAGGGCCTTATATAGTCCCAGAGATGTATTTCCTCTGTACTTATGTAAAAATAAAATGTAGCTCTTTAAAGTGTTAATTATTATTTCAAGTTTAGGTCTATGAAACACTCGAGAAACATCTGACTACGATTTTTTTTAAAATAAAATCCTTCATCTTTGTTCAGTTAGTTCCACAAATAGTAAATTGCTCATAGTACACATTTGTCATATGCTAACTGTCTGCCCAGAATAACCTACTTAGATGAAAGTGGGCACACGAGGTAGGTCAGGAGCACATTTAGATGAATATTAACAGAACAATATTCATCTTCTTGCAGGCTTTTAATCAGTTAGTTATTAAAATTACTGTATCTGTGAGCTTTTCTCTCATAAATTTCTTGAAAGTGTGCTTGCTTTAAAAGTCAAATAAAATATGTTTAAAATAAAATATGATAATAACTGAGCCAATTTTTTTTAAATTAAAAAATTTTTATTCTAGTTCCTGAGAGGATCCTTCTAACCAAATAGTTCTATGCTTATCCTTTTCTAACAATTGTACTTTCATTTCTTCACTTCTTCAGCTATTACTTTTGGCTGCCACTATATGAAGGACTAAAGCAAAGTCTTAACAAAATATTATTTTTGTATGAACTGCATATTAACAGTAATTATATTTATGTGTATACAGTGCTAAGCATTTTCCTTAAGGGTTTATTGGTATTACCATGTTTAACTGTTAAAGAATCCTGTAATATTTTGAGCTTCCATACCTTAATATTAGAGATGAAAAAATTAAGCTGTGAGCAAAAATTTATTGAATTTACACAACTAACAATTAGAAAAACTAGAGCTTAAACTCAGGACTAATTCCAGAGCCTATAATTTTAAGTACTCACAAAGGTTGTTTGTATTTGTATTTTCCTTCAAGTGAGTTATTGAGGTAAAAGTTAACATATTACCTAAGTATTACTTGAGATATTTTATTAAGATGATTTTTGACCTTTTACAAAGATAAAACTAAAATAAGATTCTTGAAAATTCCTCTG
Organism: Muntiacus reevesi; assembly: GCF_963930625.1. Taxonomy (NCBI): domain Eukaryota; kingdom Metazoa; phylum Chordata; class Mammalia; order Artiodactyla; family Cervidae; genus Muntiacus; species Muntiacus reevesi. Next base: position 86,991,313 of record NC_089257.1, read on the forward strand.
AATACCTTGACTTTGAACCAGCACAAGTCTCACACACTGTGAATGATTCAGGCTGTGCCTTATAGCTGAGATCCAGAAACAGCTTGGAAACTTACAAATAACTAAAGTACATTTTCTAGCAGACGATGGATAATATTGAAATTTCAATGAGCCATATGGAAGTAGGATTTTATACGATATTTTACCTTATTTTAAATTTTAAACATTTCTAAAATATTTCTATTTATCCATTTACCATTGTTCAGAGAAGGACTGATGCTGAAGCTCCAATACCTTGGGCACCTGATGCAAAGAGCCAGCTCATTGGAAAAAACCTTGATGCTGGAAAAGATTGAGGGCAAGAGGTGAAGGGAGAGACAGAGGATGAAATGGTTGGATGGCATCGCTGACTCAATGAACATGAGTTTGAGCAAACTCCAGGAAATAGTGAAGGACAGGGAAGCCTGGATTTTTTTTTTTTTTTTTAAAGTCCTTTCTCTTTGTTCAGTTTGTTCCACAAATAGTAAATTACTCATAGTACACATTTGTCATATGCTAACTGTCGGCCCAGAATAAACTAGTTAGATGAAAGTGGTCACACAAGGTAGGCCAGGAGCACAGTTAGATGAATATTAACAGAACAATATTCATCTTCTTGCAGGCTTTTAATCAGTTAGTTATTAAAATTAATGTATCTGCAGGCTTTTCTCTCTTCTTCTTCTTCTTTTTTTTTTTTTTTGATTTTCTCTCTTCTAAATGTCTTGAAAGTGTGCTTGTTTTACATATATATATATATATATATTACATGTATATATTATATACACATGATAATACACTATAATATGTATTATGGACTGCCCAGGTGGCACTAATGGTAAAGAATCTGTCTGTCAATGCAGGAGACTCAAGAGAAGTGGATTCAATCCCTGGGTCGAGGAGATCCCCTGGAGTAGGAAATGGCATCCCATTACAGTATTCTTGTCTGGAAAATTCCATGAGCAGAGGAGCATGGTGGACTGTATACAGATTGCAAGGCACATTATATATAAAACACATTATAATGTATCTATATAAGACATTGCAATGTATTATAATGCATATATAAAATATATTGTACATATATGTGACTGTGTGAGTGAAAGTCACTCAGTCGTGTACAACTCTTTGCTATCCTATGGACTATACAGTCCATGGAATTCTCCAGGCCAGAATACTGGAGTGGGTAAACTTTCCCTTCTCCAAGGGATCTTCCCAACCCAGGGATCAAACCCAGGTCTCCCACATTGCAGGCAGATTCTTTACCAGCTGAGCCACAAGGGAAGCCCCATACATATATAGACATATATAAAATTAAGTGTTTCATTATCATTTTAAAAATAGTAAGACATATGTCATAAAGCACTGTTACAGCAGGCTAGGTAGTTAGGTATGAACAGAGAAATGGGAGCAGGGACCAGGTGGCAGGAAATCTTGTAGAGTGGGAGTTAATAGGCAGACAAAGGAAAGCAGGAAATTTCAGACAGACAGGAGACCACACATTTTGGGTTACAAGGGTTCAACTAGCCGACAAAGAAAGGCGGGAAAGGTGAGAATCTCCTGCTTCCAAATGTAATCTTTTGCTCATTGTGCTCTCATTATAATAAGATTAACCTTACAGACAAAATGTACTCATCATGCACCCATGCCATTACACTGCTGATCTAAGTTAAATAAAGACAAAAATCCATCTTCCCCTCAGAAAAATGGAGCTGGGATGAAAACCAGGGGCCAGGACTCCCAAACTCCTCTCTTTTCAGAGAATATTCTGCCCCTTCACTTGTGTGCCCCTTATCACTGGCTTGCCGAATTGTTACAAAGCATTAATCACTCAGTCATGTCTGAGTCTTTGCAAACCCATGGGCTGTAGTCACCGATCCTCTGTCCATGGAATTCTCCAAGCAGAGAAGGGATGAGTTGCCTTTCCCTTCTCCAGAGGCTCTTCCCAATCCAGGTCTCCCACATCATAGGCAGATTCTTTACCATCTGACAGGGAAGACAGTAATTTTAACTCCATGTTGACCCTGTTTCTTTGACTTTAGCCTTTACTTTTCATTTACTTTGTTATTATAAAGTTACATAATGGCTTGCCTTAGAGAACCCTTCTCCTCTGCCTGAATGCTAAACCAAAGTACCTTTGTTAAGGACTCTGTCCACCTATGAATGGCTGCAGAAAATAAGAAAGTAACACATTTAGGTTGGCCATTTCAGGAGATATTTGCAAGAATTATGGCTTTTTTTATATTAATTCCTCACTGTTTCCTCCTCTCTGCTCTATAAAACAAACTGGCATCCAGACTTCATTAAGATGATTATTTTGATATAGTAGTCTGCCATCTTCTTGGTTTTTGGGCTTTCTGAATAAAACCATATCCCTTGCCTCAATACCTCACCACTCAGATAATTGACCTGCCATGTGGCAAGCAGAGAGAGCTTGGACTTGGTAACAAAAGGAATCAGGGGCAACAGCTCTTCACCTGTCTGCCCAGCCTTCCTCTGAGAGCATATCCTTGCTTTAATAAACTCTCACTTTACTTTCTTAACTTCTCTACTTCACCTTCCAATTCTTTCATCATGAAGAGAGAATCTTAAATTCACTGGGAACAGTGTAAAAAATAGTAGAAATTTTCAAAAGTTTAGTTCAGAATGACAAAACCTTAACTGTATTACAATTTTCACAAAATCAGAATATCAACAAATGTTGAAAATAGTGATTATTTTGACTTTGATTTTTTAGATCTTAACAAACTGTTGGAAATTCTTAAAGAAATGAGAATACCAGACAACCTTACCTGTCTCCTGAGAAACCTGTATGCAGGACAAGAACAATAGTTACAACAGGACATGGAACAGTGGGCTAGTTCAAAATTGGGAAAGGATTACCTCAAGGCTGTAAGATTGCCACTCTGCTTATTTAACCTATATGCAAATTGCATCATGAGAAATGGTGAGCTGGATGAATCACAAGCTGGATCAAGATTACTGGGAGAAATATCAACAACCTCGGATATGCAGATAATATCACTCTAATGGCAGAAAGTGAAGAGGAACTAAAGAGCCTGTTGATGAGGGTGAAAGAGGAGAGTGAAAATTCTGGCATAAAAATTCAACATTCAGAAAATTAAGATCATTATTTTCAGTCCTGTCCCTTCATGGAAACTAGAAGGAAAAACAAGTGGAACAGTGACAGATTTGATTTTCATGGTCTCCAAAATCACTGCTGATGGTTAATACAGCTATGAAATTATGAGACGCTTGCTCCTTGGAAGGAAAACTATGACAAACCCAGGTTGTATATTAAAAAGCAGAGACATCACTTTGCCAATAAAGGTCCATATTGTCAAGGCTATGATTTTTCCAGTAGTCATTTATGTATGTGAGCATTGGACCATAAATAACACAGTGCAGAAGAATCAATGTTTTCAAATTTTATTGTTGGAGAAGACTCTTGAGAGTCCCTTGGATAGCAAGGAGATCAAACCCATCAATCCTAAAGCAAGTCAACCCAGAATATTCATTGGAAGGACTGATGCTGAAGCTGAGGTTCCAATACTTTGGCCACCTAATGTGAAGGGCTTAGTCACTGGAAAAGATCCTGATGCTGGGAAAGATTGAGGGCAGGAGGAGAAGGGGGTGACAGAGGATGAGATTGTTAGATAGCATCAGTGACTCAGTGGACATAAGTTTGAGCAAACTCCAGGAGATAGTAAAGGACAGGGAAGCCTGGTGTGCTTCAGTCCATGGGGTTGCCAAGAATCAGATAGGATTTAGCAACTGAACAACAATGATTGTTTAAAATTTTGCAGAACATTACTGTTGGTGAATTTGAGGTTTTTTCTTCAACATTAAAGAGATCAGAGACAAAGCAGAGAGGTTAAGAAAGTAAAGTGAACGTTTATTTAAGCAAGGAACACTCAGGAGAACAGGCAGAAAGGTGAAAAGCTGTTGCCCTGGGCCTCTTTGGCAAGCTGGTTATGGTGGCATTTAACTGAAGGGGCAGAATATTCACTGTGGAAAGAGGAGTTTGGGGACTAACTTTCCTGATTTTTCATCCCAGCTCCATTTTCCTGAGGAGAGGATGGATTTTGTCCCCATTTAGTTTAAACCAGTAGTGTCATGGTGTGGATGCAAGATGAGCACTTTTTATCTGTAGAGAGAATCTTGTTATTAGACTTATTAGCCTATGAGCAGAAGGTTAATTTGGACTCAGGAGATTCCCACCTTTCTTTGTCCACTACTTTAACCTTTATCATCCAAAATGTGTGGCCTTAGGTCAATCTGAAGTTTCCTGCTTTCCTTTGTCTGCTTATGGACCCCCACTGTTTACAAGACTTGGATTTCCTGGCACCTGATCCTGTTCCTAATCTGCTCATACCTAGTTACCTGCCTGCTGCAACATTACTATCCATAATTCAGAGAACTAAATTCATTTCTTTTAATTTAAGAACCTTTTTTCTCTCTCTCTTTTATACTCTTTAGTGTTATAAAGGGTATAACAAAGGAACTCCTTTGAAGCAGAACCTACTAAATAAAAATATGCCCCGTTATCTGTTTTCTAATTTGTCTGCAACCATATATCTATCTAGATTTTTATCTAGATTTATAATTTTCCATGGTAAAGATCAAATTTACCATTCTTTTTCTATCACTAAGTTCTGGCCAATAGACAGTAAACAGAAGGACCTTGTGATGGTTAAATTTATGTGTCAATTTGGCCCACAAGTTCCTCAGTTTCTGATTAAACATTATTCTGGTGTGTCTGTGAGGATGTTTTTGGATGATATTAGCATTTGAGTTGGTAAACTATGTAAGGAGATTGTTCTTACCAATGTAGATGAACCTCATTTAACATGCTGAATCCAACAAAAGACTGAGCAAGAAAGAATTCTCTCTCCCTTTCTCTCTCTCTGCCTGATGGTCTTCCAGGTGGGACATTGATCTTCACTAGTCTTCTCCTGCCTTTGTACTCAAACCCAAACTTACATCATCAGTTCTTCTGGTCTTAGGCTTTCAGACCACAGATCTTGAGACTTTCCAGCCTCCATAACAGCATGCACACATATGACAAATCTTATAATAAAGCTTTCTCTCTCCTCTGTGTGTGTGTGTGTGTGTGTGTGCATGCATATATATGTGTATGTATGTATGCATACACAGTTGTTTAGTCACTAAGTTGTGTCTGACTCTGACTTCATGGACTCTAGGCCACCAGGCTCCTCTGTTCATGCATCATGTACAACAAATAAATGAACACCATGCAACATAAACATTGCATTAAGAACAACAAATAAATGAACATGTGTTTCCCATGATGTACTTTATAAGTTAAATAAGCAGGGTGACAATATATAATAACATTGATATATTCCTTTTTCAGTTTTGAACCAGTCCATTGTCCCATGTCTGGTTCTAACTGTTGCTTCTTGACGTGCATACAGGTTTCTCAGGAAACAGGTAAAATGGTCTGTTTTTTCCATCTCTTTCACAATTTTCCAGTTTTTTTTTGTGATCCATATAATCAAAGACTTTGGCATAATCAATGATTCAAAAGTAGATGTTTCTCTGAAATTTCCTTGCTTTCTCAATGATCCAACAGATGTTGGTGATTTGATCTCTGGTTCCTATGCCTTTTCTGAATCCACATTGTACATCTGGAAGTTCTCAGTTCATGTACTGCTGAAACCTAACTTGAAAGATTTTGAGCATTACCTTGCTAGCATATGAAATGAGTGCAATTGTATGGTAGTTTGAACATTCTTTGGCATTGCTTTTCTTTGGGATTGGAATAAAAATGGACATTTTCCAGTCCTGTAGCCACTGCTGAGTTTTCCAAATTCCCTGACACATTGAGTGCAGCACTTTAACAGCGTCATCTCTTAGGATTTGAAATAGCTCAGCTGGAATTCCATCACATCTGCTATCTTTGTTTGCAGTAATACTTCCTAAGGCCTACTTGACTTTACACTCCAGAAGGTCTGGCTGAAGGTGAGTGATCTCACCGTTGTGATTGTCTGGGTTTATTTAGACTGTTTTTGTAAAGTTCTTCTGTATATCGTCACTGCTGCTGCTGCTACTAAGTGGCTTCAGTCATGTCCAATTCTTAGCCACCCCAGGGACTGCTGCCCACCTGGATCCTCCGTCCATGGGATTTTCCAGGCAAGAGTACTGGAGTGGGTTGCCATTGTTTTCTCTGGTATAACATCACTACATCTTCTTAATCTCTTCTGTGTCTTTTAGATCTTTACAATTTCTCTCCTTTATTGTGCCCATCCTTGCATAAAATAATCCCTTGGTATCTCCAGTCATCTTGAAGAGATCTCTAGTCTTTCCGATCCTATTTTTTCCTCTGTTTATTTGCATCATTCATATAAGAAGACTTTCTTATCTCTCCTTGCTATTCTTTGAAACTGTGCATTCAATTGGGCATATCTTTCCCTTTCTCTTTTGCCTTTTGCTTCTTTTTTTTTTTTTTAATTAATTAATTTATTTTAATTGGAGGCTAGTTACTTTACAGTATTGTGATGGTTTTTGGCATATGTTGACATGAATCAGCCATGGGTGTACATGTTCTTTTCTTCCTTTCTCAGCTATTCGTAAGGCCTCCTCAGATCACCACTTTGCCTTCTTGCATTCCCACCCCCACCCCCCCTTTGGAAAGGTTTTGGTCACTACCTTCTGTAAAATGTTATATACCTCTGTCCATAGTTTTTCAGGCACTATGCTTACTTATAGTCCACAAACAATTTAGTATTTTTCTTAGGAATTCATTCAAAAATATCTGGACTCATTTTCATATAGCTAAAAAGTGGGTAAATATGATAACTTGGCATAATTGTCAATATATAATATCAAAATGTAGTATGAACATATTTTTAAATATACATATATATGGGGCATCCTCAGGGTCTCAGTGGTAAAGAATCCACCTGCAAGGCAGGAGCTGCAGGAGACACAGGTTTGAGCCTTGGGTCAGAAAGATCCCTTGGAGGAGGGCATGGCAACACACCAGTATTGTTGCCTGGAGGATCCAATGGATAGAGGAGCCTGGTGGGCTACAGTCCATAGGGTCACAAAGAATCGGACATGACTGAAGCAACTTAGCATGCATGCAGACACACATATATATCTCAAACCATGTAGAATAGTATACATGCAAATAATCTTTTCTGCCCAGTTTATCACCCAAACATAACTGCCATAAATTTGGTGCTATAGTAATAAACTTGAGAATGAAAGTTACTTTCTTTCAAATAAAATGCTTAATTCATCTAGAGATGTCATAAAATACTTTCTATTTAAGCTTGGTGAGATTCTCTGTTTTCTGTTGCTCTAAAAAAGATCTGATACTAACTGACAAGCAACTGATTATATTTATATAACAGGGAAGAACTGGCTTGCAAATGGCTGCACAAACTCATAGTACCATGACTAGCTTCAAGATTTTCTCTTGTTCTTTTGTTTGTTAAACTGAATTTCATTACTGAGATTTCTCCATCCCACTACTACACTTATGATTTTAATGGGAGTCATCTGCAAACGACTTTTCAGGTGGTGCTAGTGGTAAAAAAAAAAAAAAAAAAAAAAATGCTAAGGCTGGAGATGTAAGAGATGCAGGTTTGATCCCTGGATTGGGAAGATCCCCTGGAGAAAGAAATGGCAACCTACTCCATTATTTTTGTCTGGATATCTCATTGTAAGAAGAGCCTGGTGGGCTACAGTCCATAGGGTCGCACAGTGTCAGACATGACAGAAGTGACTTAGCATGCATGCATACACCTGCAAATATGGCTGATTTTCCAGGGAAGAATAATTGGCCTGATTTTGTAAGTTTTAAAAGTTCACCCTCTTTTGCCCCCAAATCCCCTCTCCAGACTCACCTTCATCCTTATGTAGGTAGTAGCAGCCATGCTGAGGGACTCATATGACAAAGAGCCATGCTCAATCTCAGCTCTGGCTTTCACATGTACTATTTCTACTCATCAATTCTTTTACTTTTATTCAGAAATTCTAGTCATTGCCTCGTCCAAGAAAATGACTTTGACCTTGGACTTCGACTTATGTGGGTTAAATCCTTCTCCCATGAGTTTTCAGTCACTTTGTGCATAATGTTACTATAGCAGTCACTGGGTAAAATTTTAAATGTCTGCTAGCACTTTTATCTCCATGAACACAGGCATGACCTTAATTGTCTTTGAATCCCAAAACTGTACTTTGTCATTTAGTGGATAACAACAATATTCTGTTGAATATACCATTAATTGGGAACCCCTGGATCCTAGCATAAATTGTGTAGTATTTTGCTCTGTAAGAGTGAAAGTGAAAGTGAAAGTGAAGTCGCTCAGTCGTGTCGGACTCTTTGTGACGCCATGGACTATAGTCTACCGTGCTCCTCCATCCAGGGGATTTTCCAGGCAAGAGTACTAGAGTGGGGTGTCATTGCCTTCTCCAGAAGATCTTCCCGACCCAGGGATTGAACCCCGGTCTCCCGCATTATAGGCAGACGCTTTACCCTCTGAGCCACCAGGGAAGCCAAGTCCCTAGGGACTAGTAATTTACTGAATTTTTAGTGAAGATTTGTTGAATAAATAATCAGAGATTACATCTATGGTTGTATCAAAAGAAAAGATTAGAGGTTATTTTTATCTCTAAGCCTTTGTAGTCAAAGAGCGATCAGCATTCTTAGTCTCCAGTTTTTATTAGAACAAAAACTATTTACATTTTTGCTTGTTATAGTCCTTTCCTAGAGGAAACCTATTTATATTTTAAAACAATGAAACATATACAAACTTATTCCAGAGTTAAAAAAAAAAAAAAAAAAGAAAGAAAGAAAAAATATCAGCATCATTGAATGATAGAAACGGAAAATCAGACCCGAATACAGGGACAGAAGATTGAATAAAATATGGCAAAATGCCCAGACAAATCTCAGTTTATGACAGAGATGAATTGTTCTATTTTTCTTTCTCATGTATATCTCAGTGGTATGTGGAAAGGGTATGAATAGATTGATTTGCACACTCTGGAGTGACACTGTTCAATTATTTAGGAGGTCTGTCATGAAGTAATTGGTTACATATGCAAACAACATAAATGCTTACACATGTGTTGTAAGCATATGTAAATGCTAATGTAGCTAAAAAGGCATTGCTAATATGCACTGAAAGGAAAATAATTAGGAAATTTAAAAGGGTCACTCTGTAATTCTAATATTAAAACTAATCCTTTGTTCATTTTAAGATATTCCTCTAATGGGTTTTCCTGCATTTTTAATGATAAGAGATGATGTGCTCAAATTTACAAAGCAGAAAAAAATGAATGGAATGTTTTTAACTCTTGGGAGTCTATCCAAAGCAGTGCATCGTGTTTAGTGGCTGCATTTCCTGTTCATAAACAGTTGAAAGGTGCCTCGTACTTGCCATTCCACACCACTGCTATTTAGGTCTTTACCCAAACTTCACTCACATCTTGCAGTTGGCAATGCTATAGGAGCATTGCCTATACTGTATTTACTTGATAGATTGATTCAAACTGAGCTCTTGGACCTGTTTCAGAAACCTCTATTGACATCCTAATTGACCTCTTCTTCTGGGTGATTCTCATTGACTCATTCTCCCCAGAAACACCTTTGACAGAAAAGTCATCTAGTTCGAAAATATAGTCTTGAAATTCCATTTTTATTGCCCTTCCTGTGCCTATATCTATTGGTCTCTAAGTGACTTTTTCTTCTTACTGTTAATCTTTGGGAGGATGACAGAATTTGTAGGAACAAATCACACAGACCTAGTTTTGTAAGGCTGAGCAAGTCAGATTTTAAAGTTCGTGGTCTTTAGCTACATACACCTAAAAAATATTAGATCAATCTTTCTGGTACAGAGTGCTAAGTGTTTACATAAATGTCTCCCCCATATATTGTTACTAATATTAATTATAACAATGATTAGCTCCTCATTGTATTCCAAGAATTGTGCTAACTTAATTTCATGAATCATCTCTTGTAGTCAGGACAACAAGGTTGGTAGTTATCATTATTACCCTCACTTTGCACATTTGAAACTAGGCTTAGAGACGGTAAAACTGCCATATCTCAGAGCTTATTGATTTTTCTGAAACCTGAATCCAGACTGCTTGACCAAAGATCCCACCCTTTAAATCACCATAATATAGGATCCCTTTTATTTGGTCTAGTCAAAGCTGAACTTAGAAAAGACAGAGGAGCCAGAGTGATAAAATTCCCAACATTCAATGTATCATAGAAAAAGCAAGAGAATTCCAGGAAAACATCTACTTCTGCTTTATTGACTACACTAAAGCCTTTGACTGTGTGAATCACAACAAACTGTGAAAAATTCTTATAGAGATGAGAAAACCAAAACACCTTCCCTGCTTCATGAGAAAACTTTATTCAGGTCAAGAAGCAACAGTTAGAACCAAACATGGACAATGAACTGGTTCCAAATAGGGAAAGAAGTCCAACAAGGCTGTATAATGTCATCCGGTTTATTTAACTCCTATGCAGGATACATCATGCAAAATGCCAGGCTGGATGAAGCACAAGCTGGAATAGAGATTGCTGGGAGAAATATCAATAACCTCAGATATGCAGGTGACACCCCCCTTATAGCAGAAAGCAAAGAAGAACTAAAGAGCCTCTTGATGAAGGTGAAAGAGGATAGTGAAAAAGCTGGCTTAAAGCTTAACATTCAAAAAACTAAGATTATGGCATCAGGTCCCATCACTTCATGGCAAGGGGAAACAATGAGAGACTTTATTTTTCTGGTCTCCAAAATGACTGCAGATGGTGACTGCAGCCATGACGTTAAAAGACACTTTCTCCTTGGAAGAAAAGCTATGACAAACCTAGACAACATATTTAAAAACAGAGACATTATTTTACCAACAAATTCTGTCTAATCAAAGTTGTTTTTTTTTTGTTTTTTTTTTTTTTCCCTGTAGTCATGTATAGATGTGAGACTTGTACCATAATGAAAGCTGAGCAACAAAGAATTGATTCTTTTGAACTGTGATGTCAGAGAAGACTCTTGAGAGTCCCTTGGATGGCAAGGAGATCAAACCAGTCAATTTTAAAGGAAATCAGTCCTTTTACAGTGTCCCATAGGTTTTGGGTTGTTGTGTTTTCATTTTCATTCGTTTCTATGCATATTTTTATTTCTTCTATGATTTGTTCGTTATTCAGAAGCATGTTATTTAGCCTCCATATGTTGGAATTTTTAATATTTTTTTCCCCCTGTAATTGAGATCTAATCTTACTGAATTGTGGTCAGAAAAGATTACTGGAATGATTTCAATATTTTTGAATTTACCAAGGCTAGATTTATGGCCTAGGATATGATCTATTCTGGAGAAAGTTCCATGTACACTTGAGAAAAAGGTGAAATTGATTGTTTTGAGGTGAAATGTCCTATAGATATCAATTAGATCTAACTGGACCATTGTGCCATTTAAAGTTTGTGTTTCCTTGTTAATTTTCTTAGTTGATCTGTCCATAGGTGTGAGTGGGGTATTAAAGTTTCCCACTTTTATTGTGTTATTGTTAATTTACCTCTTCATTCTTGTTAACATTTGCCTTACATATTGCGGTGCTCCTATGTTGGGTGCATATATATTTATAATTGTTATATCTTCTTCTTTGATTGATCCTTTGATCATTAAGTAGTGTCCTTATTTGTCTCTTTTCACAGGCTTTATTTTGAAGTCTATTTTATCTGTTATAAATATTGCAACTCCTGCTTTCTTTTGGTCTCCGTTTGCATAGAATATTTTTTTCCAGCCCTTCACTTTCAGCCTGTATGTGTCCCATGTTTGAAGCGGGGTCTCTTGTAGACAGCATATATAGAGGTCTTCCTTTTGTATCCATTCAGCCAGTCTTTGTCTTTTGGTTGGGGCATTCAACCCATTTAGATTTAAAGTAATTATTGATAAGAATGGTCCCATTGCCATTTGCTTTGTTGTTTTGGGTTCATGTTCATACAAACTGTATTAGTAGTGCTATGGGGAAGGTTCATAACAATACATGCTTACCTCGAGAAACAAGAAAAAAGTCAAATAAATAGCCTAACTTTACACCTAAAGCAACTAGAGAAGGAAGAAATTAAGAACCCTAGGGTTAGTAGAAGGAAAGAAATCTTAAAAATTAGGGCAGAAATAAATACAAAAGAAACAAAAGAGACCATAGCAAAAATCAACAAAGCTAAAAGTTGGTTTTTTGAAAAGGTAAATAAAATTGACAAGCCGTTAGCCTGATTCATCAAGAAACAAAGGGAGAAGAACCAAATCAACAAAATTAGAAATGAAAATGGAGAGATCACAACAGACAACTCTTAAATACAAAGGATCATAAAAGACTACTACCAGCAGCTCTATGCCAATAAAATGGACAACTTGGAAAAATGGACAAATTCTTAGAAAAGTATAACTTTCCAAAACTGAACCAGGAAGAAATAGAAGATCTTAACAGACCTATCACAAGCACGGAAATCAAAACTGTACTCAGAAATCTTCCAGCAAACAAAAGCCCAGGACCAGATGGTTTCACAGCTGAATTCTACCAAAAATTTAGAGAAGAGCCAACACCTATCTTACTCAAACTCTTCCAGAAAATTGCAGAAGAAGGTAAACTTCTAAACTCATTTTATGAGACCACCATCAACCTAATAACAAAACCAGACAATGATGCCACAAAAAAAGAAAACTACAGGCCAATATCACTGACGAACATAGATGCAAAAATCCTTAACAAAATTCTAGCTAACAGAATCCAACAACACATTAAAAAGATCATACATCATGACCAAGTGGGCTTTATCCCAGGAATGCAAGGATTCTTTAATATCTGCAAATCAATCAATATAATACATCACATTAACAAATTTAAAGATAAAAAGCATATGATTATCTCAATAGATGCAGTAAAAGCCTTTGACAAAATTCAACATCCATTTATGATAAAATCTCTCCAGAAAGCAGGCATAGAAGGAACATACCTCAACATAATAAAAGCTACATATGACGAACCCACAGCAAACATTATCCTCAATGGTGAAAAATTGAAAGCATTTCCCTTAAAGTCAGAAACAAGACAAGGGTGTCCACTCTCACCACTGCTGTTCAACATAGTTTTGGAAGTGTTGGCCACAGCAATCAGAGCAGAAAAAGAAATAAAGGGAATCCAGATAGGAAAAGAAGAAGTAAAACTCTCACTGTTTGCAGACGACATGATCCTCTACATAGAAATCCCTAAAGACTCTTCCAGAAAATTACTACAACTAATCAATGAATACAGTTATGTCACAGGATATAAAATTAACACACAGAAATCCCTTGCATTCCTATACACTAACAATGAGAAAACAGAAAGAGAAATTAAGGAAACAATACCATTCACCATTGCAACAAAAAGAATAAAATACTTAGGAGTATATCTACCTAAAGAAACGAAAGACCTATATATAGAAAACTATAAAACACTGATGAAAGAAATCAAAGAGGACAAAAATAGATGGAGAAACATACCATGTTCATGAATTGGAAGAATCAGTGTAGTGAAAATGTGTATACTACCCAAAGCAATCTATAGATGCAGTGTAATCCCTATCAAGCTACCAACGATATTTTTCACAGAACTGGAACAAAAATTTTGCAATTTGTATGGAAATACAAAAAAACAAAGATTGCCAAAGCAATCTTGAGAAAGAAGAATGGAACTGGAGGAATCAACCTGCCTGACTTCAGGCTCTACTATAAAGCCACAGTCCTGAATTCAGTATGGTACTGGCACAAAGACAGAAATATAGATCATTGGAACAGAATACAAAGCCCAAAGATAAATCCACATACCTATGGACAACTTATCTTCAACAAAGGAGGCAAGAATATACAATGGAAAAAAGACAACCTCTTTAACAGGTGGTTCTGGGAAAACTGGTCAACCACTTGTAAAAGAATGAAACTAGAACACTTTCTAACACCCTACACAAAAATAAACTCAAAATGGATTGAAGATCTAAATGTAAGATCAGAAACTATAAAACTCCTAGAGGAGAACATAGGCAAAACACACTCTGACATAAATCACAGCAGGATCCTCTATGACCCACCTCCCAGAATATTGGAAATAAAAGCAAAAATACACAAATGAGACCTAATTAAACCTAAAAGCTTTTACACAACAAAGGAAACTATAAGTAAGGTGAAAAGACAGCCCTCAGAATGGGAAAAAATAATAGCAAACGAAGCAACAAACAAAGGATTAATCTCAAAAATATACAAGCAGCTCCTGCAGATCAATTCCAGAAAAATAAATGACCAAATCAAAAAATGGACCAAAGAAGTAAACAGACATTTCTCCAAAGAACACATACAGATGGCTAAAAAACACATGAAAAGATGCTCAACATCACTCATTATCAGAGAAATGCAAATTAAAACCACAATGAGGTACCATTACATGCCAGTCAGTATGGCTGCTATCCAAAAGTCTACAAGCAATAAATGCTGGAGAGGGTGTGGAGAAAAAGGAACCCTCTTACACTGTTGGTGGGAATGCAAAGTAATACAGCCACTATGGAGAACAGTGTGGGGATTCCTTAAAAAACTGGAAATAGAGCTGCCATATGACCCAGCAATACCACTCCTGGGCATACACACCGAGGAAACTAGATCTGAAAGAGACACGTGCACCCCAATGTTCATCACAGCACTGTTTATAATAGCCAGGACATGGAAGCAACCTAGATGCCCATCAGCAGACGAATGGATAAGGAAACCATGGTACATATATACCATGGAATATTACTCAACCATTAAAAAGAATTCATTTGAATCAGTTCTAACGAATTGGATGAAACTGGAGCCCATTATACAGAGTGAAGTAAGCCAGAAAGATAAAGACCAATACAGTATACTAACACATATATATGGAGTTTAAAGAGATGGTAGCAATAACCCAATATGCAGGACAGAAAAAGAGACACAGATGTACAGAACAGACTTTGGGACCCTGTGGGAGAAGGCGAGGGTGGGATGTTCTGAGAGAGTAGCACTGAAGCAAGTATACTATCAAGGGTGAAGCAGACTACCAGCCCAAGTTGTATGCATGAGACAAGTGCTCAGGGCTGGTGTATTGGGAAGACCCAGAAGGATGGGATGGGGAGGGAGGCAGGAGGGGGGATCGGGATGGGGAACACATGTAAATCCATGGCTGATTCATGTCAATGTATGGCAAAAACCACCACAATATTGTAAAGTAATTAGTCTCCAACTAATAACAATAAATGAAAAAATAAATAAATAAAGGAAATCAGTCCTGTATATTCATTGGAAGCACTGAGGATGAAGCTGAATCGCCAATATTTTGGCCACCTGATACGATGAACTGACTCCTTAGAAATGGCACTAATGCTGGAAAAGATTGAAGGCAAGAGGAGAAGGGGATGACAGAGGATGAGATCGTTGGATGGGATAGACGACTGGATAGAAATCTGGATGGACATGGCTTTGAGCAAGCTCTAGGAGATGGTGATGGACAGGGAAGTCTGGCGTGCTGCAATCCATGAGGTCCCAGAGAACCAGACATGACTGAGCAACTGAACTGAGCTGAACTGAACTGTGTCACCATTATGAACTCTTCTGTATGGTGAGTTTTGTTATATAATTTATGCAGCTGGGAGCCTAGTTCAATCATTAAGGTTATAAACCCATGTATAATGATGATGACATTAAAAACAGACAAAAATATATGATTGTATATATGTGTGTTTTACTTTTTCTCTTCATTTCATGCTGTGATTAGAACTCCTTATATATGTGTGTGTGTATACATATATGTATATCTATACACACACACACATATATATATATACATATGTACACACATACAAACACATGGAGAATAGGGTGTTCTAGAGGAAAAAACAAATTTTCAATCATCATTGATTTATGTTTACATTTATTCAAATTTATGCTAACTTAATGTTTTTAAGTATAAAATATAGCTCATTGACCAAAAGGAACAGTCCGTGTTCTCAATGAATCATACAGCTTTGTTAAAACTTTCTTTCATATGGAAAAATGACCCTGCCTCCAGAAGAACATATTAAGGCAGGTATATCCTTGGAGCAATTCATTACAATTGAACTAAGTATTAAAAATGCTAACTTTTATGATATTATTTTGGATAAATACCAGTTAGAATGAGGGTTTTTCCCCCCCAAGCAAAGTAATTTATAAGTTTATTTTCCACATTTCCAGTGAGAAGTGCTCTCAGAACTATAGATAAGAATATCCATAAGCATTTTGATATTGTATCCCTATTTTTATGATTAAGAACATTTGACTACATTTACTCCATCTAATCACAAATATGCACTATGAAGACAATTTAGGAGGTTGCTAAATAATTTTTTAGTGTTAAAAGTAAAAAACTATGAGTGGTAAAAAAAAATAACAGTGTCTTTAAAAGAAAGAATATTATTTTTCTCTTACAGAAAGTATGTTCAAGTAATACAGCTGACATGCCACTCATTGGTACCATCTACTAAATTTCTTCTGACATGTCTTAGCATTTGGCTCCTTGCACTCTATCTGTTGTACTATGGAGCATAAAGATGACAATGCTCTTTCTTTTTGAAACTTATCTGTATATGTCTGTAATGCCTGTTATTAGTCACAGTAATCTAGAGAAAAACAATCAATAAGACACACACACACATATATGCATATATATCTATATCTATATTTATATATGTATGTATGTATGTATGTACGGGTTAAGGGGGAGGGTTTTGAGAAAACATGGTCCACTGGAGAAGGGAATGGCAAATTACTTCAGCATTCTTGCCTTGAATGCCCCATGAATAGCATGAAAGACAAAAATATATTACACTGAAAGATGAACTCCCCAGGTCAGTAGGTGCCCAGTATGCTACCAGAGAAGAGCTGAGAAATAGCTCTAGAAGGAATGAAGAGGCTGAGTCAAAGCAGAAACAATGCCCAGTTGTGGATGTTTCTAGTGGTGAAAGTAAAGTCTGATGGCATAAAAAACAATATTGCATAGGAACTTGGCATGCTATGTCTATAAATCAACGTGAATTCAGTTCATTTCAGTTCAGTTCAGTCGTTCAGCTTTGTCAGACTCTTTGCGGCCCCATGGACTGCAACATGCCAGGCTTCCCTGTCCATCACCAACTCCTGGAACTTACTCAGACTCATCATGTCCATCAAGTTGGTGATGCCATCCAACCATCTCATCCTCTGCCGTCCCCTTCTCCTCCTGCCTTCAATCTTTCCCAGCATCAGGGTCTTTTCTAAGGAGTCAGTTCTTCACATCAAGTGGCCAAAGTATAGGAAATTCAGTTTCAGCATCAGTCTTTCCAATGAACACCCAAGACTGATTTCCTTTAGGATTGACTAGTTTGATCTCCTTGCAGTGCAAGTGACTCTCAAGAGTCTTCTCCAACACCACAGTTCAAAACCATCAATTTTTTAGCACTCAGCTTTTGTTATGTTCCAACTCTTACATCCATACATAACTACTGGAAAAACCACAGTTTTGACCATATGGACCTTTGTCAGCAAAGTAATTTTTAATTGACAGCGGTCAAACAGGTGATGGTGAGAGTGTACATCAACATTTCAGGAATCAGTGAACTAAGGAACTAAAATAGAATGGGATGGGCAAATTTAATTCAGACAACTATTAATATCTATTCCTAAGGGAAAGAATCCCTTAGAAGAAATGGAGTATCCCTGATAGTCAAGAAAAGAGTTTGAAATGCAGTACTTGGATGCAATCTCGAAAATGACAGAATGATCACTGTTTGTTTCCAAGGCAAGCCATTCAATATCACAGTCATCCAAGTCTATCCCCAAATCACTAATGCCAAAGAAGTTGAACAGTTCTATGAAGACCTACAAGACTTACTAGAAATAGCACTAAGAAAAGATATCCATTTCATCTTAGGGGACTGGAATGCAAAAGTAGGAATTCAATAGATACCTAGAGTAACAGACAAGTTTGGCCTTGGAACAAAATAAAATATATATATATATATATATACTGATATATTCATGTATATATATATATATATAATATATATATATATATACATGTATATATCAGGCTTCCCCTATGGCTCAGTGGTAAAGATTCAGCCTGTCAATCCACTTGCCAATTAGGAGATGGGGATTTTATTCTTGGGTCAAAAATATTCCTGAAAAAGAAATGACAATATTTCTTTTTCAATATTTTGGACAATGTACTTTGTGTGTGTGTGTGTCTGTGTGTGTGTGTGTGTGTGTGTGTGTTTGCTGTATGTGATGTTCATACATCATGTGCAACAAATAAATGCACCAGAAAGTGAAGGAATTCACTAATTAGATAACATACATAACTTTTTTAACATACATAACTTGATAGATTTGCATTACATTTTATTTGTTCCTCCTTCACAAAAGGGAAAAAAATTAGTTTAGAGAAATTAGTTATATTTAGAAATGCTGGACTCTGAAGAAGAAAATATTTTCTTCTATTCAACTTATTACTGATTAAAACACTTTAGGCAGAAAATAATTTACTGTGGTTCACCTGGGACATTTGCAGTTCTAAAAAACAGATCAGTTAGAAGGGAACACAGAAAGGTAAATTTGATATCAAGAAAAACCTATATCTCATCATTATTGATATTAAATACAATATTATGTTCATTATACATTTATGTTCAGATAAGCATATGACCCTCTCATCATAATCCCTTTGCTCTACACACTTAAGAAAAACTTGATTATCACTATTTTTCATTTGTTATTGAAATATTTTACCTGAAACAGTCATGTAGGCATTCTCTTAAAAATGAGTATTCTTTTCATATTTTCTCAACTGTAATAAGCTGCCATATAGTTTCCAGCTTAATGTATAAAGCTCCTATAGAAAACATGAAATCTTAAAATTAGTAAAATTGTATTATCTTGTTCAGTGACCACACCTCAAAATTTTATACTTTAATGAGGGGCCTGAGTTTCTGAGAACTTGAGTCACACAAGGTCAAATAGTCAGCCATTAAATTGAATTATCATTGCTAACTAGAGTTTGGAACAAAGACACCTGCCTCCAAATAAATTACACTGTTTATGTTCTACTCCTCTGCCTATGAATGATTCTATGGAGAGCTACAAGACCTAGGACTAACACCAAAAAAAAGATGTCCTTTTCATCATAGGAGACTGGAATGCAAAAGTAAGAAGTCAAGAGATATCTGGAGTAACAGGCAAGTTTGGCCTTGGAGTACAAAATGAAGCAGGATGAAAGCTAACAAACTTTTTCCAAGAGAACGCACTGGTCATAGCAAATACCCTCTTTCAACGACACAAGGGAAGACTACACATGGGCATCACTAGATGGCCAATACTGAAATCAGATTGATTAATATTCTTTGCAGCCAAAGATGAAGAAGCTCTATACAGTCGGAAAAAAACAAGAATGGGAGCTGACTATTGCTCAGACCATGAACTCATTGCAAAATTCGGACTTGAATTGAAGAAAGTAGGGAAAACCACTAGGCCATTCAAGTATTACCTACATCAAATCCCTTATGATTATACAGTGGGAGTGACAAATAGATTCAAGGGATTTAATGTGACAGACAGAGTGCTGGAAGAATTATGGATAGAGATTCATAACATTGTACAGGAGGTGGTGATCAAAGCCATCCCTGAGAAAAAGAATGCAAAAACACAAAATGATTGTCTGAAGAGGTCTTAAAATACCTGAGAAGAGAGGTGAAAGGCAAAGGAAATCTATACCCATCTGATAGTTTGCAACTCCATGGTCTTGTAGCCCACCAGGCTCTTCTATCTGTGGGATATCCCAGACAAGACACAAGAGTGAGTTGCCATTCCCTTCTGTAGGGTATCTTCCCGATTCAGGGATCTAACCTGCACCTCCTGCATTGGTAGGTGGATTCTTTACTGCTGAGCCACCAGAATCCCTAGATGAAGTTGGCTCTAAGGATTGCTACATTTATACACTAGTAAAATATTTGCTATGGAAGAAATCTTGCAGGCGAGTTGTTAATTCTATAGCTGAGGATACTTAATTCTCCCCCAAATCACGATTCAGTCCAAGATTACAACAGAACTATGACTTGGAAAGAAGTAGTATTGTCACTTGTATGACCTAATCATTTGCTTCAATCTTGACTTTGCTTTGGTCTCTTTTAGAGTCAATATTTGCTGACACCTTCTACCGCATAGTTTCTTTCTCTTAAACTCATGCTCTACCTTTACATTTTCTCAGAAAGGCATATGCTTCACTATCGATTAAAACATTTTCACGTGTTTTGACTGCTTCTGTGGTTTTATTTGAACATTAGCTTCAGTTAATCATTAAGGTAGTTCTTTGTTCTGCCCCAATTGACTTGCCTGAAGTACACACAAAGAGAAGTTGTATTTCTTTCACCCTAGATCATTCTGAACTTTGCCGAACCATCCAATCTATTTTATTTCAAGTGAAATCAATACAATGGAAGTCCAAACTGATAAAGGGAATCCTTCTAGCCCATTCTCTGTAGTAAACAGATATCTTTTCTCCATGTGTACACACATTCTGATACTATTTCAGTATTTCATAAAAGGGAAATCTCATATATGAAGATCAAAAGCCCATTCTTCCTTTGCTCCAACAGGCATAGGTGACATTTTTTAGGGTTTCACAGGTGGTGTCAGAGGTAAAGAACTTGCCTGCCAATGCAGAAGATGTAAGAGACATGTGTTTGATCCTTGGTCAGGAAAATCCCCTGGAGGAGGGCATGACAACCCACTCCAGTATTCTTGCCTAGAGAATCCCACGGGCAAAGGAACCTGGTGGACTACAGTCCATGAGATTGCATAGAGTCAGGCAAAACTGAAGTGACTCAACATGCACAAAAATTGTCAACAGAGCTACTACATTTTACGTCATAGAAATTCCTTCTGTTCTTAGTTATCAACCACTTTTAATAATAATATCTAATTATGCCCTTTAGGAATGATTCCAGAATGCTGAATGTGTAAATACAGAACAAATTTGAAAAACCAAGACTTCCTTTTTTTTTCCCCCTTCTGAAGAACAATATTTAAGTCTTCTTCTTCATTTTTTTTTCAATGACACGTTTCTTTGCTTTAACATTGTTTTTATCCTTTTCTGCTTCTGAAAGGAGCTCTTGTTTACAAAATATCAAAATACACTGGAAAGTGACAGTCACTGACACAAGATAGAGAAACCCACAAGTAAAGGCAGATAGCAGCAGGTGACACAATGTGGGAAGTAATTGAAGCAGTGATTGCATTCATAGGAAGCTAAAACTATCCAGCAGGTGGCCCACTAACTTTAGCACAATTAGACTATTTAGGCCACCTTGGCGAGTTCTGATTCTAAAGTTCTTCCAGTTAAGATTTCTTGTCCTGGTCTTAATCCATTTTGAGTTTATTTTTGTGTATGGTGTTAGAAAGTGTTCTAGCTTCATTCTTTTATAGATGGTTGACCAGTTTTCCCAGCACCACTTCTTAAAGAGATTGTCTTTTCTCCATTGTATATTCCTGCCTCCTTTGTCTCAGATAAGGTGTCTATAGGTGCGTGGATTTATCCCTGGGCTTTCTATCTTGTTCCATTGATCTATACTTCTGTCTTTGTGCCAGTACCTTACTATCTTGATGACTGTAGCTTTGTAGTATAGTTTGAAGTCAGACAGGTTGATCCCTCCAGTTCCATTCTTCTTTCTCAAAATTGCTTTGGCTATTCGAGGTTTTTTGTATTTCCACACAAATTGTGAAATTGTTTTTTCTAGTTCTGTGATAAATACCGGTAGCTTGATAGAGATTGCATTGAATCTATAGATTGCTTTGGGTAGTATATACAGTTTCACTATACCGATTCTTCCAATCCATGAACATGGTATATTTCTCCATCCATTTGTGTCATCTTTGATTTATTTCATCAGTGTTTTATAGCTTTCTATATAAAGGTCTTTTGTTTCTTTAGGTAGATTTATTCCTAAGTATTTTATTCTTTTTGTTGCAATGGTGAACGGGATTGCTTCCTTATTTCTCTTTCTGTTTTCTCATTGTTAGTGTATACGAATGCAAGGGATTTATGTGTATTAATTTTATATCCTTCAACTTTACTGTAGTCACTAATTAGCCCTTGTACTTTTCTGGTGGTGTTTTTATAGTTTTCTATGTAGAGGATCATGCCATCTGCAAACAGTGAGAGTTTTGTCTCTTCTTTTCCAGTCTGGATTCCTTTTATTTCTTTTTCTCCTCTGATTGTTGTGGCTAAAATTTCCAAAACTATGTTGAATAGTAGTGGTGAGAGTGGGCACCCTTGTCTTGTTGCTGACTTTAGGGCAAAAGCTTTCAGTTTTTCACCATTGAGGATAATGCTGTGGAAAACATAGGCAAAACACTCTCTGACATTAATCACAGCCACATCCTCTTATGACCCATCTCCCAGAGTAATGGAAATGAAAGAAAAATAAATAAATGGAACCTAATTAAGCCTAAAGGCTTTTGCACAATGAAGGAAACTTCATTGCAAGGTGAAAAGATAACCTTCAGGTTGGGAGAAAATAATACCAAATGAAGCAACTGCCAAATAATTAACCTCAAAAATACAAAAGCAGCTCATACAGCTCAATACCAGAAAAACAAATGACCCAATCAAAAAATGGGCCAAAGAACTAAATAGACACCTCTCCAAAGAAGACACACAAATGGCTAACAAATGCATGAAAAGATGCTCATTATCACTCATTGTCAGAGAAATGCAAATCAAAACCACAATGAGGAACCATCTCATGCTAGTCAGAATAGCTGCTATCAAGAAGTCTATAAACAATAAATGTTGGAGGGAGTGTGGAGAAAAAGGGAGCCCTCTTACACTGTTGGTGGGAATGCGAACTAATACAGCCACTATGGAGAACAGTGTGGAGAGTCCTTAAAAAACTAGAAATAGAACTGCCATATGACCCAGCAATCCCACTGCAGGACAAACACACTGAGGAAACCATAACTGAAAGAGACACGTGCACCCCAGTGTTCATTGCAGCACTGTTTACAATAGCCAGGGCATGGAAGCAACCTAGATGTTCATCGGCAGACAAATGGATAAGAAAGTCGTGGTACATATACACAGTGGAATATTAGGTATTAAAAAGAATGCATTTGAATCAGTTCTAAGAAAGTGGATGAAACTGGAGCCTATTATTCAGAATGAAGTAAGTCAGAAAGAAAAACACCAATACAGTATATTACTACACATATATGTAATTTATAAGCATGGTAACGATGACCCTATATGTGAGACAGCAAAAGAGACACAGATATAAAGAACAGACTTTTGGACTCTGTGGGAGAAGGCGAGGGTGGGATGAATTGAAAGAATGTCATTGAAACATGTATATTACCATATATGAAATAGTCCACCAGTCCAAGTTCAATGCATGAAACAGGGCACTCAAAGCTGGTGCCCTGGGACAACACTGAGGGGTGGGATGGGGAGGGAGGTGGGAGTGGGGTTAGGATGAAGGACACATGTGCACCTGTGGCTGATTGATTTTAATGTATGGCAAAAACCACCACAATATTGTAAAGCAATTAGCCTCCAATTAAAATAAATAAATAAATAAAGAGTTTTTGGCCTGCACCAATCACAGGGTGGCTGGGGGGCACTGAACCAGGCCATTGAATAATGGACACCATTTTTCAAAATACTGTCACTGACCTGATAGATGTGCTGGGAGACTTCAGGAGCTCTACAGTTCAGTGACAGTGCGTAATTGGTGTTTCCAGGCTGGATGCATAGCTCACAAAAATGCATAAGCCATTAGTGAGCTTCAGGGATTGGTACAACATATCCTACCTTTCCACATTCCTCTTTGCAGTAGTAGAAGTATTATTGTTTTGTAACTTGCTGGAAACAGTTTCAGTATTTAAACAATTTCCCTAACCTGAAACTGAAGTTCATTTTCATTGGGAATATCCTTCTGTTAGGTAGTTAGAATAGGAAACAGGAGTCCAGAATGGCGGTGGCTAAAAGACAAGGAAGTGAGAAGCCTGCAAAAGTAGAACAAAGGTCCCAAGACTGGAGTGAGGACCTCAGGTAGAACAAACAACACTCCTGGCTAGCCCAATTTACATCGGGCAGGTCCAGGGGGAGGGAAAAAAAAAAAAAACATATAAAAAGAGGGGCCAAAGGGCTGGGGACCCCCCCCCCCCGCCACGCATGCTGGAACACTCTTCTCTTTGCGTCTTTGGGTCGAAATGCCCTCATGCCTCAAGGATGGATTTTCCTGCTATTTTTTCTAAATAAAATATAGCTGAACACGGAGCTGTAACACTGATTTGTCTAAGAGCTATAACACGGTCTGTTCGAGACCTGAGAGCTATAACTCCGTCTGTCCAAGACCCGAGAGCTGTGACACGCCGAGGGCTTTAATGTCTGTCACTCCAAATCTTTGTTGTGACAATACAGAACTGAGGAGCATACACTCACCTGACACTTCCATGTTGCAAAGAAGACCTGGTGCCCCTTAACAATCTTCTTCAACTATGCAAGTTTTGTATCCAGTTTCTAGTGAGTTTAGTTTATTTAGATTCTTCTTTCCTTGTAGACTAATTATCTAAGTTTTCAGTTAGTTCTAACTATTTTTAAAAAATAGCAGCGAAGTTATTGTATGAGCCCAGATTATGAGGATATGTGGAAACACAAAAATTTCAGTAGTTTATTACAAGTTTTTGTTTTTTTTTTTTTTTTTTGTTAAGGCTATGGTCACCATGGGCGTGAGAGACCACCTAATGGGTCTGCTTTCCATGCAGTGGCTTGATAATCTTTGGGCTTTGATCTCTTGCCTTTTTTATGTGACATACACTTTTATCTTTGCTATGGCAGCAGAAGAGATGGTTGTAAGGTTCTGCATCAGGATTTAATTTCTTCAGGCCGTGATGACTCATGCCACTTTAACTCAAAACCCATTGGTCTAACTGCAAGGGGACTAGGAAATGTAACTCTTTTATATCTGGAAGGTGACAACTGGATATAGATTAGTATAATAGATTCTGAGTACATAATAAAATAGTGATTAAAAATAGCTATGTAGAAATCACAAATCCATACATGGTAACATTTTCCTCTAGCCTTACATTGCCCAACAAGTAATAGATGCCAACAATTTATGACACACGTTCAGCTGGAATGTAATATTTTCATTTAAATGGGAGACTGTCATTATGGATTTCTAAAGAAATTATTGTGAATATTAGGGAATATAGTAACCAATTAATAAGTATACAAATGCAAGTGCTGAAAAGTGTAGAATAGTTACAGTTGGTATTCCTGATTTCAATGGCAAATAATTTATTTTACATCAGAACTCTAAATACATTTGATATGTTATAAACTTCATTTTCTAAATCTTAGAAGTTTATATGGCCAAACTCTTAGATGATCATTGTTAGCATATCTTCATTAAGTCTGAAAAATGCAGTCAATTTAAAATTAAATGTTAGTTTTGTTATTTAATACTGTTTTTCAAGCTAAGAAGAAAAGCTTGTAAATTTTGCCACCACAGAGAATCATTTTGTGCAGAATTGGTTAGAGCTAAAAATATATGCTTTTAATATAGCTCTTATTTGGGACTTATCTCTTGTATAGTGTGGTTGTATTGTACTTATGATGGCTACATTAATATTACCTTGGGAAAATAAGACTGTAAGTCAAAACTGTTCCTGATTTTCTCTCTAGAGAACCTAATTTAATCAATTGAGATGAGAAACTGAAAGCAATAATAGTGGAGCCTTAAATAATACAGAAACTTTCAGATGATTATACAAAAACCTAAGTCTGTGGCTGTTAATTTTTTAGAAAACATTTAAGTGCAAATAAAAGTCAAATATAAAAGTTTATTTTTCCTTCAGGTGTTAGTCTACTACTCTAATATAAATTTGGGAATGCCATTAAATTAATAGCATAAATCAATACAAATGGTGTTTTTAATAAAATAAAAATAATTAAATGGTTAAAAAAAACCTAAAAACTTTTTGTAAGGGTTTAATGTCATTTTATTGGGGTGTATTGTTTAGCAACTGTGAAAACATTATTCCATATTAATTTAGTTGACTAGAATACTTTTGCAATAAAAATGTCGGGTATACCTACTACACACCATTTGTTATTATTAATTTTTTTAAGGAAAAATTTTATTTCCTAAACCATTTATAGTATTTTTTTTTCTGATACGTCACTTAATGTGAGAAAATTTTCTCTATAAAGAACACAAGCTTGGATTGCAATCATCAGGAAGGTGAATTTTGCTTTGAGTCTATTTCTGTTTTCAAGTTTACTATAAGATTAAAAGCTATGTGATTAAATCATGATCATTTTCTCTAATATCCACATGGTAATATCTGCTTATACACTTGTGTCAAAGCTCTACAGGTATTCTCTCCCCTTGAAGCTAATGTTGTGACTGGACCAGCCCTTGTGTTTCTTATTATGATTCTAAGACAAATCTCAATCATAACCACCAAGTACCTGAAAAATTAGGATTATCCATATCTTGGAGGGACTGTGGCATTCCCAAGTGCCACACAGAGCAGCTGCTGTGGAGAGGGCTTCCCTGGAGGCTCAGTGGTAGAAAATCTGCCTGCCAAAGCAGGAGGGGTGGGTTAGATCCCTGGAGTAGGAAGATCCCATGGAGAAAGAAATGCAAACCTCTCCAGAATTCTTGCCTGGGAAATCCCACAGGCAGAGAAACCTGATAGGTTAAATTCATGGGGTCACAAAAGAGTCTGGCATGAATTAGCCACTAAACAACAATACATATCTATACATCATTTTCGAGTACGGTGGTCCATGATTTTTCATTTTTAAGCCTGTTTGTATTTCATCCTATCTCATTCCAGCAAAATTATAACACATAGCATATAATATATACTTCATAAACACTAATTTGTCTCCTCTCAATGTTTTCTAGATATTGTTCAAAGATAAATTCAATGCAAAAGTCAAATAAAATTCCAATGGTATTTTATGGATAAGCAGTAAAAAGTGATTCTGAAATTGAATGTGAGAACAAAATGTTATACATCAGTTCAGTTCAGTTCAATTGTTCAGTCATGTCCGATTCTTTGTGAACCCATGAAGAGCAGCACGACAGGCCTCCCTGTCCATCACCACCTCCCAGAGTCCATCCAAGCCCATGTCCATTGAATTGATGATGCCAGCCAACCATGCCCTCAATCTTTCCCTCCATCAGGGTCTTTTCAAATGCATCAGCTCTTTGCATCAGGTGGCCAAATTATTGGAGTTTCAGCTTCAACATCAGTCCTTCCAATGAACACCCAGGACTGATTGCCTTTAGGATGGACTGGTTGGATCTCATTGCAGTCGAAGGGACTCTCAAGAGTCTTTTTCAACACCACAGTTCAAAAGCATCAATTCTTCGGTGCTCAGCTTTCTTTATAGTCCAACTTTCATATCCATACACGACTAGTGAAAAAACCATAATGTTATACATACTTGAAACAATTTTAATAATAGTATTTATATCACAAGTCACTGAGAAAAGCATTTACTTACTAGATGATGTTGAGGATACTTTAAGCAGGATCCAAGTCACATTATATACGATAATAAACTAGATGGATTAAAGCCTAGCTGTGAAAGATAAAGCTATGAACTTAATGAAGAAGATCTAGGACAATATTCTTGTGAACTTGGGTATTGCACCTTAAACAAGAAACAAAAAAGTACAAATAATAGCAGTGAATGTGACTATTTTTATTAAAATAAAGACATTAGCTTCAACAAAGTCTCTCACAAAGATATTAAACAGTTCAGTCAACAATGATATTTGTAACAATTGAAGTTGCCTAAAATGTAATATCTAGAATTTATAAATAGATACAAAAGATCAAACAGGAAAAGGAAAGTCTATGTTTGAAAAATTCATACAAAGAGACTCAGAAAATACAAGAAAATGAAGGGATTTTCAATTTCAGTAGCCATCAGAGAAATACAAACTACAACAAAGTGGTACCACTTATATCTTGTAGAATAGCAAATGTAGAAAATTAAAGTAGTGTCAGATGCTAACCAGGATATATGGTCACAGGAAGAATGTTAAATAGTTCTAGACACTTTAAAAATCAATCTATAGTACTTAAGAGATATAAATATGTGTATAACAGAATTCAGCATTTATACTTCAAGTTATATATCAGAGGCACTTTCTGGTTCAAAAGACAGCATATGCAAAATTGTGCTTTCTGGTATTTATTCCAATGATAAGAAATTGGAAGCACCAATAAGAGACTGGATAATAAAAATATGCTTCAATATTGAGAAAATTTGAGCTAGGTTGACATATGGCAATATAGACATATTTTGAAACTGTTGGGTGGATTTAAAAAAGAAAGCAGATTTATACCACAAGATACCACTTGTATGATCATGTGAACAAGCTAGTCACATATAGATAAGATAAAATAATAATTTCAAATGTATTTAAAAATAAGTTATTTCACTTGTTTTTATAAGGAAATACATCAATACGTTAAAATTAGTACTTAGAAAGAACAATTAAAAAGGGAGGAGAAACGTGTCAATAGATTAAAAAAGATTTGGAAAAAATGATAATGACAAAGACATGAAGTAAGAATATGATAAATCCAACTCTAAACATCTATATTAAATATAAGTTAAAAAAATATTCCACAGAAGATAGAAAAAGAAAAGCTAAATATCTTTAAGCCACTTAAGCTTTCTCACTTTTTGTTTCCTCAATTAATGACAGCTAAAACATAAACTCCTCCACTGAGCCATGAAGATTGTCTATTCTGAGTCAATCTACCATGTCTCACACTTTGTATTAACCATGATTTTGTTCCTGCTGTAACTGACAAACAAAACTAAAATAAATAGGGGTATGCATGTTATTATTTTAGGCAAAAAACTAATGTCAAGTGATCTCATCCTTCTAAGATTTATGTATCACACATTTGGGAAGAATCTGACTTAGTTTGTATGTCACCTCTGTCCCTATATCAGTCCGTCTGTTGGAAGAATAAAGCATGGCCTTGTATAATGATTTCAACCTTGCGCTTGGGAAGTGCATTGAGAGTTACCAGAGCAAATTTTTACCAAAAGTAGAGAGGTTGAGAAGAAAGATTTTCTTGGTCAAAAGATAAATATCTCATAAAGAGCTGTTACAAGCAATATTAGGCATATACAATTTAAATGTTGAAGGGATGTGGGCAGGGCATGAATAGTATTTGCCACAAATATCTCTTTGAAAGACCTGCTAGTACTGTACGTTTAACATCTATGCTTATTTACCCCACTTATTTAACTTCTATTCAGAGTACATCATGTAAAATGTTGGGCTGGATGAGGCACAAGCTGGAATCAAGATTGCTGGGAGAAATATCAATAACCTCAGATATGGAGATGACACCATATATATGGCAGAAAGTGAAAAGGAACTAAAGAGCCTCTTGATGAAGGTGAAAAATGAGAGCAAATGTGATGGCTTAAAGTTAAACATTCAGAAAACAAAGATCATGGCATCTGGTCCCATCACTTCATGGCAAATAGATGGGAAAACAATGGAAACAGTGAGAGACTTTATTTTTGAGGGCTCCAAAATCACTGCAGATTGTGACTGCAGTGATGAAATTAAAAGGCACTTGCTCCTTGGAAGAAAAGCCTAGGCAAACCTAGACAGTCATTAAAAAGCAGAGACATTACTTTGCCAACAAATGTCCATCTATTCAAAGCTATCATTTTTCCAATAGTCATGTATGGATGTGAGAGTTGGACCATAAAGAAGGCTGGATGCTGAGGAATTGATTCTTTTTTTTTTTTTTTTTTTTTTTTATTAGTTGGAGGCCAATTACTTCACAACATTTCAGTGGGTTTTGTCATACATTGACACAAATCAGCCATAGAGTTATAGATTCTTTTGAACTGTGTTGTTGAAGACTCTTGAGATTCCTTTGGACTGCAAGGGGATCAAACCAGTCAATCCTAAAAGAAATCAATCCTGAATGTTCATTTTCAGGGACTGATGCTGAGACTAATGCTCCAATACTTTGGCCACCTGATACGAAAAGCAGAGCTGAGTCACTGGAAAAGACTCTGATGTTGGGAAAGATTGAAGGCTCAAGAGGAAGGTGACGGCAGAGGATGAAATGATTAGATGGCATCACTGACTCAATAGAAATGAGTTTGAGCAAGCTCCAGGAGATAGCGGAGTACCTAGTATAGAGGTAATTGCCAGGGTGATATTGGCAGGGTACCAAAAGCTTCTGTTTAAGCATTCAAAATGTTTATCCTGCTTGTCTTTATCTCCTAAATGATCCTATTCACTGGTAAGCTGTAAATTTGAAGTAAAATATCACTATCCCATCTACTCCTAATCTCCCTCTTCATGATATCTTCAAACTAATTATTTCCTCACTAGATTTAATTACCTTTTTTTAAAAGCAGTGGCTATCTATTTACTTATTGACTACACTGGATCTTCATTACTGCATAAAGGCTTTTTCTACTTGTGGCAAGCGGGGGCTATTCTCTAGTTACACTGTGTGGGATTCTCATTTTGGTGGCTTCTCTTGCTGCAGAGTGCTCTAGGATACACAGACTCAGTAGTTGCAGCACATGGGCTTTGTTGCCCTGAGCTTGTGGAATCTTCCCAGACCAGGGAATGAATCTGTGTCCTCTGCATTGGCAGGCAAATTCTTAACTACTGGACTGCCAGAGAGGTCCCTAAAATCAGTTTGATTTTCTTTCTCTAATGTCATTTAATATACTAAATATGGTTATAGAGGGGTTTCCTGGTGACTCAGATGGTAGAGTCCACTTGCAATGGAGATCTGGGTGATATTTTTCAACTATATCATAATAATTACCATATTCTTTCATTTATTGTAAATAAATTGCAAGCTTTTTGAACACACTCTCTGCATCTCACAGGTCTAAAAGAGTACTTGGTACAAAGCATAATCATTAAGTAAATATTTGTTGAATTATGTTGAATTGAATAATCCCATCTTTTCAGTCCAAGTAACAATGAAAATATTAAGTTCAGAAAAAGTGAATTTATATGTTGAATAGATTTGTATTAATAATACTGAGCTATATTTTTCTTAGCTTCTTAGATTTTGATTCTCTTTTAGATTCTTATATCCATAAAAAACAAATCCAAATATTGTTTATTTGCAAGTTTTATCACTGTTCAATAAAAGTTGATTTAAGAAATATTAAAGTGGTTGGAAGATTTCAAGTACTATCGATTGATTTTGCAATTGGAAAAAACAATGATACAGATTGCTTACTGACACAACAACAAAAAAGCTTTCAGACTAGAGGATAGAATCAAGCCCAGTTCTATTTTGAAGTTATTACTGATTGCTATTTTCATGACCCCTAAATTCAGTACTAATAGTACACTTAATTTATACAGGCTCAAAATCATTTTTCAAAGAATATTTGGAAATTGGACCTTATGTTTTTAATTGCCTACTCCTTTTATATTCAGCAGTCTTACACCAATCCCACATCAACTTCCTTTCAATGTATCAGGGGTATTTCCTTCAGATGCACAGTATATAGAATAATTTTATTATCTTCTGTGGAAACCAATCCCCAAGCAATTATTAACTGTAAAACCATAGCAGTCCATCCCAGTCCATGCCCTCCCAGTGCATCCATGCTGCTGCAAATGATAAAATTTCATTCTCTTTTTGTGACTGAATATATATATATGTATTCCATTGTTGCTGGTCCTTTAATGGACCAGAACCTGGTGGTCTGGAGTCGACAATAAGAAAGTAAGAGAGAGAAAGAGGCTGATACCCCCTGGTTTACGCGGAAAGACAATAAAGCTCTGTTCTTAGAGCTTGCACAGCTGCACGTAGGCACCAAGAGCCATCTCGAGTGGGTGAAGGCACAGTGTGCCTTCCGGAGAGGGTCTTAGAAGCCTGAGCAAGAAAGTGAGCTCAGCGGGCCTCTGCGTTCCAAGGAATTAGCCTGAAAGAGAGAGAGAAGGAAGGAAAGAAATAAAGAAAGACATGGGGACCCAAGCTCTGATGGAGCAAAGGTGTTTTAATCAACATGGTGTGGACATATATACTGTCTGACAAGGTAGTTACTGTCAGGAAAGATGATTAAAATTCCAGACTTACATAAGGCGATCCCTATTAAAGAGAGAGAGTTGTAAACAATCACTTTTTACCATATGGTTCATAAGAAGGTAGAGGGTACTTATCACCGTATTGAGAAACTAACGAAGGAAATCCTGGATTCCTCAGCCCCAGGAAAGGCGTGCCTCTCCTCTTAATTCCTGAATATTCAGGAATTAATAAGGATCATAGAATTCCTGACAGATCCAAAACAGTACACAGGAAGCCTCCTGTTAAATGCTTCCTGACACATTGTGTGTGTGTATATATATACATACCACATTTTCTTTATCCACCCATCTGTTAATTCATACCTTAGCAACTGCAAATAATTCTGCTATAAATATTGTGGTGCCTGTATCTTTTTTAATTAGGTGTTTTCATTTTTTAAGATATATGGCCAAGAGTAGAATTCCTGGGTTATATGACAGTTTTTACCATCTGAACCTTAGCATGTACACACACATAGCAGTTCTATTTTTAGCTTTTGTAGAGCCTCCCATACTCTTTTCCACAATGACCACACCAATTTACATTACCAAAGATAATGTATATGTGTATATATATATATATATTCTTTGGACTGGACTGAGTATAGGTTTTTACCTCCTTAGATATGTATATCCATAAGTATTTTATTTATTCATTTATTTATTTTTGATTCAGTGGCAAATGAGATTGTTTCTTCAATTCTTTATATATTAATTTTGTATCCTGCAACTTTACCAGATTCATTGATAAACTAGTAGTTTTCTGGTGGTTTCTTCAGAATTTTTTATGTATAGTATCATGTCATCCTAATCTTTTTCCTCAACTTAGATGAAATATTTTCAGTTTTTGTCTTTGAGTATCATGTTAGCTGTGGTTTCTCATATATGGTCTTTATTATGTTGAGATATGTTTCCTTGATGCCTAAATTTTGGATAGTTTTTGACATTAATGGTTGTTGAATATTGTCAGGAGCTTTTTCTGATTGAGATGATCATTTGGTTTTATTTTTCTATTTGATAATGTGGTATATCACACTGATGGATTTGAAGATACTGAAAAAGCCTTGCATTATTGGAATAAATCACACTTCATCATGGTATATGATCCTTGTAATGCATTGTTGGATTTAATTTGCTAATATGTTGTTGAGTATTTTACATCTACATTCATTCCAGGAAATTGGTTTGTCAGTTTATTTTTCTGTGTGAGATATCTGATTTTTCTTTCAGGATAACACCAGTCTTATAGAACGAGTTTTGAGTCATTACTTTTTTGCAAGATTTGAAATAGCTTGAGAAGAATTGATGTTAACTCATCTCTAAATATTTGGTAGAATTCCCTTCTAAAGCCGTCTCATCCTGGATTTTTGTATGTGAACAAATTTTTGCTATTGATTCAATTTCTTTACTGTCAATTGGTCCATTCATATTTTCTATTTCTTGTGGTTCAGTCTTGAGAGATTGTACATTTCTAAGAAATTGTCCATTTTACTGTTGTATAATGGCTCATAGTACTCTCTTAGGCTCCGTTGTGTTTCTGTGGTGTCAGCTGTGATTTCTCTTTTTTTTTAATTTCTAATTTTATTGACTTGGACTGATGTTTTCTCCCTTGATGAGTCTGGCCAATAGTTTAGCAATGTTGTTTCTCCTTTCAAGGAATCAAATCCTTTATTTCATTGAAGTATAGTTGATTTACAATGATGTGTTAATTTTTGTTATACAGAAAAGTTAGTTAAACATATACATACATTCTTTTAAAAAATATTTTCTGCTCTGTTTAACCATAGGATTTTTGATATAATTCTCTGTCCTATACAGTAAGACCTTGTTTTTTTGTCTATGTACTCCATAATCTCCCTTTGCCTTGGCAACCACAGGGCTGCTCTCTGTGAGTCTGCTTTTCATTTTGTAGATGGGTTCATTTGTGTCATATTTTAGATTCCACATAAGTGGTATCATATGGTATTTGTCTTTCTCTTTCTTACTTACTTCAATTAGTATGATAATATCTAGCTGCATCCATGCTACTGTAAATGCAAATAATGTTACAATAGATATGGAGGTGCATATATCTTTTTGAATTAGTGTTTTCAGATCCTTCAGATAAATAGCCAGAAGTGGTAATTTCATTTTTTTTTTTTAAGGATTTTTATAGTGGCTGCCTCAATTACACTCCCACCAAAAGTGTACAAGTTTCTCATTTTCTCAATATCCTCTCCAAAATTTGTCATTTATTGTCCTTTTGATAATAGCCATTTTAAGAGATGTGAGGTGGCATGTAAATGTGGTTTTGTTTTGCATTTTCCTTAGAATGTGATGTTGAACATATTTTTTTATGTCCATGTTGGCCATCTGTATGTCTTTTTTGTAAAATGTCTATTCAGATCCTCTGCATATTTTTAATAGAACTGCCTATTTTATCACTGTTGAGTTATATGAGTTCTTTATATATTTTGGATATTTACCTCTTATCAGCTTTATGGTTTAGAAGCATTTTCTTCTATGTAGTAGATTACCTTTTCACTTTGATTATGAGTTCTTTCACCGTGCAAAGGGTTTTGATTTAATGTAGTCTCACTTGTTTATTTTTGTTTTTGTTTTTCTTAACTCAGAAGACAGATACACAAAAATATTGCTAAACCAATGTCAATGAGATCTGTTTTGTTCTAAGAATTTTACAGTTTTAGGTCTTACATTAAGTTTTGAGTTGATTTATGCATGTGGCATAAGATAGTAGTTTCCTTCTATTGCATGTGGCAGTCCAGTTTTTCATACAATTTATCAAACAATAGAACAAAACCAAAAAACTCTCTTTCTCCATTGTATCTTCTTTGCTTCTTTTTCATAGATTAGATGTTCGAATATATGGGAGTATATTTCCAGGCTTTCCACTCTATCCTATGGACCTGTGTTTCCACTATTGTGCTATTATCATGTAATTTTGCAGCAGTTTGACTATTCAGGATCTTCTGTAGTTTCACACATATTTAGAATTATTTGTTCTCGTTCTGTGAATCATGCCATTGGAAGTTTAATAAGAATTGCATTGATTCTATAAAATGATTTGGCATTTATGAACATTTTAACAATACAAATCCTTCAAAGCTTGAGCATAAAATATCTTTCTATTATTGTGTATACTTCAAAATATTTCATCAATACCTCATACATTTCAATGTACATATCTTTCAGGTCCATAGTTAAACTAATTCCTATATGCTGTATTCTTTGTGATACAATTGAAATTGGGCTTGTTTATTTTTGATAATCATTTTTAGTGCATAGAAACACTATAGATTTATGTATATTAATTTTGTATTCTGTGACTTTGCTAACTCATTAATGTTAACATTTTATGGAGCCTCTTATTTTCAAGTTTACACATGATATCTGCAAATAGTGATGGTTTTACGTCTTTCTTTCTGAATTTGATGCTTTTAATTTATTTTTTATATTCTGATTGAGGTTATTAGGACTCTTATTTTTTTTTAAGAATCTTTTACAGATTTTGTCCTGTATATGTTATTACATAGTTACTTGTGCTATACAGTAGTTCCTTGTTGATTACCTATTATATATATAGTTCACGAGAAAAGCTGGGCTGGAAGAAGCACAAGCTGGAATCAAGATTGCTGGGAGAAATATCAATAACCTCACATATGCAGATGACACCACCCTTATGGCAAAAAGTGAAGAGGAACTAAAAAGCCTCTTGATGAACGTGAAAGAGGAGAGTGAGAAAATTGGCTTAAAGCTTAACACTCAGAAAACTAAGATCATGGCATCTGGTCCCATCACCTCATGGGAAATGTATATTTTTAAATTATTATTTTCTCTGCAGATATGCCCATGCATGGAATTTCTGGGTCATATGGTGCTTTTAGTTTTAGATTTTAAGAAACCTCCATACTGTTCTCCATAGTGGTTGTTATTGTTCATTTGCTCAGTCATATCTGATTCTTTGTGACCTCATGGGCTGCAGCACACCACACTTCCCTGTCCTTCACCATCTCCCAGAGCTTGCTCAAACTCATGTGTAGTGAATAAGTGAAGCCATCCAACTATCTCATCCTCTTTCCCCCTTCTCCTCCTCCCTTCAATAGTTCCCAGCATCAGGGTATTTTCTAATGAGTTGGCTATTTGCATTAGGTGGCCAAAATATTGGAGCTTCAGCCTCAGCATTAATCTTTCCAAAGTATATTCAGGGTTGATTTCCTTTAGGATGGACTAGTTGGATCTCCAAGGGACTCTCAAGAATCTTCTCCAATACCACAGTTCAAAAGCATAAATTCTTTGGCGGCCAGCCTTTTTTATGGTCCAACTCTCACATCCATACATGACAACTGGAAAAATCATAGTTTTTTACTATTTGGACTGTTGTCAGCAAATTAATGTCTCTGTTTTTTTAATATGCTGTCTAGGTTTGTCATAGTTTTTCTTCCAAGGGGCAAACATCCTTCAATCTCATGGCTGTAGTCACCACCTGCAGTGATTTTGGAGCCCAGGAAAATAACGTCTCTCACTGTCTCATTGTTTCCCCATCTATTTGTCATGAAGTGGTGGGATGGGATGCCATAATCTTAGTTTTTTGAATGTTGAGTTTTAAACCAGCTTTTTCACTCTCCTCTTTCACCTTCATCAAAAGGCTCTTTAGTTCCTCTTCTCTTTCTGCCACAAGGGTGGTTTCATCTGCATATCTGAGGTTATTCATATTTCACTTGGCAATCTTTATTCCAACTTGTGCTTCATCCAGCCAAGAATTTTGCATGATATACTCTGCATATATTTAAATAAGCAGGGTGGCTTTATATAAGTACAGCTTTGGTGTACTCCTTTCCCAATTTTGAACTAGTCCATTTTTCCATGTCTGGTTGTAACTGTTGATTCTTGACCTCCATAGAGGTTTCACAGGAGTTAGGTAAAGTGGTCTAGTATTCCCATAACTTTAAGAATTTTCCACAGTTTGTTGTGATCCATACAAAGACTTTGGTGTAGTCAATGAAGTAGAAGTAAAGGTTTTTCTGGAATTCTATTGCTTTTTCTATGATCCATCAGATATTGGCAATTTGATCTATGGTTCCTTTCCCTTTTCTAATTCCAGCTTGAACATTTGGAAGTTTCCGTTTGCATTTCCACCAATAATTTAGTAGTTACCTTTTCTCCACACCCTCTCCAGCATTTTTTGTTTGTAGACCTTTTTTATGACGCCATTCTTATTGCTGTGAGATTATATCTAATACTACCTTTGATTTGCATTTCTCTGATTTTTTATGTTTAGCCTCTGTTCTTGCGCCCCTTGCCTGTCTTTATGTTTTCTTTGGAGAAATGTGTATCTAGATCACCTGTCCATTTTTTTAAAATTGAATTATTTGATTGTTTGTCTTTTTAAATACAGAGCTACTTGAGCTGTTTACATATTTTGGAGATTAATCCTCTGTTGACTGATTCATTTTCTTCCATTCTGTGGGTTGTCTTTTCTTTTTGTTTATGGTTTCTTTTGCTGTGAAAAAGTTTTAAATTTAATTATGTCCTATTTGTTTATTTTTATTTTATCATCTTTACTCTAGGTGGTGTATCCATAAAGATATTTCTATAAATTATGTGAAAGAGTGTCCTGCATGCTTTCCTCTAAGAGTTTTGTAATACCTGGCATTACATTTAGGTCTTTAATATATTTTGAGTTTATTTTTAATGTATGATATTACAGAATGTTCTAATTTAATGATTTTACATATAGCTGTCCAATTTACCAGGAGCCAGTTATTGAAGAGATTGCCTTTCCTTCATTATATATTCTTTCCTTCTTTGCTATAGATCCACTAACCATAGATGTGTAGGTTTTATTCTTGGCTTTCTATCCTATTCTATTCAACTATATTCCTGTTTATTTCTGCCAGAACCATATTTTTTTTTCATGACTAAGGATTTATAGTGAGGTCTGAAGTCAGGGACCCTGATTCCTTTAGCTCCATTCCCTTCCTCTGTCATGATTGCTTTGGATATTTGGGATCTTTTGTGATTCCATGCTAATTTTAAAATTTTTGTTCTAATTCTATGAAAATGCCAGTGGTAATTTAATAAGGATTGCATTAAATCTATGTATCACCTTGGGTGGTACAGTCATGTTGACTCTATTGGTTCTTCTGAGAACATGGTACATCTTTCCATCTGTTTGTGTCATCTCCATGTTCTTTCATCAGTGTCATAGCTTTTAGAGTATAGGTCTTTTGCCTCCTTAGGTAAGTGTATAACTAAGTATTTAATTCTTTTTGTTAGAGATAGTAAATTTGATTGTTTCTTTAATTTTTCTTTCTGTTCTTTTGCTGTTAGTGTATAAGGATGCAACAGATTTCTGTGTATTAATTTTATATCCTGAAACTTCACTGAATTTATTGATGAGCTCTCGTTTTCTGATAGCATCTTTAGAATTTTCTGTCTGTTGTATCATGTCATCTTCAAAGAATGACAACTTTACTTTTTATTTTCCAATTTGGTTTTGTTTTGTTTCTTTCTTTTTTCTCTGTTTGCCATGACTAGGACTTCCAAAATTATGTTGAATAAAAGTAGTGAGGGTAGACATCCTTGTTTTAGTTTTTCTTCTGGGTTTTTATCTTATTTCTTTTTCTGGACCATATTTCTGCGTCCTCTCATTTGTCTAACTTTCTGTATTTGTGATATCCTTTCCACAGGCTTCAAGGTTGTAGTTCCTCTTGTTTCTTGTGTCTTCCCTTTTATGGGTGAGATTGATCCAAGGAGTTGTACATACTTCTTGGTTGGAAGGATCAGTGCCTGCCAACTTTTGGGTGGAATTGGATTTTTTCCCTCCAGTGGGCAGGTTGTGACAAGTGATATGTTTAGCAGTATCTTTAAGCTTAATATAACTTTAGGCAACTTGTTTGCTCATGATTGTGGCTGTGTTCCCATCCTATTGGTTGTCGTGGCTGAAGTGTCCCAGCACTATAATCTGAAGTCTATTGGATGGGACCAAGTTTTGGTGCCAAAATGTTGACCTCTGGGAGAGCTCATGACAATCCGTGCACCCTGGGATCTCTGTCACCAGTGTCCTTGCCCCAGAGACAACTCCCAACCCTCCAAAGGCACTCCAAGGGTCACTGGTAGTTTTGGCCCTGACTTCTATGGCGTCACTGTTTTGTGCTTGATTCCAGTGCATATGAAACTCTGTGTGTGCTTTTCAAGAGTGGAGAATCTGTTTCAATTCTATGAAGCTCCTGTACTCAAGCTTTCCTGACCTTCAAAATCAAATGGTCTCAGGACTCTTCCAATTGCTAGACCTCTACTCTAGGTAGCCTGGTGTGGGAGACCTATTACTCATGTTTGAGAACTTCTGTGATATAATTATTTTCCAGTTTGGGGGTTGCCCACTTCCAGGTATGGGATTTGATTTTATAGCTAAATTATTCTCCCACCATTTTCTGTGGCTTCTTTGTTTTTAAGTGTAAAATATATTTTGTTTGGTTCTAGTCTCATTTGTTGATTACTGTTCAGCATTTCACTTTCATTTTGATGCTTTCATTAGAGCAGATGAGTTCAAGTTCCTTCTACATCTTGTCTGAAACTAACAGGCTGTTTTTAGTTTGGATACTGTCTGTCTCTTTCCTCAGCCTATATTATCTCCTTAATATGGAGGTGTAAAGGTGCGGTGGTCCCTTCAAGTATCATGGATGGCAGCGGTAGTCAGGACTTTTATTATTATGTCAAATGAAAGAGCTGAGAGTGGAAATTCTTGTTATGTTCTTGATTTTAAAGGAAAACCTTCCAGCTTTCCGCCATTGAGTATGATGGTGTCTGTGTGTTTATCATGTGAAATCTTTATTATGTTGTGATATACTCTCTATATACCAATTTTGTTGTCCAATTTGTTGGTGTTTAATTGTTCATAGTTATCTTTCTCTCTTTTTTTTTCCATTTATTTTTATTAGTTGAAAGTTAATTAGTTTACAATATTGTAGTGGTTTTTGCCATACATTGACATGAATCAGCCATGGGTTTACATGTATTCCCCATAGTTATCTCTTAATTGTCTTTTTATTTCTGTGTTGTATTGTAATTTCTCCCCTTTCGTCTCTTATTCTATTTATTTGAATCCTCTCTTTGTATTATGATTAGTCTAACTCAGAGCTTGTCAACTTTATCTTTTCAAAGATAAGCTCTTAATTTTATTGATCTTTTTCATTACTTTCCTGGCCTCTGTTTTATTTATTTGTGTTTTGATTTTTATTATTTCCTTCTTTCTATTAAATTTTCACTTTATACTTTTTTATAGCTCTTTTATGTGCAAAGTTAGATTATTTTGGGGACATTTTCCTAGTTTTTCAGGTAGGCCTGTATTGCTATACTCTTCCCTCTCAGAATCAACTTTGCAGCATCTCATAGATTTTAGTATGCTGTATTTGTTTTTGTTCCCCTCTACATGCTTTTAATTTCTCCTCTTTTTTTGATGACACATTACTTGTTTGGTAACATATTTTTGTTGCTTTTTCTTGTGATTGATTTCTAGTTTCATGCCATTGTGATTGGTAAAGATGCTTGCTGTTATTCCAGTTTCCTTGATTTTACTGAGACTTGTTTTGTGACTAACATGTGATGTTTCTTGGATAATGATCCATGAGCCCTTGAAAGAATAATGTGTATTCCGATACCTTCAGATGGGGTGTTCCATATATGACAATTAACTCTAAATATCTAATCTGAAATGGTGTTTCTTATTAAACTACTGTATGAATGATCTATCCATTGATAAAAATGAGGTTTTAGTTTCCTACTATCATTGTGCTGATTTAAATTTCTCCTTCTAAGTCCAATAAATTTTTCTTTGTACACTTTGGTGCTCCTACATTGGGTGCATTGGTGAAAGTCATACCTTCTTATTGGATTGACTTTTTATCATTATGCAATTTCCTGTCATGTCTTTTATTTGAGAAAATGATTCTTGACAGAAAGTGTCTCTGTCCCAGGGTGTTTCCCTACTTGTCTCTGCCTCTCCAGCACATGCTTCAAGATTGGTAAGTGGGTCCTCATTCATTTGTTGTCCCTATGCTTTTAAATTTGGTGTTTTCCTATTGTTTTATGGGTTAACTGAGTTTGCACATGGTTCTATAAAAAGTGGAGGTTTTTTTTCCTGAAACTCTACGAAAGTGAAAGTTGCTCAGCCATGTCTGACTCTTTGCAACCCTATGGACTATACCGTCCATGAAATTCTCCAGGCCAGAATACTGGAGTGGGTAGCCTTTCACTTCTCCAGGGGAGTTCAGCGAATCCAGGGATCAAACCAAGGTCTCCTGCATTGCAGATGGATTCTTTACCAACTGAGCCACAAGGGAAGCCCAAGAATACTGGAGTGGGTATACTATCCCTTCTCCAACAGATCTTCCTGACATAGAAATCGAAGCAGGGTCTCCTGCATTGTAGGTGAATTCTTTACCAACTGAGCTATGAGGGAAGCCTTGAAATTCTATAGTTTTTCGGAATATATTTCTTATTGGGTTTCAAAGGCAAGTGTTTATGAGGGGGCCATCTTTCTGGTGCAGTATCAAACATTTGGGGTATCTGATTTAGAGGTTAAATCATCTGCTCCCCAACGGAAAATAACTGTACCTTTGTAATCCTTTTTATCTGAGGGTAGCCATGGACGGAGTGTTGATTTTCCTTTGGTAAGTCCATCTCTTTGCTCTTCTACCCTTCTGCTCTTCTACTGTCCTTTTCTATTTTGTTGTGAAGACACTGCTTATCCAGTTTTCAGAACAATTTCAGGGGGAAATATGTAGTAGTAGAGTTGTTTTGTTTGTGGGAGGAGGTAAGTCTTTCTAAGCCACCCTCTTGAATCCTGTCTCAACACCTTTCTTTTAAAAGAAATTTGCTTCATGGCTTACTTCCAAAAACTCAAATGATTGTTGTTCTTACAGAAATTTATTTTTACCTTATTACTCCCACTTGACATGGAACTTCAATGACATTACCATTAAAATTCAAGTAAGTTATTTTGTGGATATCAACAAACTTATCTAAAGATTATACAGAAAGGCAAAAGATTCAGAATAACCAACATGATATTGAAGTAGAAGAATAAATTGGAGAACTAACACTACTTGTGTTAATATAAAACTACAATGGATCATAAGAAAATATGAAAAACTCTTAAACAGATGGGATAAATATCAATAATATCAGATATGCAGATGATACCACTCTAATGGAAGAAAGTGAAGAAGAAGTAAAGAATCTCTTGATTTGGGTGAAAGGAGAAAGTGAAAATGCCAGTCAAAAACTCAATATTAAAAACAAACAAACAAAAAACTAAGATCATGGCATCTGGTCTCATCACTTCATGAAAAATAGAAGGGGAAGAGGTGGAAACAGTGAAAGATTTCCTCTTCTTGGGCTCTAAAATCACTGTGGATGGTGACTTCAACAGTGAAACTAGAATATGATTGCTTCTTAGAAGAAAAGCTATGATAAACTTAGACAGTGTGTTGAAAAGCAAAAACATCACTTTGACAACAAAGGTCCATATAATCAAAGCAATGGTCTTTCCAGTAGTCATGTATGGATGTGAGAGTTGGGCCATAAAAAAGGCTGAACACTAAAGAATTGATGCTTTCAAATTGCGGTGCTGGAGAAGACTCTTGAGAGTCCCTTGGACTGCAAGCAGATCAAACCAGTCAATCCTAAAGGAAATCAACCCTGAATACCCATTGGAAGGGCTGGTGCTGAAGCTGAAGTTCCAATACTTTGGCCACCTGATGTGAAGAGCCAACTCATCAAGGAAAGACCCTGATCTTGGAAAATATTTAAGGTAGAAGGAAACGAGGTTGACAGAGGATGAGGTGGTTGGATGGCATCCCCAATTCAGTGGACGTGAACTTGGGCAAACTTCAGGAAATGGTGAGGGACAGGAAAGCCTGGCATGCTGCAGTCCATGGGGTAGCAGAGTCAGACACGACTTGGCAACTGAACAACAAAAACAATTCAAGATAGTTGATACTGGCCAAAAAAAGAACAGAATAGAGTGACAAGAAATAGACCCTCTAAACATGGTCAACTCGTCTGTGACAAAGGAGCAAAGATATTACAATGGAACAAAGACAGTTTTTTTAAAAAAATGATGCTGACTGGAACAACTGAGTATGCATATGCAAAAAACTGAACCTAGACACATATCTTCACACAAATTAACTTAAAATTGATCAGAAGACCTAAACGTCAAATGCAAAACTATAAAACTCTTAGAAGTTAATATATGAAAAAACTTAGAGGGATTTGAGTATGGCAAAAGTCTTTTAGGTATAACAGTGGCACATGATACATGAAAAAGCAAATAACAAATGGATTTCATTTAAATTAAAAACTTCTGTTTGGCAATAGACAAAGACCAAGAAAATAGTCATTGACTGAGAAAATATTTGGAAATGATGCATCTGATAAAGTGTTGTTATCTAAAGAAGTCTTACCAACTGTAAGAAAATAAACAGCTCAATTAAAAATAGGCCAAATACCTAAATAGATATTTCATGAAATGATACATAAAAATATAAAATATGCACATGAAAAGATATTTAACAATATATGTCTCTAGGAAATTGCAAATTAAAACATGACAAACCACTCTAACATCTGTTAGAATGGCACCTGCTGATGTGAGGTAAGGATG
This sequence comes from Muntiacus reevesi, assembly GCF_963930625.1. Lineage (NCBI taxonomy): Eukaryota > Metazoa > Chordata > Mammalia > Artiodactyla > Cervidae > Muntiacus > Muntiacus reevesi. The sequence goes on from NC_089257.1 coordinate 87,035,215, forward strand.
TGGAACAAGAACTCACATTCATTGCCCATGGGGATGCAAAATGATGCAGCTACTTTGTAAGACAGTTTGGAAATCTCTTACAAAAATAAGCAAACTCTCAGTATATGATTCTGCAATCATTTTCCTTGGAATTTATCCCCCAAAATAGAAAATTGCATCCACACGAAAACCTGAACATGAATATTTATAGTAGTTTTAGTAATAATTGCCAAAACTTGGAAGACACCAATATATCCTTCAGTTGATGAACAGATAAACTGTGGTACATCCAGAGAATGGAATATTAATCATCACTAAAAATAATTGAGTTCTCAAGCCATACAAACATCAAGTAAACTTAAATGTATATTAAGAAGTGTAAGATACTATTCTGAAAAGGCTGCATGTATTATTCCAACCATGAGATTCTGTAAAAGGCAAACCTTTGGAGATAGTAAAAAGATTGGTAGTTTCTAGAGGTTAGGGAGGAGGGAAGGGTAATTGGCTAACACAGAGAAAGTTTAGAGAAATGGAACTATTCTGTATGCTACTCCAATGAAGGACTCATGTCATTATGTATTTGTCAAAACCCATAGACTGTAAAACACCAATAATGAACCCTGGTGTAAACTAAGGACTTTGGATGATCATGATTTATCATTCCAGGCTCATCCTTTGTAACAAATGCATGACTCTGGTGGGGAGGATGTGTGTGTGTTTGTGTGTGTGTTAAAAAAAAAAGCAAAATATCCACTTGTGTACCTTCTGCTCAATTATACTATGAATCTAAATCCTCTTTAAAACATGATATTTAATAATCGATTACAAAACTAAAGAGCAACAACAACAACAACAAAACCCCCATTGGTTTGGATTAATTTAGGTACAGGAGTGAGATATAGTGAAAGAATACAGTTTAAAGAATCAAGTATGGGCTTCATGCATGGCCCCCAACAGGTGAGTTTCTCTGATAGAGAAGTAAAGATTCAGCCTCTCTCAGCATTTCTTTCTTTATCTGTACTTTGAATCCAAATTTTACTCTACTTCTGAGGGTCATTATAAAAATCAATTAAATGTTATGTGTAGCAAGCATTAACTATATATATATATATATATATATATATATATAGTTAACAAAGTGCATAATTATCATAAAACAATTGTCTCAGTGATGGCACTCAGTGGAAGTTCGACCTTAAATGATTTCTAATACTATTTGCACTTCAGTTTAGTTCATTCGTGTCCCACTCTTTGGGACCTCATGAACCTGCAGCATGCCAGGCCACCCTGTCCATTGCCAACTCCCGGAGTTTACTCAAACTCATGTCCATTGAGTCCGTGATGCCATCCAACCTTCTCATTCTCTGTCTTTCCCTTCTCCTCCTGCCTTCAATCTTTCTCAGGATCAGGGTCTTTTCAAATGAGTCAGTTCTTCCCATCATGTGGCCAAAGTATTAGAATTTCAGCTCCATCAGTCCTTCCAATGAATATTCAGGACTAATTTCCTTTAGGGTGGACTAGTTGGATCTCCTTGCAGTCGAAGGGACTCTCAAGAGTCTTCTCCAACACCACAGGTAGGAAAGCATCAATTCTTCGGTGCTCAGCTTTCTTTATAGTCCAACTCTCGTATCCATACATCACTACCAGAGAAATCATAGCTTTGACTAGCTGGACTTTTTTGGCAAAGTAATGTGTCTGCTTTTTAATTATGTAAAAATTCATAAGTAGTCTAAAGTACATATATATTATGTGTATTATATATATATATGTATATATATATATATATATATGTAAACAAAAGGTATTCTACTATGCTTGGTAAAGACATGAGAAAGAACAAACAAACAAACAAAAAAGATGGAGAAATTGAAAAATATATACTAAATGAAGTGGAAGCACTGAATATGAAATAGAAAATGTGAAACAAACTAGATAAAACTAAAAGATAGTCATATAGTCCAGCTGTTTTTTTAACATGGCCTCTTATTGGAAACATATTTGGATCTCTGGGGGGAAGAAAAAAAGCAATATCTGGGCATTTGTATTTTTCAAAAATGCCAAGATTATTCTGATATGCATCTGGAGTTTTAAAACTAATTAGAGGTTTTTCTATTAAATTATAGTTTTGATGATGTAGAATTCTACAATTTTTCTGTTGACCAATCATAACACAATGGTATTAAATGAGTAATAGTCATATAGTCACAATAATAAAAGATGTTTATCAGTTTTTAAAACTAATAGCCAAACCAAAAATAAAGGATAATTACAGTCGCAAGTCATAATGAGAACATGATTAACCTAGCAATATAAAATAGCTACTTAAAGAGAGATGTGGTGAGTGGAAGTGCATACATGCACATGTTTGCATCTATTCAACCAGTCTATGTCTTTTGGATGGTGTATTTAATCCATTTACATTTAAGATAATTATTGATATATATATATGATCCTACTACCATTTTCTTAAGTTTTTTGGTTTTATTTTCTGTAGGTGGGGCTTTTCATTCTCTCATTTTCTGCCTAGAGAAGTTCCTTTAGCATTTGTTGTAAAGCTGGTTTGGTGTTGCTGAATTATCTTAACTTTTGCTTGTGTGGAAGGCTTTTGATTTCTCCATCAAATCTGAAGGAGAGTCTTGCTGGGTAGAGTATTCTTGGTTGTAGGTTCTTCTTTTTCATCACTTTAATATATCATTCCATTCGTTTCTGGCTTGTCGAGTTTCTGATGAGAGATCAGGTGATAGCCTGATGGGAGTTCCTGTATGTTATTTGTTGTGTTTCCTTGGTTGCTTTTAATATTTGATCTCTGTCTTTAACTTTTCTCATCTTGATTATTATATGTCTTGATATGTTCCTCCTTGGGTTTATCCTGCCTCAGACTCTCTGCACTTCCTGACTTGGCTAATTATTTCCTTTCCCACGTTAGGAGAGTTTTCAGCTATTATCTCTTCAAATATTTCATAGATCCTTTATTTCTTCTCCTTTCAGGACCCCTATAATGTGAATGTTGGTGCACTTAATGTTGACCCAGAGGTCTCCTGGACTGTCTTAATTTCTTTTCATTCTTTTCTCTATATTCTGTTCTGTGACAGTGATTTCCACTATTCTGTACTTCAGGTCATTTATCCATACTTCTGTCTCAATTATTCTGCTATGGATTCCCTCTACTGTATTATCCATCTTTGTTTGCTTGCTCTTTAGTTCTTGTGGGTCTTTGGTAAACATTTCTTGCATCTTCTCAATCTTTGCCTCCATTCTTTTTCTGAGATCTTGAGTCATATTCACTATCATTATTCTGAATTCTTTTTCTGAAAGGTTGCCTATCTCCACTTCATTTAGCTGTTTTTCTGGGGTTTTATCCCTTCATCTGGGATGTAATTTCCTGCTTTTTCATGCTGATTAAATTTTTGTAATATGGTTTTGTTTTAGTTGCTGTGAGATTGTGGTTCTTCTTGCTTCTTCTGTCTGCCTTCTAGTAGAGGAGACTAAGAAACTTGTGTAAACTTCCTGATGGGAAGTACTGGTGATGGGAAAAACTAGGTTTTGCTCTGATGGACAGGGCCTTGCTTCATTCCAATTATCTGGTGATGGCTGGGGGTGGGCTGCCTCCTTGGTAGTTTTTGGGCCTGAGGCCACCCAGCCCTCAGTTCCATGGGCTCTATGGTAGGGTTAATGGTGACCACCAAGTGTATTTATGCCAAAGGGACTGCTCTCAGGCAGCTGCTGCCAGTACCCCCATTGCTGTGGTGAGCACCTTCTGACCCATGCCTCCACAGGAGATTCCCCAACACTAGGAGGTGGTTTTGGTTCAGTTTCCTATGGAGTCACTGCTCCTTTGTTCCTTTTCTCTGAGTCTTGGTGCACACAAGGTTTTGTTTGTGTGCAGGCTCTCCAAGCCTGGAATCTCTGTTTCCCACAGACCTGTGGATGTCTTGTAATCAAATCCCACTGGGCTTCAGGATCAGAGTCTTTGAGAATTCCCAGCCCCTTTCTTGGGCACCTAGGCTGGGAAGCCTGACTTGGGATTTTGAACCTTCACAAGCAGTGGGAGAACTTCGCTTGGCATTACTGTTCTCCAGTTTGTGTATCACCTACCGGACAGTTATGAGACTTGATTTTATCATGATTGTGCCCCTCCTACCATCTCACTGTGGCTCCTTCTTTGCTTTTGGACTTGGGGTATCTTTTTTCGTAGGCTCTAGCATTCTTTTGTTGATGGTTGTTCAACAGCTAGCTGTGATTTTGGTGCTCTCACAGGAGGAGGTGAGCATATGCCCTTCTACTCTGCCATCTTCAAAGGACCAGTCAGATGATCTTAAAATCCTATCTGTCTCTATCATCTTTTGGCTTCCCAAAGCTTCAAAACTTCATTAAAGTCATCTACTGTTATTCCAGTTAAAACTGAGGAATCTATTCAGAGAAACCATTTGTGTCATGTAAACCAAAGTTACCATATTCTTCCATGATTTAAGCTAGTGTTTGATTTTAGACATAACATCACTGTCAAAATGTGGCATCAGCTTATAGCACATGGTATTTATTGGCAGAGTAGGAAGTCCAAACATCTAGTGATAGAAATATGAATCAGACAGTTTTTGCCATCAAGAGCTAACAGTCTTGTGGTCATGATAATGGGAAAGGTATGCATGCATGCGTGACAGTGCTGTTGCCAAGCAGAAGAAAAGTGATATTAGCAACAAAGGCTGAATATCTAATTCTTTCTGAGTACCCAGGTCTGACATTCAAAGGAGAATGAATAGTACCACTGGGCTGTGAGAAATGAAAACAAGTTCCCTAGTAATGAAAGTGGGTGGATTTCCAGACAAGAACGGTTGAGTTAGGATGTATAATAGTGGCTGCCCTTTGTTGAATATCTATTACATGCCAGAACTTCCCACAAATTATTTTTAATCTTATTAAGATCTTGATTATTTCCATTTTATTAACCAGTATGATGAGTTTTAGAATCATGCAGTCAAAATCTTACAGCTAAAAATGGCTTTCATTAGATTTGAACTTAGGTATCTGACTGACTCCAAGCTTACATTATTCTTTTTCAGTATGCCACACTGCCTCTCTCTCTACACAAGTGTCAAGCTTCATTCCAGCTAAAGACTCTAACCTTTCAAATTTCCAACGTGCAGAAACATCAGGAAAGTGACAGTGCATAGGCATGGATCACTGCAATAATTTTTTAATACTACACTCTTTCAATAACACAACACTTCATTTATGCCACATTTGTGGAGCCTGGAGCCTTGAACTTTGTGCTGTTAACTGCATTTTCAATAGACACAGAATAGGTTATAAAAAGACTCTTTTTATTAAATGTTTTATTCTTATATGCATATGTGTATCTCTGTCTGTAGTTAATTTTGGATTTATGTAGCATTCAGAGTGAGGGGCATTAAAGCTACTGTATCTGCCATGAAGTTAATTATTAAAATGAAATTTCATAATACTCAACTATCTAATGAATAAATGCATGAGATGTATATATAACTGGCTTCAGCTGCCATCCTAGTTAAGTTTATCACATCCTAGTTGGGTAGAATTTATGGTATTTTGGTAAACAGCATGCCTTCTGGTTTAGAAATATATAAATTTTAATTCCATTCCTGGCATTTAAAAACCATATAGCTTCAGAAAACTTAATTAGCCTCCAAGGTCTGGTCTATAAATGGGAATTTTATTTATTTAATTGGGCTATTGAACGAATTAAAGCATTCAGTGAACATAGCATATGATAAAGTATCAAATTTTCAAATTTTGACTATAAAAACATTTACTAATAATTATGTGGATGCATGCAATATCTAAAATTAAACTTCTCCATTAATATCTGGGTAATGTTTATTAACAAAAGTCCAATTACTCAACTATATATTTACTAAATTATTAACACTGTATTAAAATTCAAAACATTATATATATTATAAAGTAGTACTTTCACTTCTTTGTGGAACTTAAAATGTAAAGAAATAAAATTCCTATGTCGAACACCACACAAAGAAACTAGAGAGCAAAGAAAACTAGATTAAAAAAATCTCATCAGAAGCTCCATAAAAGTTTGAGGTTTTTTTGCCTTATCTATTAGCTAATATCCTTCAATTTAGACTTAAACTGAAGAAAGTAGGTATAACCACTAGACCATTCAGGTATGACCTAAATCAAATTCCTTATGACTATACAGTGGAAGTGAGAAATAGATTTAAGGGACTAGATCTGATAGACAGAGAGCCTGACGAACTATGGATGGAGGTTTGTGACATTGTACAGGAGACAGGGATCAAGACCATCCCCATGGAAAAGAAATGCAAAAAGGCAAAATGACTGTCTGAGGAGGCCTTACAAATAGCTGTGGAAAGAAGAGAAGCAAAAAGCAAAGGAGAAAATGAAAGATATTCCCATTTGAATGCAGAGTTCCAGAGAATAGTTAGAGAGATAAGAAAGCCTTGCTCAGCAATCAATGCAAAGAAATAGAGGAAAAAAACAGAATGGCAAAGACTAGAGAGCTCTTCAAGAAAATTAGAGATACCAAGGGAACATTTCATGCAAAGATGGGCACAATTAAAGGTTAGAAATGGTATGGACCTAACAGAAGCAGTAGATATTAAGAAGAGGTGGCAAGAATACACAGAACCACTGTAAAAAAAAAAAAAAAAAAAGATCTTCATGAGACAAATAATCACAATGGTGTGATCACTCACCTAGAGCCAGGCATCCTGGAATGTGAAGTCAGGTGGGCCTTAGGAAGCATCACTATGAACAAAGCTAGTGGATGTGATGGAATTCCAGTTGAGCTATTTCAAATCCTGAAAGATGATGCTGTGAAAGTGCTGCAGTCAATATGCCAGCAAATTTGGAAAATTCAGCAGTGGCAACAGAATTAGAAAAGGTCAGTTTTCATTCCAATCGCTAAGAAAGGCAATCCCAAAGAATGCTCAAACTATCACACAATTGCACTCATCTCACATGTTAATCAAGTAATGCTATAAATTCTCCAAGCCAGGCTTCAACAATACATGAACCGAGAACTTCCAGATGTTCAAATTGGTTTTAGAAAAGACAGAGGAACCAGAGATCAAATTGCCAGTATCTGCTGGATCATCAAAAAAGCAAGAGAGTTCCAGAAAAATATCTATTTCTGCTTTATTGACTATGCCAAAGCCTTCGACTGTGTGGATCACAATAAACTGTGGAAAATTCTGAAAGAGATGGGAATACCAGACCACCTGACCTGCCTCTTGAGAAACCTGTATGCAGGTCAGGAAGCAACAGTTAGAACTGGACATGGAACAACAGACTGGTTCCCAATAGGAAAAGGAGTACGTCAAGGCTGCATATTGTCACCCTGCTTATTTAACTGCTATGCAGAGTACATCATGAGAAACGCTGGGCTGGAAGAAGCACAAGCTGCAATCAAGATTGCCAGGAGAAATATCAGTAACCTCAGATATGCAGATGACACCACCCTTATGAGAGAAAGTGAAGAGGAACTAAAAAGCCTCATGATGAAAGTGAAAGAGGAGAGTGAAAAAGTTGGCTTAAACTCAACACTCAGAAAACTAACATCATGGCATCTGGTCCCATCACTTCATGGGAAATAGGTGGGGAGACAGTGGAAACAGTGTCAGACTTTATTTTTGGGGGCTCCAAAATCACTGCAGATGGTGATTGAAGCCATGGAATTAAAAGACGCTTACTCCTTGGAAGGAATGTTACGACCAACCTAGATAGCCTATTAAAAAGCAGAGACATTACTTTGCCAACAAAAGTCCGTCTGGTCAAGGCTATGCTTTTTCCAGTTGTCATGTATGGATGTGAGAGTTCGACTGTGAGGAAAGCTGAGCACCGAAAAATTGACACTTTTGAACTACAGTGTCGGAGAAGACTCTTGAGAGTCCCTTGGACTGCAAGGAGATCAGCCCTGGGTGTTCATTGGAAGGACTGATGCTGAAGTTAAAACTACTTTGGCCACCTCAGTCAAAGAGTTGATGCATTGGAAATAAACCCTGATGCTGGGAAGGATTGGGGCAGGAGGAGAAGGGGCAACAGAGGATGAAATGGCTGGATGGCATCACCGACTCGATGGGCATGAGTTTGAGTAAACTCTGGGAGTTGGTGATGGATAGGGAGGCCTGGCATGATGCGATTAAAGGGATCGCAAAGAGTCAGACACAACTGAGCAACTGAACTGAACTGAACTAATATCCTCCAAGCACAAATATTTGTATTGGACACTTAATAGGTACTCAAAATGTTTATATAAATTAATAAATTAATCAAGGGCATATGTCTGCTAGATTTCAAAGTAAACTATTAATACTACCTGAGTCAGAGAGAAAAAAGGGATCATTAAAATAATCTTTATAAAAAGCTTTATGGAGTGGAGGACTAGACCTAAACTACAAAGAAAGAGTAATATTTAGTGAAAAGAAGAGAAAACATTCTAAGATGGGTCAGGGCAATTCCAGGAATGCTTTTGTCCAAACAGGTAGTAGTGAGTACTCACTCAGTAGTGAGTTTTGTAAAAGGAGGAAGTGGAGTGGGGTATGGATGGGGAGACACTATTGATTCCTGTTGATATATGGCAAAAGCCATCACAATATTGTAAAGTAATTATCCTCCAATTAAAATAGATATATATTTTTTTATTTTTATAAAAGAAATCCACACCTCTATTTTTTAAAGAAAATAAAACAGAAAAAATAAATGAAAAGAGCATATATATATATATATATATATAGATAGATAGATAGATAGATATAGATATAGATTTTTTTTAACTCTCCTAAAATACATACTTAGCTAATAATGAGGTATCAGAAAACCACTGGAGATTGTGAAATGCTTATTGGGCTTGGGATCAGTTCAATCTAAATGTTTTCCTTAAGTATCTGTGTGACTTTGGACAACTCACTTTCTATGGGTATGCTAGATTTCAAAGTAAATGATATTTCTTATTGTTCCTTATAGACATGTTCTGATGATGTACAATACACTGCTTCCATACAATATTTTTAGCACACTAAAAACACTTCATAATATATAAATACATTTGTTTCCACCCTGATATCACTTAGTCACTTTAAAGTAAAATCTTTATTTTAAAGTAGAAATCATATACTCTAAATAAGATCATATTTTATTTACTTTAAAATATTCATTTTAATTCATTAATTCATTCTTATGATAATTAATTAATTCAATATTGAAGTTACTCAGTCGTGTCTGACTCTTTGCGACCCCATGGACTGTAGCCTACCAGGCTCCTCCGTCCATGGGATTTTCCAGGCAAGAGTATTGGAGTGGGTTGCCATTTCCTTCTCCCACTTAAGCAACTACAATGTGCTAAATAATTTCTAATAATCCAACACTAGGATACAAAAGTAAACTCCGGAAGTTGATGATGGACAGGGAGGCCTGGCATGCTACGATTCATGGGGTCTCAAAGAGTCGGATATGACTGAGTGACTGAACTGAACTGAATTGAGAATACAAAGACGAGGCAGCTAACAATCTAATACAAGGATGAAGCAGCAAATAAGTAAAATACTAGCTATAAATTGCTACATGAACTTATAGTAATAGTAATCTGCATATGTTAATATGGAAATAAAGGAAATAGTAATTCTAGGGATCCATTAGGTTTTAACTTTTGAGCTAAGTCATGAAGAATGAATAAGAGGCAGGTTCTGGCTTCATGGGTAGATAACCTGTTCAGTTACATAGGACCTTTTATTCAGAAGGACTCCACGTGTGGTTTAATGCCACTGCTGTTGCTGTCTTGAAATTCTCAATGATTTTATCTTTTGAATTGTATTTTGTAGATGAAGTCTGATACATCAATGAAGTACATATTTAAGCAGAGGAGATACATACAATATAAGTGCTCATTGTTCCTTGCCATCTTGTTTTCATGTAACACTTGAAGATGTCCCATGAAGACAGAATTTCTATAGATCCACAATTTGTGGAGTTTAAGGAGACTCAAAGAGAGCACAAATTTAGGGTGTTATATCTATGATTAAGTAGAAACACTGACAGCCCTCAAGGCCAATATGTTTTTTGGAACAAGGACTTGCTTCCAACTTGAAAAGAAGGCAATGTCATAATTTGAATGACTAAGGTACTGTATCATGTCATCATTTATTGATCATTTTTCCTTATATTAACTAATCATTAATGCTAAAAATGAAAATAAAGAAGGAAAGACAAGGATAGGGCAACCCATGGTTTCTTTTCCTTTATTCTTCTACTTATTCATCAGTGAGTTGAAGGTAGTGTTGGTAGAATAGAGATGGAATAAACACAGATGAGGCAGAACAAAAGAAATGATCAATGAAATAATGATAAAAATATAGAAAGGGAAAAGTTTTTGAAAAATGTATATACATTAAGAAGTTATTATCCAAAATATATAAAGAACTCATAACTTACTGGGGCTTCCCAGATGGCACGACTGTCAATGCAGGCATCATAAGAGACATGGCTTCAGTCTCTCGGTCAGGATGATCCACTGGAGCAGGGCATGGCAACCCACTCCAGTATTCTTGCCTAGAGAATCCCATGGAGAGAGAAGCCTGGCAGACCACAGTCCATAGGGTCACAAAGAGCCAGACAGGGCTGAAGCGACTTAGCATGCACAGACTAGCAAAAAATCTCAAATAATACAATTGACCAATGGGCAAAAGACTCAAATAAATATTTTTCACAGAAGATACAGAAACAACCAATAGGTACTTGAAAAGTTGCTCAATATCACTAGTTGTTAGGGACATATAATTCAAAATCACAGCAAGATATTATTTCACATCCATTAGAATGGCTATTATCAAAAAGACAAGTGAATCCTTTTACCCCATTGATGAGAATGTGAATTGGTACAACCACTATGGAAAATAGTTTGAAGTTCCTCACAAAATTAAAAATAAAGTTATCATATGATTTAGCAATTCTACTTATGGATATTTATCCAAAGGAAGTGAAACACTGTTGAAGAAATATCTGCACCCTCATGTTCACTGCAGCATATTCATTATAGCCAAGATGTGGAAGCAATCTAAATCTTCTTCCATAGATAACTGGGTAAAGAAGATGTGATACATAAACTGCCAGGCTCCTCTGTTCATGAAATTCTCCAGACAATAATACTGGAGTAAGAGCCCATTCCATCCTCCAAGGGATTTTCCTGAACCAGGGATTGAACCTGAGTCTCCTGTATTGCAGGCACATTTCTTTCTTTACCATCTGAGCCACCAGGGAAGCCCCAATATACAAACTATGGAATATTACTTAATAATTTAAAAAAGAGGAAAATCTTGCCATTTGTGACAGCATGGATGGAACTTTAGTACATTGTGCTGAATGAAATATCAAACAGAAAAAGACAAAGACTGTATGATCTCCTGTATAAATAGGACCTTAAAAAAAAAAAAAAAAAAAAAAAAAGGAACCCACCCAAAACAACCAAACTCATAGAAAAAGAAATAAGATTTGTGGTTACCACATAAGAAAGTACTGGGAATGTGACCTTAATGTGCACGATTATAACTACAGTTAACAATGTTATATGGTATATTTGAGAACTACAAAGAGTAAATTCTAAAAATTATCATCGCAATGAAAAAGCATTTTTTCTTCCTTTGCATATATATGAGATGATGGATGTTAACTAAATGTACTGTGGCAATCATTTCACAATATATGCAAGTCAACTTATTATACTGTATTTTGTAAACTTACACAAGAGTGTTATGTAAATTATCTCTCCCTGAAACTAGACAAAAATACAGATGAGATATTTGTGTGCAGAGTTTTCACTGCTCTTTAGAGTAAATACATATCCATGTACAAGGTAGTGAATACAGATTGTGCAATTTTAATACATCCACATAGTTGTTAAATATTTTTAAATGGATATTTTAAAATAAACACAGCTGCATTTGAAATTGGCATTAAACAATAAAAAATTAACAATAAAATTCAATAAAATAATTTAATAAACACGTTCCTTTACTTACAACACTAAATATTTTTTAAAAAGTCAAATCAAGATAGAGACTGCAGAAGAAAAGGAAAAAGTTTTATATTTTAAAGACTTATAGCTACCCTGTTCTTTCCTGCTTTTTGAACAAGAGGCCTCACAGTTTCAATTTTCACTGAGCCCACAATTTATGTAACCAATGCTGATTAGGAAATATATTGACTCATTATCCATAGGATCAGGCTGTGAAGAAAAGGGGAACATGGAATATTATATATATATTCCATTTTCACTTTCTGAAAACGGAATACATATTCACATTTTCAGGAAAAGACTGAGCAGGTGAAAAAAGAAAGACTGAAATTGCCCTAAAATTTACCTCGTATTCTTACCATTTTGCTCAGATTCCTCCAAGCTATGCAAAATTAAACTTCAATGTCAGATGTCAAAAAAAATGTATATATATATATATGTGTGTGTGTGTGTGTGTGTGTGTATGTATATATGTATATATATGTGTGTATGTATTATATATATATAATACACAAGCTAAGAAACATCTCCAACAATTCCTTTGGGAGAAAGCATAAGAAATGTGGTCACATTGTCATGGAACTCCTTATATCATTTCTGTTTTAAGAATGCATAAAAAATAAACAAGCTAGAGAAAATCTCAAACTGATTCGTGAAGGCTGAGATAAGTGGATGGTAAAAGACATGTGGTAAATGAGGGACATGGGAAGAGCTTCACTGAATGCACTACTGTAGTGGTTTAAATCTTTTCCTGAATCAAATCAGCAAACTTGAATTTCTGAGGTGCAGAAATAATCATCACTGGTCTGCATAATAGTGCATATTGAAATGGGAAATCATCTGTTTATAAATCAGTCAATGGCCATAACAAGTTAATGATTATTAAACTTTAAGGATTATAACTCAAACAAATTTTAATTAAACTAGTGATGCCCAGAGAAAATATACTAGTGCCTTTTAAGACAAATTACAAAGAAAGTGTTATATATTGAGACTTTGTCATTTAAAAGTGCTATTGTTCTTATTTAACTAAATTAAAGTTGTCCTCTAAGAAGTAAAGCAAAGAACCATAATGATCCATATCTCTAGTGGATAAATAAATTTAAAAATCTATTTATATGTATTGGGTCTGAAATGTTGCAGCTACGAGCTGGAATTCGTGACCTCTGGAAAAGAGGATTTCGATCTGGGATCAGAGGCGAGGTTTGACTACTTGGGGCTTTTTGTGTAGCAAATTTTTATTAAAGTATAATAGAGTTTGGGAAAGCTTCTGCCATAGAAATAAGAAAGGGACAGAAAGAGTATCCCCTTGCTAGTTTTTAGCAAGGTGCTTTATGTCTGTTAGAAAGCTATTAATCAGATAAAAGGGACATCTCAAGGCTAAGGGAGTTTCACCAGGTCCCTCTCCCACAATATGTACATTTGAGGTGTGATGGCATGAGATGTGTCATCCCCCAGCCATAAAACAATTGACAGGAATACTGGTTTGTTGAGCCATTACCAGACTAAGTTTTGGGAAAAGAAAAAAAAAAAAAAAGTTAGTTTTAGGCAGAACTGGTTTCATCAATAGAGAAGAAAACAAAAACAAAACAAAACAAAAAAAATCTGCCACTTACAGTTTATTTCCTCCTTCTGCTTGGGGACCTCTGACCCTCTGGGGTCTCACCATAGCACCTCTTTACAGATGCAAATACACTTATATATATATATATATATATATATATATATATTTGTAATTATTACTTTTACTTTAAAGCTATTAATAATAAAAATGCCTTTTATATGATAATTTGGCAATAAATTATCAACTTTCTCTCTGGATCCCTTATCCTACTGGTCTACTCACAACAAATTTTTATAATTTCTACTCCAGATACAAAGGTGGCTAATTGGATATGAGAATTATAAAGTATAAATTTGTTTTAGAAATCTAGCTTCTTCTTGATCATATTGCTTCTAATAATTGCTAAGATATTGAGATGAAAAGAATAAGCTTACAAATTAAGGTATATGTTTGAAGGTTGCAGAGAGGGCTCTGAGGGAGTTCTAGAAAATAAATTTATGAAAAACATCAAGTTTATAACAGCAATAAGATCACTGAAAAGACACAAAGGACTAAGGAAACCCTACAAATCCAGACAATGGTGCATGTCTATGTATTCAATCGCTTCAGTCATGGTTGACTCTTTACAACACCATGGACTATAATTGGCCAGGCTCCTCAGTCCATGGGATTCTCCAGGCAAGAATGTTGGTGTGGGTTGCCATTTCCTTCTTCAAGGGATCTTCCCAACCCAGGGATTGAACTTGCATCTCCTACATTGGCAAGCGGATTCTTTACCATTGAGACACCAGGGGATCACCCCAGGTAATGGTAATGCTACCCTTATTCCAGGTGATAAACTCCAAGTTACTAGCTCAGTTCATTCCTATGATCTGTCCCCTTGATCAAGCCCATCCCCAAAGAGAGGGGTATTGTCAAATGTGCATCCACCGTGAAACTCAGAAGAGACAGAGAACTTAGTGTGTTCACTTATGCGGTCAGAGGGTTTGGACTTAACACAGCATCACAATGTGAAGTATTTGTCATTCAAATTACAAATCAAATGAAATAATCTCAAAATCCTATCTTTATGTATTATTGATTTCTTGCCAAATAGGCATTTGTTTTAAAATATTTTTTAAAGAAGACACGTTTCTAAACTTTACATCTTCTGGAGTTTATTTTCTGTTATAAAAAAAAAAAATTGTCACTTCCAAAATTATTTTTAAAATGTAAATTGTCCTAATTTTTATCTTGAACTTTTTTGGCCTCATTTTCTTTCTCTTATTTTCTTTTTCATCTAGAGTTTATTTTGATCTTAGAACAGAAGTAGGAATTCAGCATTATTTTTCTTCTGAAATGGTTGTCACAAAGTGATTTATTAAATAATCTTTTTTTTCCCACAGATTTTAAGTGCCTGTTTTATCATATGCCCAATCTATACATAATTCTGGATCTATTTCTAAACCGTCAGTTCTGTCCCATTGGTGATAATCTAATCTTAACTCCTAGCACACTGATTTTATTATTGCAGCACTACGGGCTTCCCTGGTGGCTCAGTAGGTAAAGAATCTTCTTGAAATGTGAGAGACCTGGGCCTGATTCCTGGGTTGGGAAGATCCCCTGGAGAAGGGAATGGCAACGCACTCCAGTATTCTTGTCTGGAAAATTCTATGGACAGAGGAGCCTGGGGGGCTATAGTCCATGGGCTCACAAAGGGTTGGATATGACTGAGCGACTTAACACTTTCACTACTTAGGTAAGATCTGGCAGAACTAGTACGTTATCCTTAGCCAGAAATATTCTGAGGAAAAGTCTTTGTACAAGATTGCTTTTTGCATTTGAACTCTGTAGCCAATTTTCTCTGGTTCTTAACAATCCTGACAGATCTCATTAACTGCTGATATTCAGTGCATTAAAACTTAAGAAGCTCCCCAGCTTAGGTTTCTGTTAATATGTATCACTCTTAGGCAGATATCACATTATCTCATCAACCTTTTATTATTCTCTATTTATATACCCATTAAACTCCCTTTCCTCTAAGGAAAAGACAGTTCATTTTAGATGACTTATATATATATACATATATATGTGTGTATATATATACATATATATATGTGTGGGGGGGGGGGCTGTTTAAGGAAACTAAGCATATGGAGGAAATGAAAAAGCCCTATTAAGAAGTTCAGCTTCAAGTGACCCATTTCCTGTTTTGTGGTCAACCATCCTCCTACCCTTCCCACTCCTGAGCAGTGAATAAGGACAACAATTACCATTTGTCTGATAAGTTGTAAGTAGCTGATTTCTATTAATACAATGAGAATAAAGGTCAGTACAAATGGAGGCCTTGTAACTAAATACATGTATAATATATGTGCATGTATCAGGTAACCTGAAGTATATGTAGCCGACTCAAAAATCTAAGTCTGCACCCCATCCACCCTCACAACTGGACTTAACTAAGAAAAATGAAATCATAGTTACTTTGATTTTGTCAAGGCTCATAGACTCAGTTTTAATAATCCGAGAGAAATTTTCTAATTTTATCTTCAACAATAGAGTTGTGATTAAAAAGTTATCAAAAATTATTCAAAGATTGTTAACTAATCCCATGTATTCATATAGGCTCCTACCAACATTCAAGAACCAAGTGTTAAATATTAAAGAATTAAGCCAGTTAGTTGGTAATCCTGTTAGTAAATTAAAATTGGCTATGGTGGAAGTTTTTTCACCACAAAAGTTGGCAAATGTTATTTTAAAAGTTCCCCTTTAAAGGTTCTTTTCCAGCTCACCACTGATCATAATAATATAGAGTGCTTAGAATTCAGCCTTATCCTTCAGAAGTATTCAGTAAGTGTTATGGTTATTACTATGGAATTTTACTATACTTGCTACATCAAGAATTCTAAAGCAATACAACTATTTGCATTATAAAAACATAAGCCAGGTGTCATTAGTAAAGAGTAAAACTATGTTCATCATAGTTTATTCAAAGTGAAAAAAAAAAAAAGAGTTAGTTCAGATTTTTCAAGAAGTAGAAACCGAGAAGGAATCAAATATGTAAGGACTCTACTGGGGAAAATGTTTACATGGGGAAAACAGATGGGACCTGAGTGAAGGAGAGACAAAAGGGTGGATGGAAGCATGTCAGACTACCAGGTCTTCTAAGGAAGGTTTTGCAAAGCCCCCATAGGGCTGCCTGAGACAAAGTAGGGCCCCACAGGAGCCCTGCTTCTCGAAGATAGGGTCTTTCTTAGGACCCCTGCAGTGGTGGCCACTGGTCATTAGAAATCAAAGAGAGGAGTGAGTGGCCTCAAAATGCAGGAAGGATTTTCTGGCCTCAGCTGCTCCAGGACCATTGCTCATCCATGCCCTCTGCCTCGGGAGGTCCTCCAAGCATATTCTCACAGATGCCAAATGAAATTAGGTAAAGAGTTTCACATGTGCTAGCTTTAAAGATCCTTCAGCTGTTCTCAACTTCTGTGTGCTTGAAAATCAGCAAAAATAGTAATCAAGTGACAGATTCATGGATCCTTGACCATTAATTTAAATCTTCAATGTGCACCTCAGGTAATTCTCATATTATGGAACAGTATAAAACCACATTTTAAGAGATCTTACTCCTTAAAACTATAAGCTTATTTTAATCACCTTTCCCCCTTGGGAATGACATTTTTTATACCTGTAAAATAATAACATTGCAGTGATTCATGTAAGAGAAAAAAAAAAAAAAAAAAAACACCAGAGAGCCTGGCTCATCTTTTGGAGTCACCAGATTCTTAGCCTGCAAGAATTTTCCATTTGTGTCTAGCCATGTTTATGACAACCTGATTTTCATTATATGTGCCAAGACAGAATGTTCAGTGAATTAGCTTAAATTTATATTTTTGTTTTTGTTTTACAGCTTCCTTCCTTTTCAGTTATCTTGTCTTTGCTACTTCTTCATTGTTTTGATGCTATTTATCTTGCACACATCTCTATTGCTTCTTCTTTACTATTGTCAAAGCTAGCATCCTAATTCAATTTTTACCAAGAAAAAACAAAACAAAAAATAGAAATTATTCTTGCAGGTATCTCCCTAGTGTTCTTCCAGATTTCAAGATTTTTGTTCCATTTCACAGAAGAACTTTTTTTTTTTTTTTTTTTTTTTTTTTTTTTTTTTTAGCTGAAATATAGTTGACCTACAATATTCTTTTAGGCTCAGGTATACAGCAATATGATTCCTACATATATTTTTTTAGACTTTTTTCCACATTAGATAACTATAAGATATTGAATACAGTTCTTTATGCAATGGAGGATATCATTATTGCTTATCTATTATAACAATGGTGTATATCTGTTAATCCTATACTCCTAATTTATCCTCCCTCCTTCCCACCTTTTGGTAACAAAGAGATTGGGTTTTTTTTTTTTTTTTTTGGGGGGGGGGTTGTCATACATTGACATGAATCAGCCATGGAGTTACATGTATTCTTCATCCCAATCCTCCTCCCACATCCCTCTCTACCAGATTCCTCTGGGAAGAGATTGTTTTCTATGTGTTTGACTCTGTTTTGTAAATATTTTATTAATATAATTTTTTAAATTCTACATATAAATGATATGATATAATATTTGTTTTTCTCTATTTGACTTATTTCACTCAGTATGACAATATCTAGGGTCTGAATGTTTCAGAAGAGTGCAATATTTCTTTCTTCTTTATGGCTCATTAGTATTTCATTACATATGTATCACATCTTCTTTATCCATTCAACTGTTGATGAACATTAAGTTTACTTGCATGTCTTGGTTCTTGTATTTAGTGCTATGACAATGGTTACATTGGGGTTCCTGTACCATTTCTAATTAGAGTTTCATCTTTTCCAGATATATATGTAGAAGTGGGATTGCTGAGTCACAGAGTACTTCTGTATGTGTGTTTAGTCATTCAGTTGTGTCCAGTTCTGTGACCCCATAGACTGAAGCCCAACAGGCTGCTCTGTCCATGGGGATTCTCCAGGCATGAATACTGGAATGCGTTGCCATGCCCTCCTCCAGGGGATCTTCCCAACGCAGAGATAGAACCCAGGTCTCCTGTATTGCAAGTAGATTCTTTGCCATCTGAGCCAACCAAGGAAGCCCAAGAATATTGGAGTGGGTAGCCTATCCCTTCTACAGGGAATCTTCCTGACTGAGGAATCAAACTGTAGTATCCTGCATTATAGGCAGATTCTTTACCAGCTGAGCTACCGGGGAAGACCACGGTACTTTTAGTTTTTAAAGAAAACTTCATACTGTTCTCCATAGTGGTTGTACCAATTTGTATTTCCACCAAGAGTGTAGGAGAGTTTCTTTTTCTACACATCCTTTCCAGAATTTACTATTTGTAAACTTTTTGATGATGGCCATTCTGATAGTGTGAAGTGGTACCTCATTGAGTTTTGATTTGCATTTCTCTAATAATTAGTGATGTTGAGCATTGTTTCATGTACCTGTTGGCCAACTATATGTCTTCTTTGGAGAAATGTTTATTTACATCTTCTGTGCATATTTGATTGGGTTCTTTAGTTTTTGATATTGAGTTCTATGAACTGTCAGGGGACATTTGACTTTAATGAGTCCAATATGTTGCAGTTTTTCCTTTGTGTGCCACTTCTCAAGGATTCTCTGTTCCTTATCAGTTCCTATTCCAGGAACGAGTAGAGCTGCACACAGTTCTCAGGGCTGAGATCATGGGAAAGGGTATCTGCTTGGATTCCTTTCAGTAACTCCCTTCAGTGACTTTTCAGCATCAGTGACCTTGTATGTATTAGACAATCCATATTGTGGCTATTGATAAAATTTCATCCTGTGTAATAGCTGAGTAATCATCTTACTAAAGATATATAAGCCTGCATTTCTGCTAATAAAATATCTTCGCTCCATCAGAGTTTAGGACCCTGTGTTTTTCTTTCTTTCTCTTTCTCTCCCTCTCTCTCTGTCTCCCTCCGGCTAATTCTCTGGAGCATGGAAACCCGCCAAGCTCACTTTCCTACTCGAGCTTTCAAGACCCCCTGGAGAGGTAGCCCTGTGCTTTCGTGAGCGGTGCCAGCCCTGTTCCAGGGTTTTATTGGTTCTCTGCATAAACCAGGGAATATTAGCCTGTTTTCCTCTTTCACTTTTTTATCATCTATTCTGGACCACCAGGTTCTGGTCCATTAAAGGACCACAACAATGAACTGTTTTTGCATTTTGGAAATTAATCTCTTATCAGATACAACATTTGCAAATATTTTCTTCCATTTGTATGTTTTCCTTTTTATGGTTTCCTTTGCTGTGCAAAACTGTTAAGCTTAATTAGGTTCAATTATTTTTATTATTTGCTTTTACACATATTTTTTTTTTTTCCCTTGGGAGAGTGATCTAAGAAAAGTTGCTATAATCTGTTAGAGAACATTTTGGATATGATCTGGGAATTTTATGGTTCATTTCTTATATTTAGGTATTTAAACCATTTCGAGTTTATTTTTGTATATGGTGTGTATATGGAACTTTCTAATTTCATTGATTTACACAAGGCTGTTCAGCTTTCCCAATACAACTTGCTGAAGAGATTTTTCTGAAAAGTCTTTTCTCCACTGTATATTCCTGCTCCATTGTCAAAGATTAATTGATCATAAGTGTGTAGTTTTAATCTGGCCTCTGTTTTTGTGCCAAAACTATGTTATTTTGATTATAGTAGCTACATAGCATTGTCTGATCTCCGGAAAGGTTATGCCTCCAACTTTGGACATGGAAAAACAAACTGGTTCCAAATAGGAAAAGGAGTACATCAAGGCTGTATATTGTGACCCTGCTTATTTAACTTATATGCAGAGTACATCATGAGAAAAGCTGGGCTGGAGGAAGCACAAGCTGGAATCAAGATTGCCAGGAGAAATATCAATAACCTCAGATATGCAGATGAACCCACCCTTATGGCAGAAAGTGAAGAAGAACTAAAGAGCCTCTTGATGAAAGTAAAAGAGGAGAGTGAAAAGGTTGGCTTAAAACTCAACATTCAAAAAACTAAGATCATGGCATCTGGTCCCTTCACTTCATGGCAAATAGATGGGGAAACAGTGGCTGACATTATTTTTTGGAGCTCCAAAATCACTGCAGATGGTGATTGCAGCCATGAAATTAAAAGACGCTTACTCCTTGGATGGAAAATTATGACCAACCTAGACAGCATATGAAAAAAGTAGAGACATTACTTTGCCAACAAAGTTCCCTCTACTTAAGGGTTTTCTTCAGTAGTCATGTATGGATGTGAGAGTTGGACTATAAAGAAAGCTGAGCACTGAAGAATTGATGCTTTTGAACTGTGGTGTTGGAGAAGACTCTTGAGAGTCCCTTGAACTGTAAAGAGATCCAACTAGTCCATCCTAAAGGAGATCAGTCCTGAATATTCATTGGAAGGACTGACATTGAAGCTGAAACTCCAATACTTTGGTCACCTGATGCGAAGCTGCTGCTGCTGCTTCTAATTCACTTCAGTTGTGTCCGACTCTGTGTGACCCTACGGACAGCAACCCATCAGGCTCCTTCAACTACAGGATTCTCTAGGCAAGATTCCTGGAGTGTGTTGCCATTTCCTTCTCCACCTGATATGAAGAGCTGACTCATTTGAGAAGACCCTGACGCTGGGAAAGATTGAAGGCAGGAGGAGAAGGGAATGACAGAGGATAAGATGGTTGGATGGCATCACTGACTTAATAGATATGAGTTTGGGTAAACTCCGGGAGTTGGTGGTGGACAGAGAGGCCTGGCGTGCTGCAATCCATGGGAGTTGCAAAGAATCGGACACGATTGAGTGGCTGAACTGAAATGAACTTGATAATTTTCCTTAGGGTTGCTTTGGCAACTATGGGTTTCATGTTGCTCCACATAAACACATCATGGGTAATTTGATAAGGATAACATTAAATCAGTAGATGGTTTGTGATTTTAAGGATATTTTAACAATATTAATTCTTTCAATTCTGTAGCATGGGCTATCTTTTAATGGCTTTGAATTATCTTCAGATTTCTGTATAAATGTTTTGTAGCTCTCATTGTGAAGGATTTCATCTCCTTGATTAGGTTAATCTTAGATATTTTTGATACCATTTTAATTTTTTTTCACTTTTCCTTTATAATATTTCATATTAATGTAAAGAAATTCAATATGTTTTTGCATATTAATCACATCCTGTTACCTAGTTGTATTTATTCATTAGTTATGATAAGTTATTTGTGGAGTTTTTAAGGTTTTCTACATAGAGAATTGTGTCATCTACATATGACAATTTTACCTCTTCCTTTCCAATTTGGATAACTTTTACCTCTTTGTCTTAGTCATTGCTGTAGCTATAAGTTCCAATACTATATTGAATAAAAGTGATTAGGCTGGGAATCCTTGTCTTGTTTCATAACTTAGAGGGAAGACTCAGCTTTTCACTACTGAGTATTATGTTGACTCTGAATTTTTCATAAATAGCTTTAATTATATTGAAATATGTTTTATCTATATTAACTTTGGTGACAATTTTTATGTTGAATGAATGTTGAATTAGATTGAATGTTTGACTTGTCATTTTTTTTTTTTTTTAATCTGTTAAGATGATCCTGTGGTTTTTTTTTTTCTTGTTGATGTGATATATCATATTGATTGATTTGTGTGTGTTGAAATATCCTTGCCACCCTGGAATGAACCCAATTTGATCTTGGTGTATGATCATTTTATGTGTTGTTGGATTTGGCTTGCTAATTTTTTTTTTAGGATTTTTAAATCTATATTCATCAAACATATTGATTTATAATTTTCTCTTTTTTTTGCAGTATCTTTGTTTGATTTTTGGTACCAAGGTAAGGACTTCATAGAATGACTCAGGGAGTGTTCCCTCCTCTTCAAGTTTTTGGAATAGTTTGAAAAGCTTAGGTATAACTTTTTGTATGCTTCTTAAGCCATCTGGTCCTCGACTTTTGTTTGCAGTAGTGTGTGTGTGTGTGTGTGTGTTTTAACAGATTCTATTTGGCTTCTGCAATCAGTCTGTTCAAATTATCTGTTTCTTGTCTCAGTTTTGGCAGTCTGTATGTTTCTAAAAATTAATCCATTTCTTCTAGATTATTTAATTTGTTGGCATATAGTTATTCATAGTGTTTTCTTTTTTGAATTTATTTATTTGTAATTGAATGATAATTGCTTTACAATATTCACTCATTTCTGCCATACATCAACATGAATAGGTATGCATAGGTCTCCTCCCTCTTGAACTTCCCATGGAAATATATATGTGAAATAGATAACCAATGGGAATTTGTTGTTTGACCCAGGAAACTCAAACTGGGGTTCTGTAACACCTAGAGGACTGGGAAGGAGTGGGAGGTGGAAAGGATGCACGTAGTTTTTTATCGAGTTTTTGTTGTACTGGTTGTTATTTCCCTTCTCTCATTTCTTATGTTTTTTTGTTTTTTTGTTTGTTTGTTTTATTTTGTTTTGTTTTGTATTGTTTTAAATCTGGTTCCTCTCTCTTCTTGCTGAACTTGGCTAGAGGTTTTGCAATTTTGCTTATCCAGTAAAAATGAACTTTTGATTTTATTGATCTTTTCTCTTTTCCCCTTTGACGTCTATTGTATTTATTTTCTCTGTGGTCTTTATTGTTTACTTCCTTCTACAGACTTTAAATTTTGTTTGTTCTTCTTTTTCTGTTTCTTTTAGGTGGTGATTTAGGTTGTTTATTTGAGAGTCTTTTGTTTAAGGGAGGCCTGCATTCTTAAGAATTTCCCTCTTAGAACTGATTTTGCTGCATCCCATAATTATTTTGTATGATTGTGTTTTCAATTGTCATTTGTCTTGACGAATTAATGTGATTTCCTTGTTGATGCATTGAGTTTTAGTGGCTTTTTTTTTTTTTTTTGTCTCCATGCAGCCATATTTTTTTTTTATTTCCTTTCTGCAGTTGATTTCTAGTTGTATAGCTTTTTTGCTGTAAACATTGCTAAAATAATTTCTATCCTTTAAATTTGTTAAGGCTTGTTTTGTGTTATCATATGTGTTCTATCCTACAAAATATACTGTGGGTTCTTGATTTTTTTTTTTTTTTTTTTCTTTTTTGGAATGTAGTGACATATAGATATCAATTAAGCTCAACTGTTTTGTTGTGTCATTTAGGATATCTTGCCTTCTTGATTTGTTTTCTATAAGATCTGTCCACTGATATCAGTGAAGTATTAAAGTCTCTTAGCACTATTGTATTCCTGTCAATTCCTCCCTTTATGTCTGTTAGCATATTTATTTTTTATGCATTTAGGTGTTCCTGTATTGGGTGCATATATGTCAATGAGTATAGTATCATCATCTTATATTTATCGCTATATTATTATATACTAGCCTTCTTTGTCTTTCTTAATAGATTTTTTTAAAGAATATCTTGTCTATTATGAATATTGTTACTCTTTTTTTCCTATTGTTTCCACTTACAGGAAATAGTTTTAGAAAAGCTTTCTTACTATCTAAATTGAATTAGTAAAACCTCTTACTCAATAAATTTACCTGTTGAAACAATCACAAATCTAAGTTGGGACTCTAGGTTTCTTATATTGTACTTTGAATATATAATTTAACATTTCCCAATGTGTGTTCTATTTGTATAAGTGAACACTTAAATCTTGTAAATATTAGGTTGATTTTATGTAGGATGTGACTTAAAATTTGTGGCAAACCATGGACTCAGACACTCTCTTATCCTTATGATTCTGAATACAGTAACAATGGATAATTGCACTCATCTCCGGCTAGTAAGGTTATGCTAAAAATTCTGCATGTTAGACTTCAGAATTACATGAACTGGGAATTTTCAGATGTACAAGCTGGGTTTAGAAAAATCAGAGAAACCAGAGATCAAATTGCCAACATTTTCTGGGTCACAGAGAAAGCAATGGAATTCAAGAAAATATCTACCTCTGTTTCATTGGCTACACTAAAGCCTTTGACTCTGTGAATCATAATAAACTGTGGGAAATACTTAAAGAGATGGGAATGCCAAAAAATCTTACCTATCTCCTGAGAAACATGCATGTAAGAACTAACTGGTTCAAGAAGCAACAGTTAGAACCCTGTATGGAACAACTGACTGATTTGGGATTGGGAAAGGGGTATGTCAAGGCTGTTTATTGCCACTCTTTTATTTAAGTTATATGCAAAGAACTTCACGAGAAATGCTGGGCTGGATGAGTTACAAGCTGGAATCAAGATAAGAGGGAGAAACTTCAACAACCTTAGATATGTGGCTGATACCACTCTAAAGGCAGAAAGCAAAGAGGAACTAAAGAACCTATTGATGAGGGTGAAGGAGAAGAGTGAAAAAGCCTCCTTAAAACTAAATATTAAAACCAACCAACCAAACAAACAAAAAATTAAGACCATGGCATCCGTCCCCATTAGTCAGTCCAGTTCAGTTGCTCAGTCCTGTCTGACTCTTTGCTACCACATGGGCTGCAGCACACCAGGCTTCCCTGTCCATCACCAACTCCCGGAGTTTACTCAAAACCATGCCCATCGAGTCGGTGATACCACCCACACATCTCTGTCATCCCCTTCTCCTTCCACCTTCAATCTTTCCCAGCATCAGCGTTTTTGCCAATGAGTCAGCTCTTTGCATTAGGTGGCCAAGTATTGGAGTTTCAGCTTGAGCATCAGTCCTTCCAATGAATATTCAGGACTGATTTCCCTTAGGATGGACTTATTGGATCTCCTTTCAGTCCAAGAGACTCTCAAGAGTCTTTTCCAACACCACAGTTCAAAAGCATCAATTCTTCAGTGTTGAGCTTTCTTTATAGTCCACCTCTCAAATTTATACATGATTTTTGGAAAAACCATAGCTTTGACTAGATGGACCTTTGTTGACAAAGTAATCTCTCTGCTTTTTAATATGTTGCCTAGGTTGGTTATAACTTTTTTTTTTTTTTTTTCCCAAGGAGCAAGTGTCTTTTAATTTCATGGCTGCAGTCACCATCTGTCGTGATTTGGGAGCCCAAGAAAATAAAATCTCTCACTGTTTCCATTGTTTCCCCATCTATTCGCCATGAAGTAATAGGATCAGATGCCATGATATTAGTATTCTGAATGTTGAGTTTCAAGCCAACTTTTTCACTCTCCACTTTCACTTTAATCAAGAGGCCCTTTTGTTCTTCTTCACTTTCTGCCATAAGGGTGGTGTTATCTGCATATTTGAAGTCTGGTAAATAGAAGGGGGAAAGGTGGACACAGTGACTGATTTCTTCTTCTTGGGCTCCAAAATCACTGCAGATGGTGACTGCAGTCATGAAATTAGAAGACAATTTCTTCTTGGCAGGAAAGCTATGAAAAACCTAGACAATGTGTTAAAAAACAAAGACATCACTTTGCCGACAAATGTCCATATAGTCAAGGTTATGGTCTTTCCAGTAGTCATGTGCTTTTGTGAAAACTGGACTGTAATGATGATAGAACGTGGAACAATTAATGCTGTCAACTTGTGGTGCTAGAGAAGACTCTTGGGAGTCATTTGGAGTCCAAGGAGATCAAACCAGTCAATCCTATAGGAAACCAACCCTGAAAACTCATCGGAAGGACTGCTGCTGAAGCTGAAGCTGAGACTCCATCTATGCAGTGGACATGAACTTAGGCAAACTCTGGAGACAGTGAGGGACTGGGAGGTCTGGCATGCTCCAGTTCATGGGGTCATGAAGAGTCAGACAAGATGGGTGACTGAACAACAAGTTTGAGAAATCTTTTGAAAATTACCAGCTAACAATGACATGGACTTGATTCTTTGTTGGTCATTTTAATCTATAGTCAATGGATGCTATTTCTTGATTTTATTACATTTAGCACTTTTCTAATTCATTCAGTTAATTTTTCCTCCCCCAGATGATGATGCATATTTTAAGAACAGGTTCATAATTTGTTTACATTCTCTATAGTACCCAGGAGAATGTCATATGCTATATATGAAATGGGACTTGCTAAATGGAAAAGATGGCTGTGAAAGTGCTACACTCAATATTTCAGCAAGTTTGGAAGACTCAGCAGTGGCAACAGAACTGGAAAAGTTCAGTTTTCATTCCAATCTCAAAGAAAGGCAATGCCAAAGACTCCTCAAGCTACTGCACAATTGCACTCATCTCACATGCTAGTAAAGTAATGCTCAAAATTCTCCATGTCAGGCTTCAGCAATACTTGAATCATGAACTTCCAGATGTTCAAGCTGGTTTTAGAAAATGTAGAGGAATCAGAGATCAAATTGCCAACATCTGCTGGATCATGAAAAAAGCAAGAGAGTTCCAGAAAAACATCTATTTTTGTTGGATTATGGCAAGTCTTTGACGATGTGGATCACAATAAGTTGCGGAAAATTCTGAAGGAGATGGGAATACTAGATCACCTGACCTGCCTCTTGAGAAATCTGTATGCAGGTCAGGAAGCAACAGTTAGAACTGGACATGGAACAACGGACTGGTTCCAAACAGAAAAAGGAGTATGTCAAGGCTGTATATTGTCACCCTGCTTATTTAACTTATATGCAGAGGACATCATGAGAAATGCTGGGCTGGAGGAAGCACAAGCTGGAATCAAGATTGCCAGGAGAAATATCAATAACCTCAGATATGTAGATGACAGCACCCTTATGGCAGAAAGTGAAGAAGAGCTAAAGAGCCTCTTGATGAAAGTGAAAGAGGAGAGTGAAAAAGTTGGCTTTAAGCTCAACATTCAGAAATCAAAGATCATGGCATCTGGCCCCTTCACTTCGTGGCAAATAGATGGGGAAACAGTGGAAGAAGTGTCAGACTTTATTTTTTGGGACTCCAAAATCACTGCAGATGGTGATTGCAGCCATGAAATTAAAAGACGCTTTCTCCTTGGAAGGAAAGTTATGACCAAATTAGACAGCATATTAAAAAGTAGAGACATTACTTTGCCAACAAAGGTCCATCTTGTCAAGACTATTGGTTTTTCCAGTGGTCTATGGATGTGACAGCTGGACTGTAAAGAAAGCTGAACACCAAAGAATTGATGCTTTTGAGCTATGGTGTTGGCAAAGGCTCTTGAAAGTCCCTGAGACTACAAGGAGATCCAACCAGTCCATCCTAAAGGAGATCAGTCCTGGGGCTTCATTGAAAGGACTGATGTTGAAGCTGAAACTCTAATACTTTGGCCACCTGATGTGAAGAGCTGACTGTTTTGAAAAGACCCTGATGCTGGGAAAGATTGAGGGTAGGAGGAGAAGTGAACGACAGAGGATGAGATTGTTGGATGGCGTCACGGATTCAATGGACATGGGTTTGTGTAGACTCTGGCAGATGGTGATGGACAGGGAGGCCTGGTGTGCTGCAGTTAATGGCGTCACAAACAGTCAGACATGACTGAGTGAGTGAACTGAACTGAACTTACTTGAGTGATAAGGAGTAAGATCTCAGGATCTCAGAAGTTGAGAGCAATAGAATGTGGGATGCAAATTCTACTGGAGCAGAGAGGAAAACTGCAACAGAATGATAAGTCCAAAGTACAATACAACACATGAATATTTTTATTATAGTTACTTTGCTAATTGCATTTTGCATTGCATTATTAAGTCTTTCACCATTCACAGATATTCACTATGACATTTGGAAGAGAGAATTTTCACTATATTTCAAGCCAATAGAATCTCCTAAAGTACCCAAATCTATAACATATGTATCATAAAGAGAAAAAAAAAGTTCTCTCTCCATTTATGAGACTTATGAAATATTGTGTCCAGGGATGTGCAGGAGCTGGAGGGAGAACCAAGATTAACAAAAAGAGTTTTTAAATTGAGAACTTGTATGTGAAATAAAAACACTAGCATGTACTTTATCAAATACATTTCTTTTGAAAATTAAGTATTACAATATCAATGTTATCTCAATCAGCTGATAGTACCAGTGTCTATGTGGTAAAGGCCTCAAAGAAAGGTGAAGCAAAACTTCATAGAATGACTTGTCGTTCAGGAGTTGTATATAACAGATTGTTCTAAAAACAGTGAAGAGCCACGTTTGTGCACTTGATTTTATTGAATTCAAGAGGATAACTCTTTACTAAGGAGATTGGCATATTTGACTTATGAATTAAAATAGCCTATGTGGAATAACTCACATAAACTTTAAGTAAAATGTTATAAATGAGATGAGGTTAAGAATACAGCATTTGACTGGGAACTCAGTTCCAGTTTATTTCTTCTAGTCATCACTCTTTTAGGAAATGATGTAGGCATATTCATTCATATCTTTTCACTGGAAACAGCTGATGGTAAAAGAGAATGATAACAAATTAGAGCCTAGAGATAAGCTGCAGGTGATGGGGGTTGTAGTTCATCCTCCTAACCTCTCAGTTCTGCTCACAAGTAAGTTTTCTAATTAGCTGGGCTGAACCATATGGGAACCTCCATTTGTTTAAACTGGAAATAATTAGAACCAGTAATACAAGTGCATCAAATAAAAGAATGAAAGGTCATTCTTCATTAAGGCCTTACCTCTCTCACAGTGAAGTAAATATTGTCAGGATCAAGTGGTGGATTGAAAAAGAAAAATATGCTAGTGGTAGAGCTTTTGCTCTTCAATACAGCCATATGTGTATTCCTCCCGCTAAGAGTGTACTTCTGGAAACTGTGATCACATCAGTGGCTTTGACCTCAATCAATGGGTGAGAGAACTAGAGAAAGAGCAGTGAGTTTCTTTGTTCTGGAACCTTCTCTATTAATAAAATAAAGTTAGGAAAAGAGAAAAGGGATCATTGGTCTTTTCTATGGAGAATGCTGCTACTGCTAAGTCACTTCAGTCGTGTCTGACTCTCTGTGACCCCATAGATGTCAGCCCACCAGGCTCCCCCGCCCCTGGGATTCTCCAGGCAAGAAAACTGGAGTGGGTTACCATTTCCTTCTCCAATGCATGAAAGTGAAAATTGAAAGTGAAGTCGCTCAGTCGTGTCTGACTCTTAGCGACCCCATGGACCACAGCCCACCAGGCTCCTCCATCCAAAGGATTTCCCAGGCAAGAGTACTGGAGTGGGGTGCCATTGCCTAGCACCACATAAAAAATGAAATGTAATTTTGTTAAACATTTCCTTACTGTTTATTTAGTTAGCTTCTCATATTATTCTTTTTTTTTTAAATTATTGGAGTATAGTTCTTTTACAATGTTGTGCAATTTAGCAAAATGAATCTGCTATACATATACACATATCCCTTCTCTTTGTATTTCCTTCCCGTTTAGGTCACCACGGAGCATTGAGTAGAGTTCTTTGAGCTATACAGTAGGTTCTTATTAATTATCTAATTTATACATAGTATCAATAGTGTATATATGTCAGTTCCAATCTCCCAGTTCATCTCACCCCCAACTTTTCCCCTTGGTATCCGTATGTTTGTTCTCTGTGTCTGTGTTTTAGATGATCATATCTTGTAGAATTCTTATAAAAATTGAAGCAAATTATAAGAACTTTAATTAATACTTTAACAACATATTTTCATCAAGAAACATTTATGTGTATGAAGTTCTAAGGCAATCTTCAGTGTTCTATTGCATAATTTTTTTTTTTAAATAGGGACAGACAGAGAGAGTAAATGAGCTCCTTACACAGAGAGAGTAGAAAAAAATAGATGAGGAAATGAACTGTAATATGCTTAATTAGTATCTTAAACACTATGATGTTTAGGGTAAAATAGAATCTTTGAATAAATATCACACCATGAAAGGGAGTCTAGATGTTATTTGATATAAAGTCAACAGTCTCAGTAATACTATGTCCTCAACAATATTATTTTTGGCTTGAGGGAGGAAGGTGGATATTCATGTCTTATATTGTCCTTAAAGAGAACCGAACCTGTTAAAATCCTTAAACAGATCCAATCTTCTATTTTTTCTTTGGACCATCTATATCATCCCTCAAAGTTCCAGGCTCAAATTTGGCCAGGATTCAAAAGAACTTTTAATGGAATCTTATTTTGGTCCTTAAATGAAATTGTACTACTTCAATTTATGCATAAATTGTCCCTCAGATATCTGACACTTTAAGAACTAGGAAAGACTTGAGTTATTGCATATCTGTAATAATAACATAAGCTAATATCTATGATTCACTTACTATGTGCTAATCTCTTTAGACATAACAAATCATTTAAGCCTCAAAACAACACAATGCATTAAATACTTTGATAACCATTGGGTTATAGTTGAATAAAATAGTCAAAGAATTTTCAAACGTTAGTCAAGTTCATATTGCTATGCAGGGAAAGAGTCAGGGTTTGAACCCACTGTGATTAAATCATTTTAAAAGAGTTGAGCCAAGTATGATCCAAGAGGCCATACTGTATAAACTTCTCAAATATCTGGCTTCATCCCTTTATCTCAGGTGGCTAATATTTTTTAAGAAGCCATGAAAAAATCAGTATGAAAAATATCTTTGTATTTATCTGCAAGAATATTTAAAATTATTCAGCTCTTGAATGTACATCTTTCCCAAATGATTAGCCACATCTAGTTTGTGCTCAGTAAACCTGAATATATGCTGACTTCACTCAACACTTATCAGTTCCTTCTACAACCTGGGAGCTATCATCTTCTATGCTGCTATTGCCTCCTTGTGAGTCCCAGATATGGATGTTTTTCAAGAGTCATCATCTTCTTCAGTTGCTTTCAGCTGCTATCCTGCTAGTTCTTTGTAACAAAGCAACTGGAAAGGCCAACACTTCATTCTGAACTAGTGCTAACTACTTTTTCATTGACAAAAGCCATCTGACCTCAGTTGCAGACAAAGGTATAATCAGGTCTCACATGTTCCTTCCTGTCCTTTGAACTTTCATAAAGTCATGCATTTTTATAGGGTTGCAATTTTTCTTTTTCCTTCTATGGGCATGGTGGTTGGGCACTGGTTCTAGTATTGCCAATTGAAAATCTATAAAAGTCCGCGTTCTTATTTGTTCGATAACCTACTCTTTAGTATGAATCATAAATCCTCTAATGACCCTGCTATCACTTAGCTTACCAGTACTGTCCAGTTATAAGAAAGTGTTTGCAATTCTGATAAGTTCTCACCTCTGGGATTACATTTCTCTACGGAGAATTTTTTATACTTTCCATTTGTTGTTATATTTTAACTGCTTTGGTTTATATCTTAATGTAGAATTCTCTCCCACTGAGAAGATGTTCTTGACCACCAAGACTTTGACTCCTATTCTTCTGTACATTTATAGCAGCCTGTGTTTATATGCAATGTAGATCTTTAAAACTTGGCATCAATAATTTTACAGACCTGGGAGGGAACAAGATGGCAGAGGAGTAGGAGGATGTGGAGTACATCTCTTTCCATGGACACATCAGGAATACACCTTCAGACAATGAAGTGCATTAGAACACCAGCTGAGAGTGGACAGGAGTACCTGACCAGCAGAAAAGAATATATAGAACCACACAAAACTCAGTAGGATGAAGGAAGTAGGGTGAAAAACAGGAGTGTTACTAGGGTGGGGGAACTGAAGCAGGGTCCAGTCTCCACATTGGGGCAGTTGTCTGAGTCAGAGGAGAAACAATTAAAGCTGAGAGTGAAACAGCTGATCCGTGGCAGCCTAAATGCAGTGAGAATCAGACAGTCCTTGCTGCAGCCATACAGACCCCAGACAGGGATGCAGGTCCCCTAGAAGACTGAGTGACTGGGAGCTGGAGTTTAGGGATTTGTGGAGCTATCCCAGGGTGAGGGCTGCTGTCAACTGTGGAGAGACAGACAGAGGGGATGTGAGGGAGGAGACTGTGGTGGGAAATGCCTGTGGAGGAAAGACAGGCAGTCTTGGAAGGAGAGCGATACAGCTGAGTCACACATAGCGGGTAAAGCCATCACCATAGCCTCTCTCTCCCCATGTGCCAGCATCGGCAACTGAAGAACAGAGAGGCTGGTCCATCAAGTGCCTGATGCACAGAATGATACAGTAGGACCCCAGTCAGGGTGCTCCTTTAAGTGACTGATGTGCTGAACTAGAGAGTAGGACCCCACCCATGGTGCCCCTTTAAGTGTCTGATGTGCCCTTCTACAGATAGGACTCCAGTCGGGGGGGGGGAGGGGTCCACTATGTGCCAGCCACTCCAAACAACAGAGAAGGACCCCAGGCAAGGGAGCCCTCTAAGTGTCTGAAGGGCAGAGCTATGGAGAAAGACTGGCCAAAAAGGCCTTCTGATCGCCAGCTACAAGAGGCTCAAAAATAGACTCTGATAGGGCCATAACTTCTGTGGCTCAGGCAGTCCATATCCCTAAACACTTGGCACCTACAGGGTCCCCACGAACCATTAGCTGTGCCACCTTCACTCTCGACCCTCACAGGGGCAGAGTGATCACAGGCAAAAAAAGTCTTGCATCTATGCATGTGGGGTCACTTCACTCCTGTCCAACTCTTTGCAACTCTGTGGACTGTGGCCTGCCAGGCTTCTCTGTCAGGGGGGTTCTCCAGGCAAGAATACTGGAATGTATTGGCCAATATGCTTCTTAAGCACTATATTGTGCTAGTTGCCATACCCTTCTGGAGCACTGTATTTCCTGCTGCCCTAGCCGCCAACTCCCCTGACTACCTGGTGCTCCCAGAACCCCAGTGACCCAAGCAACTGCACCACATCCACCCCTGGCCCTCACAGGGGCAAACCCAAGTCCTCCAGGGCAGCCTCAGGAGCAAACTCCAATGGACAACCCACATG
The DNA here is from genome assembly GCF_963930625.1 of Muntiacus reevesi. Taxonomy (NCBI): domain Eukaryota; kingdom Metazoa; phylum Chordata; class Mammalia; order Artiodactyla; family Cervidae; genus Muntiacus; species Muntiacus reevesi. The sequence continues at coordinate 87,068,481 of NC_089257.1, forward strand.
CAGAAGTGGAGATAAAACAACAATTGAAACCCAGGGGCAGTGTGGCTAAGGAAGAAGACTCAAAACCTTCCCACCAGCTGTACAAGCTGCAGATTAAATCTGCACAATCAAATAGGTAAACTCTATCTATGGAAAATATAAAAGGCCTTTGAGAACTCCCATAAAGGAAAACACACTAGTTACGATAGCTGTGGACATTGGAGGCAAGAACACACAGAAGTAAGACCAGATTAGAATCTGACCTGCCCTCACAGCACAGTAGGTCCAGAGACCAGCACAGTGTTGGAGGGCGTCCTAGGGAGCTGAGGTGGATTGTGACTCCCAGCATGGCAAAGGATCCTGAAAGCAGTGACTCAAGAAAAAACATGTATTATTCTTATGTTTTTACTTGTTCTGTAGTTTATTTTGAATTTTTTATTTGTTTGTTTTCTTTTTTTTTTTTTTGTTTTCCTCCCCCACCCCGCATTGTAATTGTTGATTTTACTGGAACTCTGAAATCTAATTAAGCTTTTGAGCTTATTTTTATTTTTTTAATCAATCATATGTATTATTGTTGTAATAAATCCCTGCCTCTTCATTGGGCTTTTGCAGTTCTGTGGTGTTTTCCTTATTATTTTATTTTTTTAATTTCTTCTTCTTTTTATTTTCTCTCTCTTATTTTAATTTTTAATTTTTTAAACTTACTATTATTTTTTCTACATTTATTCCTTTGTATGCTTTTCCTATTGTTCATTTCCCCTTGCAATTAATCTTTAAAGTATATAAAACTTTTTTTTATCTACCTCTGTTTAGCTTTGCATCTCTATTCTTTCTTTCTTTTCTTTCCTTTCAATATAATTGTTAGTTTTGTTTTCATTGTTTTATTCCCCAATTAGCACTTTCCTTTAGTTTTGTTTTTCCAGTATGTGTTTTTGGTATTCTCTGTCATAAGCAGGCAGGAATGCCACCTCGCTCAGCTTTTCCCATCAGAAGGGAAAAAAAAAAAGTTCAGCACAAATCTCACCCTATACAAAGCTTACACAAATGACTGGACCAACCTTAGGAGGACACAAAACAAAAGGAAGAAAGAATTCAGCCTTGAAGCCTGGGAAAAGGAGACCTCAAACAACATAAGTTTCAAAAAAACAGATAAAATAAATAATGAAAAGGCAGAGAAATATTGCACAAATGAAGGAGCAAGCTGAAAACACAGAAGTTCAAATAAAGGAAGAGGAAATAGGCAAACTACCTGAAAAAGAATTCAGAATAATGATGGTAAAGATGATCAAAAACCTTGAAAACAGAATGGAGAATATGCAAGATAATTAATAGAGATTTAGAAGAAATGGGAATACCAGACCACCTGGTCTGCCTCTTGAGAAATCTGTATGCAGGTCAGGAAGCAACAATTAGAACTGGACATGGAACAACAGACTGGTTCCAAACAGGAAAAAGGAGTATGTCAAGGCTGTATATTGTCACCCTGCTTATTTAACTTATATGCTGAGTATATCATGAGAAACACTGGGCTGGAGGAAGCACAAGCTGGAATCAAGATTGCCAGGAGAAATATCAATAACCTCAGATATGCAGATGACACCACCCTTATGGCAGAAAGTGAAGAAGAGCTAAAGAGCCTCTTGATGAAAGTGAAAGAGGAGAGTGAAAAAGTTGGCTTAAAGCTCAACATTCAGAAAACTAAGATCATGGCATCCTGTCCCATCATTTCATGGCAAATAGATGGGGAAACAGTGGCTGATTTTATTTTTGGGGGCTGCAAAATCACTGCTGATGGTGATTGCAGCCATGACACTAAAAGATGCTTGCTCCTTGGAATGAAAGTTATGACCAACTTAGACAGCATACTAAAAAGCAGAGACATTGCTTTGTCAACAAATGTCTGTCTAGTTAAGGCTATGATTTTCCCAGTAGTCATGTGTGGATGTGAGAGCTGGGCTATAAAGCAAGCTGAGCACCAAAGAATTGATGCTTTTGAACTGTGGTGTTGAAGAAGACTCTTGAGAGTCCCTTGGACTGCAAGGAGATCCAACCAGTCCATCCTAAAGGAGATCAGTCCTGGGTGTTCACTGGAAGGACTGATGTTGAAACTGAAACTCCAATAGTTTGGCCACCTGATTCGGAGAGCTGACTCATTTGAAAAGACCCTGAGGCTGGGAAAGATTGAAAGCAGGAGGATAAGGGGATGACAGAGGGTGAGATAGTTGGATGGCATCACTGACAGAAAGGGCATGGGTTTGGGTGGACTCTGGGAGTTGGTGATGGACAGGGAGACCTGGTGTGCTGCAGTTCATGGCATCACAGAGTCAGACAAGACTGAGCAACTGAACAACTCAACTCAACTGAACTGAACTAGAAGAAATTAAGAATAAACATACAGAGACAAACAACAATAACTGAACTTAAAAATTACTATAGAAAGAATCAATAGCAGAATACTTGAAGCAGAAGTATGAATGAGTGAACTGGAAGATAAAATGTTAGAAATAACTTCTGAAGAGTAGAATAAATTAAAAAGAATGAAAATAACTGAGGATAGTTTCAGAGACCTCTGAGGTAATATCAAATGCACCAATATTTGAATTATGGGGTTCCCAGAAGAAGAAAAGAAAAAGAAAGGGTATGAGAACATTTTTGAAGAGATTATGGATGAAAATTTACCCAACATGGAAAAGGAAATAGTCAACAAATTCAAGAGGCTCAAAGATTTCTTGGGATAAACTCTTGAATAAACCCAAGGAGAAATATGCCAAGACACAAGCTAATCAAATTAACAATGATTAAACACAAATAAAGAAACTTAAAAGCAGCATGGGAAAAGCAACAAGTAACATACAAGGGAAACCCCATATGTTTTACAGCTGATATTTCAGCAGAAACTTTGCAGGCCAGAAGGGAATGACAGGAGATATCTAAAGTACCAAAAGAGAAAAATCTACAACCAAGATTACTGTACCTGACAAGAATCTCATTCAAAATTGATGGAGAAATCAAAAGCTTCTCAGACAAGCAAAAGTTACGAGAATTCAGTACCACCAAATCACCTTTACAAACAACATTAAAGGGACTTATATAGTCAGGAAACACAAGAGATGAAAAAGATCGACAAAAATCAAACCCCAAACAATTAAGAAAAATGGAAAAAGGAACTTAGTTATCAATAGTTACTTTAAATGTAAACGAATTAAATACTCCAGCCAAAGACACAGACTGGCTGAATGCATAGAAAAACAAGATCCAGGTATATGCTGTCTAAAAGAAACCCACTTCAGATCTAAGTACACATATAGACTTAAAGTGAGAAGATGGAAAAATACATCCCATGCAAATGAAAAACAAAAGAAGCTGGAGCAGCAATCCTCGTATCAGAGAAAATAGACCTTAAATAAAGAATATTACAAGAGATAAAGAAGGACACTACATAATGATCAAGAGATCAATCCATGAGGAAAACATAATAATTGTAAATATCTATGCACTCACTAGAGAATCGCCTCAATATATAAGACAAACACTAACAGACATAAAAGAACTTGCCAGTAACAAAGTAACAGTAGGAGACTTTAATACTCACTCACACCAATGACCAGATTATCAAAACAGAAAATTAATAAGGAAACACAAGTCTTAAATGATACATTAGTTGAGATGGATCTCATTGATAGCTTCAGGACATTCCATCCAAATGCAGAAGAATACACCTTCTTCTCAAATGCACATGGAAAATTCTCCAGGATAGACCACATCTTGGGTTATGAGTCAAACCTCAATAAATTTAAGAAGACTGAAATTGGATCAAGCATCTTTTGTGACCACAACCCTATGAGAATAATTCTCAATTATAAGAAAAGAAAAAAAAAAAAAAAAAAAAAAAGCAAACACACGGAAATTAAACAATATGTTTCTAAATAGCCAACAGATTACTGAAGAAATAAAAAGGGAAATTTAAAAAAATTCTACAACCAAATGACAATGAAAACATGACAGCTCAAAACCTATGGGATGCGGCAAAAGCAGTTCTATGAGGGAAGTTTATAGCATTATAATCATACCTCAAGAAACAAGAAAAACTGGGCAAATGAACACATTTTCAATAGGTTTCCCATATTTTTCTACATTTGCTTCTTTTTGTCCCCCTTCTCTACAAGGATGGTGTTTAAAATATTTAATGCATATTTAATCAAATAGACAACCTAACTTGGAACCTAAAAGAACTGGAAAAAGAAGAAGAAGAAGAACAACAACAACAAGAAAAACACTCTCAAAGTTAGCAGAAGGAAAGAAATCATAAAGATCCAAACAGAAATAAATGAAAAATAAAGAAACAGAAAAGATTAACAACTTTAAAAGCTAGTTCTTGAAGAAGATAAACAAAATGGAGGAAGCTTTAGCAAGACTCATCAAGAAAAAAAAAAAAAAAAAAAGACATTTCACAGAACTAGAGCAAATAATTTCACAATTCATATGGAAACACAAAAGATCCCAAATAGCCAAAGCAGTCTTGAGAAAGAAGAATGGAACTGGAGGAATCAGCCTTCCTGACTTCACATTATACTACAAAGCTATAGTCATCAAGACAGTATGGCACTAGCAGAAAAACAGAAATATAGACCAATGGGACAAGATAGAAAGTCCAGAAAAAAACCCATGCACCTATTGGTACCTTATTTTTTACAAAGGGGCAAGAATACACAATGGGGCAGACAGCCTCTCCAATAAATGGTGCTGGGAAAACTGTAAAACTGTAAAAGAATGAAATCAGAACACTTCCTAACACCATACACATTAATAAACTCAAAATGTATTAAAGACCTAAATGCAAGATCAAAATTTATAAAACTCTTAGAGGAAAACATAGGCAGAATGCTTGATGTCATAAATCAAAGCAATATCCTCCAAGACCCAGCTCCTAGAGTAATGAAAATAAAAACAGAAGCAAACAAGTGGGACCTGATTAAACGTAAAAGCTTTTGAACAGCAAAGATAACTATAAGCAAGGTGAAGAGAAAACCCTCAGAATGGGAGAAAATAATAGAAAATGAAGCAACTGACAAAGGATTAATTTGCAAAATATACAAGCACCTCATACAACTCAATATCAGAAAAACAAACAAACCAATCAACAAGTGGGAAAAATACTTAAACAGAGATTCCTCCAAAGAAGATATACAGATGACTAACAAACACATGAAAAGATGCTCAACAGCATTAGAGAAATACAAATCAAAACTATAAGATATCACATCACACTGGTCAGAATTTCCATCATCAAAAAGTCTACAAATAATAAATGCTGAAGAGGGTGTTGAGAAAAGGGCATGCTCCTGCACTGTTGGTGGGAATGCAAGTTGATACAGCCACTATGGAAGATGGTATGAAAATTCCTTTAAAAACTAGGAATTAAAGCACCATATGAAGCAGCAGTCCCACTCCTAGGCACGTACCCTGAGGAAACCAAAATTGAAAAAGATACAGGTATCCCATTGTTCATTGCAGCATTATTTGCAATAGCTAGAACATGGAAGCAACCTAGATGTCCATCAACAGATGAATAGATAAAGAAACTGTAGCACATATACACAATGGAATATTACTCAGCCATAAAAAGAACACATTTGAGTCAGTTCTAATGAGCAGGATGAACCTAGAGCATAGTCAGAAAGAGAATGATGAGTAATGGATACTAACACATTTCTATGGAATCGAGAAAAATGGTAATGAAGAATTTATTTGCAGGGTAGCAATGGAGAAACAGACATAGGGAACAGACTTATGGACATGGGGAAAGGGGAGAGGACAGGGTGAGATGTATGTTGAGAGTAACACTGAAACTTATACCGCCGTATGTAAAATAGATAGCCAATGGGAATTTTCTGTATATCTCATGAAATTCAAAAAAGTCTCTGTATCAACCTAGAGGGGTGGGATGGGGAGAAAGATGGGATGTAGGTTCTAAGAGGGGAGGAGATATATGTATACCTATGGCTGATTCATGTTGAGGTTTGACAGAAAACAACAAAATTTTAAAGCAATTATCTTTCAATTAAAAATAAATAAATGAATAAATATTATTTTAAAAGAAAAAAAAAAAGAATTTTAAGACTTAAGTTCAAAGTTAAATATTGCCACTCTCAAGCTATGGAGAAAAAGGAGAAAAGGAAAGATACACCCATTTGAATTCAGAGTTCCAAAGAATTAGCAAGTAGAGATAAGAATGTCTTCTTTAGTGATCAATACAAAAAAAGAAAAAAAATATATAGAAGAAAACAATAAAATGGGATAGACTACAGATCTCTTCAAAAAAATTAGAGACCAAGGGAACATTCATCCAAAGACAGGCACAATAAAGGACAGAAATATTATGGACCTAACAGAAGCAGAAGATATTAAGAAGACTTGGTAAGAATACACAGAAGAACTATACAAAAAAGATCTTTATGACCCAGATAACCTCAATGGTGTGATCACCCACCTAAGGCCAGATACCTTGGGATGCCAAGTCAAGTTGGCCTTAGGAAGCATCACTATGAACAAAGCTAGTGGAAGTGATGGAATTCCAGTTGATCTATTTCAAATCCTAAAAGATAATGCTATTAAAGTGTTGCACTTTATATGCCAGGAAATTTTGAAAACTCAGAAGTGGCCGCAGGACTGGAAAATGTCAGTTTTCATTCCAATCCCAGAGTTCAAAATCCCATGAGTTACAATACCATATTCAAAATGCCACACAATTGCACTCATGTCACACACTAATAAAGTAATGTTCAAAATTCTCCAAGCCAGGCTTCAACAGTACATGAACCATCAACTTCCAGATTTTCAACCTGGAATTGGAAAAGGCAGAGGAACGAGAGATTAAATTGCCAACATCTGCTGGATCATCAAAAAAGCAAGAGAGTTCCAGAAAGATATATATTTCTGCTTTACTGACTACTCCTAAGCCTGTGACTGTGTGGATCACAACAAACTGTGGAAAAGTTTTTAAGAGATGGGAATACAAGTCCACCTTACCTGCCTCCTGAGAACTGTATATGAAGGTAAAGAAGCAACAGTTAGAACTGGACATGGAACAATAGACTGGTTCCAAATTGAGAAAGGAGTTCATCAAGGCTGTTTATTGTCATTTGACTTATTTTACTTATATGCAGAGTATATCATGTGAAATGCTGGACTGGATGAAGTACCAGCTGGAATCAAGACTGTCGGGAGAAATATCAATAATCTCAGATATGCAAATAACACAATCTTTATGGCAGAAAGTGAAGAACTAAAGAGCCTGTTGATGAAATTGAAAGCAGAGAGTGAAAGTATTGGCTTAAAGCTGAACATTCAGAAAACTAAGATCATGGCATCCAGTTCCCTCACTTCATGGAAAATAGATTGGGAAACAATGGAAACAATGACAGACTTTATTTTTGGGAGCTCCAAAATCACTGCAGATGGTGACTGCAGCCATGAAATTAAAAGATGCTTGCTCCTTGGAAGAAAAGCTATGACCAACATAGACAGCATGTTAAAAAGCAGAGACATTACTTTTCCGATGAAGGTCCGTCTAGACAAAGCTATGGTTTTTCCAGTAGTCATTTATGGATGTGAGAGTTGGACCATAAAGCAGGCTGAGCACCAAATAATTGATGCTTTTGAACTGTGGTGTTGGAGAAGACTCTTGAGAGTCCCTTGGACTGCAAGGAGATCAAATAATTCAGTCCAAAAGGAAATCAATTCTGAGTATTCATTGGAAGGACTGATGCTGAAGATGAAACTCCAATACTTTAGCCACCTCAGGCAAAGGACTGATTCATTGGCAAAGACCATGATGCTGGGAAAGATTGAAGACAGGAGGAAAAGGGGGCAACAGAGGATGAGATGGTTGGATGGCATCACCGACTTGATGGACATGAGTTTGTGCAAGATCTAGGAGTTGGTTAAGGACAGGGAAGCCTGGTGTACTGTAGTCCCTGTGGTCACAAAGAATCAGACACGACTGAGTGACTGAACCCACTAACTATGGAAACCAGGAAAGCTATTTTAATTCTAATATTTATCTTATGCAAAATTTTAAGAATAATTTATACTTATTAGATTTGTGATAAGTATTCAATTGAATACAAATACAAAAACTGTTTATGGTTCCTTAAAAATAAGCTTTTTGCTTTTTATGTGGTATTTTGTCACTCTATTCTTATTTATTTATTTATTTATTTATTTATTTATTTATTTATTTTTGTCACTATTCTTAATTAACATAGGCAATTCTACCATGGACTGGCAATAAACCTTCATTCATTCTATCACAGCCTCTCTGTTGAATCACAATTCCTGGCATATATTTGAAGTCATTATGCTTTGGAGAAATGTTTAACCAGGAGAAACAAATTACTCAGTCTCTGCGTTTAATCATCTCTGATTGTCCAGGCCTTCACATCTACGGTGGGGAACTTTGTCAGCACAGCCCAAACATATTCAGAGAACTATTACTGTAAGTTTTCAGGATGGCATAAAAACATTTGCTTTTGCTTTTATGCATGCTTGTGGTCTCAGTAGCTCTGTCATGTTTGACTCTTTGCAATCCCATGGACTGAGAGGCACCAGGCTCCTCTGTCCATGGAATTTTCCAGGAAAGAACACTGACATAGACTGCCATTTCCTATTGCACAGGATCTTCCCAATCCCAGAGGTCAAACCTGCATCTCTTATGAGAAGTCTTCTACATTGGCAGGTAAGTTCTTTACTGCTGCACCACCTGGAAAGCCCTATGCCTCTATATCAACTGCTTAAATTCACATTCACACACATTTGTCTTATCATAGTGGAACCCCTCATTACCCTTCCCCTCCTTTACACAGAGGGTGCATGTGCCAATTATTTGCAATATTTAGATAGGGCTTCCACTATTTTTCTGGCTTCCAGGAAGGAAAAATTCTGTTCTTGAGTAGTTTTGGTGGCCTGTGGTTTGTATGTGATTTCCTATGAAATTTTACCTCCCTTGTATTTTTGTCCAAGGAATTTCCAAAGTATTATTTCCAATGCAAACATGACTGAAACAATGCATCACTTTTAAGCAGGAAGCCATCCTCCCCCTGTGCTGTGCTTAGCTGCTCAGTCGTGTTTGACTCTTTGCTACCCCATGGACTAGAGTTCACCAGGCTCCTTTGTCTATGTGGATTCTCCATGCAAGAATACTGAAATGGGTTGCCATGCCCACTTCCAGGGAACCTTTTCAACCCAGATATCAAACCCAGGTCTTCCACATTGCAAGTGGCTTCTCTACCATCCTAGCCACCAGGAAAGACCAAGAATACTGAAGTGGGTAGCCTATGCCTTCTCCAGGGGATCTTTCTGATCCAATAATCCAACCAGGGCCTCCTGCATGGCAGGCAGATACTTTACCAGCTGAGCTATCAGGGAATATTCCAGCATTACTAGGTGAAGGGATTTTTCTGTTACCTGAGATCAGATAAAATATTTTGATATTGATTAGGTACTTATTTTTCCTGAGGAAATTAGAAAGTAAAATAATTCTGTCCTGTAACTGATTCAGTTCAGTTCAGTTAAGTTCAATTCAGCCTCTCAATTGTGTCCAACTCTTTGCGACCCCATGAGTCGCAGCTCACCAGGCCTCCCTGTCCATCACCAACTCCCAGAGTTCACTCAAGACCATGCCCATCGAGTTGGTGATGCCATCCAACAATCTCATCCTCTGTCATCCCCTTCTCCTCCTGCCCCCAATCCCTCCTAGCATCACGGACTTTTCCAATGGGTCAACTTTTCGCATGAGGGGGCCAAAGTACTGGAGTTTCAGCTTTACCATCAGTTCTTCCATTGAACACCCAGGACTGATCTCCTTTAGGATGGACTGGTTGGATCTCCTTGCAGTCCAAGGGACTCTCAAGAGTCTTCTCCAACACAATAGTTCAAAACCATCAATTTTTTGGTGCTCAGCTTTCTTCACAGTCCAACTCTCACATCCATACATGGCCACTGGAACAACAATAGCCTTGACCAGATGGAAATTTGTTGGCAAAGTAATGTCCCTGCTTTCTAATATGCTATCTAGGTTGGTAATAACTTTCCTTCCAAGGAGTAAGCGTCTTTTAATTTCATGGCTGCAATCACCATCTGCAGTGATTTTGGAGACCAAAAAAATAAAGTCTGACATTGTTTCTACTATCTCCCCATCTATTTCCCATGAAATGATTGGACCAGATGCCATGATCTTAGTTTTCTGTATGTTAAGCTTTAAGCCAGCTTTTTCACTCTCCTCTTTCACTTTCATCAAGAGGCTTTTTAGTTCCTCTTCACTTTCTGCCATAAGGGTGGTGTCATCTGCATATGTGAGGTTATTGATATTTCTCCCGGCAATCTTGATTACAGCTTGTGCTTCTTCCAGCTCAGCGTTTCTCGTGATGTACTCTGCATATCAGTTAAATAGGCAGGGTGACAATATACAGCCTTGACATACTCCTTTTCCTATTGGGAACCAGTCTGTTGTTCCATGTCCAGTTCTAACTGTTGCTTCCTGACCTGCATACAGGTTTCTCAAGAGGCAGGTCAGGTGGTCTGGTATGCCCATCTCTTTCAGAATTTTCCACAGTTTATTGTAATCCACACAGTCAAAGACTTTGGCCTAGTCAGCAAAGCAGAAATAGATGTTTTTCTGGAACTCTGTTGCTTTTTGTATGATCCAGGAGATGGTGGCAATTTGATCTCTGGTTCCTCTGCCTTTTCTAAAACCAGCTTGAACATCTGGAAGTTCATGTTTCACATATTGCTGAAGCCTGGCTTGGAGAATTTTTAGCATTACCTAGAGAACATTTAAAAATTAATTTTTTATAAATTAACATTAATTAAAAAATCAGTAATGTATTTGAAATTTTACCAACTTTTTGTGATGAATCCTTTAGGGATGCTTTAAGTCTAAGCATAATATTTACTCTAATGAATATAAGCAATGATTAATCATAAATTATCTCACAGAAATTAAATATTTATTTCACATAAACAAATATTCATTCCTCTATAGCCCATTTTTAGAAAGTTTAATTCAATAAAAAGATTAGACCTTATTTCTGTTCTAACAACTATTGTCATGTGACAGGACAGATATCATATTCAAGGGTTAAAGTGAAAGTGAAAGTCTCTCAGTCGTGTTCACCTCTTTGCAACCTCATGGACAATACAGTCCATGGAATTCTCCAGGCCAGAATACTGGAGTGGGTAACCTTTCCCTTCTCCAGGGGGGTCTTCCCAACCCAGGGACTGGAGGTGGATTCTTTACTAGCTGAGCCACGAGGGAAGCCCAAGAATACTGGGGTTAAATGCTTCCAGTGTTTCTCTTTGTGTCACAATCTTCTTGTAGGTGTGTTCTGAGATTCTTAGCATTGAAACAGAGATATTATGTTGTTATTTTGAAGATTTGATTATCAAGAAATCTTATGAAAAGATTGAGTATCCTGACTGCACTGGATAGCGGAGACCCTGCTGGTGTCTCATCTGATTCCTCACTCCGTTCTCAGACTTATCTTACATTAGACCAAATACTTGTATTTCCTTTACCAAAGAACAATAACATTAATTTTTTCAACTGAAAGTACTAATATTAAATAATACAAAGTCAATACTAAAAGGATAGTATAATAGCCAATTGTTTTCCTATTTCACTAAAGTCAGAAATAAGCAAAAAAATTTGGTTTCAAAGAGGTAAATTCAATCTAAGAAAGGAGTTTCCTGATTATGTGGATTGTTCCATAGACTCTGGGACAAGTCCAAAGGCAGTTTAAGACCTCCTTCAATGATTGTTGTTCTGTTTAGGGTTAGAAATGTGAACTAGATAGCCACTTCATTTTGTTTTATATTCTATGGATTTACTATGAATATTCATTCATCACTCCCATCGGTTTTATAAAACAGTGGAGATAGTTGGGTTGTGACATGATTTTGTCTCTAAAAATTAGATTTTAAAAAGCTAAGTGGTCTATATTACCCTCCTCCACTACTTGCCAACCCTCTTGGTGACTAGGATGATTTTATAATGAAAACTGCAATTAATCCAAAATGGAAGCTGCTGCTGCTACATCGCTTCAGTCATGTCTGACTCTGTGCGACCCCATGGACGGCAGCGCACCAGTCTCCCCTGTTCCTGGGATTCTACAGGCAAGAATACTGGTGTGGAAGCAAAGGATAGCAAATAAATGATTTTGTTACAGAGATCCTGCTTTAAGGTAAATTGTAAGAGTCTCTCTATATAACATCCCCTTAATTTTTCCTAATGCTACCTCTTTTTTTTTTTTTTTTTAACTGTCCTCCACTAAACATTCAAGATGCTCTGTGGCCAATATATATGTTAGACTATTGATTCCAGCTACAGTTTCTGAAAAGCATCAGATTTTTCCTGATTCATTTCCATGTGGGAAACTAAAATTCAACTATATTCCTGGAAACTAACCTCTGAGAATGTTGCTTTCAAATAATTTATTTAATAGTACACTTTTAATGATTATGAATCATATGAAATTTCACTGAGCTCTAGTGGATGAACTGGTGCTAATATCCTTAGAGATTTACCTACACATGCATTTTAGAGAAACTTCACCCTACCTCAAATGATTGGCTTTCATAGAGATGTTAACTGTATCAGGCCTCAGAGGAGATCTAATTAGGGTTTCTACTCATCTATTGAGGCCAGCAGTTCCACGCTGAACACTTAAACTCTTTATCACCAAAACTGACTCAGTTGCCTGCTCATATATTCACCCATTCTTCTAATGTATTATTTCCTTATTTGTTTTTATTGCATTTTGGAGGTTTTCTATATACTAAACCATCATCTGCTATAGTTATTTAAATATCTTTCCTGTCTGACCCTTACTTTTTAACTTCATTCTTTTGCATAAATGTTTGATTTAAATTTAGCCTAATATATCAATATTTAATTTTATTATTAGAGCTTTTAATATTATAAAAGACTTCTTTATACTCAAGTCATAAAAAAATGTTTTACATTTTTGAATAGATGTTTCCTTTTTCAATTTGTAGAGACATGAATCTCTAAAGTTCAATAAATAAACTTGCAAGTGATAACTGTAGGATAACATTTCCAAAGTTTTTTAAAAGCCTTTAAATGTATATCATTCACATTCAGTAAAACTATTAAAATATAGCCAGGGATGTACATAGAATAACCTAAATTGTGTTGATTCTGAAGGAATAGAGAGGCAACTAGCACAAAGAGGAATGTCAAATTGTTTTTCTTTCATAGATATGTTCTAAAGAATATTAATATGTGAATAAATAAAACATAACTATATATTAGCATTTGGTATGTACAGATAATTGGTAAAAATATTTATTATGTCCATTATCCTTTCTTCATTAAATTCTAATTAAATATATTGAAGCAACATATTTAGGAACCCTTCCTTATTTAAGGCTAAGATGATTTCTCACTGGGCTTGTAATATGATAAATAACATGCCCAAAGAGTTTGGTGTGTATTAGTTTCTAGTCATGTCCAACTCTTTGCAACCCCATGGGCCATAGTTTGCCAGATAGTAGTAAAAATTATAGGAATAACAACAATACCAAAAACTATAATCATTTGCTAGCACATTCTATTTAACAAGTCTCAAACTATATGCATCTGGAGAGGAAAATGGCAACCAATCCAATATTCTTACCTGGAGAATTCCCATGGACAGAGTAGCCTGGAAGACTACACCCCATGTGGTCTCAAGAGTCAGACATGTCTGAGTGACTAAGCCATTGAACTGTATGCATAGTATCTAATCCAATTCTATGTGTTATATATTATTATTATGTATGAAAATTTAAAGTAAAAAATTCCTGAATGAGAAATATCAAATAATTCAGTGTCACAAAGCTAGTGATTGTGAAAGACTGAAAGTGGTTTGATAAAGACTTGCCTTAGTGTGGAGAACATAATTCTAAAACTAACCTCCAAGATGTTATACCTTAATCCTGAAAACATTTCATATGATGAAATATCACACCTTCTATTAAATTATTTTTTTCACTTTTAATATTTTAATGGAAATTGTAACACATACCTCTTCTGTTTATATTCCATTTTATTCTGTCTTGTTTTAATGTATTTATTTTAATTTTTATTCTATATTGGAGTACTGTTCACTTGCTCAGTCATATCTGACTCTTTGCTATCCCATGGACTGCAGCATGCCAGGCTTCCCTGTCCTTCACCATCTTCTGGAGTTTGCTCAAACTTAAAAATGTTGTATTAATTCCAGATACACAATAAAGGGATTCAATTTACATACAAGTGCATTTTTTTTCCCGATTATCTTCCCACTTAGGTTATTACAGAATACTGAGTAGAGTTTTCTGTGCATTAGAGAGAGTCCTTGTTGGTCATCAGTTTTAAATATAGCAGTATGTACATATAAATCTCAACCTTCCAACTTATACCCCCTGACTCTTTCCTCTTTTCTGGTATGTTATTTAAGTGTTAATTTAAATATGCTATCTGTGAGTCTGTTTCTGTCTTGTAAATAAGTTCATTTGTATCCATTTTTTTTTTTTCAATTCTACATACAAGCATTATTATATGATATTTGTCTTGATTTGTCTGATTTATTTCACTTAATGTGATCATATCTGGGTCCATCCATGTTGCTGTAAATGGCATTATTTCATTATTTTTAATGATTGAATAACATTCCCCTGTATATACCACATCTTTATTCATTAATCTGTCAATGAATATTTAGGTGGTTTCCATGTCTTAACTATTGTAAACAGTACTGCAATGAACATTGAGGGGCATATTTACATTCAAGCTGTGTTTTTATCCAAATACATGGGCAGGATGACAATGTCATGAACTTCCAATCATAGGTCTTCAGGAACGCTGTCTATCAGATCTAATCCCTTTAAACTATTTTTCACTGCCACTGTATAATTGTAAGGTATTTGATTTATGTCATACTGAATGGTCTAGTCCTGATAATTTAGACAATACTTTAATAGTCTAAATTTCTTTAATTTAAGTCTGAGTTTTGCAATAAGGAATTCCTGATCGAAGCACCAGTTAGCTCCCAGTCTTGTTTTTGCTGACTCTATAGAGCTTCTCCATATTTGGCTGCAAAGAATATAATCAATCTCATTTTGGTGTTGACCATCTGGGGATGTCCATGGGTAGAGTCTTCTCTTGTGTTGTTGGAAGAGGGTGTTTGCTATGACCAGTGCATTCTCTTGGCAAAACTTTGTTAGCCTTTGCCCTGCTTCGTCTTTTACTCCAAGGCCAAATTTGCCTGTTACTCCAGGTATCTCTTGGCTGCCTACATTTGCATTCCAGTCCCCTATGATGAAAATGATATCTTGTGGGGTGTTAGTTCTAGAAGGTCTCTGTAACTCTTCGTAGAACTGCTCAACTTCAACTTTTTCAGCATTACTGGTTGGGGCATAGACTTGGATTACCATAATATTGAATGGTTTGCCTTGGAAATGAACAGAGATCATCCTGTCCTTTTTTGAGATTGCACACAAGTACTGCATTTCCAACTTTTTTGTTGACTATGAGGACTACTCCATTTCTTCTAAAGGATTCTTGCCCTCAGTAGTAGATATAATGGTCATCTGAATTAAATTTGCCCATTCCAGTCCTTTTTAGTTCACTGATTCCTAAAATCTTTCCTCAGATGTTTAAATAAAACTCAGTCTTGCTATCATGATTTTGCCCTTCTGGAAGCATAAACAGAGAACACAGTGAAGTCCACCTGGAATTCTTATCTACAGAATTGGAAGATATTGATAAGTGTGGTTTTAATCTACTAAGTTTGTAAAAGCTTGTTATAACAATATTATAATATGTAGGTTGTATGTATAGCTACTATGTATCACTGAGTCCTTATATCTGTAACAAGTTAAACTTCAAAAATTATGGCTACTGTCATCACTAATACAAATATTGCTACTAATACACATATTGCTATTAAAATGATGACTACTACTACTATTACTAAAAATGATAATAATGTTTTCATATATGTATACACACACACACACACACACACACACACACCAGAAAGTAGCCAGATTCTAATTTAAAAGATTCTGATCTAATTGATCTGAATAGAGGTGAAAATATGCATGTTTATATCATTCCTAAGATAATTTTACACAGTCAACATTTGGTTGTGTACTATTACACACTAAATTATTCTCTACCAAAGTTCATATTTTGAATCCCTAATCCCCAATACCTCAGAATGTGACTTTATCTGAATACCGGGCATAAATGGGTGGGCAAGTTTCGATTATGTAATTGGGATGCTAATAGTTAAGATTCTAATTCAATATGACAGTGATTTTATAGGAAAAGGAAATTTGGATACACAGAGAAACCATGGGTCTACAATATACAAAGGAAAGATATGAGGACACAGCAAGAAATAAAATTGAGGAGAAGGTCACAGAAGAAACCAAACTGGTTGTTAGTTTGATATTGAGCTTCTACCTTCTAAAATTCTGAAATAAAAAGTTCCTGTTGTTTAAACCCCCCAGTATATTATATTATGTTATATAAATAATAGCAAACCAACGCATGTGCTCTTTAGGCATATTTTGTAGCTTGGAGGACTTCATTTTATAGTGAAGGTAATAGAAATTCAGGAAATTTTAACTATCTTCTTAAGTTTGCACATTTAAGTATTATTATCAGAGTGTGGATTCATTTTTGGTTTGTTTTATTTTCAGAATCCAAGCAGCATTTGTTCCCCATTCTGTGTCATAATCCAAATTTCTGATAAGGCATTAACTATAATATATGCAGATAGAGCAATATGCCATGCACTACCAAACATCAAACATACTCAGAAAATGAATGTATAAAACCTTTTTTAAGTAGTTATATATCTCGTAGAATTTAACAAGTTGCTAAGTCAATTCTTAAGTTAACTTTTTGAGGTATATATATTTTTGATTTTTTTTTTTTTAATTCAATGGCAAAATTTTGCTGTGAAACTCTCGATATTGACAAAGAACAAGGAAGCGGTATTTTATGCATGAACTTTGGGAAAATAGCAGATTTCTTTTCTTTATTTTATTCTGTAAATATATTCTAGCTATGCCTTTTAAGATATGATCAAAATAGAAATTGGAAGCTCTATAAATAATTGTGGCTGTTCAGTTGCTCAGTTGTGTCTGATTTTGCACCCCCATGGACTGCAGCATGCCAGGCTTCCCTGTCCTTTGCTGTCTCCTGGAGTTTGCTCAAGCTCATGTCTGTTGATTCGATGATGCCATCTAACTGTCTCATCATCCGTCGTCCCCTTCTCCTCGTGTGCTCAATCTTTCCCAGCATTAGAGTCTTTTCCGATGAGTCACCTTGTCACATAAGGTGGTCAAAATATGGGAGCTGCAGCATCAGCCCTTCCAAAGAATATTCAGGGTTGATTTCTTTTAGGGGATTGACAGGTTTGATCTCCTAGATGTCCAAGGGACTCTCAAGTGTCTCCTCCAGCACCACAGTTAGAAAGCATCAAATCTTCACTGCTCAACTTTCCAACACTCACATCCATACATGAGTACTAGTAAAACCATAACTTTGACTATATGGACTTTTTCAGCAAAGTAATGTCTTTGCTTTTTAACAAACTGTCTATATTTGTCATAGCTTTTCTTCCAAGGAATAGGCGTCCCTTAATTTCATGGCTGCAGTCACTGTCCACAGTGATTTTGGACCTCAAGAAAATACAGTCTTTCACTGTTTTCATTTCTTTTCCCCATCTACTTGCCGTAAAGTGATGGGACGGGTTTCCATGATCTTAGTTTTCTGAATGTTGTGTTTTAAGCCAGCATTTTCACTCTCCTCATTCAGCTTCATCAAGAGACTCTTTAGTGCCTCTTTTCTTTTTGCCTTGAGAGTAGTGTCATCTGCATGTATCAGGTTGTTGATATTTCTCCTGGCAAGCTTGATTCTAGTTTGAGCTTTATCCAACACAGCATCTCACATATTGTACTCTGCATAGAAGTTAAATAAACAGAGAGACAGAGTACAGCTTTGACCTACTCCTTTCCCAGTTTTGAACCATTTTATCATTCCATATTTGGCTCCAACTGTTGCTTCTTGACTTGTACACAAGTTTCTAAGTAGTCAGTAAGGTAGTCTGATATCCCCATCTCTTAATGAGTTTTCCACAGTTTGTTGTGATCCACATAGTCAAAGACTTTAGGGTAGTCAATGAAACAGAAGTAGATTGTTCTTTTTTTTCTGGAATTTCCTTGCTTTTCCTATGATCCAACAGATGTAGGCAATTTGATCTCTGGTTCCTGCCTTTTCTAAATGTAGCTTGTACATCTGAAATTTCTTGGGTCACACTGTTGAATCCTAACTTGAAGAAATTTAAGCATTATCTTGCTAGCATGTGAAATGAGTGCAAGTGTGCAGTAGTTTGAATGTTCTTTGGCATTACCCTTCCTTGGGATTGGATCAAAAACTGACATTTTCCAGTCATATGGCCATTGCTGAGTTTTCCATATTTTTTTGGTGTTAGTTCAAGAAGTTCTCTTAAGTCTTCGTAGAACCATTCAACTTCAGCTTCTTTGGAATTAGTGATTGAGGCTTGGACTACTTGACTGAACTTGAACTACTGTGATATTGAATGTTTTAACTTGGAAGTGAACTGAAATCAATATGTTATTTTTTTAGATTGCAACCAAATACTGCATTTCAGACTCTTTTTTTGACTGTGAGGTCTACTCCATTTCTTCTAAGGGATTCTTGCCCGCGGTAGTAGATATAATGTTCATCTGAATTAAATCTGCTCATTTTCATTCATTTTAGTTCACTGATTCCTAAAATGTCTATGTCCACTGTTGCCATCTCATGTTTGACCACATCCAATATACCTTTATTCATGGGCCTTGAGAGCTGGATTGTGAAGAAAGCTGAGCGCCAAAAAATTGCTGCTTTTGAACTGTGGTGTTGGAGAAGACTCTTGAGAGTCCCTTAGATTGCAAGGAGATCCAACCAGTCCATCCTAAAGGAGATCAGTCCTGGGTGTTCATTGGAAGAACTGATGCTGAAGCTGAAACTCCAATACTTTGGCCACCTCATGCAAAGAGTTGACTCATTGGAAAAGACCCTGATGCTGGGAGGAATTGGGGGCAGGAGGAGAAGGGGATGACAGAGGATGAGATGGCTGGATGGCATCACCGACTAGATGGACATGAGTTTGAGTAAACTCCGGGAGTTTGTAATGGACAGGGAGGCCTGGCATGCTGCGATTCATGGGATCGCAAAGAGTTGGACATGACTGAGCAATTGAACTGAACTGAACTGAACATTCTACATTCCTACACAATATTTTTCTTCAAATCATTGGACTTTAGTTTCACCACAGACACATTTATAACTGGGCATCATTTCAGCTTTGGTCAACCCTCTTCATTCCTTCTGGAGCTATTTATTCACTCTTCTTCAGTAGCATATTGGACACGTATCAGCCTGGGAGTTCATCTTTAGCATCATATCATTTTGCCTTTTTATACTGTTCATGGGGTTAGAATTATGTAGTGGTTTGCCATTCCCTTTTCCGGTGGACCATGCTTTATTAGAATTCTCCACCATGACCCATCTCTCTTGGGTAGCCCTACATGTCATGGTTCATAGTTTCATTAAGTTACATGAAACTGTGATCTGTGTGATCATTTTGGTTAGTTTGGAGGACACAAACAAAAGCTTATGTGCACAAGTGACCCCAATAAGAGACAGAACCTGACCTGCCTGTGTGTGTTTGAGGGTTTCCTGAGGATAAATGAGTCAGCAGTCATCTGCCATAGTGACAGCATCTCTGCCAGTGGCAGTCCTGGGAGGTAAGGCATGCGGCATAAGTCCTGTTGGAGGAAGTCACAATCAGTCCCACTATAGTGTTGCTTGTAGGCAATCCACAAACTGGAGAACAATTATATCAAAGAAGCTGTGAAAGTTCTAGGCCCCACGACAGACTTGCCCACCTGGGGATCCAACAAAGGGAATGAGAATCCCTAGGAAATCTGACTTTGAATGTCAATTTTTTTTTTTTTTTTTATACAAAACTTTCACAGGACTGGGGAAACATAGAGTTTTGGAGGGCACAAGCAAAACCTTGTGTACATCAGGATCCAGGAGAAAGGAGTAGTGACCCCACAATAGACTGAGGCAGACTTGCTGTGAGTGTTCCGGAGTCTGCGGCCTGTCGTGTGGTCAGAGGCACTGACGGCAGCAGTCCTGGATGGCTTAGTATGCTGGCAGAACGGAGGAGGTTGCCATTATCCCTACCGTAGTTTGGCCTCGGGCCAAACTCTGGAGCAGGGGGTGAAAACAACGTCACCCACCAGCAGAAAATTTGATTAAAGATTTACTGATCCTGGCCTTGCCAACATTTTCCCCATAGTCAGTCCCTCCCATCAGGAAGCATGCACAAGTCTTTTATTCTCACCCATCAGAGGCCACACAGAATGGAAACTGCAATCATAGAAAACTATAAATAATAATAGCTTTAAAAAATAGTCAATTAATACCAAGATTTGACTTGAGTTAATACAAATTGGGTAAAAATTTAAGAGAGCTGAAAGAAAATCATGTCTATGAGACCTTTAATTTTTTTGAGAAATTTTTGTAAGAAACAACTTGAAAAGCTCCATACATACAATTCCTTTTTATTGACATGATAGTCTACATTTTATTGAGAAGTTTTCTTTGAACATAGTACTATATTTAACTAAAACTTTATTTTTAATTATATTATAAATATTTCAGCTGCATTGTTATTATTTATGGCAAAATTGTTTTTCACCTTTCAAGTTAAACTACAAGTCATTTTTTTCAATCAGCCTTTAACAAACTCGTTACTGATAATATTCCTATCATTATGAACTTATGTTCAAGGCCTATGATAAGAATCCCTTTGAAACAAGTTGTGATAAATATAGGAAACCCTGAGATCAAAAGTGGGTCAACAGGGAGCAAACGTCAAGAGAAAACATGATTTTAAGAGCAAATTGCTAAAGGAACATGCTTTCAAATTTAACAGGCAGATAGAAAAGAGGGAAAATGTATCTGTTTTTATACATTTTTCTTCTTTTCTATCTCCCTGTTAAATTGGTTCACTTAGAAAAAAAAATATATGTATATATCTACTACTCATTTTAAGGAACAGAGTCATGATACCACCAACAATTGACCAATAGATATTATTATGAGGCCAATTTTGAAATACAATCTGTTTACATAGGACAGTTATGTTCATTGCATCTTTCCACCATATATAGATAATTTGATTTTAAGTTTTTTGTCTATTGCATGTAAATAAATAATACAGTGGCTAGAATACACAATCCAGCTTAGATCATGATGCACATGATGCTATTTAATGCTTGAGATGTGTCTAAGCTTGTAAACTGAAATCAGCATTTTAAAAATAAAAGGCGGTGATAGTTAAAACTACCTTTAAAACGCACACAGAGTTCGTCAGGAAGAGAAGATAAAAAATATTACATATATATATATATATATATATATATATATATATATGTCTACACTTAAGGATGCCATAAAATTCTATTATTTGGGAGAAAATGCCTATTTTTTTCCTTCCTGCACTGCCTTCTAAATGCTATTTTCAGCTTTATGGAATCACTTTATATGAGAGAACTGTAAGTATTTTGTTTAATTAAATTTCTTCAAGAAATCACTACAAGTAAATTACAAATAATGAGAAAAGTTCAGAGACAATACAATCATGAAATACTAGAAATACTTGAAATGTATCAGTCAATATTTACTTGAAAATTAGGAAACAGTAAGTGTTGTGGGAATGAATGGTTTATAGTAGGAAATGAAAGACTGAAAGGGAGAGGTGAAAGACTGGAAAAAGTCAATATCCAGTAGCCTTGACTAGATGGACTTTTATGACAAAGTAATGTCTCTGCTTTTTAATATGCTGTCTAGGTTGTTCATAAATTTCTTTCCAAGGAATAAGTGTCTTTTAATTTCATGGCTGCAATCACCATCTACAGTGATCTTGGAGCCCCCCCCCCGCCCCGAAATAAATTCAGCCACTGTTTCCACTGTTTCCCCATCTATTTGCCATGAAGTGATGGGACTGGATGCCATGATCTTAGTTTTCTGAATGCTGAGCTTTAAGCTGGCTTTTTCACTCTCCCCTTTCACTTTCATCAAGAGGCTCTTTGGGATGTTTAGAGAGAACACCATCGAAACATGTATATTATCAAGGGTGAAACAGATCACCAGCCCAGGTTGGATGCATGAGACAAGTGCTCGGGGCTGGTGCACTGGGAAGACCCAGAGGGATCAGGTGGAGAGGGAGGTGGGAGGGGGGATCGGGATGGGGAATACACGTAAATCTATGGCTGATTCATGTCAATGTATGGCAAAAACCACTACAATATTATAAAGTAATTAGCCTCCAGCTAATAAAAATAAATGAAAAAAAAAAAAGAGGCTCTTTAGCTCTTCTTCATTTTCTGCCATAAGGGTGGTGTCATCTACATATCTGAGGTTATTGATATTTCTCCCAGAAATCTTATTCCAACTTGTGCTTCCAGCCCAGCGTTTCTCATGAGGTACTCTGCATATAAGTTAAATAGGCAGGGTGACAATATACAGCCTTGACATACTCCTTTTCCTATTTGGAATCAGTCCAATTCTAACTGTTGCTTCCTGAACTGCATACAGATTTCTCAAGAGGTAGATCAGGTGGTCTGGTATTCCCATCTCTTTCAGAATTTTCCAGTTTATTGTGATCCACACAGTCAAAGGCTTTGGCATAGTCAAGAAAGCAGAAATAGATGATTTTCTGGAACTCTCTTGTTTTTTCAGTGATCCAGTGGATGTTGGCAAATTGATCTCTGGTTTCTCTGCCTTTTCTAAAACTAGCCTGAACATCTGAAAGTTCATGGTTCACATATTGCTGAAGCCTGGCTTGGAGAATTTTAAACATTACTAGCATATGAGATGAGTGCAATTGTGCGGTAGTTTGAGCATTCTTTGGCATTGCCTTTCTTTGAGATTGGAAGGAAAACTGACCTTTTCCAGTCCTGTGGCCACTGCTGAGTTTTCCAAATTTGTTGGCGTATTGAGTGCAGCACTTTCACAGCATCATCTTTCAGTATTTGAAATAGCTCAACTGGAATTCCATCACAACCACTACTTTGTTGATGGTGATGCTTTCTAAGGCCTGCTTGACTACACATTCCAGGATATCTGGCTCTAGGTGAGTGATCACACCATCGTGATTACCTTAATAAAACTGAAATAAAAATTAGAAATAATACATGAAATTGAATTATGCACTTTAAAAAAGGAAGAAATTCCTGAATATGTAACAATATTGCTCTATCCTGAGGGCATATGTTAACTAAGTAAAATAAGTCAATAACAGAAGGATAGATATTGCATAATTCCACCTATATGAGGTATTTAAGTTAGTTAGTTTCATAGAACCAGTGTAGAATAGTACTTGCTAGGCACTGGGAGGAAAGGAGAACATGAAGATTTTACTCATCAATGTATATAAAGTCTCAGTTATGCAAGTTGAGTAAGTTCTAAGAGCTGTTGTAAAACATTTTCCCTGAAGCTAATGAGGCTGTATTATACACTTAAAATTTTTTTACATAGATCTTATGCTAAGCATTCTTAACTGGATAAAAAATATAATTAGGAAAAATAAGTATGGACTTGCTTCACTCTCATAATGACACTTGAATCAATGAAAAGAGCATATGCAAAAATTCTAGCAGGAAGAGCACAACACACACACACACACACACACACACACACACACATTACCTTAAGTAAGTATAAAATCTAAGTAAGTATAAAATCTAAGGGAGAAATTATGTTTAAACCAGAAGTTGAGAAGTAGAGCAAAGATATTTCCCACACTACACAACTTAAACCACCTAACCACCTATCATCTTCTAACAGCAACGTACAACTTAGAATATCTAAGGAAATTTACATTGTGTAAGTAGGATTATTACTTGTGTCATTTCATTTGACATTCATAATATAGTAAATAGTAAATTATAGTACAAAAATAATAGAACGGTAAAGTGTTGGATTCTGGAGTCACAGGGACATGATTTAAATTCTGTCTCTACTATATAGTAGATAAGACATGAGTCAGTTTATAACAAAAGTAATTAATTCTCCTATTTTTCAGCATTTTCTTATCTATGTGTATTGGATGAGTAATTAACCTCTTTAGTTCTGAGTTTTCTAAGATTAATAAACATTGTTTTTCAGATAAAATATGTGAAGCTATTATCAAAATGAATAGCACATAGAATATTATCAATTAGTTAATACTTTAAATTTCTAGCCAGAGGAAACAACATGCATAAAGACATTGAGCTGAGCATTTGGATTACTCAAGTAATAGAAATGAAGCTAACCTCAATGAACAGTAGTGGAAACAGGAAGAATACCATGCAATATGGCCGAGACATAAGCAAAATCCAGGCTTCCTCTTTGGCTCAGAGGTAAAGAATTTACACAGGAGATGTGAGTGTGATCCCTGAGTTGGGAAGATCCCCTGAAGAGGAAATGGCAATCCACTGCAGTATTCTTGCCTGGAAAACCCCATGGACAGAAGATCTTTGTGGGCTACAGTTCATGGCGTTGCAGAGTTGGACACAACGGAACAAACATGCATATAATAAGCAGAATCTAGAGCATGTAGAGACTGAATTAGTAATTAAAAAAAAAAAAAAAAACTTCATCTATCCACAAATAATACCCCCAAGCCAGATGGCTTCACTGGTGTAATCAACCATACATTTAAAGGATAACACTAATTCCTCACCAACACTTCCAAAAACAATGAAACAATGGAAAATTAATAATTTCAAAACCCATTCTATAAAGCCAGTATTATCCTAAAACCAAAACCAAGCAAAGATACCACATGAAAAGTAAATAAATGTAAAAATCCTGAAAAAAATATTACCAAAACAAACCTAGCCATTTATAAAAAGGATTATACACTGTGACTGAGTGGTGTTAATCTTAATAATTTAAGACTGATTTGACATATGAAAATAGTCAACATAATATACATTATTAATAAGATAGAATATAAAACTCACATGATCATCTTAATAGACACAGAAAGGGCTTTTGTTCAAAACTAACAAAAGACAAAAAAATTATCTCTGAGATCAGGAACAACACAAGAATGTTTCCTCTCACATTTCTATTCATCATTTCCCTGAAGATTTCATCTAGGGTAATTTGGCAAGAAAGTAAAATAAAAGACTTCCTTATTTTAAAGATAACAATAATGTCCAAATTTATCTACAATTTAAGCATGATCTCTACCAAAATAATTCCTAACATCTTTGCAGAACTTGTGAAGCTTGTCCTAAAATTCACAGAAAAACACAAATAATCCAGACTATTAAACACATTTTTAAAAAGGTAATAAAATTATAGAATTCACACTTCCTAACTTCAAAACTTATTTCAGATCTTCAAGAACCAAGACTCTTAAGTGTTTGCATAAGAATAGACACAGAGATTAAAGGAAAAGAACTGAGAGTACCCAAATCAACTCATACATCTATGGTCAGTAGAGTTTCAACAGGTTTGTCAAGACAACTGAATGTGAGAAAGAATTGGCTTTGTAACCAAAGGTGATGAGAAAACTATACATCAAGACAGAATGAATTTGGATGATTATCTCACATCATACACAAAAAGTAACTCAAAGTGGATCAAAGATTTATTTTTTTGAAATTACTTTTTATTGGAGCATATTTGCTTTACAATGTTGTGTTGGTTTCTGCTGTATAGCAAAGTGAATAAGTTATATGTATACATAGCCCCCGCCATTTACCAGACTCCATCCCCATTTCATTCACTATGGATATTGAGTAGAGTTCCCTGTGTATACAGTAGGTTCTGCTTATATCTATTTTATGCAAAGTAGTGTATGTATGTCAAGCTCAATTACCAAGTTCATTTCACCCCTTTATCCCTCGATGTTCATGCATTTGTTCTCTACATGTGGGTCTCTGTTTCTGCTTTATAAATGAATTCATCTGTATCATTTTGCTAGATTCCACATGTAACTGGTATTGTATGATTTTTGTCTTTCTCTTTCTGACTTACTTCACTTTGTAAAACAGTCCCTAGGTCCACTTATGCCTCTGTAAAAGGCACAATTTCATTCCTTTTAATGGGTAGGTAACATCATGCTGTATATATGTACCACATCTTCTTTTATCATTCCTCTGTTGATGGACATTTAGGTGGCCTCCATGTCCTGGCTATTGTAAATAGTGCTGAAATTAACATTGCAGTGAAAATAATAGCATGTATGTTTTTGAATTATGGTTGGTAAAGAATCTGCCTGCAATGCAAAAGACTCCTGCTCATTTCCTGGGTTGGGAAGATCCTCTGGAGAAGGGATAGGCTACCCACTCCAGTATTCTTGGGCTTCCCTGGTGGCTTAGCTGGTAAAGAATCTGATTGCAATGTGGGCGACCTGGGTTTGATCCCTGGGTTGGGAAGATCCCTGGAGAAAGGAAAGGCTACCCAATCCAGTATCCTGGCCTGGACAATTCCATGGACTTTACAGTCCATGGGGTCGCAAAGAGTAAGACACGACTGAGCCACTTTCACTTTCATATGGCTAAGAGTGGGAATGCTGGGTCATATGGTACTTATATGTCTAGAATTTGAAGGAACATCCGTACTGTTCTCTATAATAGCTGTACCAATTTACATTCCCATCTATAGTGTAGAAGGGTTCCCTTTTTGCCACACACTCTCCAGCAGTTATTCTTTGTAGATGTTTTGATGATGGCCATCTTGACCAGTGCGAGGTAATACTTCATTATATTTTTGATTAAATTTTCTGGTGATCAACGATGTTGAGAATCTTTTAATGTGTTTGCTAACCATCCATATGTCTTCTTTGGGAAAATGTCTGTTTCTGTCTTATGCCCATTTTTATTGTATTGTATTTTTTTCCTAATAGGTCTGCATGAGCTGTTTGTATATTCTGGAGATTAGTCCCTTGTCAGATGCTTCATTGGCAAATATTTTCTCCCATTTATGGGAGTTGTATTTTCATCTTGTTTATGGCTTCCTTTGTTCCACAAAAACTTTTTAAGCTTAATTATTTTTTATTTTGCTTACTTCTGTTTTTATTTTCACTACACTATGAAGGGAGTCAAAACGATCTTGCTGAGATTTATGCCAGACATTCTGCCTGTTTTCATCTAAGAGTTTTATAGTGTTTATACCTCTATTTAGACCTTTAACTTATTTTGAATTTAGTTTTTGTATGGTGTTAACCAATCTTCTTCAGTTCAGACACTCAGTCGTGTCGGACTCTCTCTGACCTCATGGACTTTAGCACGCCAGGATTCCCAGTTCATGACCAATACCCGGAGTTTACTAAAGCTCATGTCCATTGGGTGGGAGATGCCATCAAACGATCTCCTCCTCTGTCATCCCCTTCTCCTACCACCGTTAATCTTTTGCAACATCAGGGTCTTTTCCAATGAGTCAGTTCTTCCTATCAGGTGGCCAAAGTATTGGAGTTTCAGCTTCAGCATCAGTTCTTCCAGTGAATAATCAGGACTGATTTCCTTTAGGATGGACTGGTTGGATCTCCTTGCAGTCCAAGGGACTCTCAAGAATCTTCTCCAACACCACAGGTCAAAAGCATCAATTCTTCAGTGCTCAGCTTTCTTTCTTTTTCTTATAACCAACCATTTTATTTTATTTTCATTTATTTTTATTAGTTGTAGGCTAATTACTTTATAATATTGTAGTGATTTTTGCCATACATTGATATGAATCAGCCATGGATTCAGATGGGTTCCTCCTCCCAATCCCCGCTCCCACCTCCTTCCATATCCTATCCCTCTGGGTCTTCCCAGTGCACCTTATAGTCCAACTCTCACATGCACACATGACTACTAGAAAAAAACATAGCTTTGACTAGACAGACCTTTGTTGGCAAAGTAATGTCTCTGTTTTTTAATATGCTGTCTAGGTTGGTCATAACTTTTTCTTCCAAGGAGCAAGCATCTTTTAATTTCATGTCTGCAGTCATTATCTGCAGTGATTTTAGAGCCCAAGAAAATAAAGTCTCTCACTGTTTCCACTGTGCTTCCATCTATTTGCCATAAAGTGATGGGACCAGATGGCATGATCTTACTTTTATGAATGTTGAGTTTTAAGCCAACTTTTTCACTCTCCTCTTTAACTTTCACCAAGAGGCTGTTTAGTTCCTCTTCAGTTTCTGCCATAAGGGTGGTGTCATCTGCATGTCTGAGGTTATTGATACTTCTCCTGGCAATCGTGATTCCAGCTTGTGACTCATCCAGTCCAGTGTTTCTCATGATGTGCTCTACATATAAGTTAAATAAGCAGAGTGATAATACACAGCTTTGACATACTCCTTCCCTGATTTGTAACCAGTCTGTTGTTTCATGTCCAGTGCTAACTGTTGCTTCTTGAACTGCATACAGATTTCTCAGAGGATGGGTAATGTGGTCTTCCCATTGCTTGAAGAATTTCCCACAGTTTGCTGTGATCCACACAGTCAAAGGCTTTGGCAAAAGTTAATAAAGCAGAAGTAGATGTTTTTCTGGAATTTTATTGCTTTTTTGATCCAATGCATGTTGACAATTTGATCTCTGGTTTCTTTGTCTTTTCTAAATCCAGCTTGAATAACTGGAAGTTCACAGTTCATGTACTGTTGAAAGCCTGAATTAGAGAATTTTGAGCATTATTTTGCTAGAATGTGAGATGAGTGCAAATGTGTGGTAGTTTGAACACTTTGACATTGCCTTTCTTTGGGATTGGAATGAAAATGTACTTTTTCCAGTCCTTTGGCCACTGCTGAGTTTTCCAAATTTGCTGGCATATTGACTGCAGCAC
The DNA here is from genome assembly GCF_963930625.1 of Muntiacus reevesi. Taxonomy (NCBI): domain Eukaryota; kingdom Metazoa; phylum Chordata; class Mammalia; order Artiodactyla; family Cervidae; genus Muntiacus; species Muntiacus reevesi. The sequence goes on from NC_089257.1 coordinate 87,097,417, forward strand.
TTTCACAGCATCATCTTTTTAGGATTTGAAATAGCTCAGCTGGATTTCCAGCACCTCCACTAGATTTGTTTGTAGTGATGCTTCCTAAGACCCATTTGACTTCACATTCCAGGTTGTCTGGCTCTAGGTGAGTGATCACACCATCATGAATATCTGAGTCGTGAAGATCTTTTTTGTATAGTTCCTCTGTGTATTCTTGCCACCTCTTCTTAATATCTTCTGCTCCTGTTAGGTCCATACCATTTCTAACCTTTAATTGTGCCCACCTTTGCGTGAAATGTTCCCTTGGTATTTCTAATTTTCTTGAAAAGATCTCTAGTCATTCTCATTCTATTGATTTCCTCTATTTCTTTGCATTGATCACCGAGGAAGGCTTTATCTCTCCTGGCTATTCTTTGGAATTCTGCTTTCAAATGGGTACAGGTTTCCTTTTATCCTTTGCCTTCCACTTCTGTTCATTTCATAGATGTTTGTAAGGCCCTCTCAGACAACCATTTTGTCCTTTTGCATTTCTTTTTTTCTTGGGAATGGTCTTGATCATTGACTCCTATACAATGTTACGAATCTTTGTCCATAGTTTTTCAGGCATTCTATCAGATCTAATCCCTTGAATATATTTGCCACCCCCACTGAATAGTCATAAGGGATTTGATTTAGGTCATACCTGGATGGCCCTATGATTTTCCCTACTTTCTGCAATAAGTCTGAATGTGGCAATAAGGAGTTCATGATCTGGACCCCAGTCAGCTCCCAGTTTTTGATGACTGTGTAGAGCTTCTCCATCATTGGCTGAAAAGAATATAATCAATCTGATTTCAAAATTGACCATCTGGTGGTGTTCTCTTGTGTTGTTGGAAGAGGGTGCTTGCTATAATTAGTGTGTTCTCTTGACAAAACTCTGTTAGCATTTGCCTTGCTTCATTCTGTCCTCCAAGGCCAAGTTTGCCCATTACTCCAGGTATTTCTTGACTTCCTCCTTTTACCTTCCAATGTTCTAATTTCATTCTTTAAATGAGGCTGTCCAGTTTTTCCCAGCACTTCTTACTGAAGAGACTATCTTTACTCCATTGTATATCCTTGTCTCCTTTGTCATAGATTAGATAATCACACATATGTGGGTTTATCTCAAGGCTTTCTACTCTATTCCATTGATCTATATTTCTATTTTTGTTCCAGTACCATACAATCTTGATCAGAGTAGCTTTCTTATATAGTCTGAAATCAGGGAGTCTAAATTCTTCAGCTCCATATTTTTGTTTTCTGATTTTTTTTTTTTTTTTTTTTTTTGGCTATTTGGAGTTTTTCATATTTCCATACAAATTGATTCTTTTGTTATAATTCTATGAAACTTCCATTGGCAATTTGATAGGGATTGCCTTGAATCTTTAGGTTGTTTTGGGGAGTATAGTAATTTTCACAAGAGTGATTCTTTTAACCCAAGAACATGGTATATCACTCCATCTGTGTCATCTTTGATTTCTTAGAAACTTATAGCTTTCTTAGTACAGATCTTTGCCTCCTAGGTAGCCTTATTTCTTGTATTTTATTCCTTTTGTTGCAATAGTAAATGGGATTGTTTCATTATGTCTTTCTGAAATTCACTGTTAGTGTATGGGTATGCAAGTGGTTTCCTCGTACTAACTTTGTATCATACAATTTACCAAATACACTGATTAGCACTGGGAGTTTTGTGATATGTGTTTATGATTTTATAAATATAATATCACCTGCAAATAGTGACAGTTTTACTGCTTTTCCAATTTGAATTTCTTTTATTTCATTTTCTTCTCAGATTTCCATGGCTATGACTTTCCAAAATTTTGTTGAGTAAGAGTGGTGAAAGCAGACATCCTTGTCTTCTTTCTGATCTTAGTGGAAATGCTTTCAGATTTTCACCTTTGAAAGTGGTGTTTGTTGTGGGTTTGTAGTATATGGTTATTGGCCTTCATCTGATGAGGTAGGATCCCTTTATGCCCACTTTCTGAAGGGGTTTTATCATAAATTGTTGTCTAATTTTGTCAAAAGCTTCCTCTACCTTTATTGAGATAAACTTATGGTTTTTATCTTTTGATTTGTTAATTTGTATTGAATTTTTTATACAAACTAATGACAACAAGCAACAAGTATTGCTTTGGTTAATTTTTGTATATTGAGTAATCCTTGCATTCCTCAGACACATCAATTTTGATCATGGTGTATGACCCTTTTAATGTATTGTTAGATTCTTTTATCTATTATTTTGTTAGGACTTTTGTGTCTATGTTTTTCAGGGAATTGGATCTGTCATTTTCTCTTTTGTTTTTTATATCCTTGGGTTTGGTATCAGAGTGATTGTGGCTTCTTAGAATGAGTTAGGGAGTGTGTCTCCCTTTGCAATATTTGAAAACATCTGAGAAGGATAGTTGTTAGCTCTTCTCTGTTTGCTAGAATATGCCTGTTAAATCACTTGTTTCTGTACTTTTGTTTGTCAGAAGATTTTAGTCACAATTTTAGTTTAATTTTTAATCACAATTTTAGATCAACTTGTGGTTGATCTGTTTTATTTTCTATTTCTTCTTGTTTCAGTCTTGGAAAGTTGTACCATGCTAAGAAGCTGTCCATTTTGTCCAGATTGTCATTTTATTTGCATATACATGCTTGTAGTAGTCTTTTATGATCATTTGTAATTCTGCAGTGTCAACTGTAACTTCTCCTTTCATTTCTAATTTTACTTGTTTGAGTCCTCTCCTTTTCTTCTTCATTGGTCTGACTAGATGTTTATCAATTTTGTTTATCTTCTTAAAGAACCAGTTTTTAGTTTTGTTGATCTTTTCTGTTGTTTTCTTCATTTCTATTTCATTTATTTTTGCTCTGATCTTTGTGATTTCTTTACTTCTAGTAAGAGGGTTTTGTTTGTTCTTCTTTCTCTAGTTGCTTTAGGTTGAAGGTTTGATTTTTTATTTGAAATTTTTCTTGTTTCTTGAGGTAGAATTGTATTGCTATACAATTCGTTCTTAGGACTGCTTTGGCTGCATCCATAGGTTTAAGTCCATCTCATTTAATGTGCCATTTAAGGTTTGTGTTTTCTTACTAATATTGTCTTGATAATCTGTCCATTGGTGTTAGTGAAGTGTTAACATCCCCTGCTATTATTTTGTTACTGTTGATTTACCCTTTTATGACTGGTAACCTTTGCCTTATGAACTGAAGTGCTCCCAGTTTGGTTGCATAAATCTTCTTGGATTGATCCCCTGATCTTATGTAATTGACCTTGTTTGTCTCTTAAAATAGTCTTTATTTTAAAAATAAATGGAAAAAAATAAAAAATAAAATGCATTTTGTCTGATATTAGCATTGCTACTCCAGCGTTTAAAAAAAATATATAATTGATATGCATGGATAATGTTTTTTCATTCCTTTACTTTCAGTCTATATGTGTCCCTAGGTCTGAAATGAATCACTTGTAGGTAGACAGCACACAAATGGGTTACAATTTTTGAAACACTTTGAGGATAGTTGTTAGCTCTTCACTAAGAGTTTTATATCCTTTCAACCAATATGTGTCTTTTGTTTGGGCCATCTAACCCATTTAGTCAGTTCAGTCACTCAGTCGTGTCCAACTCTGTGACCCCATGGACTGAAGCATGCCAGGCTTCCCTGTCCATCAAAAACCCATTTTAAGTTTAAAGCAATTATCTGTTTATATGGACTTCCTGCTAGCTCAGACAGTAAAGAATCTGTCTGCAATGCAGGAGACCTGCGTTCAATACCTGGGTCAGGAAGATCCGCGGAGAAGGGGATGGCTATCCACTCCATTATTCCTGCCTGGAGAATTCTGTGGACAGAGGAACCTGATGGGCTACAGTCCATTGGGTCACAAAGAGTTGGACATGACTAAGCACCTAGCACTTTGAGTTTTAGGTTTCTATTACATTTTCATAATTATTTTGATTTGTTTCTTTAGTCCTTTTTTCCTCTCTTGCGTTTCCCATCTGGAGAAGTTCATTTGGTGTTTATGATAAAGCTGTTTTGGTGGTTCCAAGTACTCTTAGCTTTTTCTTGTCTGTGAATCTTTTGATTTCTCTGTCAAAGATGAATGAGATCCTAGGTGTGCAGAGTAATCTTGGTTCTAAGCTTTTTCATTTCTTCACTTTATTTATTTTTTTCTCATTTATTTTTATTAGTTGGAGGCTAATTACAATATTGTAGTGGTTTTTGCCATATGTTGACATGAATCAGCCATGGACTTACATGTGTTCCCCATCCTGAACCAACCCCCTCCCTCCCCATTTCATCCCTCTGTGTAATCCCAGTGCACCAGCCTCAAGCACTTGTCTCATGCATCCAACCTGGGCTGGTTATCTGTTTCACCCTTGATAGTATACTTGTTTCAATGCTATTCTCTCAGAACATCCCACCCTCACCTTCTCCCATAAAGTCCCAAAGTTTGTTCTGTACATCTGTGTCTCTTTTTCTGTTTTGCATATTGGGTTATTGTTATCATCTTTCTAAATTTCATATATATGTGTTGGTATACTGTATTGGTGCTTATCTTTCTGCCTTACTTCACTCTGTATAATGGCCTCCAGTTTCATCCATCTCATTAGAACTGATTCAAATGTATTCTTTTTAATGTCTGAGTAGCATTCCATTGTGTATATGTACAACAACTTTCCTGTCTAATTGTCTGCTGATGGGCATCTAGGTTGCCTCCATGCCCTGGCTATTATAAACAGTGCTGTGATGAACATTGGGGTACACGTGTCTCTTTCAGATCTGGTTTCCTCAGTGTGTATGTCCAGAAGTGGGATTGCTGGGTCATATGACAGTTCTGTTTCCAGTTTTTTAAGGAATCTCCACACTGTTCTCCATAGTGGCTGTACTAGTTTGCATTCCCACCAACAGTGTAAGAGGGCTCCCTTTTCTCCACACCCTCTCCAGCATTTATTGCTTGTAGACTTTTGGATAGCAGCCATTCTGACTGCCGTGTAATGGAACCTCATTGAGGTTTTAATTTGCATTTCTCTGATAATGCGTGATGTTGAGCATCTTTTCATGTGTTTCATGTGTTGGCCATGTCTTCTTGGAGAAATGTCTATTTAGATCTTTGGCCCATTTTTTGATTGGGTCATTTATTTCTCTGGAATTGAGCTGCAGGAGTTGCTTGTATATTTTTGAGATTAATCCTTTGTCTGTTTTTTCATTTGCTATTACTTTCTCCCATTCTGAAGGCTGTCTTTTCACCTTGCTTATAGTTTCCTTTGTTGTGCAAAAGCTTTTAAGTTTAATTAGGTCCCACTTATTCATTTTTGCTTTTATTTCCAATATTCTGGGAGGTGGGTCATAGAGGATCCTGCTGTGATTTATGTCGGAGAGTGTTTTGCCTATCTTCTCCTCTAGGAGTTTTATAGTTTCTGGTCTTACATTTAGATCTTTAATCCATTTTGTGTTTATTTTTGTGTATGGTGTTAGAGAGTGTTCTAGTTTCATTCTTTTACAAGTGGTTGACTAGTTCTCCCAGCACCACTTGCTAAAGAGGTGTTTTGTTTTTTTTTTTTTTTTTCCCATTGTATATTCTTGCCTCCTTTGTTGAAGATGAGGTGTCTACAGGTACATGGGAAAAAATATTTCATGCAAATGGAGACCAAAAGAAAACAGGAGTCGCAATATTATATCAGATAAAATAGACTTTAAAATAATGGCTGTGAAAAGAGACAAAGAAGGATACTACCTAATTATCAAAGGATCAATCCAAGAAGAAGATATAACAGTTATAAATATATATGCACCCAGCATGGGAACACTGCAATATGTTAGGCAAATGCTAACAAGTATGAAAGGGGCAATTAACAGTAACACAATAATAGTGGGAGACTTTAATACCCCACTCACAACTATGGATAGATCAACTAAACAGAAAATTAACAAGGAAACAAACTTTAAATGACACAATGGACCAGCTAGACCTAGTTGATATCTATAGGACATTTCACCCCAAAACAATCAATTTCACCTTTTTCTCAAGTGCACACGGAAACTTCTCCAGAATAGATCACATCCTGTGTCATAAATCTAGCCTTGGGAAATTCAAAAAAATTTAAATCATTCCAGTCATCTTTTCTGACCACAGTGCAGTAAGATTAGATCTCAATTACAGGAAAAAAAATATTAAAAATTCAAACATATGGAGGCTAAATCACATGCTTCTGAATAACCAACAAATCATAGAAGAAATCAAAAAAGAAACAAAAATATGCATAGAAATGAATGAAAATGAAAACACAGCAACCCAAAACCTATGGGACACTATAAAAGCAAAGCTAAGGTGAAGGTTCATAGCATTACAGGCCTACCTCAAGAAACAAGAAAAAAGTCAAATAAATAACTAACTCTGTACCTCTCTCATTTTAAATACCAACCTCATGCCTTAGGAATTTCCAACCATGCTCAGATTTGATAATTGTCTAGAATTACTCGTAGAACTCAATGAAAATTATTTCCTGAAATCAATGTTTGGCTGTGAATGGAGCACTGCCAACCAGGTAAGCTCACCTGAAGCTTGGTGTCCAAAAATTTTATTGGTGCTCCACAGTTGACTGCACACATAGGTTACCTTATCTCTAGTCTCTCCAGTGGTAGCGTGAATACTGCAGATCCCCTGTCATAAAGTATCTGTCATAAATCACAATTTTTGACTATCCAATAATCCAGATATCCTAGTCAAACTAAAATACTTCTATAAGGCAAGACATTCTAAGGGTCCAGATACCACAGGGTACCACAGATAGTGCAGGGAAAAGGCCAGATCACTCTTTGGATAAGGTTAATTTTTACTACACAGAGCCAGGAAACATACTTGAGGTAGCAAAGACAGAAAGAAACAGAACAACATGGTTTCACAATAATTGAAAGATTAGACTATTTAAAGGAAGGAATGTTCAGTTGTTTCAAATGATATTGAAGATTTAATAAAGATGAGGACAAGGATATGATCAATGAACAAAGCAGCACTTTGATCATTGGCAGTCTTGGCAAAGAAGTTTTTGTGTAGTGATTAAAACTGGAAATGTGGAAAGAGAGAGAGTTTAAGTTTTGCTTTAAAGGAAGATAGAGATCTTGGGCCACAGCTAAAAAAAGCAAAGTGAAGTTATGAGAAATTTTTGAAAGATAGATGATTTTAAAGTGGGGTAAATGAGGAGCTGTTGAAAGACAAGAGGAAAGAAAGCCTGCAGAAGCTGAGTCCTGCAGATAACAGGAGGTAACAAGATCAAGATCTTAAGAGGACAGACTTTGAATGGGACAAGGCTACTTCATTCATCTTAGAAGTGAAGATCATGGTGATGGAAGATGAGAGTTTTTCTTCTACTGTTGTTTATTATATCACTGGAATGTGAGGTGAGCTAATCAGACAAAAGTGGTGGTTTGATGATAGAAAAGTAGATATAAAATAATTGTCTTCAAAAGTAGGGAAAGTACAGCAAAGAAATTGTGTAGGATTGTCACAAAGCATTGGGTGTCCCTGTGAGTGTGCAATCAAGAATTCAAGCTGGTACTACTAATACAAGCAATGTTGTGAAAGTTTAATCTTTATAGCTATTCCCTGACATTGCCAGGGAGGTAGAGAGGGGAAAGAGTTGGAAGATTTTTTCGAGAAAGTGATTGTAATGATGGACTGTGGATTCTTTGTTGTGTAGGCAGAGGTGCAACAGAAGGGAGTTGGAAGCATAGCTGTATGGGTGAGAGTTGATTGGACACCTTGATGAGCCACTTGTTTTAAACACTATCATTTGCTGTCTCTGTTGAAAACCGACCCCACACTTTCTGTAGATGCTTGTGATTTGATATAGAAATTATCTGATTTACCCAGATGTCAGTACAATAGCTACAGACTTGGTCTCTCAGTTTCTATTTTGGTTCACATTTACATGCTCAGCCAGTATTCACAAAGTTCAACCATTATGCTAAAGTAGTTGGTGATCAAATTTGCTGCCACCTATGCTACATTTGGACAAAACTAGCTCTCCTACAAAATATATCCTGGCACTGGGCATGTTCTCTCTGTGACCCTTATATATGTTCATATGTGTGTGTGTGTGTGTGTGTCTATACATACATACATAAATATATGGCTTCCCTGGTGGCTCAGTGGTAAAGAATCCACCTGCCAAGGAGGAGATGCAAGTTCTATCCCTGAGTCAGTAAGATGACCTGGAGAAGGAAATGATAACCCACTCCAGTATTCTAGACTGGGAAATCACATGGACAGTCTGGTGGAATGCAGTCCTTGGGGTTGCAAACAGTCAGACAAAACTTAGTGGCTGAGCACAAAACTAAAATCTACATAGAGAGTAATATTATATATATATAATCTATAATATCTATAATATATTCAATATGTTATAAGTATATTATATTATATATTATATATAATAAAGCAGCATATTAATTATAATTATTAATTATAATAAGTATAATTAATGTCTATATAATATATAATAATATTTAATATAGTAAATAATTATGATATCATATCATAATATAATATACTAGTTAATTAATATATAATTAATAATAAATATTGATATACAATTATATTATAATATATATCTTATATATATAATTATATAAATATAATTATATTAATTATTATACTATATATAGTATATATTATATATATACAACATATATAATAGTATGTATACTATATATAATATAAATATAATAATTATATATTATATATACTAACATTAATATATTGTCACCCTGCTTATTTAAATTACATGCAGAGTACATCATGAGAAACGCTGGGCTGTAAGAAGTACAAGCTGGAATCAAGATTGTCAGGAGAAATATCAATAACCTAAGATATGCAGATGAAACTACCCTTATAGCAGAAAGTGAAGAGGAACTAAAAAGCCTCTTGATGAAAGTGAAAGAGGAGAGTGAAAAAGTTGGCTTAAAGCTCAACATTCAGAAAACTAAGATCATGGCATCTGGTTCCATCATTTCATGGGAAATAGATGGGGAGACAGTGGAAATAGTGTCAGATTTTATTTTGATATCTCCGAAATCACTGCAGATGGTGATTGCAGCCACGAAATTAAAAGACGCTTACTTCTTGGAAGGAAAGTTATGACCAACCTAGAGAGCATATTAAAAAGCAGAGGCATTACTTTGCCAACAAAGGTCCATCTAGTCAAGGCTATGGTTTGTCCAGTAATCACGTATGTATGTGAGAGTTGGACTGTGAAGAAAGCTGAGTGCTGAAGAATTGATGCTTTTGAACTGTGGTGTTGGAGAAGACTCTTGAGAGTCCCTTGGTCTGCAAGGAGATCCAACCAGTTCATCCTAAAGGAGATCAGTCTTGTGTGTTCATTGGAAGGACTGATGCTAAAGCTGAAACTCCAATACTTTGGCCACCTCATGCCAAGAGGTGACTCATTGGAAAAGACCATGATGCTGGGAGAGATTGAGGGCAGGAGGAGAAGGGGCCGACAGAGGATGAGATGGCTGGATGGCATCACCGACTCGATGGACATGAGTTTGAGTAAACTCTGGGAGTTGGTGATGGATGGGGAGGCCTGGGGTATTGTGATTCATGGGGTCGCAAAGAGTCGGACATGACTGAGCGACTGAACTGAACTGAACTGAATATTAATATATTTTGATATGTTAATATATTTAATTATTATATTTTAATGTGTATATGTAACATTAATATATGTTGATATATTAATATATTTTATTATTATATTGTAATGATATAGTAACATTGATATATGTTGATATATTAATATATCTAATTATTATATTGTATTGTGTATATATACTAATGACTCCTAAAATAAAAGTTTCAAGTGCTGTATCTAGTATTGCTGTTTTACTTTTAGCATTCCCTTCCTACATACACAGAGAGAAATGCCTCTCCCCAGTTGATTTTCCCTACATATATATTGATAAAGGAATTAATTCTTTGACATAAGATGACACTAGAATAATAATAAAACAAGGAGAGCTTTATAGAATTGAAAGAGATCTGATTAAATAATTTATCACTGTATAGATCAATGAAAATGGCAGTGACCATCCTTTTGTGGCATGGGGTTAATACATAGTACTACATGCATAAAGGGAAATGAAATGCTAACAGCGCTCTTTAATGGTCTGAGAGTGTGCTTTGAGGCAGAGAATAGCATGAAAATAAAAGGGTAAATCACATCCTTATCAAGACAGTTAAAACTAGATTCAACCACAATTCCTAATGCTCTTGCTAGTTCAATTAACTAGTCAGTATTCAGATCAGTTTAGTTCAGTCGCTCAGTTGTGTCTGACTGGTGACACCATGGAGTGCAGCACGCCAGGCCTCCCTGTCCATCACCAACTCCCGGAGTTTACCAAACTCATGTCCATTGAGTCGGTGATGCATGAGTTTTAGGGTCTATTAAAGGTTGTTCTGTTTTATTTTCTTTGTTGGAAAGTAAAGTCATTTTAATATAAACACACATCAAACTTAGCAAACTAAAGGGCAGACTCTATAAACACAAATTGTGTAAGGAAAGTAACGATATACTGCTGATTTATTATTTATTCATTTATTTAGCTTTAGTCTTTTAAATCATGCATACACAAACAACAGTGACTAGGTTCGTCTCAGTAGAAACACCAAAAAGTAAGACTTTTGTCTTACTTTTACTTACTTTTTTACTTACTTACTTACTTTTGTCTTACTTTTTTGTAAGTCTGTACACCCCCACCCCCGGAATCCCTATTTTTATTTTTATTTTTTAATTTTTTTCCATTTATTTTTATTGGTAGGAGGCTAAGTTTTTTATAGGATGAATTACAGTTCAACTCTTACTTAAAGAGATGTATCTTCTTTCATTTAATACTAATTGGAAGACCTATTGAACATCTCAACAGCAAATCCAAGTGGGCAATTTTTTTTTCTACACATATACTTAACACAAATGGGTAAAATAATTTTAGCCTTTCTGCTGCAATGCTTTTTTGTGTATATGCATGGAAAAATAAGTTCTCTTGGGTTGTATACCTGACTCTACATTTGTATATAGAATCAGATATGAGAACCGTATCCTCAAGGCAATATAACATACACATTTATTGTGACCCTGTTTAAACAACCAAATACTCTCTTGTTAAGAAATATCTAAATAACTGGAAATAATTGAATTGAATTTTCTAAATCAGAATAGGTAGTCTCAAATCAATTGCATTCATGCTCTAAAAACTCTGATTTGTTTGGATCCATTTACTATAACCAAATAGAAAACTCTAGCTATTAACTCCTACATTGTTCATGATAAAATTGCACAGGGAGTTTGCACATTTGAGAACATGATATATCTCTCGTGGGCAGAAATGTTAGTTATAGTAATTTTGATAATAAAGTTATATTTAGGTTGTATATATTAAAATAGTATTAAGATATCTGGAAAATGATCAATTTAGTAGCTTCAGTATGAAATGGGTACATTCCTCAGCTGCCATAAATTCTGAGAGAGAGACAAAAAGAAGGCTAAAATATATTAATATCTCCACTCTTTCCTCAGCCATTATTGTCAATGTTTTGCTTCATTTAGTGAGTTGTCAAATATCACATATAAGTTAAAATTATTAAGTTAAATAAAAATATTTACAAATCACCTCCACCAGGACAAGTGAATAAAAAAATTAGAAGTTATTGGGAAAATAACACCTCTGTTCTGCATAACACACTTGTAAATAAATGCATTTTCTGCTAGCTGACCTCGGAAACTCAACTATTGACAAACTAAAATTAGCAACCGCATGTCCCTTGCCTACAGCAAGCACAGATGAAGGATGAAAAACTAGAGAAAAGGGAGGCTCGCTCTAATTTGCAATTGTGCCTAGTACTTCATTGTATGTTAATTATAAGTGTTTACTATTCACAGGCATAACAGAACCATGAGGCTCAAAAAAACCTTGAGAGTTTAAGAAATCCATATCTCTGCCTCCAACTAAAACAGTTTGGAAATATTATAAAAAAGATTAAGAAACTGCTGAGCATTTCCTATCTCTTTGAATATAAATTTTCTTTTTTGTAAAGACGTAAATGAGTCAGGAATCACTATAGAAAACTTCAAAGGCTCATGGAAAATGTTAACCATAAGTAGAAATAGCTTTCCTCCTGAAAGCTCTTGTGTAGTCACCTAAATAGGAAGCAACAAAGAGGATTGTCTCTGACTAAAACAGGATAACAGACCTAGTAGAACTCAACTGAAACCAAAGTTTCAGGTCTATATTGTTTGATTTGCTTTTAGCTTCCACTTTTCATTTAGTTTATCTTTTAAGAAATCAATTTAAAAATTATTTTTAACAAGAAAAAATATTTTAGACACACACCAATTAATTTGTTAACTAATTATCTAAATCATTTTTGTAATTAAATAATAATCAGAGTAATTTTTGTCATTTTTGCCTTACTTTACTATTTTTAATATCTGCTTGATTTGCTTTCATACCAGTGTGTAATTTTAACATTAATAATAATAAATGATAATAAATAAAGGTATTATTTATTATTCTCCCATTATAGATTGCACTCTAGACTTTATAACACTTGTTTTAAAACTTTGTCACACATTAGATCACGTGGGAAGGTTTGAAAATTCCTAAAGAAAAAAAAATAATAATAATAATTAAAAAAAAAAGAAAATTCCTGAAGGCCAGGTTTCGCCCCACACCAATGAAATTAAAATATCCATGAATGAAAACCAAGCAGAAGTGTTTTTTGAAAACCAGTATTTTATTTTACCACATCCTCTATATACTTCTCTGAAATAGTGTAATTATGGCAATAGCCCAGAGCAGTTAAACATGCCTGATCTTTTCGTGTTAAAATTATCATTGGTTACAGGCTGCACTGTTTGTGAACTCTGTGACGTTGAACACTATTTAACCTTACTATGCCTCAGTTTTTTTCATGTGTAAAATGAGAATAACAATTAGTAGCTACTTTATAGTGTTTGTTGAATGTTGATTTAATACAGGTAAGATATTCAGCATGAATTATTATCTTCTCCCCATTTTGTAAATGAAGAAAGTAAAGCATAGAAGCTTGAATAACTTGCACAAATTTGCACAAATAAAGGTAATACTCAGCTTGAAGGACTGTAGTCCAAGCTTCCACTATGGCCTAATTTTAGATATCAATTATTTCTTTAAAATATATAATTCTCAGTTCTATAATCCATGTAAAATGGTATAATCTAGAAATGGATTTTTACATAAAAAGGTAGGTTAATAAAACCACCCAATGACTGTAGTCTTATAGATCTAGTTTCAGCACTTTCTTCTAGGCAACCATGGAACTAGCTTCTTCCCACAAAGTCAATTACATAGGCTTCAAATATAAGAATTAAGGAAATATGATACATTTTCTTAACTAGAATCTAATTTCTACTTATCTGCTATAAAGTATAAGCACAAATTATGAAGACTGTGATATTTTTATCTTGTGTCAATTGTGGCATATTACTGTCTTTAATTTTTATAAGGAAAAGAGAAGTTGACTTTTAAGACTGTGAGGAAGATGTTACTTATTTCTAACAGTGGTTTTCAACTACAGAATCACAAGTGTTGGTTTTGTGAAACAGTGATGACTGGTTAACCCTTAGAGATACTGATTCAATTGATCTTGGATGGGGTCCAGGTGTCTGTATGTTTAAAAAATTTATCCTTGTGATTCCAATGTATAGGAATAATATGAGTAATAGAAAAATAATCACAGACTAATAAAGATACTAGAATGTAAATTGTGAGGCTTCAGTAGATCTTCAACAGGCTTCAACACTTTAAATACAAGGTGCAACATATACACAGGTCTAAAGTCTTTCTTGCTTCCCTAGTGGCTCAGGCGGTAAAGAATCTGCCTGCATTGTGGGAGACATAGGTTCAATCCCTGCATTGGGAAGATCCCCTGGAGAAGGGCATGGCAACCCACTCCAGTATTCTTGCCTGGAGAATCCCATGGACTGAGGAGCCTGGCAGGCTACAGTCCATGAGGTTGCAAAGAGTCAGACATGACTGAGTGACTAAACACAGCACAAAGTCCTTCTTGCTAGCACACCTAAACATCAACAATAAGTACTTCAGTAATGAATTATGTTGTATTTTCAGTGTATAAAGCAAGTTTATAGTGTTGGGTTAGAAATGGAAGTGGCTTATTAAGCTCCGGTAAGGACGCTCCTTGGTTTGCTTTTTTTTTTTTTTTTTTTTTTAATGTTACAGGACAGTGAATTTTGTTGACGATCTGGTATGAAAGTTTAAGCCCCTTGACCTTATAAAAATTCCCAATATAATAGACATCAATAAATAGAAGTAATGGACTTTGGAACAAGACAGACATGGACTTTAATCCCAATTCCAGAATTTTCTAGCCTTGTGATTTTGCATGAAATTCTTAACTTCTCAGAACTATTTCTTTTGGTGCAAAATGGAGTCAATAAATCTTATCCCACAGGTTTGTTTGTTTTAGGGACTTAACAATATTGTATGATATAGTAATAGTCTAGCACTAGAATATAAAAAGAACCCAAAAATTATTTGCTGTTGGTATTATATCATAATTCAGCATGATAAGCATGGAAATAGGTGATTCTCAGGGAGTTATGAGAAAACACAAGTGAGAACCCCAAAACAGAAATGAATTGAGGGAGGGCAGTTTCAGGGAAGGTATGCTATTCACTAACTGCACAATTCTGTATCTCTAAAGTTTGGACTGCAAGGAGATCCAACCTGTCCATCCTGCAGGAGATCAGTCCTGGGAGTTCATTGGAAGGATTGATGCTAAAGCTGAAACTCCAATACTTTGGCCGCTTCAGGCAAAGAGTTGACTCAATGGAAAAGACCCTGATACTGGGAGGGATTGGGGGGCAGGAGGAGAAGGGGATGAGAGAGGATGAGATGGCTGGATGGCATCACCAACTCGATAGACATGAGTTTGAGTGAACTCTGGGAGTTGGTGATGGACAGGGAGGCTTGGTGTGCTGAGTTGGACACGATGGAGTAACTGAACTGAAATGAACTGAAAGTTAACTTGCTGAGGTCTAATGTTATTTATGAATATTCTGATAATGATTTCACCTTCTGTTTTATTTTCTAGAGTTGTCAAATTAAAAATAAAATCATCTATAAATCTTCTGATCCACTGTAACCTCATATCTTGCCTCTATAACCACAGTGAATGAAGAAACCAATAATATGCAGACAATTATGAAGCAATCTATGATATCAGTTAATTAAACTAAAAGTTATTCAAGAAATTACTCCCACAAGTGACCCATGGAGTCATTTGGTGCATCATATTGGAAGACTTTTCCCAAAATTAAGTTTCACAGACATGAAGTTAATTTTGCATCTGTAAATCAGTTATTTCACTTTATAACTATATAGAAGAAAGAAAAAAAGAGACCAGATCTTGCTTATCTTAAAGCAGTCTTTAAAATACCAGACTGGATGAAGCGCAAGAAGGAAACAAGACTACAGGGAGGACTATCAATAACCTCAGATGTGCAGATGACACCACCCTTATGGCAGAAAGTAAAGAGGAACTAAAGAGCCTCCTAATGAATGTGAAAGAGGAGAGTGAAAAAAGCTATCTTAAAACTCAATATTCAAAAAACTAAGATCATGGCATCCGGTCCCATCACTTTACGGCAAATAGATGGGGAAACAAAGGAAACAGTGACAGAATTTATTTTTTTGGGCTCCAAAATCACTGCAGATGGTGACTGCAGCCATGAAATTAAAAGATTTTTGCTCGTTGGAAGAAAAGCTATGACCAACCTTCACAGCATATTAAAAAGCAGAGACATTACTTTCCTGACAAAGGTCCATCTAGTCAAATCTATGGTTTTTCCAGTGGTCAAGTATGGATGTGAGAGTTGGACCATAAAGAAGACTGAGTGCTGATGAATTGATGCTTTCAACTATGTTGTTGGAGAAGGCTTTTGAGAGTCCCTTGGACCGCAAAGGTATCAAACCAGTATATCCTAAAAGAAATAAATCCTGAATATTCATTAGAAGGACTGCTGCTGAAGCAGAAGCTCCAATACTTTGTCCACCTGATGCAAAGAGCTGACCACTTGGAAAAATCCCTGATTCTGGGAAAGATTGAAGTGGGAGTAGGGTATGACAGAGCACAAGATGGTTGGATGGATCACTGACTGAACATGAGTTTGAGTAAGCTCCAGGAGATGGTGGAGGACAAGAAAGCCTGACATGCTGCAGTTCATGGGGTTTCAGAGTTGGACATGAATGAGTGATTGAACAAAGGAGGAGTTTTCAGTAACATGATTTACTGAAAACTTCTGTAAGTTTTACACCTTGTACATAATGATCATAGAACTGAAAAGTTGTTGAATGATAAGACGCCGGGATTCTTGGCCTCCAAAGGAGACAAATTCAATCCGGGGCCAGAGACGAGGCTGGATCACTCAGAACTTTTGTGTAATAAAGTTTTATTAAAGTATAAAGGAGATAGAGAAAGTTTCTAACATAGGCATCAGAAGAGGGTAAAAGAGTACCCCTCTTCTAGCCTTTAGCTGTAAGTTATATAGTCACTCACAGTCTGTTAATGAAAAGAAAGGAATGTCTTAGAATTTAGAATGGCACATCCCTGGCCATAAAACGATTGACTTGAATCTTGTAGAAGGGCGGATTACGAACAAATAGTTTCATTTACATAGATTAGGGAACAATATCTGAGTAAGTAGGTTAGGTCCTTTGGCGGAACCAACTTGAAGATAGAGTCTGGGGTACATTAACATAGCTTAAGACAACATTTCCATAAGAAAAAGAAATGTATTGGTTAACTCAAGGTTTGAGAGTAGTTAGCTTCAGGTGAAACCAGGTGTCATGGCAACACAGCATTTTAAGAGAAACCACCTTTTAAATTTGTATAGAGAAGAAAAAATATCGCTGGTTTTTTTCCTCTTGCCACTTAAGAGAGAGAAAAATGTCTGGCACTTGGAGCCTCTTTCCTCCGTTTGGAAACCCCCTGGCCTTCCTTCCTGTTACCCGCTCATTCCCCCCTTTTCTTTTAGGAGAATTATGTTGCCTAGGGAAAATGGGTGTCGTTTTCATTCCATAACTGCTTCTGAACTGACAAGGCGCGTTGTCTTTAAATTGGTGAGGCAACATATTCTCCTAATCCTCATAGTGAGGATGTCTGATCCAGGGGCCCCAAATAGGAGTCGGAAGAAGCTGCAGTGATAGCAGGAGTTTGAGCAACCATTTGTAACTTAAAAGCTTTCATGCGACTAGAAACAAATCCAGTTACACAGTTATAGATGCAGAGAGCAAACAGCAAAAACAAAACAATCAGAGTTATTGTAATTAAGATGGTTTTCCACCATGGGGAGCTAGTTAACATCTCCCCAAGTGAGGCAATTGGGGCTTCAGGAGTATCCAAGGCCCCAATCATCTTGTTCATGTGTTTAGTAAAATGAGTAACATTAGTGCTCATATCAGGTATATATGTACAGCACTGAGTATGAATGATGGCACAAGTTCCTCCTTGCGCAGCTGTCAGAATATCTAAAGCCAATCTGTTTTGTAAAACCACCTTTCTAATTTGTTCTTGTTCAGCATTAAGAGCTGAAATAGCTTTTTGAGAATCTTATAATGCCTGTTGAGTAAAATTAGTCAAAGCATCCACTCATAGCATAACATCTGTAGTCCCCAAAGAGGGGACGAACACTGCAGCCAAATAATCATACCAGTGAAATACAGACCTTGCCCACCGAGTTTTAAGGTGGGGTAAATTATCAGGCTTTTCTGGAAACTCTGAAAATGTAAAGCCGTGAGTAAAGGCTAGACCCAGGGCACATCTCTCTTTCCAGCCAGGGGGAAGCCAAGCCCATAGGTAAGAATCACATATCCAATAAGTCCCGTTTGGAGCAAGCCAGCGTGACTGAGATATCCAGTCCCAATTAGTGTCTGGCCAGACAAAGGGAGATCCTGAACTAGGGTTGGAAAACACGGGAATGATTACGTAACGTATTTCCTGAGGCAAAAATCCCAATTGTTTCCAATCATTGTAATTAAGTTGTTGGCTAACTTTGGGGGATGGCTCTGTTTGTTTCCAGCATATAGGGGCAGTAGATATTAGACGTCATTTTTCAGGAGTTAGCCATATAACCTCATCCCACATTTGATAAACGTCAGGTAAAAGCCCATCAGATCTAGACCTATTTGTCTTATGTGCAGCAAAATAGTCATTAAACTGAGACAGTGTAAAATCAAAATTAAAAGTCACATTATGTCCATAGTTAAGGTACAAAGTATCGCACCAATCCATTCTAGGGTTGTTAGATGTCATCAGACGAAGAAGAGGCATCACATGTGATTGTTGTCGAAGGTATTTGCAGACTTGGAGAAAGCCTTTTCCTTGAAGTGGAGATGTCTACCACGGGAAGGCTTCCACTGATGAAGAGGGGAGTGCTCCGCAGACCCAGCAGTTAGACCGATTGTGGAATGCAGCATAGGAGTGAGCCCAGGACAGGAAGGCATTGTCTTGAGGGTCAAATGGCAGACTCAGGATTTCTGGAGTCAGCAGAAGTAGGCTCACATAGATTATCAGGCCCATCTGAAAAGTACAAAGTCAGAGCATAGAAAGTAAAGACATAAAATGGCATCACTTAATTCTGGTCAGGGTGCCTCCTCTTGACTCGAGTGTGATGTACCCATGAATCAATTCCTGGCACTTTGACAGCTGTGGGAGAAGAAAGAATAACCTGGTAAGGGCCTTCCCAGAGGGGCTCGAGGGTTGAGCCACCAGATCCCAATGTTTTTATGAGGACCTCGGTTCCTGGCTCAAATAGAGGCTTGCTGGATTCAGAGGCTGGGTCAGGAGTCATCTCCCGGAGTTCTGTTAATGCCCGTTGAAAAGCTGAGAGCTGAGTTACATAATTAGTTAACTCCAAGGCTTCAGGATCTACAACAATGTCTGTGCATAAGAAAGGCCTTCCATAAATACATTCAAAGGGGACAGTCCCTCCTTTTTTGGGGGCAGTTCGAGCCCTCATTAAAGCTATGGGTAGGACTTTAATCCAATTGTCTTGCGTTTTTTGAGTTAACTTGCGCAGATGTGTTTTGATAATGTCATTAGCTTTTTCAACCTTTCCTGAGGATTGGGGTCTCCAGGAACAGTGTAAGTGATACTCTATTCCTAGAGCTTTAGACACCCCCTGAGTTACAGCAGCTTTAAAGGCGAAGCCATTGTCACTCTGAAGGCTCCGTGGCAGCCCAAACCTGGGGATAATTTCATGGATTAAAATCTTTATAACCTCTTTAGCTTGTTCACTACGACAGGGGAATGCCTCAATCCATCCAGTAAAAGTATCTACCCAAACTTATAAGCAAGAATGTCCATGAGCTTTTGGCATGTGAGTAAAATCAATTTCCCAGTCCTCTCCAGGATATTTTCCCTTTCATTGTAATCCAGATTTTGCTAGCTTTTCAGTCTTTGGGTTATTTTTCTGACAAACTTCACACCGTTTGATAATATTCTTTAAAATTTTCATTACATTTTTACCTTCAAACAAACGAGAAGCCATCTGGTAAATACTTTCTACACCCAAATGAAAACTCTGATGTAAACCCTTAAGAATTTTCCACTGAGCATTTTCAGGAATTATTAATTGTCCATCCTTGGACTGTAACCATCCTTTATCAGTAATCTTTGCTCCTCTTTTCTCATATATTTCTAATTCTTCCTCAGTATATTGTGGTTTTTCCTGTTCCACAGGACCTGTCCAGATCAAAGGCGTCTGTAGGGAGGGGGTTTTGTAAAGTGCCGCTTTTTTGGCTTGAGAGTCAGCTAACAGGTTACCTTTACTCCCTTCCCTGCTGTGTCCTTTGTAATGCATAACTGCTACTTCTTTAGGACAATAGATGGCAGTTAAAAGCCTCTCAATCTCTCTGAAATGATTAATAGGTTCTCCTGTTGCTGTTTTAAACTGTCTTTCCATATTGCAGAATGAGCAAGTAAAGTCAAATAAGCATGCTTAGAATCCGTGTAGATATTCACCCCTGGCCTTCCTGCCTGTTATCCTCTCAGTACTATATGTCTAAGAAGCCCATCATATCTTCATCTTTCATTTGTTTGTTTATAGATACTTAAATTGTCAACTATTAAATTTTAATTCTTAAGTCACTTTTTTTCCATTCCTACAGAGTTAGGGATTCTTAACCTCTTAGTTCATAGCCCTTTATTTTTGTAACACATTTACTAGTCAACTTGGTTTTTCAATTGAAAAATCATTTTTAAGCTGAAAAACTAAAACTGAGATATCAATTATTATTGATATACAATGATGGGGACACAATTGTAAACATTAAAAATATTAATTCTGTGAGAAGTGCCTTAACAGAAAGGGCTTGGGAGTTATGTAGAAACTATCCTCAGTCTGTGGATATATATATCCTCAGTCTATATATAATTTGAATATATATATATTCAAATTATCCAGAAGGTAGAAAATGCTGGTATAATTAAAATGGCAGTTTTATTTAAAATATTTATCAAAATATTCCGCATCATATTAAATATTCATGGAAAATTGTACCACTGAATTAATGGATGATATCCCCTCCAAAAAGGGAATAGAGTGAGCACAACCTGATTGATAGGAAAAGCTATCATAACTAATATTATTTCAGATGCAAGATTAGTTAATATTTACTATTATAATTATTTTTTATTGTTCATCAAAATGTTAGGAACTTTACTAGTACAAGGTCAAAATTTGATTTCAGTAAAGGAATGTTTTCCTTATTAAAGGAGGCATACTAACTGCTTATTCCTAGGATTATTGAATACACAGAACAACTACACACACAAAAAGATCTTAATGACACAGATAACCTTGAGGGTGTGATCACTCATCTAGAGCCAGGCATCCTGGAATGTGAAGTCAAGTGGGCCTTAGGAAGCATCACTACAAACAAAGCAAATGGAGTTGGAATTCCAGCTGAGCTGCTTCAGGTCCTAAAAGATGATGGTGTTAAAGTGCTTCACTCAATATGCCAGCAAATTTGGAAAACTCAGCAGTGGCCAGAGGACTGGAAAAGGTCAGTTTTCATTTTAATCCTCAAGAAAGGCAATGCCAAAGAATGTTTAAACTACTGCACAAATGCATTCATTTCACATGCTAGCAAAGTAATGCTCAAAATTCTCCAAGCAAGGCTTCAACAGTACATGAACTGAGAATTTCCAGTTGTTCAAGCTGGATATAGAAAAGGTGGGGGACCCAGAGATCAAATTGCCAACATCTATTAAATCACAGAAAATGCAAGAGAATTCCTGAAAAATATCTACTTCTTATTTATTGATTATGCTAAAGCATTTAACTGTGTGGATCACAATAAACTGGAAAATTCTTAAAGAGATAGGAATACCAAGCCAGCTTACCTGCCTCCTGAGAAACCTGTATGCAGGTCAAGAGGCAAGAGTTAGAACCGGACATGGAACAAAGGACTAGTTCCAAATTGGGAAAGGAGTATGACAAGGCTGCATAATGTCACCCTGCTTACTTAACTTCTATGCAGTGTACATCATGTGAAATGCTGGGTTGGATGAAGCACAAGCTGAAATCAAGATTGCTAGGAGAAATATCAATAACCTCAGATATGCAGATGACACCACTCTTACGGCAAAAGTGAACAGGAAATAAAGAGCCTCTTGATGAAAGTGAAAGAGGATCAGAGTGAAAAAGCTGGCTTAAAATTCAACATTCAGAAAACTAAAATCATGGCCTCTGGTCCCATAACTTCCTGGCAAATAGATGGAGGTAAAAATGGAAACAATGGGAGGCTTT
Source organism: Muntiacus reevesi (assembly GCF_963930625.1). Lineage (NCBI taxonomy): Eukaryota > Metazoa > Chordata > Mammalia > Artiodactyla > Cervidae > Muntiacus > Muntiacus reevesi. Next base: position 87,119,259 of record NC_089257.1, read on the forward strand.
ACTCTCTTGTGCTCCAAAATCACTGAAGATGGTGACTACAGTCATGTAATTAAGATACTTGCTCCTGAAAGAAAAGCTATGACAAACCTAGACAGTATACTAAAAAGCAGAGACATTACTTTCCTGACAAAGGTTCATGTAGTCAAAACTATGGTTCTTCCAGTAGTCATGTGTGGATGTGAGAGTTGGACCAATAAGAAATCTGACCACTGAAGAATTGATGCTTTTTAGCTGTGGTGTTAGAGAAGACTCTTGAGAAGCCTTTGGACTGCAGGGAGATCAAATATTTCAGTCCTAAAAGAAATCAGTCTTGAATATTCAGTGGAGGGACGGATGCTGAATCTGAAGCTCCAATACTTTTGCTACCTGATGGGAAGAGCCAGCTCTTTAGAAAAGTCCCTGAAGCTGAGAAAAATTGAAGGCAGAAAGCAGGATGAGAGAGGATGAGATCATTGGATGGTATAACTTACTCAATGAACATGAGTTTGAACAAGCTCCAGGAGACGGTGAAGGACAGGGAGCCTGGTGTGCTGCAGTCCATGAGCTCTCAAAGAGTCAAACATGACTGACTAATAACAATAATGCTTGTATTTAATATATACATTTAAGTTTTAGATTATGGTAAGATTATGTTTTTTCTTTAAAATGTTTTACTCAGACTAGAACAGAATAGACATTATCTCAATTGTGTCTGACTCTTTTGTGACCCCATGGACTGTAGCTTGCCAGGCTTATCTGTCCATGTGATCTCCCAGGCAAGAATACTGAAGCAGGTTGCCATTTCCTTCTCCAGGTGATTTTCCCAACCCAGCAATTGGACATCTGCATCTCCTTCATCTCCTGCATTGGCAGGCAGATTCTCTACCACCAGCACTACCTGCAAAGCATGAATCACTAATCAGCAGAGGAAATGTTATGGTGTGAAGGCAGGGCTAAAAAAAATAGGTTTAAATTATAGCTTTCTTTTCCAGGGACAAATCCTCATGCAGAAACCATTCAAGAGTCCACCCAGAGTCACTTTCTTAAAAGAAAGTTATTCCTGTCACCCAGGAAATCACAAAAATTTCAGGAGCCTATGCCATGAATTGGGAGCAGAGACCAGTATATGTATTTTCTACTATCTAATATAAGGGCTTCCCTGATAGTTCAGTTGGTAAAGAATCCGCCTGTAATGCAGGAGACCACAGTTCAATTCCTGGGTCAGGAAGATCCTCTAGAGAAGTGATAGGCTACTCATACCACTATTCTTGAGCTTCCCTTGTGGCTCAGCTGGTAAAGAATCTACGTGCAATGCAAGAGATAAATGTGCTTTCATTGTAATCTGGTAGTGAGAGGGTAGAACTGTTACCATTCAGGGTTCTTAGGTTTCCTTAATCAATAAGAATTAAGCCGGTTCCTCATATGAAGTAAGCATAGGGGTGTATCCAGGGGTCAGGACAGAGGGGTCACTTAAGTAGTGTTGAGTACCAGGGACAAGAGCAATACCTTGCTTTTGCTTCCAATACCATGATTTTGCTCCCGGGTCTTTAGAAATGCCTGTTTGATATTCGGTATTTATGTTCATAATTTGCCCTGCTGTGCATACCCCACAGTTATTGTTAGTCCCTCATAGTTTTGTTGTATTTTCTTGCTTGAGAAGTCTATGTAGGTATAAGCACTGCAGCAAAGGGTCTCAGGTCCTAAGCACCAAGCCTGTCTCAGAATCTTTGCATAGAAATTCCAGAGACTTTACTGATATTTACTAAAATAAATTTAAAAAAATAAAAAGGAAATACAAAACATCTCAAATAGCCAAAGTAATCTTGAGAAAGAAGAATGGAACTGGAAGAATCAAACTGCCTGACTTCAGACTATACTACAAAGCCACAGTCATCAAGATAGTATGGTACTGGAACAAAGACAGAAATATAGATCAATGGAACAGAATAGAAATTCCAGAGATAAATCCATGAACCTATGGACACTTTATCTTCAACAAAGGAGGCAAGAATATACAATGGAAAAAAGACAACCTCTTTAACAAGTGATGCTGGGAAAACTGGTCAACCACTTGTAAAAGAATGAAACTAGAACACTTTCTAACACCATACACAAAAATAAACACAAAATGGATTAAAGATCTAAATGTAAGACCAGAAACTATAAAACTCCTAGAGGAGAATATAGGCAAAACACTCTCCGACATAAATCACAGCAGGATCCTCTATGATCCGCCTCCCAGAATATTGGAAATAAAAGCAAAAATACACAAATGGGACCTAATGAAACTTAAAAGCTTTTGCACAACAAAGGAAACTATAAGCAAGGTGAAAAGACAGCCCTCAGAATGGGAGAAAATAATAGCAAATGAGGAAACAGACAAAGGGTTAACCTCAAAAATATACAAGCAACTCCTGCAGTTCAATTCCAGAAAAATAAATGACCCAATCAAAAAATGGGCCAAAGAAATAAACAGACATTTCTCCAAAGAAGACATGCAGATGGTTAATAAACACATGAAAAGATGCTCAACATCACTTATTATCAGAGAAATGCAAATCAAATCCACAATGAGGTACCATTACACGCCAGTCAGGATGACTGCTATCCAAAAGTCTATAAGCAATAAATGTTGGAGAGGGTGTGGAGAAAAGGCAACCCTCTTATACTGTTGGTGGGAATGCAAACTAGTATAGCCGCTATGGAGAACAGTGTGGAGATTTCTTAAAAAACTGGAAATAGAACTGCCATATGACCCAGCAATCCCACTTCTGGGCATACACACTGAGGAAACCAGATCTGAAAGAGACACGTGCACCCCAATGTTCATCGCAGCACTGTTTATAATAGCCAGGGCATGGAAGCAACCTAGATGCCCATCAGCAGACGAATGGATAAGGAAGCTCTGGTACATATACACCATGGAATATTACTCAGCCATTAAAAAGAATACATTTGAATCAGTTCTAATGAGATGGATGAAACTGGAGCCCATTATACAGAGTGAAGTAAGCCAGAAAGATAAAGACCAATACAGTATACTAAGCATATATATGGAATTTAGAAAGATGGTAATGATAACCCTATATGCAAAACAGAAAAAGAGACACAGATGTACAGAACAGACTTTTGGACTCTGTGGGAGAAGGGGAGGGTGGGATGTTTCAAGAGAACAGCAACAAAACATGTATATTATCTATGGTGAAACAGATCACCAGCCCAGGCTGGATGCATGAGACAAGTGCTCAGGCCTGGTGCACTGGGAAGACCCAGAGGAATCTGGTGGAGAGGGAAGTGGGGGGAGGGGCAGGATGGGGAATACATGTAAATCCATGACTGATTCATGTCAATATATGACAAAAACCACTACAATATTGTAAAGTAATTAGCTTCCAACTAATAAAAATAAATGAAAAAAATAAAAATAAAAAGGGGCTAATAATTGTGTACAATATAATTGGTACAGGCTACTTTACCATAGAATAGATATGTGGGTGTTCATTGCAAGGTTGAAATTCCAATACTTTGGCCACCTGATGTGAAGAGATGACTCACTTGAAAAGACCCTGATGCTGGGAAAGATTGAGGGCAGGAGGAGAAGGGGATGACAGAGGATGAGATGGTTGGATGGCATCACCGACTCGATGGACATGGGTTTGGCTGGACTCCGGGAGTTGGTGATGGACAGGGAGGCCTGGTGTGCTGCAGTTCATGGGTTCACAAAGAGCCAGACACGACTGAGTGACTGAATTGAACTGAGCTGAACTGAGGTATGTATGATAGTTTGGGAAAAAAAATATTTAAATGCTTCTAGTAGATCAAGAAAATATATAATAACCATGTAACCATGATTTCTAGTTTCTATATTCAGTATTTTGACGTTTTGGGGCCTTACTACATAGAAGGAACTGCCCCTCTTAGGGTTAGCTATTTCCTAGTGATAGTAAGGCATTCATTTGCAAATACACCTTTCTTATGCAAGTCAATAAAGAGCTCAAATTTTCCAATCATCTCCTTTATCAGGCTTCCTGGAGCACTTACACTCTAGACTGCTATTTACCTGCCCTAACTATTCCATGGTCAGGTATCTGACAACTAGGGAGAACCCCAGTCCCTGACCTCACTGAGTGAGTGAAGTGAAAGTGAGAGTGAAAGTCGCCAAGTCGTGCCCTACTCTTCGCAAACCTCTGGACTATATAGTCCATGGAATTCTCCAGGCCAGAATACTGGAGTGGGTAGCCTATCCCTTCTCCAGGGGATCTTCCCAACCCTGGAATCAAACTGGGGTCTCCTGCATTGCAGGCAGATTCTTTACCAACTGAGCTCTGAGGGAAGCCCTGGCCTCACTGAACATATTTAAATTGTCAGTCTTAAATCCTTGTTCTCTGCCTTGCCTCTTTCTTCCCAGGCAAGCTACGATAAGGCTCTTGCCCATATTTTGTCTTGTTCCTCAGTCTCATGACCAACACTTGATACTTCCCTGGGTGACTTTGCAAGCTGTGCTGTTTTCCCATTTCTAAGGATCTCTAAGTATAAAAATCTTTTTTTTCATGATAGCCTTTCCAAAACTATCTTTCTATGTGTCTTACCATACCAGATTTATGCAAATTGTCAGTATCTTTACATCAAAGGAGTTAAGATTTTATTATTTCAAACAGCAGAAAAAGGTCAGAGTCAGCTGGAGAGAAAAGTGAAACCTAACACAATAAGAAAGAATATGCATGATGCTATATGATAATGTAGATGATGTCCTGACTTTTTGAAGATAATTTGGTATGAAAGAAAGGCTGGTAGACTTGATTTAGTGTTTAGTTTTCATAAAACACTTATGAAAAGTTTAGAGATCACACAGCTTTAACTTATATCTTTAATTCCAGATGTCTTAATATAGGTGATACTATAATTTAAGAGTATAATTTGGAGAATATGTTAAAGCCTACTTTGAAAGCAACACTTAACTTTTAACTATGGCCTCACAGTCCACAGTAAAATTTGCATGAGTGATAAATATTCAGATTTGTAAGCCTTAAAACTGAGAATTCAAGCCAAAGTTATCTAAACCTCTGACCTGAGGGAATCTTCATGAAATCTAGATTTGAGGAATACAGTTAATCCTGTATTTCATATAATCATGTACCTACAGGAATGCACCTGATATTTAACACAATGCCAAACTATAATTAAAATCAATAAAACCTATTGATTCTGCAGCATTAGAAAAATCTTGTTCATTTTGATTAATAATATTCTTTGAATTAAAATAATTTTCAACTCCTTTAATACATATTTAAAACCATTATCCACTACATGTAATTGGCTCTATACTGGAAAACACAAGATGGAAGCTAATTGGTGACAAAAGTCACCATTCTAATGATTGTAGATTCAAATATGAATCTACACTGTGATGCATATCAGTTGGATATTTTATTGAAATCAGAAAATATTAAGGGATTTTAAAAAATATGCTATAAGGTTCATTTCCTTGACACTTGTTTTCCATCTTAAAAAAATAAACATTGTTAGCTAAGTTTCTGTGGTTAAAATAATAACAGTGACCAATTATGTATTATTTGTTTTTTTGTTTTCATTTTTTGTTCATTTTATGAACAAATAAGCAAAAGCAACCTGGCATTTTCTAATAAAAATGTTAACAAATACAACTAATTTGGAGGAGGCCACTCTAATGTATATTTCTTACAGAAAGTTAATTCATTCAAATAAACATTTCTACTGGTGTTCCTGTAAATAAGCAAGCCATTAATTCATTTATCCACTCAGCTAACCTTTACTGAGTGTCTACTGTATGCTAAACACCAAGTAATAGAGAAGAATATGATAAGATTTCTTCTTCCAGATATTCATACCTCAAAGCAATGGTAGATATGAAAATGAAAGGAGGTACCCTTTTGCATGACTTGCCCAGGAATAGAGTTATAATTGGAATATAGATAAACTCGAAAACAAAGGGAAGAAATAATTGGGGGAAATGGTAATGTTATTTGAGAGCTAGCTAGAGAAAACTTTGATAAATGTGAAAGGAAATAAGATCAGATGAAGTTAAAAGGATGAAATGATGAAGCCAAAATGATACAGAAAACAGTAGGTTGTGAGAACACCACAATTATCCTATAAGCAGAAGTAAAAACTATAAAATTTAACCTTTGTGCTTGCCATGCCCATGGTATCCATATGCTGTTTGGAAAAAAAAAAAAAAAATGCAATAAAGCAAGTTACTCCTGGAGTTGGACTAACAACAACTCAAAAAATTATGATTAGTGGATCATAAATGAAGCATCCTGTTGAATGCATATGACCACTTATTTATGGATTTAAAAGAACCAGATGTAAAATGGATTAAAGGAATTATGTCTGCCTAAAGGACATTTGTTTCTCAAGTTTAGATACAAGCTGCAGCATAGCACAAACACCAAAAATGAAAGATAATGAAAACTGGAAATTCTAACCATATTGTCTCTAGGTAGTTGACGTATGGTCCCATTTATCCAGCATCTTTCTCAGTGAGCTAAAAGGGAGTAAATAATAACCAAACTAGCGATGTAACAGATGATAGCAGATTGGAAATTGTCACAGTGACACCACTCTTGATTGAAGTGACAACAGGGAAACAAACAGCTTTGACATATACGGAGAAATGTGGGAAAAATCTTTAGATTCAGATAAGGAAAAGATCAATCAATCTGGAAATGTAGAAAATGATGTACAGAAACAAGAAATTGAGCATGCCAAGTTTTAGTAAAATGCAAAAGCATATGTGTATGCATATATGTATACATACTAATATGCTTTTGAGGAAACTCTGGGAGATAGTGAAGAACAAGGAAGCCTGGCATGGGGTCATAGATTTGAAGACGACTTAGTAACTGACAATACATATGTATTGTTGAGAAATGCATCAAGGAAGTTACAAAATTATGTACACTAATAGATGGAAGGTGATCAAAAGAATTAAGTGCCTATGGCATGAAGGATAAGAAATACAATATCACTTCCCTGAAGACTTGGGAGGCAAATAACTCTCTGAATAGCTTTAAAATCAATATAATGAAATAAATAACAGATGGCCATCTCGGGAGGAAATACTTTCACTAGAAGCATGTTTTAAACAAAATGGGAAAATCTCTCTCTGTACCCTGCTTTTCTTGTTTTGTAAGATAATATGTTTTCTTTATTGATTTATTTATTCTATTATTGTAGCTGAAAATGTATTACTTAGTATAGTAACCAGGGCAATAGAACTGAGTTCAGATTCTCCTGAAGCTGCTTTGATCATATAATTTCAGCCAAGACACTTAATCCCATTTTCAAGAGATATTTATCAATGGCCTTCAATGTGCAACCAGATACCAACTACCAACTACTCTTTTAAGACAATAGGGGTGGAATAATGAGTAAAACAGACAGATACCCCTGTCAGCATGGTCCTAACAATCTACTTTGTGTTCTGTGTTCTGTGAGTCTCTCTGTGTGTGAGTGTAGTGGTGGTGTGTGGTGATAAGCAAGTGACTGGATAAAAGATATATAAATAGTGAAGAGTCAGTGAGACTCAGGAATTGAGAACAGTAGGAAATGAAGTTGGAAAGATTATGGAGGTGGGAACAAGTTTGATTAGTCAACATGACCTGACTTACATTTTAATACAATCACTGTGGCTGAAGTGTTGAGAATTAGATTGAAGAGGGCGCAAGGCTGGAAGCAAGGTGACTAGTTGGGAAATTATTAAAATAATTCATCCAGAACCTGACCTCTTCTTACAACCTCCACTGCTACCAAATTTTCACCATTGTTCTCTGTACATTTTTAATCTATATCTGGAAGATTTTCAGAGTCACATTGGTAAAAACAAATTAAAGTTGTCTTTAGAGAAATGTCTTCAAATAGTTTGTAAGCTAACTTGATGGAGAATAATTTAGAAATATTAAAATTTAAAGGAAAATGAAATAACAGAATCAAAGGTCAAGAGAGGAAGGAGTACCATGTAAGTGAAGACTCAGGAAATCCTGCAAGTCAAAGGCATTGATATGAACATAATTGTAAAGGAAGGATATTTGGGAAGGTGGAGAACATTGTTACAGGTACAGAGACTTGTTTTTCATTGTTTGTTATTATTATTTTTAATTCTGGAGTAGCCTAAAGGAAGTAACCTGATGGAAATTGAGATATCGTGAGCTTCTGAGACACTAAAACACCATATAAGAAGCAGGCAATGTGAATCCTTAAACCTCACATTTAGCTAAACTATGTTTATTCACCAGAAATCCCCTTCTTCAGTCAACAATTTACAATATTTTCTCAATTGCATTCCTTTTTCTATACAATGTAAAATAAAACAATAACAATACACCTTAGTGGAATCAAATAAATCTTTTACATTCATACTTGTACTCTTGAGTAAGAAATAAATATTTTTTGATGATTTGCATCTTATGATCTCTCCATAAATATGGATGCAAGGTTTATTGGAGATCCTTGTCTTTAACTCTTTATCCCATAACTAGCACCAATAGATCTTTAGTAAGCATAGCCACTTTAAGAAAAGTGAAGCATTCTAAGGCAAATGTTGCACAAGCTAGAGATGGGTTTCTTATGACTGTTTAATGGTACTGAATTCTATAAGAGCTGGACGCCACAATTTTTCTCCCCTCTCTCCCCAATCCTTAATAGGCAGTCCAGAATACATTAGTTCTATGCAAAACCACTCTAGAAGGCATTTCAATAAAAGGAAAGCAAATGAGAAAAAACAAGTTTTGTGGATACATGAATTACACTAGGGCATGCTAATGGCCCAGTTAAACAGGTTATTTAAAGTAGATTAGCAGAAAAATAAAAGTGAGGAAGCTGTGGCTATTTTGTAGGTGACATCAAAGTCAGGTCGAGGACTTAATTTTATGGGCTAGGAAAATAATTGGCTACTTCTGAGAAGTGAAGTTACAGAAGAGGGAAGGTGGAAATGCATAGGTTGGAGTTTTGAGGGAAAAGAAAAGAGAAAATATCAGTTTGGCAGTGTGTCAAGTAGGTTAGAATTTCTCCAAGATTGAGACATAAAATATTAATGACCTGAAAGGTCGTGCATCTAATCCGTTTTGTGGAGACTGGAGCATACTTAACTTAGAAGATTTCTTCAATAAGCAAAATACAATGTCTTAAACAAAAAATTATGCAAGCAAAGAATGCTAAACATTAATCTGCTTCTGATGGCAGTACTATAAAATCAAGACCTTTGTAAACTATAATAGTGTTAGATAAATGGAAAATTTTTTCAGTGTTTGGGATTTTCTCTTTCAAATTCTTATCCTTCAGTCTCCTAGGTACAGTCAATTAAATAAATACAAGATAATGATTTTTTTATTTAAATAAATATGTACATTCTTCTCTTAAAAACTTTTGATCAGAAATAAAAGAAACCTGAGTCAATTCATTTATTCTCTCATTAAACACATTTAATAAGGACTTACAATTTTTAGATACTTGGTTATCTAGACACAGATTATTATTTTGAAAGCATAGACTGTGTCAGGATCCATAGAGCTTAGCTTGGACATTTAAGGTAGAAAGGAGTTTGCTGATTCTTTTGAGGTAGTCTTTTATGTATTGCACATTTTCAATGAATAAGGATACTTTGTAATATTAGTTTAAATATAGTATCACTATAAGATCACTGATACTCAGTAAACTTAAGCCACTTAAGTTCTTAAGTCACTCAGTCGTGTGCAGATTTTCTGACTTGAAAGACTGCTGCTCACCAGGCTTCCCTGTCCATCACCAACTCCCAGAGCCTGCTCAAACTCATGTCCATCAAGTCAGTGATGCCATCCAGCCATTTCATCCTCTGTCGTCCCTTTCTCCACCCATATTCAATCTTTCCCAGCATCATGGTCTTTTCCAGAGTCAGTTCTTCCCATTAAGTGGACAAAGTATTGGAGCTTCAGCTCCAGCATCAATCCTTCCAGTGAATATTCAAGCTGTTTTTCTTTACTATTGACTGGTTTGATCTCCATGCAGTCTAAATGACTCTCAAGAGTCTTCAACACCACAGTACAAAAACATTAATTCTTCAGTGCTCAGCTTTCTTTATGCCCAAATCTCACATCCATGCATGACTACAGGAAAAAAATATAGCTTTGACTATATACACTTTTGTTTGCAAAATAATTTCCCTGATTTTTAATATGCTCTCTAGGTTTGTCATAGCTTTTCTTCCAAGGAGCAAACAACTTTTAATTTCATGGCTGCAATCATCAACTCCAGTGATTTTGGAGCCCAAGAAAAGAAAGTCTGTCACTAATTCCACTGTTTCCCCCATATATTTGCAGCAAAGTCATATCATTATACCTACAATTGAGGGCAAGAACCCCTTAGAAGAAATGGAGTATCCCTCATAATCAACAAGATTCTGAAATGCAGTACTTGAGTGCAATCTCAGGAATGACAGAATGATTTCTGTTTCTTCCAAAGTAAACTATTCAATATCGCACTAATCCAAGTCTATGCTTCAACCACTAATGCTGAAGAGGCTGAAGTTGAGTGGTTCTGTGATGACCAACAAGACCTTAAAGAATTAACACCAAAAAATGTGTCCTTTCCATCATAGAGGGGTGGCATGTAAAAGTAGGAAGTCAAGAGATCCTTGGTGACAAGCAAGTTTGACCTTGGAGTACAAAATGAAGCAGATCAAAGGCTAACTGAGTTTTGCCAAGAGAACTGGTCATAGCAAATATCCCCTTCCAAAATGCAAGAGATGACTTTACACATGGACATTATCAGATGGTCAATACTGAAATCAGATTGATTATATTCTTTGCAGCCAAAAATGAAGAAGCTCTATACAGTCAGCAAAAACAAGACAGAGCTGACTGGCTCAGATCATGAACTATTTATTGCAAAATTAACACTTAAATTGTAGAAAGTAGGGAAAACTACTAAACCATTCATGTATGACCTAAATAAAATCCCTTACAATTATCAGTGAAAGTGACAAATAGAGTCAAGGGATTAGATCTGATAGAGTGTCTGAAGAACTATGGACAGAGATCTATGACATTATACAGAAGACAAGTATCAAGACCATCCCCAAGAAAAAGAAATGCAAAATAGCAAAGTGGTTTTCTGAGAAGACGTTACAAATAGCTGAGAAAAGAAGAGAAGCTAAAGGCAAAGGAGAAAATGAAAGATATACCCATTTCAATGCAGAGTTCCAAAGAATAGCAAGAAGAGAGATAAGAAAGACTTCCTCAGTGATCAATGCAAAGAAACAGAGGAAAACAACAAAATGGAAACGACTAGAGATCTCTTCAAGAAAATTAGAGACACCAATGGAACATTTCATGCAAAGAAGGACAAAAATGATATGTACCTAGCAGAAGCAGAAGATATTAAGAAAAGGTGGCTAGAATACACAGAAGAACTAATCAAAAAAGATCTTAGGAACCCAGATATCCACAATGGTGTGATCAATAACCTAGATCAAGACATCCTGGAATGTGAAGTCAAGTGGACCTTAGGAAGTATAATGAAAAACAAAGCGAGTGGAGGTGGCGTAATTCCAGTTGAGCTATTTCAAATCCTAAAATATGTTGCTGCTAAAGTGTTGTGCTCAATATGCCAGCAAATTTGGAAAACTCAGCAGAGGCCACAGGACTGGAAAAGGTCAGTTTTCATTCCAATCCCAAAGAAAGGCAATGCCAAAGAATGTTCTTGCTACTGCACAATTGCACTCATCTCATATGCTAGAAAAATAATGCTCAAAATTCTCCAAGCAAGGCTTCAACAGGACATGAACCCTGAACTTGGAGATGTTCAATCTGGATTTAGCAAAGGCATGGGAACATGAGATCTAGTTGCCAACATCCTTTGGATCATAGAAAAGGCAAGACAATTTCAGAAAAAAAAACACATCTGCTTCAGTTTTATTGACTATGCCAAAGCCTTTGGCTGTGTGGATCCCAACAAGCTGTAAAATTCTTCAAGAAATGGGAATACGAGACCATCTTTCTTGCTCCTGAGAAATCTGTATGCAGGTCAAGAAGCAACAGCTAGAACTGAACATGGAACAGACTGTTTCCAAATTAGGAAAGGAGTATGTCAAGGCTGTTTATTGTCACCCTGCTTATTTAACTTATATGCAGAGTACATCGTGTTAAATGCTGGGCTGATTGAAACACAAGATGGAATCAAGATTGCTGGGGAAAATATCAGTAATCCCAGATACACAGTTGATACCATCTTTATGGCAGAAAGAGAAGACGAATTAAAGATCCTCTTGATGAGAGTAATAGAGGAGAGTGAAAAAAAAACTGGCTTAAAACTCAGCATTCAAAAATGAAGATAATGACATCCAGTCCCATCACTCCATGGTAAATAAATGGGAAAACCATAGAAACAGTGAGAAATCTTGTTGTCTTACTATACAAGCATGTTATTTCTAGGAATACCTTTTGTCTTATACATTATAACCATTACTGATAATGCGTTAAACTGATCAGGTGCAAGATTAAATATAGGGGGAGAAAAGACAAGAAAGACCCTTAAGACAAACTATTTCAAGCTTTGCATCAGAAATGGCTGAGCAGAAGTATAAATTAAAGAAAAAAGAATCAACAATAGCAGCAGAAAAACAGCATTTGTGATTTACAATTAGAATCAAAACTAGATTTTTTATTGTTTTAGTAGATGATCAACAGCATAAGAATGGAAAATGAACTGAGAATAAAGATATGTGTTAAACTTGGTGAATCTTATGGATACACACCAAAAATACTCTCTACTATGTTGAACGTATTAAGCCTGAGTACAAGCCTAGTTTCTGAGGACCTGGGAAGCAAATTCACTGCTTAAATGTCAACATAAAACACCTTTGTGAATTATCAAATGGAAGATTGTGTGTAAGAAGAAATAATCAAATATTAAACTTTATTAGATTTCAGGTTATTAGATAAACTTCCCGTGTGCATATTTAAGTATATAATGTACATTGTTTCTGTAAGCATATATGGACACTGCTGCTGCTGCTGCTGCTAAGTCACTTCAGTCATGCCCGACTCTGTGTGATCCCATAGATGGCAGCCCACCATGCTACTCTGTCCCTGGGATTCTCTGGGCAAGAACACTGGAGTGGGTTGCCATTTCCTTCTCCAATGCATGCATGCATGCTAAGTTACTTCAGTCGTGTCCGACTATATGCTACCCTATGGACAGCAGCCCACCAGGCTCCTCTGTCCTCGGGATTCTCTAGGCAAGAATACTGGAGTGGATTGCTACTTCCTTCTCCAATATATGGACACATATACTTGATTATTAGGGCTTCCCAGGTGGCTCAGTGGTAAAGAATCTGCTGCTCAATGAAGGAAGTGCAGGAGATGTGAGTTTGATTCCTGAGTTGGGAGGATCAGGAAAGGAGGAAACGAAAACCCACTCCAGAATTCTAGCCTGGAAAAGTCTAGGAGACTGGCAGGCTACAGTCCATGAGGTCACAAAGAGTCAGACCTGACTGAGTGCCTGAGCATGTATGCACACAATTGTTTATTCCCATTGAACTAATTGGAATCTGTTCAGATTTCTTAAGTATATTCCCAAATTGTGATTGTAGAACACTAAAATTATTTCTTAAATTCTTTGGTCATTGAAATCTAAATAAACTTCTAGCTACTGGTAAAATATTACTAATAACTGAAACTGTTCTAAAGTAATTTCAAGGAGAACTTATTTTGGGTGTTAGTGAAAATGTTATCAGTTGTTTTGGTATAAGCTATATTAGCATGAATTTTTAAACCACCAATCAATTTTTTATTGTTCTCCATGAAGAATTCTAGGATTACCTTAGGTAAGAACACTGTTTCTCTATTTAGAGTCCAATTGATATTCAGAGATCATTTAGTGAATATTTATTTATTGAACACTTAATCTTCAGAATCATTTTTGTGAGCATCATATCTATTTTATACACATTTATATGACTACTAGTAACAAAAAAATGAATATTTTAACATCTTTCTATAAATCTATCATAAGAAAAACCAAATTATCTAGGCTTACTTTCACCATTCGCTAGAGACACAGTAGATATTAAACTTCCAAATTTCACAAGGGACAGTTGGTAACTAAAAGCTGTCATAATAAACCAAATTGGTCCCTTCATTAGAATTTAGAGAAGGGAGCATCTGCTGAAAAAGGAGCTGATCTACTGGCAACTCTGACTGACAATAATAGCTACAGGGAAAGAAGTGCTCTAGATGAGTTAAGCTTCATATAGTGATGTAGGAATGTATACACAGACACCACCTTGTATAGGAACAACCAACATACCTAAACATTATCATAAAGTCATATTGGTACCTGGTGTTTATACCTTATTTGTAGTATGCAGACTCTTTCATGTAAATACCATTTTGAATGCATCTTCAGGGAATTCCTTGGGATAAGAGGACCCTTTTTATAAGAAAGATAATCCAGTGTTAGAGTGATTAAGTGATTTGCCAACAAATAAACCTAAATGTGATTTTAGCTCCAGTTTTATGATTTATTTTCAGTAAAGTGTCCTTTCTACTTAGATGAGGGCTTGTTTCAAATCATTCTAGATACTGAGTGATCCTCATTCCAAAAAAAATACATATATGAGATATGATTAGATCTGTACAATTGCAAAAAGTTTTTAATAATTGAAACAGAACAATGGAGAACAGTATGCATGCTAAATGAGCACAGAGAATGCCCTTATCCAATTGCCATTATTGAATACCTAATGTTTTACAGAAAACCTGAGGAGGTGACTAACTACAACAACTCTTGCCCTAAAGATTTTGTTCCACTGTCACTGGAAACTATAAAACTCCTAGAAGAACATATAGACAGAACACACTTTAACATAAGTTGTAGCAATATTTATTTTGATCTGTCTCCTCAAGCAAGGTAACAAAAGCAAAAATGAACACATGAAACATAATTAAACTAAAAAGGTTTTGCACAGCAAAGGAAACCATCAACAAAATGAAGAGACAATCTCTTAAATGTGAAAAAATATTTTCAAATGATGTGTTTGATGAGAGGTTAATATTCAAAATATGTAAACAGCTTGCATGAGCTGTTTAAAAATAAGTAACATAAATTATAGAAGACCTTTAGGTGTATTTAGGTCTATTGATAGACATTTTTCCAAAAAAGATGGTTGATACACAGAAAGATGTTTGACAACACTAATCATTAGAGAAGTGTAAATCAAAAGCACAATGAAATATTATCCCAAACCTGTAAGAATGGCTACTGTCAAAAAGTCACAAATAATAAATGTTGATGAGAATGTGGAGAAAATGGAACCCTAATACACTGCTGATGGGAATGCAAATTTATACAGTCACTATGAAAAACAGCATGAGTATTCACAAGATAAATTAAAAATAGAACTACAACAAGATTCAACAATCCACTCCTGGCTATACACTGAAAACAACTGAAAAACATAATCTTGAAAAATATATGCGCTGCAATGTTCATTGTCATTCGTCGCTCAGTCATGTCTAATTCTTTGCAACCCCATGGACTGCAGCACGCTAGGCTTTGCTGATCTTGAACATCTGCTTGAGATTGCTCAAACTCATGTCCATTGAGTCAGTGATGCCATCCAACCATCTCATCCTCTATCGTCCCCTTCTCCTCCTGCCTTCAATCTTTCCCAGCATCACAGTCTTTTCTAATGAGTTCTTCACATCAGGTGGCTAAAGTATTGGAGCTTCACCTTCAGCATCATATATCCAATGAACATTCAGGATTGATTTCCTTGAAGATTGACTGACTTTATCTCCTTGCTGTCCACAGGACTCTTGAGAGTCTTTTCCAACAGCACAGTTCAAAGACATCAATTCTTCAGCGTTCAGCCTTCTTTATGACCAGTTCTCACATCCATGCATGACTATAGGAAAAAAAGTAGCTTTGACTATACGGATCTTTGTTGAGAAAGTAATGTCTCTGCTTTAATATACTCTCTAGATGTGTAGAGTTTTCTTTCAAGGAGTATGCATATTTTAATTTCATGGCTGCAGGCACTATCTTCAATGATTTTAGAGCACCAAAAAATAAAGTCAGCCACTGTTTCCCCATCAATTTGCCATGAGGTGATGGGACCAGATGCCATGATCTTAGGTCATTTGAGTTGAGTTTTAAGACTGCTTTTTCATGCTCCTCTCTCACCTTTATCAAGAGGCTCTTTACTTCCTCTTCACATTACGCATAAGGGTGGTGTCATCCGAATATCTCAAGTTATTAATATTTCTCTCTGAAGTCTTGATTATAGCTTATGCTTTATCCACCCCAGCATTTTGCATGATATACTCTGCATATAAATTAAATAATCATGGTGACAGTATATAGCCTTGACATACTCCTTTCTCGATTTGGATCTGGTCCATTGTTCCATGTCTGGTGTTAGCTTTCGCTTCTTGACCTGCATATATATTTCTCAGGAAGCAGATAAGGTGGTCTGGTATTACAATCTCATTAAGAATTTTCCACAGTTTGTTGTGATCCATGAAGTCAAAGACTTTAGCATAGTCAATGAAGCAGAAGTAGGTTTTATTTTTTGTTTGTTTTTAATGTAAGTCTCTTGCTTTTTCTATGATCCAACGAATGTTGGCAATTTGACCTTTGGTTCCTGCCTTTTCTATATCCAGCTTGAACATCTGGGATTTCTTGGTTCAGGTGCTGTTGAAACCTCACTTGGTGAATTTTGAGCATTACTTTGCTAGCATGTGAAATGAGTGCAAATGTGCTGTAGTTTGAGCATTCTTGGCATTGCCCTTCTTTGGGATTGGAATGAAAACTGATATTTTCCAGTCCTGTGGCCCCTTCTGGACTTTCCAAATTTGCTAGCATATTGAGTGCAGCACTTTCACAGCATCATTTTTAGGTTTTGAAATAGCTCAACTGGAATTCCATCACCTCCACTAGCTTTGTAGGCAGTGATGCTTCCTAAGGCCAACTTAAATTGCATTCCAGGATGTTTGGCTCTAAGTGCATGATAACACCCTCTTTGAATATCTGGGTTATTAAGATCTTTTTTTGTATGTGAACATTTTTCAATGTTTATAGCAGCATTATTTACAGTAGCCAAGATATGGGCCAAACTTAGTAACCATGAAAAGATGAATGGATAAAGAAGATGCGGAATATTCAGTGGGTGAACCATCAACTGGTGACCAATAATATCAAATAAGTTATTTCAATGTTGTAAAGATTCTGGGCCTCACATCAGGCTTCTCAGCCTGGGGATCCAGAAAAAGGACTTTGAATTCTGAGGGAATCTGACTTCAAATGGCAGTGAGAATGGATTTCAGGGCTCCCATAGAACAGGGGTAAATTGAGACCCTACTCTTTGAGAACACAAACAAAATCTTGTCTGTACCAAGACCTAGGGGAGAGGAGCAGTAGCCCCACAAGAGGCTGAACCAGCCCTATCTGTTTGTATTGGAATGTCTCCCATGGAGGTGTGTGTAGGCAGTGCATCACTGAGGGGACAGGTGCATTGGCAGCAACAGTCCTGTGAGATGGCCCTTGGCATAAGTCTTCTAGGAGGATGTCATTAATTCTATCATAGAACCTCTGGACTTCAGGTCTGGGTCAAACAACTAACAGGGAGGGAGTGCAGCCCCACCCATCAGCAGACAATTGGATTATAGTTTTTACTGCCCACTATATCAAGACTTATTTTTCCCACTGCCTGTCTTTCTTATCAGAAAGCCTGCATGATCCTCTCAGCCTTATCCACCAGAGGGTAGACAGAAGAAGCAAGAACAGCTATAAATCCTGTAGCCTCCAGAATGAAAACCACAATCAGAGAAAGTTAATCAAAAAGACACAACATTATCTCTTAGATGAAGGAACAAGATAAAACCCCAGAAAAACAACTAAATGAAGTAGAGATAGGCAAACTTCCAGAAAATAAATTCAGAATAATGATAACAAAGATAATTGAAGATCCTGGGAAAAGAATGGAGAAGATGCAAAAAATATTTACAAAAGACCTAGAAGAACTAAGAACACACAAACAAAGATGCACAATACATTAGAAAGAATCAGTAGCAGAATAACTGAGGCAGAAGAATGGATAAGAATGGCATAGAAGACAGAATGATGGAAATTACTGCCGCAGAACAGGATATAGAAAAAAGAAGGAAAAGAAATGAAGACAGCCTGTAAACCTCTAGGAAAACATTATGTTTGCAATATATAGTGTTCCCAGAAGAAGAGAGAGAGAGAGAACCCAGGACCCAAAAATCAGAGGAAATTTAAAAAAAAAAAAAAAAAAAGTTAAAATAAAAGTAAAACAAAAAATAAAAGTAAAAAATAAAAAAAAAAGTAAAAATAAAAAACAAAAACTTATAGTTAAAGAAAACAAAAGCATCTTTTTTTTTTTTTTTTCATCTATGTCAATCAGTAATATTGGCCTGTATTTTCCTTTTTGTGTGTTGTCTTTGCTTTTGGTATCAGGGTGATGCTGGCCTCATAAAATAAGTTTGGAAGTGTTCCTTCCTCTGCAACCTTTTGAAAGAGTTTTAGAATGATAGGCATTATATCTTCTCTAAATGATTGATAGAACTCTCCTGTGAAGCCATCTGGTCCTCGGGTTTTGTTTTTTGAGAGATTTTTTATCATAGCTTCAATTTCAGTGCTTGTAATTAGGTTGTTCATAACTTTTATTTGTTTTGGTTCAGGCTAGGAAGATTGGACTTTTCTAAGAATCTGTCCATTTCTTCCAGGTTATCCATTTTATTGCCATATATTAGTTCATAATAGTCTCTTATAATCCTTTGTATTTCTGCACTGTCTGCTATAACCTCTCTTTTTTCATTTCTAATTTTGTTGATTTGACTCTTCTCTCTTTTTTTTTATTGATGAGTTTCACTAAAGGTTTGTCAATTTTTTTTTTAATCTTCTTAAATAAACAGCATTTAGTTTTATTAATCTTTGCTATTGTTTCTTTCACTTCTTTGTCATTTATTTTTGCTTGGTTCTTTATGATTTCCTTTCGTCTACTGATTTTGTGGGGTTTCCTTGTGGCAAATTCTAAAAAGAGATGGGAATATCAGACCACATGACCTGCCTCCTGAGAAATCTGTATGCAGGTCAGAAAGCAACAGTTAGAACTGGACATGAAACCACAGACTGGATCCAAATCAGAAAAGGAGTTCATCAAGGCTGTATATTGTCACCCTGCTTGTTAAACTTATATGCAGAGTACATCATGAGAAATGGTGGCTGGAAGAAGCACAAGCTGGAATCAACACTGCTGGGAGAAATACCAATAAAATCAGATATGCAGATGACAACACCTTTATGGCAGAAAGCAAAGAAGAACTAAAGAGCCTTTTGAAGAAAGTGAAAGAGGAGAGTGAAAAAGTTGGCTTAAAATTAAGCATTCAGAAAACTAAGATCATGGCATCTGGCCCCATCAATTCATGGCAAATAGATGGGAAAATAGTGGAAACAGTGACAGACCTTATTTTGGGGGTTTCCAAAATCACTGCAGATGGTGATTGCAGCCATGAAATTAAAAGAGGCTTACTCCTTGGCAGGAAAATTATGACCAACTTACACAGCATATTAAAAAGCAGAGACATTACTTTGCCAACAAAGGTCCGTATATTTAAAGCTATGGTTTTTCCAGTAGTCATGTATGGATGTGAGAGGTGAACTATAAAGAAATATGAGCATAGAAGAATTGATGCTTTTGAATTGTGATGTTGAAGAAGACTCTTGAGAGTCCCTTGGACTGCAAGGAGATCAAATTAGTCCATCTTAATGGAAATCAGCCCTGGATATTCATTGCAAGGACTGATGCAGAAGCTGAAACTCCAATACTTTGACCACCTGATATGAAGAACTGACCCATTTGAAAAGACCCTGATGCTGGGAAAGATTGAAGGCAAGAGAAAGAGGGGACGACAGAGGATGAGATGATTGGATGGCATCACCAACTCAATGGACACGAGTTGGAATAAACTCCAGGAGTTGATTATGGAAGGGAAGCCTCGTATGCTGCAGTCCATGGGGTCACAATGAGTCGGACACTACTGAGAAACTGAATTAACTTTGTGCTTATTTTTCCTGTTGTTTTAGGTGTAAAGTTAGGCTGCCTATTCAATGTTTTTCTTGTTTCTTGAGGTAGGATTGTATTGCTATAAATTTCCCTCTTAGACCTGCTTTTGCTGCATCTGATACTATTTGAGTTGTCCTGTTTTCATTGTCATTTGTTTCTAGAATTGTTTTTATTTCCCTTTTAATTTCTTCAGTCGCTTGTTAGTTATTTAGAAATGTGTTGTTTAATGTCCATGTGTTTGTGCTTCTTACATTTTTTTTTTTCTTATAATTGATATCTAGTCTCATAGCGTTGTGGCCAGAGAAGATGCTTGATATGATTTCAATTTTCTTAAGTTTACTGAGGTTTAGAAAAACAAAGAACACAATCAAAAAGTGGGGGAAAGACCTAAACAGACATTTCCCCAAAGAATATACAGATGGCTAACAAACACATGAAAACATGCTCAACTTTACTCATCATTCAGTTCAGTTCAGTTCAGTTCAGTTCAGTCGCTCAGTCGTGTCTGATTCTTTGCGACCCCATGAATTGCAGCTCACCAGGCCTCTCTGTCCATCACAAACTCCCGGAGTAGACTCAAACTCATGTCCATTGAGTCAGTGATGTCATCCAGCCATCTCACTCTCTGTTGTCCCCTTCTCCTCCTGCCCTCAATCCCTCCCAGCATCAGGGTCTTATCCAATGAGTCAGCTCTTTGCATGAGGTGGCCAAAGTATGGGAGTTTCAGCTTCAGCATCAGTCCTTCCAATGAACACCCAGGACTGATCTCCTTTAGGATGGACTGGATGGATCTTCTTGCAGTCCAAGGGTCTTCCAAGAGTCTTCTCCAATACCACAGTTCAAAAGCATCAATTCTTCTGTGCTCAGCTTTCTTTACAGTCCAACTCTCACATCCATACATGACCACTGGAAAAACCAAAGCCTTGACTAGATGGACCTTTGTTGGCAAAATAATGTATCTGCTCTTTAATATGCTATCTAGTTTGGTCATAACTTTCCTTCCAAGGAGTAAGTGTCTTTTAATTTCATGGCTGCAATCACCATCTGCAGTGATTTTGGAGCCCCCCAAAATAAAGTCTCACACTGTTTCCACTGTCTCCCCATCTATTTCCCATGAGGTGATGGGACCAGATGCCATGATCTTAGTTTTCTGAATGTTGAGCTTTAAGCCAACTTTTTCACTCTTCTCTTTCACTTTCATCAAGAGGATTTTTAGTTCCTCTTCACTTTCTTCCATAAGGGTGGTATCATCTGCATATCTGAGGTTATTGATATTTCTCCCAGGAATCTTGATTCCAGATTGTCCTTCATCAAGCCCAGCATTTCTCATGATGTACTCTGCATATAAGCTAAATATACAGCCTTGATGATGTCCTTTCCTGATTTGGAACCAGTCTGTGGTTTCATGTCCAGTTTAGTTGCTTCCTGACCTGCATATAGGTTTCTCAAGAGGCAGATCAGGTGGCCTGGTATTCCCATCTCTTTCAGAATTTTCCACAGTTTATTGTTATCCACACAGTTGAAGGCTTTGGCATAGTCAATAAAGTAGAAATAGATGTTTGCGACCCATAGACTACACAGTCCATGAAATTCTCTAGGCAGGAATACTGGAGTGAGTAGCCTTTTCTTTCTCCAGGGAATCTTCCCAACCCAGGGGTCGAACCCAGATCTCCCACATTGCAGGTGAATTCTTTACCAGCTGAGCCATGAGGGAAGCCCTAATAGGAATTTATGGCAAGCTTTAAATATATCAACCAAGGTCCATTATTTTCCAAATCTGAACCTGACTATTCTTCCTATTAAAAAACAAAGTATAATACAGTAAACCCTCCATCATCTATTTGAAAATACCTTCATATGTTTTCTGGAATTCATTCAAATGGAGTTTGGTGTGGTTTCTTACATCTTGGAATATACTGTGCTCATACCCTCCCAGCCTAATTGGCATCATTTTTCTAATTACTTTTAAGTTAATGAAATTTCAACCACTAAGCAGAAAATGGAATTTTTTTGTATGCCACTTCCTCTCAGGGGAATGTATCCTCCATCCAGAACACATTTGGACTAAAAAGCTGCTTCTTTTCTCCTTCAGCTGGTAATTTTTTCATCAGAACATAGGAATATGAAGTTTTATTCAGTGACTTAACTTCCACCCCCCTACACTGCTTGTCTTAGTACTATAACCTCTGCCTGTGTGTATGTATTAAAGCATGAGTTACTAGTCTTTTAATTTTTTTTTCTGTGTATTTAGAGACAAGCTATCTTCCATTTAATGTAGAATTTTACAGTAATAAAAGTACCATCTGGTAAAAGTTTCCTTTTTAAATTTATGTTTAAAAAAATAGAAAAATGAAATTAACTGTTGAAAATAAAGTGAATAACATACAATACGTTAATAAAGTCATGTACATAATTTCTAAATTAAAGCTAGAGAAAGGTGAATTCAGACAAGAAGCAAAGTAGATTCCAACCTTAGAAAAATAAAATACAATGAATATTGGAAGAAGTATGATTTCAACTAGATATTTATTTTTATTAGAATACAGTTGATATACAATGTTGTGTTAGTTTCTGCTATACAGCAAAATGAGTCAACCATATGTATACATATATATGTTCTGTTTTAGATTCTTTCCTCATATAGGTCATTAAAGAGTATTGAGCAATCTCCCCTGTGTTATATAGTAGGTTCTTATTAGTTGTCTATTTTATATATAATAGTAGATATCACAGTCTTAATCTCCCAATATATCCTCCTCACCTTCTTTATCCCTTGGTAATCATAATTTTGTTTTCGAAATCACTGAGTCTATTTCTGCTTTGTAAACATGTATATTTGTACCATTTTTTTATATTCCACAAATAAGCAATATCGTACGTATTTCTCTGACTTACTTCACTCATTATGACAGTATCTAAGTCCATTCATGTGTCTGCAAATGACAGTATTTTGTTCTTTTTTAGTTTGAGTAAGATTTTCATTGTATACCCGTACCACATCTTTATCCATTCCTCCACCTATGGGCATTTAGGTTAATTACATGCCTTTGCTGTTGGAAATAGTGCTGCAATGAATGCTTTGTTTTTTGTAATTTTTTAAAATTATGATTTATTCTGAATATATACCCAGGAGTAAGATTGCTTGATCATATGTTAAGTTTAATTTTAATTTTTTAAGAGGCTCCATACTGTTCTAAGCTGTGGCTGTAGCTATTTACATTCTGACCAACAGTATAGGAGTCTCTTTTCTTCACACCTTACCCAGTATTTACTGTTTGTAGATTGATGATGACCTTTCCAGCTGGTATGAAGTGATGTTTCATTGTAGTTTTGATTTGCATTTCTCAAATAATTAGTGATGTTTGACATCTTATCATGTGCCTCTTTGTCATCTACATTTTTTCTTTGGAGAAATGTTCATTTAGATCTTCCACCCCCTCCCTTTTTTTTAATTGCTTTTTTTTTTCTTTTCTTTCTTTCTTTCTTTTTTTCTTTTTCTTTTCTTTTTTTTTTTTTAAGATATTGAGCTGCACAAACTCTATATTTTGGGGATATATGTCCGACAGTCACTTTTTGTTTTTGCAAATATTTTCTCCAATTCTGTGGGGTTTGTCTTTTTATTTAAAATTTCTTTTACTTTGCAACAGCGTCTAAGTTTAATTAAGACACATTTGCTTATTTTGTGTTTATTTTCATTTCTCTGGGAGGTGGATCAAAAAAGATCTTGCAGAGACTTATGTCAGTGATTGTTATGCCTATGCTTTCCTCTAAGAGTTTTATAGTATCCAGTCTTACATTTAGGTCTTTAATACATTTCAAGTTTATTTCTCTGTACCATAGTAGGTAGTTTCTAATTTAATTATTTTACAAGTAGCTTTCCAGTTTTCTCAGCACCACTTATGAAAAAGATCATCTTTTCTCCCTTGTACATTCTTGCCTCTTTGTCATAGATTAAATGACCATGGGTGTTTGGGTTTATCCCTTGACTTCCTATCCTATTGCATTGATGTATATCTTTAAGTTGTGCCAATATCATACTGCTTTGATGGTTGTGTGTTTGTACTATAGTATGAAGTTAAGGATACTGATTGCTACAGTTTCACCTTTTTTTTGTTTGTTTGTTTTGTTTTTCCCCTAACATTGTTTTGACATTTGGGTTCTTTGAGTTTCGATATAAATTATATATATACATGCATATACATATATATATATATATATATACACATATACATATATATATATATATATATATATATATATATATATATATATCAGTTCAGTTCAGTCACTCAGTCATTTCCAACTCTTTGTGACCCCCTGGACTGCAGCATGGCAGACTTCCCTGCCCATCACCAACTCCCAGAGCTTGCTCAAACTCATGTCCATGGAACCTGTGATGTCATACAATCATTTCATCTTCTGTCATCCCCTTTTCCTCCTGCCTTCAATCTTACCCAGTATCAGAATCAGAGTCTTTTCCAGTGAGTCAGTTTTTTGTATGTGTGTGTGTATTCTTATTCTGTGAAGAATGCTATGGGTTCTTTGATAGGGATTGCCTCAACTCTGCAGATGTCTTGGGTAATACAGTCATTTTAAAATTTTTGATTCTTCTAATCGAAGAAAATGGGATATTTCTTCATGCATTTGTGTCATCTTTGATTTATTTCATCAGTGTCTTACAGTATTCTGAGTACAAGTCTTTTACCTCCTTGAGTACATTTATTCCTCGGTATTTTATTATTTTTTATGCTGTGGTAAATGGGATTGCTCCCTTAATACTTCTTTTTGATTTTTCATTGTACATAGAAATGCAAAATATTTCTCTGTATTAATTTTGTTTCTTACAACCTTATCAAATTTACTGATGAAATCTAGTATTTTTCTCCTCTTCATGGATCACAGGTTTGCCATGCCGGAGAGGCTTGCTTAACTCTATGAAGCTATGAGCCATGCTGTACAGGGCCACCCAAGTAGAAGGATCTGACAAAACGTGGTAAACTGGAGGAGGCAATGGAAAACTACTCAAGTATTTTTCCACGAGAACTCCATGGACAGTATGGTTATGCAAAAAGGACACCAGAAGATGAGCCCCCTCAGATCAGAAAATGTGCAATATGTTACTGGGAAAGAGTGAAGAGCAATTACTAATTTCTCCAGAAAGAATGAAGTGGCTGGGATAAAACAGAAATACCGTTCAGTTGTGGATATGTCTGTAGATGTAGCAAGTGAAGAAGAACCAAAGAGCCTTTTGATGAAAGTGAAAGAGGAGAGTGAAAATGTTGGCTTAAAACTCAACATTCAGAAAACTAAGATCATGGCATTTGGTCCCATCACTTCATGGCAAATACATGGGATAACAGTGGAAATGGTGAGAGATTTATTTTTGGGGGGCTCCACAATCACTGAAGATGGTGACTGGAGCCATAACATTAAAAGACACTTGGAAGGAAAGTTATGACCAATCTAGACAACATTTTAAAAAGCAGAGACATTACTTTGCGAACAAAGGTCCATCTAGTCAAGGCTATGGTTTTTCCAGTAGTCATGTATAGATGTAAGAGTTGGACTGTAAAGAAAGCTGAGCACAGAAGAATTGATGTTTTTGAACTGTGGTATTGGTGAAGACTCTTGAGAGTCCCTTGGACTGCAAGAAGATCCAACCAGTACATCATAAAGGAGATCAGTCCTGGGTGTTCTTTGAAAGGACTAATGCTGAAGCTGAAACTCCAATACTTTGGTCACCTGATGGGAAGAACTGACTCATTTGAAAAGACCCTGATCCTGGGAAAGATTGAAGGCAGGAGGAGAAGGGGACCACAGAGGATGAGATGGCTGGATGTCATCACCAACTCAATGGACATGAATTTGAGTCAACTCTTGGAGTTGACAATGGACAGGGAGGCCTGGCATGCTGCAGTCCATGGGCTCACAAAGAGTTGGACATAACTGGGTGGCTGAAATGAACTGAACTGTGGGTGTGTTTAGTGATGAAAGTAAAGTAAAATAATAATATTGCAGAGGAATCTGGAATATTAGGTCCATGAATCAAGATAAATTGGATGTGATAAAGCAGATGGCAAGAGTGAACATCAACCTCTTAGAAATCAATGAACTAAAATGGACAGGAATGGATGAATTTAATTCCAGTGACCATTTATCTACTACAGTGGGCAAGAATCCCTTAGAAAAAAATGGACTAGCCCTCATAGTCAATGAAAGAGTCCAAAATGCAGTACTTGGTGCAGTCTCATAAAGACAGAATGATCTCAGTTCATTTAGAAGGCAAACCATTCCATATCACAGTGATCCACGTCTATGCCCCAACCACTAATGTAAAAGAAGTTGAAGTGGACAGGTTTATGAAGAATTGCAATATCTTCTAGAACTAACACCAAAAAAAAAAAAAAAAAAAAAAAGTCCTTCTCATTAAAGGGTACTGGAATTCAAAAGTAGGAAACAAAGAGATATCTAGAGTAACAGGCAAGTTGGGCCTTAGAATTCCAAATGAAGCAGGGAAAAGGCTAAGAGAGTTTTGTCAAGAGAACTCACAGGTCATAGCAAATACCCTTCTCTAACAACACAGGAGATGACTCTACACATAAATACCAAATGGTCAATATGCAGATCGATTTTATTCTTTGCAGCTAAGGATGAAGAAACTGTACAGTCAGCAAAACCAAGACTGGGAGCTGACTGTGACTCAGATCACAAGCTCCTTTTTGCAAAATCCAGGCTTGTGTTGAGAAAGTATGTACAACCATTAGGCCATTCACTTATAATTTAAATCAAAATCCCTTATGATCATGCAGTGGAGGTGACAAACAGATTCAAGGGATTATATCTGGTATACAGAACACCTGAATAAATATGGATGGAAGATTGAAATATTATAAAGGAGACAGTGACCACAACTATACCAAAGAAAATGAGATATAAGACAAAGTGGTTCTTTGAGAAGGCTTCACTAATAGCTGATGAAAGAGCAAGAGAAAACAATGAAGAATAGAAAATATATTTGTCACAACAAACTATGGGACCTTTTTAAAGAAATAGAAATATCAGACAACTGTACCTGTCTCCTGAGAAATCTGTATGCAGGTCAAGAAGCAGCAGTTACAATCAGACATAGAGCAACACTCATTCAAAATTGGGAAAGAAGTATGATAAGGCTGTATATTGTTGTCCTGCTTATTTACTCTCATTGTGTGTGTGTGTGTTAAGTTGCTTGTTAAGTTGTGTGTTTGTTAAGTAGCTTAAGTCATGTCCGACTCTTTGAAACCTTATGGAATGTAGACTACCAAGATTTTCTGTCCATGGGATACTCCAAGTAAGAAAACTTGAGTGGATTTTCATGTGCCCCTGCCCTCCTCCAGAAGATCTTTCCAACCTAGGGATTAAACATACGTCTTTTATGTCTCCTACATTGGCAGACGGGTGCTTTACCAGTAGCGCCACCTGAAAAGTCAGTTTGCAGAGTACGTCATGCAAAATGCCAGGCTTCCTGAAGCACAAGCTGGAATCAGTATTGCCAGAAGAAATTCCAACAACCTCAGATATGCAGATGACACCACTATGATAGCAGAGTGGAAGAACTAAAGGATCTCTTGGTGAAAGTGAAAGAGAAGAACAAGAATACTGACTTAAAACTCAACATTCAAAAAACTAAAGTCATGACATTCCATCATTGCTTGGCAAATAGATGGAGAAAAAAATGGAAGCGGTGACAGATTTCATTCTCCTGGGCTCGAAAATCACTGAGGATGATGACTGCAGTCATGAATTTTAGAAATACTATGACAAACCTAGACAACATACTAAAAAGCAGAGACATCACTTTGCGGACAAAGTTCCACATAGTCAAACTGGTTTTTCCCGTAGTCATATACGGATATGAGAGTTGGACCATAAAGAAGGCTAAACACTGAATAACTGATGTTCTTGTGTTATAGTGCTGGAGAAGACTCTTGACAGTCCCTTGGACTGTAAGGAAATCAATCCTGAATATTCATTGGAAAGATTGATGCTGAAGTAGAAGCTCCAATACTTTGGCCACCTGATACGAAGAGCCAACACATTGGAAAAGATCCTGATTCTGGGAAAGATTGAGGGCAACAGGAGATGGTGGCAGCAGAGAATGAGATGGCTAGATACCATCACTGACTCAATGGACATGAATTTGAGCAAATTCAGGGAAATGTTGAAGGACAGGGGAGCCTGTGGTGCTGCATTTCATTAGGTCATAAAGAGTTGAACAGGACTTAGTGACTGAACAGAAATACTAAAGGTACTTTATTTATCTGATAAAAATCTTTAGGAATTTCTATGTAAAGTATCATGTCACCTGCAAACAAGGACAGTTTTACTTCTTCTTTCCCAATTTGGATTCCTTTTCTTTTTTTTTTTTTTCTTCTTCGCTGATTTCCATTACTAGGACCTCCAAAATTGTGTTGAATCAAAATAGTAAGATCTCTTGTTCCTGATCTCAGAGAGTATGCTTTCCGTTTTTCACCATTGAAAATGAAGTTTGCTGTGGGTTTGTCATATATGGCCTTCATTATATTGAGCTATGTTCCCTCTATGTCCACTTTCTGGAGAAGTTTTATTTTTTATGTGTTATGATAAATCGGTGTTGAATTTTGTCCAAAGCATTTTCTGCATCTATTGAGTTGATCATATAGTTTTTATTCTTCAGTTTGTTCATGTAGTATATGTTATTGATTTGCATATGTTGATGTATCCTTATATTCCTGGGATAAATCCCACTTGATCATGGTGTATGAGACTTTAGTGTGTTGTTGAAATATTTTTTCTGGTATTTTGTTAAGAATTTCTGTGTCTCTGTTCATCTGTGATACTGGTCTGTATTTTTTTTTTTTCCTGTGGCATTTTTGTCTGGTTTTAGTATCAGAACATGAGATATTTTTAAAGGTGAGTAATAAACTACTCAATGTCCTACAGTTGAACAAATCATTTTTGATAAATAAAATTGTGATTTCAATCAAATTTTATAAAATTTGTAAACTTTATTATAACATCCTTAACTGGAATAATAAAACATAACAGATCAAATTAAAGATATATTTCAAAGTGATATGGCCATACTTATTACATGTAACATGTACATATAAATTTATTTTGTCTTTGAATATTTACATGTAACCATAATCTCTGCAGAATTCTAGGATATTTTGTTGTCTTCAAATTATTTCCATAGAGAAAAAATGTCCATATAATTTTGATATTATTTTATGTGTCCCTTAGAACTAGGTGTAAAATCATTTTAATTCAAGACTTACTAGGTCAGAAGGCATTTTCTTTACATAGGTTTCCAATTGAATTGGAAATATCATTCAAGTATATTACTAACATTTCTGAAAAAATAAAGCAAAAGTACAAATTCACTAAAAATAATAAGAAAAATAAAAGCAGTTAACTAAAAAAGAAAGATATTAATTTCTTGAATATGAAACAGTGTAAAGTAAAGATGCATATAGTGAGTGTAAAATGTAGCAGACGTGTTTTTGAGTTAAATCTCATAGATATCATACAAACCTTCTTTAGTATCTACTTAAGCTTTACAATTTATATTTCAACTTAGCGAATCAATTTCTATGAATGTTCCTCTAGGAAATAATTGGTGGTGACTGCAACATCTGTGTAAGATGATATTCAGTTTCATACACCAGAGTTTATAATAGAAATTTTGAATAGAGCTTAAATATTAAAAATTTCAAATGACTAAAAGTTATGGAGAAAAGATAACAGCTCAGGCATGGTGAAAAACTCGGGAAAGCTGTCACAGCAGTTTGAAAGAAAGAGTGAAGGTGGCTAAGCCTGAGACAGGAGGACTCCTGAGCATAGAGTGACTTGGAGTGTTTAGGAATTTTGTCTGCACAGAATACGCTAGATCTAGGTATGTCGGATACTTGCTTAAGGCAAGCATTTCAGGAGCCTAACTCTTTGGGCTGTAATTATTTGCAGCATTGTCCATGAAAGGTACTCTAAATTTAGACTAGGAACCACATTTGACTACCCCTGTTTCTTCCACTGTAGCCTTTTCTAAGCTATTTCTCTCCATTCGCAAGTGTGACAAAATAAGACTATAAGGATCCATGACTATGGGATCTTCCCTGAGCCCTTTAGCTTCTCCATGGTTTCAGGAGACCAGTGAGTGAAAAAATTGCTCCTGAAAGACCTACTTTTTAAAATGGATTGAGAGATTTATGCATGAAAAATATACTGACATGCTGAGTTCTACACTTATTGCTGAGGATATTTCAGAACTCTGGCAACAGACTTCACTGACTTGAGCCAAATATTTGACCAGTACACTGTCTCTTCCTTTTCTACCATTTGATCGCCATGCTCCTCTAATCAAAATATGAGGGCTGTGGAGAGTCCATCACCACTGGTATCTCTTCTCGAATTGCCATTTCATATCAGGAATTCCTCTAAGAGTATCTCAGAGGATACTCCAAAAGCATTCATAACCATCAACAAGTTTTGTGCTCTATCACAGGTAAATGGGGACAATAAAGGACAGAAACGGTATGGATCTAACAGAAGTTATTAAGAAGAGGTGGCAAGAATACACGGAAGAACTATATAAAAAAGATCTTAATGACCCAGATAACCATGATGGTGCATCACTCACCTAGAACCAGCCATCCTGGAATGAGAAGTCAAGTGGACCTTAGGCAGCATCACTATGAACAAAGCTGGGGCAGATGAAGGAATTGCAGCTGAGCTTTTTCAAATCCTAAAAGAAGATGTTCTTAAAGTGCTGTGCTCAATATGCCAGCAAATTTGGATAGCTCAGCAGTGGCCACAGGACTGGAAAAGGTCAGTTTTCATTCCAATTCCAAAGAAAGGCAATGCCAAAGAACGTTCAAACTACCACACAACTGCACTCATTTCACATGCTAGCAAAGTAACACTCAAAATTCTCCAAGAAGAACTTCCAGAAATTCAAGCTAGATTTAGAAAAGGCAGAGGGAGGGAGGAGCCAAGATGGCGGAGGAGTAGGACGGAGAGACCACTTTCTCTCCTAGAAATTCATCAAAAAAATAACTGAACGCAGAATAAACTTCACAAGACAACTTCTGCTCGCTAGCTGAGGTCATCAGGCGCCCAGAAAAGCAGCCCATTGTCTTCGAAAGGAGGTAGGACAAAATATAAAAGATAAAAAGTGAGACAAAAGAGCTAAGGACGGAGATCCGTCCCGGGAAGGGACTTAATAGAGGACGTTCCCAGACACCGGGAAACCCTCGCACTGGCGGGTCTGGGGGAAATGTTGGAATCTCAAGAGTTTGAATCTGACTGGGAGGGATACAATAAATAAAACCCACAGATTACGAGCCTAAAAGCAACTCCCAGCAGAAAAGTACCCCAGACGCCCGCATCTGCCACCAGCAAGTGGGGGCGGAACGGAGAGGAGTGGGCGGCATTACTTGGGGCTGGATCCGGGCCTGAGCGCCCTGGGGACAATCAGAGGGAGCTTTTGTGAGTTGCCAACTTGAGCTGTGGGACAGCAAAAGAGAGAGAAAGTTAACTGGCCCGAACACACTGCCGGCCGTTGGCAGAACAAAGGGACCGAGATTCTGGGCGGCCGAAGTCCGCCGGGAGTGTCGTGGCGAGACGGAGGGCGCGGGCGCCCAACCGGCGCGGGCGGGAACTGGGGCTGGGGACGCGGAGGGCAGAGGGCGCGCACGCCAGACTGGCGCCGGCGGGGACTGAGACTGGGACCGTGCAGGGCAGAAGACGCGCCGCACCCGGGGAGAGAGCGCCCGTCAAGTGCCTGGCTGCCTGGGCCGCTCGGGCGGCGTGGGGACGGAGCGCGGGCCCAGCTTTGTGTGCCGCGCTTTTGTGAATCGCCGGAGGGCTGGAGCCGCGTGCAGCGTGGCGCGCGCTTCATACAGAGCAGCCCGGAGCCTGAGCAGCGCAGACAGAGAAAAGAGCGCAAGCCTCTCCCTGGAGCTCCGGTCCCTCCCCGCACAGCCCCTCCCCGCAGCGCGATGGAACTAGCTACCTGAATAAGAATCCACCTCCGCCCCCTGCGTCAGGGCGGAAATTAGGCGCGGAAGAGACCGGCAACAGAACCCAAATAAACAAAGGGAACCGCTTCAGAAGGGACCGGTGCAACAGATTAAAATCCCTGAAGAAAACACCGACTTCACCGGAAGGGCCTGTAGATATCAAGAAGTGTAAGCTGGAACGAGGAGCTATCTGAAGCTGAGCCGAACCCACACTGACCGCAACAGCTCCAGAGAAATTCCTAGATATATTTTTTCTTTTTCTTTTCTTTTCTTTTTTTTTTTTTTTTAAGTAAGGAAAAAAAAAAATTAAAATTTTTTTTTTCTTTTTTCTTGGTTCTCTTTTATTTTCCTTTAAAAATTCCCTATTACTCCCCCATTACTCCTTAACTTTCATTTTCATAGATTTTTATGATTTTTTTTAATTAGGCAAAACAATTTTTTTTCTCTTTCTTTTTTCTTTTTTTCTTTTTCTTCTTTTTCTTCTTCTTTTTTTCTTTTCTTTTTTCTTCTTCTCTTCTATTTTCTCCTTTTCTTTTTCTCTTATTTCTTTTAAAGCCCTCTAGCACTCCTTTTACTACGCCTTAATTTTCATTTTCAATACACTATAACCTTACAGAAGAAAGAGAAAAAAAAAAAAAAAAAAGAGAGAAGCCTTATTTTTATACCAAACTTCATATATATTTCTAAAATTTCTTTTGTGTGTTTTGGTTTTTGTTTTTAATATAGTATTTTTAAGAGTCTAACCTCTACTCTAGATTTTTAATTTTTGTTTTTCAGTATATGATATAAATTGTGAACATTTAAGAATCCAATATTCAGCTCCCATTTTTATTCAGGAGTGTGTTGATTATTCTCTCCCAATCTTGACTCTGTTTTCTACCTCAGAACACCTCTATTTCCTCCTTTCCCCTTCTCTTCCCAATCCAATTCTGTGAATCTTTGTGGGTGTCTGGGCTACGGAGAACACTCTGGGATCAGACAACTTCGTAGATCTGTCTCTCTCCTCTTGAGTCCCCCTCTTTCTCCTCCTGCCCATCTCTATCTCCCTCCTCCCTCTCCTCTTCTCCTTGTAACTCGGTGAACCTCTCTGGGTATCCCTAACGGGGGAGAAACTTTCCACCATTAACCTAGAAGTTTTATTATCAGTGCTGTATAGTTGGAGAAGTCCTGAGACTACAGGAAGAATAAAACTGAAATCCAGAAGCAGGAGACTTAAGCCCAAAACCTGAGAACACCAGAAAACTCCTGACTACATGGATCTTTAAGTAATAAGTGACCGTACAAAAGCCTCCATACCTGCATTGAAACCAACCACCACCCAAGAGCCAATACGTTTTAGAGCACGACATACCATGCAAATTCTCCAGCAACGCAGGAACATCGACCTGAACGTCAACATACAGACTGCCCAAGGTCACACCTAACACATAGACCCATCTCAAAACTCATTACTGGGCACTCCATTGCTATCCAAAGAGAAGAAATCAAGATCCGCACACCAGAACACTGACGCAAGCTTCGCTAATCAGGAAACCTTGACAAGCCAATCGTCTAACCCCACCCACTGGGTAAAACCTCCAGAATAAAAAGGAACCACAGACCTCCAGAATACAGAAAGCCCACTCCAGACACAGCAATCTAAACAAGATGAAAAGGCAGAGAAATACCCAAAAGGTAAAGGAACATGAAAAAAATCCCACCAAGTCAAACAAAAGAGGAGGAGATAGGGAATCTACCTGAAAAAAAATTTAGAATAATGATAATAAAAATGATCCAAAATCTTGAAAGCAAAATGGAGGTACAGATAAATAGCCTGGAGACAAAGATTGAAAAGATGCAAGAAATGTTTAATAAAGATCTAGAAGAAATAAAAAAGAGTCAATTAAAAATGAATAATGCAATGAATGAGATCAAAAACACTCCGGAGGGAACCAAGAGTAGAATAACGGAGACAGAAGATAGGATAAGTGAGGTAGAAGATAAAATGGTGGAAATAAATGAAGCAGAGAGGAAAAAAGAAAAAATGATCAAAAGAAATGAGGACAACCTCAGGGACCTCTGAGACAATGTGAAACGCCCCAACATTCGAATCATAGGAGTCCCAGAAGAAGAAGATAAAAAGAAAGGCCATGAGAAAATACTCGAGGAGATAATAGCTGAAAACTTCCCTAAAATGGGAAAGGAAATAGCCACCCAAGTCCAAGAAACCCAGAGAGTCCCAAACAGGATAAACCCAAGGCGAAACACCCCAAGACACATATTAATCAAATTAACAAAGATCAAACACAAAGAACAAATACTAAAAGAAGCAAGGGAGAAACAACAAATAACACACAAAGGGATTCCTATAAGGATAACAGCTGATCTATCAATAGAAACCCTCCAGGCCAGAAGGGAATGGGAGGACATACTGAAAGTAATGAAAGAGAATAACCTACAACCTAGATTACTGTACCCAGCAAGGATCTCATTCAGATATGAAGGAGAATTCAAAAGCTTTACAGACAAGCAAAAGCTGAGAGAATTCAGCACCACCAAACCAGCTCTTCAACAAATGCTAAAGGATCTTCTCTAGACAGGAAATGCAGAAAGGTTGTATAAACGCGAACCCAAAACAACAAAGTAAATGACAATGGGACCACACCTATCAATAATTACCTTAAATGTAAATGGGTTGAATGCCCCAACCAAAAGACAAAGATTGGCTGAATGGATACAAAAACAAGACCCCTATATATGCTGTCTACAAGAGACCCACCTCAAAACAAGGGACACATACAGACTGAAAGTGAAGGGCTGGAAAAAAATATTTCACGCAAATGGAGATCAAAAGAAAGCAGGAGTCGCAATACTCATATCAGATAAAATAGACTTTCAAATAAAGGATGTGAAAAGAGACAAAGAAGGACACTACATAATGATCAAAGGATCAATCCAAGAAGAAGATATAACAATTATAAATATATATGCACCCAACATAGGAGCACCGCAATATATACGGCAAACACTAACGAGTATGAAAGAGGAAATTAATAGTAACACAATAATAGTGGGAGACTTTAATACCCCACTCACAACTATGGATAGATCAACTAAACAGAAAATTAACAAGGAAACACAAACCTTAAATGATACAATGGACCAGCTAGACCTAATTCATATCTATAGGACATTTCACCCCAAAACAATCAACTTCACCTTTTTCTCAAGTGCACACGGAACCTTCTCCAGAATAGATCACATCCTGGGCCATAAATCTGGTCTTGGAAAATTCAAAAAAATTGAAATCATTCCAGTCATCTTTTCTGACCACAGTGCAGTAAGATTAGATCTCAATTACAGGAAAAAAATTGTTAAAAATTCCAACATATGGAGGCTAAATAACATACTTCTGAATAACCAACAAATCATAGAAGAAATCAAAAAAGAAATCAAAGTATGTATAGACATAAATGAAAATGAAAACACAACAACCCAAAACCTATGGGACACTGTAAAAGCAGTGCTAAGGGGAAGGTTCATAGCATTATAGGCGCACATCAAGAAACAAGAAAAAAGCCAAATAAATAACCTAACTCTACACCTAAAGCAATTAGAGAAGGAAGAAATGAAGAACCCCAGGGTTAGCAGAAGGAAAGAAATCTTAAAAATTAGGGCAGAAATAAATGCAAAAAAACTAAAGAGACCATAGCAAAAATCAACAAAGCTAAAAGCTGGTTTTTTGAAAAAATAAACAAAATTGACAAACCATTAGCAAGACTCATTAAGAAACAAAGAGAGAAGAACCAAATTAACAAAATAAGAAATGAAAAGGGTGAGATCACAACAGACAACACTGAAATACAAAGGATCATAAGAGACTACTACCAGCAGCTCTATGCCAATAAAATGGACAACTTGGATGAAATGGACAAATTCTTAGAAAAGTATAACTTTCCAAAACTGAACCAGGATGAAATAGAAGATCTTAACAGAGCCATCACAAGCAAGGAAATCGAAACTGTAATCAGAAATCTTCCAGCAAACAAAAGCCCAGGACCAGATGGCTTCACAGCTGAATTCTACCAAAAATTTAGAGACGAGCTAACACCTATCTTACTCAAACTCTTCCAGAAAATTGCAGAAGAAGGTAAATTTCCAAACTCATTCTATGAGGCCACCATCACCCTAATTCCAAAACCAGACAAAGATGCCACAAAAAAAGAAAACTACAGGCCAATATCACTGATGAACATAGATGCAAAAATCCTTAACAAAATTCTAGCAAACAGAATCCAACAACATATTAAAAAAATCATACACCATGACCAAGTGGGCTTTATCCCAGGAATGCAAGGATTCTTTAATATCCGCAAATCAATCAACTTAATACACCACATTAACAAATTGAAAGATAAAAACCATATGATTATCTCAATAGATGCAGAGAAAGCCTTTGACAAAATTCAACACTCATTTATGATTAAAACTCTCCAGAAAGCAGGAATAGAAGGAACATACCTCAACATAATAAAAGCTATATATGACAAACCCACAGCAAGCATCACCCTCAATGGTGAAAAATTGAAAGCATTTCCTCTGAAATCAGGAACAAGACAAGGATGCCCACTCTCACCACTACTATTCAACATAGTGTTGGAAGTTTTGGCCACAGCAATCAGAGCAGAAAAAGACATAAAAGGAATCCAGATAGGAAAAGAAGAAGTGAAACTCTCGCTGTTTGCAGATGACATGATCCTCTACATAGAAAACCCTAAAGACTCTACCAGAAAATTACTAGAGCTAATTAATGAATATAGTAAAGTTGCAGGATATAAAATTAACACACAGAAATCCCTTGCATTCCTATATACTAACAATGAAAAAACAGAAAGAGAAATTAAGGAAACAATACCATTCACCATTGCAACAAAAAGAATAAAATACTTAGGAGTATATCTACCTAAAGAAACAAAAGACCTATACATAGAAAACTATAAAACACTGATGAAAGAAATCAAAGAGGACACAAACAGTTGGAGAAACATACCGTGTTCATGGATTGGAAGAATCAATATTGTCAAAATGGCTATTCTACCCAAAGCAATCTATAGATTCAATGCAATCCCTATCAAGCTACCAACGTTATTTTTCACAGAACTAGAACAAATAATTTCACAATTTGTATGGAAATACAAAAAACCTCGAATAGCCAAAGTAATCTTGAGAAAGAAGAATGGAACTGGAGGAAACAACCTGCCTGACTTCAGACTCTACTACAAAGCCACAGTCATCAAGACAGTATGGTACTGGCACAAAGACAGAAATATAGATCAATGGAACAGAATAGAAAGCCCAGAGATAAATCCACGAACCTATGGACACCTTATCTTTGACAAAGGAGGCAAGGATATACAATGGAAAAAAGACAATCTCTTTAACAAGTGGTGCTGGGAAAACTGGTCAACCACTTGTAAAAGAATGAAACTAGAACACTTCCTAACACCATACACAAAAATAAACTCAAAATAGATTAAAGATCTAAATGTAAGACCAGAAACTATAAAACTCCTAGAGGAGAACATAGGCAAAACACTCTCTGACATAAATCACAGCAAGATCTTCTATGACCCACCTCCCAGAATATTGGAAATAAAAGCAAAAATAAACAAATGGGACCTAATGAAAATTAAAAGCTTTTGCACAACAAAGGAAACTATAAGTAAAGTGAAAAGACTGCCCTCAGATTGGGAGAAAATAATAACAAATGAGGAAACAGACAAAGGATTAATCTCAAAAATATACAAGCAACTCCTGAAGCTCATTCCAGAAAAATAAATGACCCAATCAAAAAATGGGCCAAAGAACTAAACAGACATTTCTCCAAAGAAGACATGCAGATGGCTAACAAACACATGAAAAGATGCTCAACATCACTCATCATCAGAGAAATGCAAATCAAAACCACAATGAGGTACCATTACACGCTAGTCAGGATGGCTGCTATCCAGAAGTCTACAAGCAATAAATGCTGGAGAGGGTGTGGAGAAAAGGGAACCCTCTTACACTGTTGGTGGGAATGGAAACTAGTACCGCCACTATGGAAAACAGTGTGGAGATTTCTTAAAAACCTGGAAATAGAACTGCCATATGACCCAGCAATACCCCAGGACATGGAAGCAACCTAGATGCCCATCAGCAGATGAATGGATAAGGAAGCTGTGGTACATATACACCATGGAATATTACTCAGCTGTTAAAAAGAATTCATTTGAATCAGTACTAATGAGATGGATGAAACTAGAGCCCATTATACAGAGTGAAGTAAACCAGAAAGATAAAGAACATTACAGTATACTAACACATATATATGGAATTTAGATAGATGGTAGCGATAACCCTATATGCAAAACAGAAAAAGAGACACAGAAGTACAGAACAGACTTTTGAACTCTGTGGGAGAAGGTGAGGGTGGGGTGTTTTGAAAGAACAGCATGTATATTATCTATGGTGAAAGAGACCACCAGCCCAGGTGGGATGCATGAGTCAAGTGCTCGGGCCTGGTGCACTGGGAGGACCCTGAGGAGTCGGGTGGAGAGGGAGGTGGGAGGGGGGATCGGGATGGGGAATACATGTAACTATATGGCTGATTCATGTCAATGTATGACAAATCCCACTGAAATGTTGTGAAGTGATTGGCCTCCAACTAATAAAATAATATTAAAAAAAAAAAAAAAAAGAAAAGGCAGAGGAACCAGAGATCAAATTGCCAACATCCGGTGGATCATAGAAAAAGCAAGAGAGTTTCAGTAAAACATCTACTTTGGCTTTATTAACTGCACCTAAGCCTTTGACTGTGGATGACAGCAAACTGTGGAAAATTCTTAAAAAGAAGGGAATACCAGACCAACTTACCTGCCTCCAAAGAAATCTGCATGTAGGTAAGGAAGCAACAATTAGAGACAGAGATGCAACAATGAACTGGTCCCAAATTGGGAAAGGAGTACATCAAGGCTGTATATTATCATCCTGTTTATTTAACTTATGCAGAGTTTAATTAGTTAGTTCAGTTGCTCACTCATGTTTTACTCTTTGTGACCCCAAGGAATGCAATATGGTAGGCTTTCCCGGCCATCATAAACTCCCAGAGCCTGATTAAACTCAAGTCCATTTAGTTGGTTATATCATCCAACCATCTCATCCTTTGCCCTCCCCACCTCCTCCTGCTTTCAATCTTTCCCAGAATCAGGGTCTTTTCCCGTGAGTAAGTTCTTCATATCAGGTGTCCAAAGCATGGGAGCTTCAGCTTCAGCATCAGTCCATCCAAAGAATATTCAGAACTGATTCCCCTTAGGTTTGACTGGTTTGATCTCTTTGCAGTTCAAGGGATTCTCAAGAGTCTTCTCCAAAACCACAGTTCATAAGTATCAATTCTTTAGTGCTCAGGTTTCTTTATGGTCCAACTCTCTCATTTATACATCACTCCTAGAAAAAAACATAGCTTTGATAGATTGATATTTGTCAGCAAACTAATATCTCTGCTTTTTAATATACTGTCTACGTTTGTCATAGCTTTTCCTCCAAGGAGCAAGTGTCTTTTAATTTCATGGTTGCAGTCACCATCTGCAGTGATATTGGAGCCCAAGAAAATAAAATCTCTCACTATTTCCATTTTTTCCCCATCTATTTGCCATGAAATGATCAGACCAGATACCAAGATCTTAGTTTTCTGAATGTTGAATTCTAAGCCAGCTTTTCCACTTCCTCTTTCACTTTCATTATAAGTCTCTTTCTGATCTTCTTGTTTTTCTGCCATAAGGGTGGTATCATTTGCATATCTGAAATTATTGATATTTCTCCCAGTAATTTTGATTCTAGCTTGTGCTTCATCCAGCCCAGCACTCCATATGATGTAATCTGCATATAAGTTAAATAAGCAGGGTGACAATATATAGCCTTGATTTACTACTTTCCCAATTTGGAATCAGTCTGTTGTTCCATGTACAGTTCTAACTTTTGTTTCTTGACTTGTATACAGGTTTCTCAAGAGGAAGGTCAGGTGGTCTGGTATTCCATCTCTTGAAGAATTTTCCACAGTTTATTGTGATCCATACAGTCAAAGGCTTTGGTGTAGTCAATAATGGCTCTGAGATCACTGTAGATGGTGATTGCAATCATGAAATCAAAAGACCCTAGCCCCTTGTAAGAAAAGCTATGACAAACTTTTACAGCATATTAAAAAGCAGAGACATTAGCTTGCCAGCAAAGCTCTGTCTAGTGAAATCTATTGTTTTTCCAGTAGTCATGTACAGATGTGAGAGTTGGACCACAAAGAAAGCTGAACGCTGAAGATTTGATGCTTTTGAACTGTGGTATTGGAGAAGACTCTTGAGAGTCCCTTGGACTACAAGGAGATCAAGCCAGTCAATTCTAAAGGAAATCAGTCCTGAATATTCATTGGAAGGACTGATGCTGAAGCTGAAACTCCAATACTTTGGTCACCTGATGCGAAGAACTGACTCATTGGAAAAGACACTGGTGCTGGGAAAGACTGACAGTGGGAGGAGAAGGGGATGACAGAGGATGAGATGGTTGGACGGCATCACTGACTCTATGGACATGAGTTTGAGTAAGTTCCGTGAGTTGGTGATGATCACGGAAGCCTGGCATGCTGAAGTCCATGGGGTCGCAAAGAATCGGACACGACAGAGCGACTGAATTGAACTGAACTGAACTGGCACATTATATGAGATAATAGTTTCCTCTATTAGTCTTAAGATACAGTAGATAAGATACAGGCATTTCATGTCTAAATGGGGACATTCTTCTTGCTCTCTGCAAGGCAACTCACCTATCCTTTCTGATGCTGGCATGGAAAGCAGAAAAGCAAGGAAATATGGTAACACTGAGAGATTTTGTTCTAAGATTTCAATGATTACAGGCCATAGAGTTCAATAGAAAACAGGATTGGAGAATATACTTTTCCACCATAGCTTTACTAGAAAATTTTGTGTTGTAAATTTCACATGACATAGTAAATGAATTATCATTCATATTTTTTCCTGCACACTTTGGGTGAGACTTGCATCTATGATTTATATCAATAAAATATGGTGACAAACTTTGAAAGTCACTGGCAAACAATATGCATGGATGATTCAGCATCATAAGAAATTATACAATCAGCAATAACTAGAAATTAACAGTGTGTTGCAGAAATAATAAATCCACTTTGTTTCAATACCAACAGGTTAGTAAAATCTTCTTGTTAGTAATAACATCTTGCATCTTTTTCCTGGGAGATAAATTAGCCATATTAATCA
This sequence comes from Muntiacus reevesi, assembly GCF_963930625.1. Classification (NCBI taxonomy): domain Eukaryota; kingdom Metazoa; phylum Chordata; class Mammalia; order Artiodactyla; family Cervidae; genus Muntiacus; species Muntiacus reevesi. The sequence goes on from NC_089257.1 coordinate 87,160,679, forward strand.
GCAATCATACATTTAACAAAAAAGAACAGTAATAGATGGGTTTAGGATCTGAACAGGAAGAGGTAGTGTCTAGAAATGTGGCAAATATCTGAGTCACTAATTTGAGAGTAAACTAATAAAAAGTCTTCATTGATATATCTCTTAAGCTTTATATATACTTATGAATTTTTTAAAATTTCAAATTATATTGCTAATGTAGATAGATGACCCACAAAAATATTTTTAGAAGTCCTGAAAACCTTTAGTTGGCCTTCTGGCTATACACAGGGATGTTAAGCAAATAAGAAACTATACTGGATACAATGGAATCCAGATTTTTTGCCCTCAGTAAAGAGTGTTAGAAATATTAATAGAGCCAAGTATAGAATAAACCCTGGAGTATTGCACTAGAATTTGTGTTACTATCATAATCTCATGGATTTCAGTGTACTAAAGATAGAAATATATTTGGATAGAGAGAAGAATATTTATATATGCAAAAGGTCTGTGTTATAATTCTGTATATTGTGAAGGCCCCTGAAAAAAAACACATCAGTAGTACACCTATAACATAGAACTTGCTTGTTGATTACATTCCTCAGTAAAATAACTCAAAGTTTCTTTTAAAATGATGTAGTCTTGGGTTAGGGAAAGTACAATATAAACCATAAACCTAGAACATCTTGTTTTGCCAAATAAAAGAAAGCACTCAGAAATGATGAGGGCATGACATAAAGACACAGGAGTTAGATTAAAGGAGCTCTTGAGAGTCCCTTGGACTGCAAGGCAATCCAACCAGTCCATCCTAAAGGAGAGAAGTCCTGGGTGTTCATTAGAAGGGCTGATGCTGAAGCTGAAACTCCAGTACTTTGGCCATCTCATGTGAAGAGTTGACTCACTGGAAAAGACAGTGATGCTGGGAAGGATTGGGGGCAGGAGGAGAAGGGGACAACAGAGCCTGAGATGGCTGGATGGCATCACCGACTCGATGGACTTGAATTTGAGTAAACTCCGGGCGTTGGTGAAGGACAGGGAGACCTGGTGTGCTGCGATTCATGGGGTCGCAAAGAGTCGGGCACGACTGAGTGACTGAACTGAACTGAACTGAACAGCCAAATGTGAAGCAATTTGAGCAGAAAGTGTATAATAACAACAATTGATTGTAACATACTAAATAAATTAGAAATCTATAAATGAGCTCTAGTTTCAGAACAGGATGGGGAATACATGTAAATCCATGGCCGGTTCATGTCAATGTACGGCAAAAACCACTACAATATTGTAAAGTAATTAGTCTTCAACTAATAAAAATAAATGGAAAAAAAAAAAGAGATCTTTAAATGAGAAAGTGTCTAAGTAAATAAATAGCCAGAAGAGACTATTTCTACAGTAAAATGTAGAAAGAATGGTGGAATCAGATTATCACTATTTGGCAATCACAATAAAAATTCAGACAAGATAAAATTATTAATGGATGATAAAATGTTGGATGGAAGAAAGTGAGAATGAGGAATAGAATTTTGTGTGATATCAAAGTATTTCTTATAAATTATCATTTGAGAAGAGAATGCATGCAACTTTATAATAAAGGTGGCCAAAGTTTTTATCTTCACTAAATACTTCATAAGTCTACAAATAAAGGAGCAAATCAACGCAGTGTGCCACAACAGAATGATGCAATGAAAGAATGCAGCATCAGTTCTATGGTATTCTAGATGAAAGTGCATGACCCATGTGAAATCATGAGGAAACACTGAACAGAGCCACTGGTTGATAGGAAGCTAAAGAGTTACATGAAATGATGTTCTCCATGAAGGAAAACAAATAGTAGATGACAGTCCATATTCTGCCTTTTGCTATCAGTTTATTTTTTTTCCCCTTTCAAGTCATGATATCTTTAGATTAAAACAGTCTCCTTCTTCTTAGAGATAAGCCATTTTGTTAATATTCATCTTTCTCTTTCTCAGATATATTTTCACTGTGGTGTAGTATCCTGGTGAAAGTGGAAAGTCGTCCTGTCATGTATGACTCTTTGCAACCCCATGGACTGTAGCCAGCCAGGCTTCTCTGTCTGTGGGATTTTCCAGGCAAGGATACTGGAATGGGTTGCCTTTTCCTACTCCTGTTAAGAGTTAATAAATGTTCTGCTATCCAGCTAGGTAATGTGTGATTCCTCAGGGAATCAATGAAATTTTGATATGACTGAATACAATCTGACAAAAAAAAAAAAAAAAAATTAGCAGATCTGCTGAGTCAGAATAAGAGCTCAGGAATCTATCTCTTACTGGAGAGGAAGCAGGTCAATCAGCTGAGTGGATATCATGAGATAGCAGATATTTTTTCCCCAAGGAAAGCAAAGACCAAGAAAATTTCCCACATTATCAGGAACAGAATAGGATTGAAAAGATAATTCTGTGGCATTACTTCTCTAATATAGCATGGTAGAGAACCATTATCAGATAACTTAATAACAGCTTAGCTTTGCTGGGCCTCACCTCCAGAGATTTTGCTTCAGTAGATTTGCTGTGTGAGTCGGGGAAATTTCCTTACTACCAGACTCTTATTTGATTTTTTTCCACATTAAATTAGAGAACAAATATTATAACAATATAACAATATCTTGCAAAACTCATCCTGCTGTTGCTAATATTAACAACTTTCTGGTCTTTACCATTTCTAGGAAGGATCTCTGACCTCCTGCTTAGGTTCAGGTTCCACTAATCTAATAACTCTTCTTCCTCACCAGTACTAAGAGAAAGTGCATGATGGCCAGATAAAGGACCACACTTTGAAAAGTACTGCCTTACAGGACTAAAAAGTGCATACATATCCAGTGGAGCTTCTGGGGTGGCTCTCTAGATGGTAAGGAATCCTCTTTCAAATGCAGGATACCTGGGTTTGATCCCTGGGTTGGAAAGATCCCCTGGAGGAAGGTACAGTAACCCACTCCAGTATTCTTGCCTAGAAAATTGCCATGGACAGAGGAGCCTGGTGGGCTACAATCCATGGGGTCTCAAAGAGTCAAACACAACTGAGCGAATAAACATAGCATAGCAGAGCACATATATCCAGTGAATTCCAGACATCACACAGAGGAAAAGTTATTAGTCATGCCTGATTCAAAGCTGGTTTCTAAGCAATGATCTCAAAAGGAAATTTCTCAATGTGGTCTTTTGTTGAATTGTGCCTCCCTTCCCCTCAGCATCCCTCTGGTATTTAGTCCCAGAAAGTAGTTTTTGAGAATAGAATATTCCTGCTTCCAAAGTCTCTCTTACCCTCTTCTTGAATGTCTTATAATTCTTTTCACCTATTTTCTACCAAATAATTAGAAAATGACAAAATCAGAAGCCTTCACCTTTGTAAACAACAAGCTCTATGACAGTGTCTGATACAAATACCCTCAAATTATATGCTAAATTAAAAGAACCAGTCATATGCCCTTTTATTTGTTTTATACTGTTATGCAACAGATTACACAAAGTTGGCTTGAAATATAAAAGTTTCCATGGGAATCTTGCATAATTTAGCTGGGTGTTCTGCTTGGGGTTTCATAAGGCTTAACTCAAATGTTGACTGAGTGTGTCCTTATCTAGAACTCAACTAGGGAAATATCCACTTCCAAGTTCTCTTAATTTGTTGGAAAATTAATTTTCTTGCAATTTTTTGACTGAAGTCCCTGTATTCTTGCTATCTGTTGTTTAAGACCTGCTCTCAGAGGTCACTCTCAGGTTTTTGCCACACAGAACTTTGTATCATCTTTTCTTCTTATACTTTGAATCTCCTCCTTTCTCTAATCTCTATACATTTATTAAAATGGGGCCACTTTGGCTAAATGAGACCCACCTACACTTAATGGATAAAGATTATAAAGGACAGTCACAACTATTAGGGGCTATTTTATATTTCTGCCTACTGTAATCCTTAATAAAATTCTTAGTGTATTCACTCCAATTTGTAAGTTGTTTTACATGGAAATACAAAAATGATAGACTACTATTTACTATGTGTAATCAGAAAAATAATTAATCATCACAATATGATCACTGATTTATTTCCTAAGTTAACTTTCTTTACCCAGAGTGTAAACATGGAGTACCACTCACCTTCTGGTTTTACAAGGATTAAGTCATTAGCCGTTACAGTATGCTATCAACGGAATTCAGAACAAAAAGCACTCTGCCCTTTGGGGAAACAGGCAAAATAAGACCGTAGATAATTTTGCATATATACTTCAGGAGAAATATTAATAAATTCACTTTTTTGCATCTTCCCATACATAGAAAATCACTAAAATCATTATCTGAGATATCTGATCCTCATTACTATTAACAACAGTTGTCTTTTGGCAAGTTGTATGCTTTACTACATGTATCACCTAGCCAAAATCACATATACACTGGCTGCTTCCCCTATGTTGTCAGAGGATTTCCTCAGAGGAATCTTAGAAGCTGTCTTCAGGTCTATAGTCTTCAGTAAGACACTGAACAAAACTCAACTCACAGCTCTTATGATTGCACTTTCTTTTTTTCCAGTTAACAAGGGCTAAAATGTCTCAAAGTCGAGGACTACAGCAATCTCTGGGTTTTCCCAAGGGGTGCCAGTGGTAAAGAACTTACCTGTCAATGAAGAAGATATAAGAGATGCAAGTTCAATGCCTGGGTTGGGAGGATCCCCTGGAGGTGCAAGCAGGCTAAGTCTCTTCAGTCATCTCCAAATCTTTGCAACCCTATGAACTGTAACCTTCCAGGCTCCTCTGTTCATGGGATTCTCCAGGCAAGAATACTGGAGTGGGTTGCCATGCCCTCCTCCAGGGGATCTTTCCAACCTAGGGATCCAGCCCATGTCTCCTGCAGCTCCTGCATTGAAGGTGGGTTCTTTACTGTTGAGCCAGCAGAGAAGGAGGTCATGTCAACCTCCTCCAGTATTCTTGCTTGGAGAATCCCATGGACAGAGGAGCCTAGCAGGTTATAGTCCATAGGGTCCCAAAGAGTTGGAGTCAACTGAAATTACTTAGTACACAGGCACAGCAATATCCACCTACATAGAAATAAGACAAGAAGTGACTTCTAAAGATTTATTTTACATTAGGTGAGATAATTGGAGGAAACCGATGCCTGACTTTTGCCCTCCCCTTTACTTGTGTATTAACAGATGATAGCAAGCTATTAATTGCTAACTTAGAAAGAGTGCTTTCTGTGATCATGCACAGTGCTAACACATACATATGTGATTTCATCTTAAAGGAATCTTTTGAAGTTTGCTATCATTGTGCCACTTTACAAATGAAAGTTAAGTAAAGAGAGGTATCAGATATATATATGAGGTATCAGATGCATGTATATATATATATTGATTTTTTTGGATAAATATCTATCTTTTTTAAAATATCTAACTCATTTTGAATAATTTCTATCCATATATAGATTGATCAACTTTCTTGATCTTTTCACAATTCATGAATGAGGTTATGTGTAAGAGACTAAAATAAAAATTATTTTATTACTATGTTTACCCATAAATGCATGTTTCTAATGGGCTGTTTTTTTTCAGTTGTAGTGATGTACAAATGAATGTGAACTTTGTCAAAGACTAATTTTTTTTTCTAAAACATGTAGTATTTTGCATATGTTTCATATTTTATATAGTATCAATATGACACAAAATAATTCTTTGTATCTGACCATCTTTAAATCATCAGAGAAATGTTTAAAATCTAGATCAATTAGACAAGTAAATAATGTTTCACTAAGCTGAAACATTAAACTTTGGTTATGTATAATTAACTACATAGAAATAACTTTTAAGACTAGTTTATTTTATAGGTGTGCTTGTTGATATAAATATAGAAACAATTCTGTGTTAATAAATATAATTGTGCATGTAAAAACAGTTTTTCTTAAGCTATATATATTAGACTAAATAAGCACTGGAATAAAAATAGTTTGCTCTACGTATAAACAATTTTAAAGTAGTTGCATCATTGAACAAAAATATCTTTATGTAAAATTTAGTGAAAAATACCTTGCAGTAAAATGAATATGAAAAATGTACATGAGTTAATTCCTGCAACAGAAACAAAAATAGACCAATATATGCATTGAGATCCCATTCCTACTCTTGTTATAAGAAAGCATTTATAAAGTTATATAAGGTTATCATTTTAACAGAATAGCCTTGTCAAGTGTAAAAAATATTTTTGCCTAATGTTTATACTTCTAAGGAATAGAACATACATGAAAATAAAATTTCAGTTCTAGAGATTTCAGTAAAAGTTTGCAAAAAAAAAAATTCTGCATTGAAATAATAAAATATTAATTTAAAATATAGAAGACATAAACTATATAGTCTTTTCATTTAAGGCTAATTAACTTTCAATACCCAGATCATAACATCTCCCCTCTGTGGAAACAAGCAAATTTTTAAATTTATTTTGTTTACCAGAATGTATATTATTTTTATAACACATGATAACATATTCCTGATAGCTCAGATTTATTTTGTTTACCAGGATGTATATTATTTTTATAAAACATGATAGTGTATTCCTGATAGCTCAACTGATAGTTGATATCTTAATTGGTAAATTCTATGATAACTCAGTTGGTAAAAAATCCATCTGCAATGCAGGAGACCTGGGTTCAATAGCTGGGTTGGGAAGATCCCCTGAAGAAGGGGAAACCTACCCATTCCAGTATTCTGGCCTGGAGAATTTCATGGACTTTGTAGCCCATGGGGTTGCAAAGAGTTGGACATAACTAAGTAACTTTCACTTTCATGATAATGTAAAGCAGGTTGATTTTTGGTAATGTCTGATCTTTCAGCAACTTCTTATGCTTTCTTATTTCTCAAAAAAGTATTTCTGATTGTATGAGCTAATTATAATTACTCTGAGAAAATTTTGAATCCTATAGATGAGAATTGTTTGGCACAGTGCTTGATCCTCTGTGTAATGCTTGACCTATATTTTCTATTCATTTATTTATTCAGAAAATACAGACAATTATGCTGCATAATGGAAAACACTGGAAATACAACAAGATACGTTTTCTGCACTTAAGGGATACCATATACATCATAAGGAAAGAGAAAAAATATCATAATGTGGTCTAAAAAAGAATAGAAGTGAAAAAGGCTGTTATGAAATAAATAATATATTTACCAAAAGCAAATCAGGCAGACAGGGATGGTTTATTGGTAAAAGTGTTATTGGAGTTGATTTTGGATAATGAATTTTGAAAATTTGACATTATCTTAAATCTTACTGGAAAAATATAAGCCAATAAAATAAAACTTCCTTTTCAACAGCTAAATTTTCATAATATGAACTTACGTAGCATTTTCTCTAATTACCAAGGTGAAATATATCTGCCCTGATTTAAGGCTAAACTTTCCACTTAACGTCTGGATCCAATGCTTTATTTCTTCTACAAGGACTTTGCTCCTTTGATTATGTCCCTCTTTAGTTATCATACAACTTGAGCTGAGTGTTTCCTGGGCCACTCAGCCACAGAGTTAAAAATGGACAGCAGTTTTCATCATTGAATGAAACTGATACACCCAGAACTAGGCTCAAGCAAATCCTGAAGACACAAGTAAATTCCATAAAGGACTGACCTAGATGCCTATGGTCGCCACTCCTGATATATTGCCTTCTCTCTCCCTACTTGTAACTCTAGGCTCATGAAGAGTTTCCTACAATGAGTTTAATGAAAAACAAATGCAGGATTGGTTTACAAATGATTCTACATGATATATATACACAGCATTGAAAACTGGACAGTTACAGTGCTACAGTGTTATGTGGGATAACACTGAAGGGCAATGATAATTGGAAATATTGTCAAGTAGGCAGAATTTCAAGCAGTATACCTGGTTGATCCTTTTGCCTGAAAGGACAGATGAAAAGAGGTACATGTCTGCATCAATTCATGAGATACAGTTAATATTTTGACAGGATGGTCAAAGTCTTGGAAGAACAAAATATGATTAGAAAATAGATAACAAGATCTGTTGAAAAAATCTGTGTATAGATCTCTCTGAATAGGCACAGAATGTGAGAACATTGGTGTTCCATGAGAATGTTCAACAAAGGTGACTTAACAGTGGAGGAGTTTAAGATTAACACAACTTCCAAAATGGTATTATTTCCCAGGGTATCAGTTACCTGTCTGGTAAATCATGTTCATCATAGAAATGGAGTGATCTGTTCTAACAGAAAGAGACCTATACTCTGAATATATGCTTTCCTAGACTGCAAGGTTTCTGCTAAACTTGTCAACTTGGGAATTCAGGACTGCCTTATTATGATATTGGGCTTCCCTGATAGTTCAGTTGGTAAAGAATGCACCTGCAGTGCAGGAGACCCTGATCTGATTCCTGGGTTGGGAAGATCTGCTGGAGAAGGAATAGGCTCCAGTATTCTTGGGCTTCCCTTGTGGCTCAGCTGGTAAATAATCCACCTGCAATGTAGGAGACCTGGGCTCAATGCCTGGATTGGGAAGATCTACTGAAGAAGGGAAAGGGTATTCACTCCAGTATTCAGGCCTGGAATTCCTGGAATTCCAAGGACAGTGTAGTCCATGGGGTTGCGAAGAGTCAGACAGGACTGAGTAACTTTCACTTTCACTTATTACGATATTATGATATATAAGAAGAAAAATAGATATGGTCTTTCTGGCATAGAATTCCTAAAGTCACTGGAATTTCCTAAATGATTTCTTGTCTTTTGTTCTGTTAATGAGGTGACTTTGAAGTGCATCTACAGATTGATCTGGTTGCAAGAGAAGCCTAATCTGTGATTAGAGGGGTGGAAATTTTAGTTTTGCCCTCTTGACCTCTGGAAAGAGAGAGAAGCTGGAGGTTGGATACATTTCCAGTGACCAATGACTTAAGTCCTGTAAGTGGTCTTGGAATCTTTCTGGACATGGTGCTGACTGAAGAACACGAATTAAGGAGTCTGTAGAAGCCCTTGTATCAGTGGTTGCTTTTATCTCCTACAACCTGCAAGGCACACATGTAGAAGAGTTAAAGAGTCATTGAATGTTCAGGAGTGGCGGCTGCAACAGCACAGAAGCAGCCAAGAGGAGCTACCCCACATCCGAGGTCAGGGGCAGCGGCCGAGAGGAGCTACCCAACGTACAAAGTCAGGGGCGGCGGCTGCGCTTTGTTGCAGCAGCCGTGAAGAGATACCCCATGTCCAAGGTAAGAGAAACCCAAGTAAGAGGGTAAGTGCTGAGAGAGGGCTTCAGAGGGCTGGCAGACTGAAACCACAAACACAGACAACTAGCCAATCTGATCACGTGGACCACAGCTTGTCTAACTCAATGAATCTAAGCCATGCAGTGTGGGGCCACCCAAGATGGAAGGGTCAGAGTGGAGAGGTCTGACAGAATGTGACCCACTCGAGAAGGGATTGGCAAACCACTTCAGTATTCTTGCCTTGAGAAACCCATGAACAGTATGAAAAGGCAAAAGGATAGGGACACTGAAAGATGATACTTTCATCTTTCAGAAACCCCAATATGCTACTGGAGATCTGTGGAGAAATAACTCCAGGAAGAGTGAAGAGATGGAGCTAAAGCAAGAACAACACCCAGTTGTGGATGTGACTGATGATAGAGGCAAGGTCCAATGCTGTAAAGAGCAATATTGCATAGGAACCTGGGATATTAGGTCCATGAATCAAGGCAAATTGGAAGTGATCAAACAGGTGTGGCAAGAGTGAACATCAACATTCTAGGAATCAGCGAACTAAGATGGACTGGAATGGATGAATTTAACTCAGATGACCATTATATCTACAACTATGGGCAGGAACCCCTTGGAAGAAATGGAATATCCATCATAGTCAACAAAAGAATCTGAAATGCAGTACTTGGATGAAATCTCAAAAACAGCAGAATGATCTCTGTTCATTTCAAAGGCAAACCATTCAATATCACAGTAGTTGAAGTCTATGCCCTGATCAGTAATGCTGAAGAAGCTGAAGTATGAAGACCTACAAGATCTCTTAGGACTAACATCCCCCCCCCCAAAATGTCTTTTTTATTAAAGGAGACTGGAATGTAAAAGTAGGAAGTCAAGAAGCGCCTGTAGTAACAGGCAAATTTGGCCTGTTGCTGGGCTGCAGGAAGCACAAGCTGGAATCAAGATGGCCAGGAGAAATACCAATAACCTCATACATGCAGATGACACCACTCTTATGGCAGAAAGTGAAGAAGAACTAAAGAGCTTCTTGATGAAAGTGAAAGAGTAGAGTGAAAATGTTGGCTTAAAACTTAACATTCAGAAAACTAAGATCATGACATCTGGTCCCATCACTTCATGGCAAATAGAAAGGGAAATAGTGGAAACAGTGTCAGACTTTATTTTTTGACACCAAAATCACTGTAGATGGTGGTTGCAGCCATGAAATTAAACAAAACAAACAAACAAACAAACAAACAAACAAAAAACCGCTTACTCCTTGGAAGGAAAGTTACGACCAACCTTGGAAGGAAATTTACAACCAACCTAGACAGCATATTAAAAAGCAGAGACATTACTTTGTCAACAAAGGTCTATTTAGTCAAGGCTATGGTTTTTCCAGTAGTCATGTATGGATGTGAGAGTTGGATTATAAAGAAATCTGAACCCCGGAGAATTGATGCTTTTTAACTGTGGTGTTGGAGAAGACTCTTGAGAGTCTCTTGGACTGCAAGGAGAGCCAGCCAGTCCATCCTAAAGGAAATAAATCCTGAATATTCATTGGAAGGACTGATGTTGAAGCTGAAACTCCAAAACTGTGGCCACCTGATGTGAAGAGCTGACTCATTTGAAAAGACCCAGATGCTGGAGATGATTGAGGGCAGGAGGAGAAGGGGACGACAGAGGATGAAATGGTTAGATGGTATCACCAACTCAATGGATATTCATTTGGGTGAACTCCGGGACCTGGTGATGGACAGGGAGGCCTGGCATGCTGTGGTTCATGGGGTCGCAAAGAGTCGGACACAACTGAGCGATTAAATTGAACTGAATGACTTAATCAATTGTTCTTATGTAAGGAAGTCTCCATCAAACCCTAAAAGTGCTGGGCTCAGAAAGCTTCCAAAATAATAAACATGTGGAGGCACTGGGAGAGAGGCCATTAGGGCAAATATCTCCCTACTCATCTCTTCCTCCTGAGTGTTCCTGACTGGTATTATTTTATAATAAACTGATAATCTAATAAGTAGATTGTTTCTCTGAGTTTGATGCACTGCTGTAGCAAACCAGTCAAATGCAAGGAAGGGGTCATTGGAAGCTGACATGTTGATGGTTATGTCAGAAGTACTGGAGATCACCTGGGTTTTCAGTTGGTGTCCTAAGTGAGAGAGGTGGACAGTCTTGAAGTATTGAACTCTTAACCTGTGGAATATGATGCTATCCCCATGTAGATAGATATATCAGAAATTAACTGAATCATTAGGACACCCAGTGTTTGAGAATTGTTAGTGTGGAAACACCTATCTGCCCAACACATTAAAAATTGGGATCTTTAACTTATTTACTGGTGTGGTGTTCTACACAGCACTGCTGCTGATTAAGAAATTTATTGAACAGAAAATGAAGTGCAAAAGTAGGCCTGTGCTTAGTAAATCCACGGATCTTAACACATCTCCCATTGTCTTAAAGCATTGGCTTCTTTGAATGGTGGAATAACATTTGAAGACTCAGATATGGTGAAAGATAGGTGAGTCTGAGAATCAAGGGATAGGAAATTGAGTAGTACTTCTTCATATTATCTTTACTAATCTACAAGCAAATATTTTGCTTGTTGTTCCCAAGATTGTAGGCTTTGATGCTCTAACGGCCTTAGTTGTAAAAGTTTCCAAGAGGCAATAAAATGATTTCACCAAACTGGAAGGTGAGACTGTAACTCACTTTGAGATCATAATGGCACTGAATAGAGGCCTGGGATAATTGATCTTATCAAATTAAAATTGACTTGAATTACACAATGGTATAAAGAAGATTATATTGGAATTTAAGAGATCCTCAATTATGTGCCTTGTGCATTCCATATCTTATGATTAAAGTCAATAGAAAATAAATTTAAGTAAACTAAATAAATATAAGCAATTTAAGCAGGATAGCTAATGACCCAGAACTTTCAGCAATACAGGTTATGATGACATCACCAGGCAAAGAACCCCAACCAACCCCATGATTTTTCTGAGAGCAAAAGGACTATGCAATGAGTAGTTGGAAAGGATAGTTATAAAAATACCTACAATCATGTGCCCAGCTTTATGAAATAAGGAGAAAAATACTTATAATCATTTATTTTATTTTGATATAATTGTTTCTATATACATATATATATATATATACATATATATATATAATATTTTTACTTTTCCATTTCCTCTCATCTGATTTAAGATGTGTTAATATGTTGGGATTTCATTGACAGGAGGAATTGAAAGTCAACTGGGAAAAAAAATAACATAGCTAAAGATACACGAAGAACTTTATATATTCTTCTGAGGAAATAGCTAGGATGTTTCACCTTTTCACACAGGAATTAACCAATATCCATATTCTCTGTTATATATAACACTATTTTTTTTTAGCTCTATTATGGCACTACTTACAATGTGCCTTAGGATTTCTCACACATATATATGTCTCCTCAATATATTTCATGCCCTGAAATTACAGGACCTATGTCTTGTTTACCTTTGTTTCCCCAATAATACCTGGCATAACTCTACCTAGAGTAGATGCTCAAGTAACATTTATTATATTGAAACATTTAACATTTAAAATGCCATCATCCATATGCATCAGCAACTCTATTTAGTCAGCAGCTTTTGTATTCCAGAAAAAATACTTTGACTATTTGGGGCAATATGTCTTCATTACTAACTGGGATCAGAGTCTAAATTGTGAACATTAGGATAAATATGAAGCTATTATATCATTATAAGAATTAATTTAAAATGAAATGTTTAGTTATAGCTAAATTCTAAATTGATATTTCTGATTAGATGACAAGAATAGACTCGAAGATATTAAACTCAAATGGCTATTTTCATTAACTAAAAGCACTAGATATATATTTAGAGTAAATTATGAAACTACAGAGTTGCTGAACTTTGAAAAATACTATTGAGATACAATTAGTAAGGTAAAGGTGTAGTATAAAGGTAATTGTTTTTAGTAAAAGATGTTGGATTAGGGATCTTGCAAGTCTTTGTGACCCACTGCTTAGCACTAAATCCCTCTTTGGGTTTATTTATATTTGGGGGCATGCTACATCCTAGAACGTTTCATAACCAGGACTTGTAGCCAAATAAAATAATTTTACTTGCAATTTATCAATGGATCAATTTATTAAATTACTTGGGATAATAAATGATGAGAAGACTTATCATTCTCTATTTCTTGCTGCAAGTTGGAAAATATCCTTACCCAATGAAGATATACACCAGTATTTTAGAAAGACATACTAGGCCTTCTGTAAGACTTCCGCCAAGAAGTACACTAGAAACAGCATAAGTGTATCTATGTCTGTCAGTATCCTAGCACTTATGTCTCTTTTATTTTCTTCTATGGTGGGCTCTAAAATCATTGAGAACAAAGATAAATTTCTCTTATTCACTCAAACTGACATGAGCTCACCTTAGATTTGGAGAAGGCAACGGCAACCCACTCCAGTACTCTTGCCTGGAAAATCCCATGGACAGAGGAGCCTGGTAGGCTGCAGTCCATGGGGCAGCTAAGAGTTGGACACGATTGAGCAACTTCACTTTCACTTTTCACTTTCATGCATTGGAAAAGGGAATGACAACCCACTCCAGTGTTCTTGCCTGGAGAATCCCATGGATGGGGGCGCTTGGTGGGCTGCAGTGTATGGGGTCGCAGAGAGTCGCACATGACTAAAGCAACTTAGCAGCAGCAGCAGCACCTTAGATTAATCCTTTAGATGTAGAATCTGAACCAGGGCTTCAGGGGCATGTGACTTATTGGCGAAGGATCTCAAAAGAAAGAGAATTTTGAAAATATGATAAAACAGAGAAGGAGAGAAGCAAGGAATTGGCCTCAACTGGAGCATAATTTGAACTTTAAAATCTTAAAGGCTTCTATTAGTTAGAACCATCCCATCAGTTTAACATTGCCTGCAGACTCTCTGGAGATGATGGGATGTTGTCAGATAGGATGAAAAATGAGTTAGCTTATGTCTTTTAAGAATCCAATGCCGAGATGTGATCAGTCATGCAAGATAAGTATTGGGAAGGAGGTCTGAGAGATAAAATTAAAAGGAAGTTTTGATCTTTGTGAAAGAAAAATGAAGTCTGGGACATATGACAATTATATTAAATGAACCTTGAAACAGAAAAAGACCCTTAAGGGGATATACTATGCCAGAGTCTGAGCTGCCTCCATAGTGTCCACAGCAGATTCAGCTCTATGATTACTGCCATCCTAGGACCTGATTATAGTACAGTGTGTCTACACTGGCAGCCTCGTGAAAGCAACACCTGAGAGATACCAGGATAAATTGCCAGCAAATCCACAGTTCAGATGGAGCTGACAGCGGTGTCAACAACAGTGTAATATGAGAGTTCACACAACAAAGCACACCTACAGATGAAAAACTCCAAAGAAAGCATACTCAGTGGCTTCACTCCCAGTGGGACTTTAACACCCTATTCAAATCAATGGATAGATCCTCAAAACAGAAAATAAGGAAAGAAGCCTTTAAAAGGCTTTAAAAGACATATTAGATTATATGGATTTAATTGATACTTTTAGAAAATTTCACTCAAAAGTAGCAAATATACATTCTTCTTAAGTGCCTGTAGAACATTCTCCAGGATAGATGGTATGCTGGGCAACAAAGCAAGCCACAGTAAATTTAAGAATATTGAATCGTATCAAACATCTTTTCTCACCACAACAGTAAGAGATTAGAAATCAACTACAAGGAAAAAAATGATAAAACACACATACGTGGAAGTTAAGCAATGTGATACTAAATAACCAATATTCACTAAGAAATCAGAGGACATTTTAATGGACACATTAAAAATAAATGAAAATGAAAACACAATGATACAAAACACACAGGACAAAGCAAAAACATTTGTAAGACGCAAGTTTATACAATGCCACCTTACCTCAGAAAATTAAAAAAATAAAAATTCAATGTAAATAACCTCACAGCTAAAAGAACTAGAGAAACAAGAATGAACAAACCCAAATTTAGCAGTGAAAAAAAAAATCATTAAGATCAGAGCAGAAATAAATGAGAAATGAAGAAAAGAATAGTGAAGCTAAAAGCTGGGTCCTTGAAAAGATAAAATTGATGAATCTTAAAGTAGACTCACAATGAAGAAAAAAATCAATAAAATTATAAATGAAGAAGGAGAAATTACAATGGACACCACCAACATGCAAAGTATCATAAGAGATAACAACAGACAACTATATGCTAGCAAAATGGACACCATAGAAGAAATGGACAAGTTTGTAGAAAGGTACAGCCTTTCAAGATTAAGTCAAGAAGAAAGAAAATATGAGCAGACCAATCACAATAACTGAAATTGAAACAGTGATTTAAAAACTTCAAACAAATAAAAGTTCAGGACTAGATGACTTCCCAGGTGAATTCTATCAAGCACTTACAGAAGAGTCAATATCTATCCTTCTGAGATTTCAAAAAATTGCAGAAGGAGGAACATTCCCAAGTTCATTCTATGATGCTGCCATCACTCTGATACCAAAACTAGACAAAGGTACCACAAAAGAAGAAAATTGAAGGCCAATATCACTGATGAACATAAAATTCTCAACAAAATACGAGCAAACTGAAACCAACAACACATTAAAATAATGATCAAGTTAGATTTATCTCAGGGATGCAAGGATTCTTTAATACGTGCAAATTAATCAATTTTAATGAACTGAAGAGTAAAAACAATACAATGATTTCACTACATGTAGAAAAAATTTCTGACAAAATCCAATTTTGATAATTTGTGATAATGAATTTGAGCAAATTCCAGGAAATATTGAACAATAAATGAGCCTGAAGTGCTGCAGGTGATGGGATTGCAGAGTTGGACAGGAAATAATGACTGAACAACACCAACATTTATGATTAATAACAAAAAAAAAAAAAAAAGCCTCTCCAGAAACAACATAGAGGTAATCTACATCATCGTAATAAGGTCATATATGAGAAACTCAGGGCTAGCATCAATCTCAGTGGTGAATAAAATGAAAGCATTTCCTGTAGGGTCAGAAACAAGACAACCTATCCACTCTTGTCACTGTTACTCAACATAGATTTGGAAGTCCTAGCCTCAGTGATCAGAGAGGAAAGATAAATAAAAGGAATGCAAATTGTAAAAGCAGTAAAAAATGGCAGAGGAGTAAGATGAGGAGATTGCCCACCTCCCCCTAAATACATCAAAAACTCTTCAAGATATAGATCAACTCTTACAAAAGCACCTTTAGGTGACAGCAGAAAACTTCAGGCCTCCAAGAAGGGCAGGCTAAGCTCCCTGGAATGAGGTAGGAGAGAGGATGGAGACATAAAAAGGGAAAAGACGGAGAACTCCTGGACAGGAGCTTGTACCCCAAGGGTGGGAGTCCTGAAGCATTAAGAGTTCCCATGCACTGGGAAGCTCCCTCACAGGTGGGCCCAAAGGGAAGCAGCAGAATCTCAGAAAACCAGACAGAGTAGGGGCTTAGAGCGCAGAGAACAGAGAAAACTGCACTACTCAACCCATAAACAGCCCACAGTAGACCCACAGTACAAAAGGCAGGCCCAGGGTGCCAAGAGAGGCAAGGCAAACAAACTTCTGCAGCACACTCAAACCTCAGGGCACAGAAGGTGGGCTCCGGGAGCCGAAAGAAGAACCCAGAAGCCCCGCGACATAGTAGGCAGGCCAGTCAGCTGAAATAAGTGCACACAAGTCCCACAACACAGAAGACAGGCCTGGGGAGCCAAAACAAGCACACACAAGCCCTGCGACATAGAGGGCAGGCTCAGTATGCTGTCTACAAGAGACCCACTTCAGACCTAGAGACACAAACAGACTGAAAGGAAAAGAATGGAAAAGATACCTCATGTGAATGGAAACCAAAAGAAAGCGAGATTGACAATCTTTATTTCAGACAAAATAGACATTAACTTTATGTAAGTAAGAAAGAGATACACAAACATCATATACTGACACATATATATGGAATCTATGAAGATGTTACTGATGAATTTATTTGCAGGGCAGCAATGCAGAAACTGGGCTTCCCTGGTGACTCAGAGGGTAAAGGGTCTGCCTGCAATCTGAGAGACCTGGGTTTGATCCCTGAGTTGGGAAGATCCCCTGGAAAAGGTAACATCAACCCACTCCGGTACTCTTGCCTGGAAAATCCCATGGATGGAGAAGCCTGCTAGGTTACAGTCCATGGGGTTGCAAAGAGTTGGACACGACTGACTGACTACTTTTACTTTCTTTCAATGAAGAAACGGTCGTAAAAAACAGACCTATGGACACGGGGGGAAGGGAGGAGCTAGAGGGTGAGATGTATGGAGAGAGTAAAATGGAAACTTATAATAACACATATAAAATAGATAGCTAATGGAATTTTCTGTATGACTCAGGGAACTGAAACAGCAGCTCTGTGACAGTCTAGAAGGGTGGGATGGAAAGGGTGATAGGAGGGAGGTTCAGGAGGTAGGAGACATGGTAGTACCCATGGCTTGTTAATGTTTGACAGAAAAAAAAAAAACCAAAATTCTATTAAGCAATTATTCTTCAATTAAAAAAAAAGTGGCAAAAAAAAGGACACAAGTTAGAAAAAGGAAAAAGAAAAAGTAAAACTGCCATTCTTTGCAGATAACATGACTCTATTCATAGACAATTCTAACTATCCTACCAGAAAACTGCTAGAGCTCATCAATGAATTTAATAAAGTTTCAGAACACAAAATTAATAAACAGAAATATCTTGCATTACTAAACACTAACAATGAAAGATCATAAAGAGAAATTAATGAAACAATCCATTAACTAGCTCATCAAAAATAATAAAATACTTAGGAATAAATCTGCTTAAGGAAACAAAAAGCTTGTACTCAGAAAACTGCAAGATATTGATGAAAGAAATCAAAGATGATGCAAACAGATGGAGAGATATACATGTTCTTGTCATTTTGACAATATTAATTCTTTCAATTCAAGATGCAGATTTACTACCAATGGTCAACTAATATTTGGCAAAGACGGCAAGGTTACACATAAACAGCAGAAGCAGTGCCTTAAAAAGCATTTATTTATTTTTTATGATTTTGTAGTTCAGAAGTTCAAAATTAGGTTCATTGAACTAAAATCAAGGTGCTAGCAAGGTTGAATTCTTTCCTGGAGGCTCTAAAGGAGACTTCATTTCCTTACCTTTTCTAGGATTTTAGATATTGTCAACTTCTCATGGCTTGTGGTCCTCTTTCTGATAACAAAGCCACAAACTGAATGAATTAGCATGTATACCAACTTGGATATTTAGATTTCCTAGAAATCTAAATAAAATATAGATTTTAGGAAATCTAAATAAATCTAAATAAATAAATCTAAATCTAAATAAAATATATGAAATCTAAATAAAATATAGACTTTAATTAATAATAATGTATCAATATTGGCTCATTAACTATGATAAATATGCCCTAAAGTGCAAGGTATTAATAACAGGGAAAGATAAATATAGGATAATGAGATTTTTTTTCACATGTTTCCTGAAAATCTTAAATTATTCAAAAATAAAACGTTTATTTTTACAAAGGAGAACATTAAAAAGACATATGTTTGGTATTAATTTTTATTTTCTCAAATTTGGTAACTTTTTGTTTGTTGTTTGTTTCACTTTTATAATCAAATATAGCAAAACTTAAGAAGTGTGTTTAAATGTCAGGATTATTAAAAGAACTCTCAAGATGGTGAAGATGTAGAAATGGTGTTCTACAAAGACTAGTTGAAATCAGAATTTATTAGCCTCAAAAACAATGAAAACAATGCCACATGCTAACCATTAGTGTTGATGAATCACTTTGATAAACCACTTTATAAACACTGAATTCAATTTGTAAGAGTATTTAGATTGGAGATTGCCTCTTGTAATAAAATTTAATATAATTTTTATTTTAAAAGTTATTTAAAAAAGGATTATATTGTCATATTTTAGGAAAATTATCCAAAGAATAGCAAGGAGAGACAAGAAAGCTTTCCTCAGTAATCAATGCAAAGAAATATAGATAAACAATAGAAATGGAAAGACTAGAGTTCTCTTCAAGAAAGTAAGAGAAACCATGGAACATTTCATACAAAGATGGGCACAGAAAAGGACAGAAAAGGTATGGACTTAACAGAAGCAGAAGATATTAAGAAGAGGTGGCAAGGATACAGAGAAGAATTGAAGAATTATACAAAAAAGATCCTCATGACCCAGATTACTATGAGTGTCCACTCATCTAGAGCCAGACAGCCTGGAATGCAAAGTCAAGTGGGCCTTAGGAGGCATAACTATGAACAAAGCTAGTAGAATTCCAGTTGAGTTATTTCAAATCTTAAGAGTGAAGTAATTAGTCTCCAACTAATAAATATAAATGGAAAGAGAGAGAGAGAGAGAGAGAGAGAGAGAGAGAGATGATGATGATTATGCTGTTATAGTGCTGCACTCGGTATGCCAGCAAATTTGGAAAACTCATCAGTGGTCATAGGATGGGAAAATGTTAGTTTTCATTCCAATATAAAAGAAAGGCAATGCCAAAGAATGTTCAAATTACTGCACAACTGCACTCATTTCAAATGCTAGCAAAGTAATGATCAACATTCTCTAAGTGAGCGTTCAACAGTATGTTAACCAAGAACTTCCAGATGTTCAAACTGGATTTATCAAAGGCAGAGGAACCAGAGATCAAATTGCCAACATCCACTGGATTATCAAAAAAGCAACAGAGTTCCAGAAAAAAATCCACTTCTGCTTTATTGTCTGTGCAAAGCTTTTGACTGTGTGTATCACAACAAACTCTGTGGAAAATTCTTCAAGAGATGAGAGTATCAGACCACCTTATCTGCCTCCTGGGAAATCTATATGCAGGTCAAGAAACAACATTTAAAAATGGACATAGAACAGCAGACTGTTTCCAAATTGGGAAAGGATTTTTTTTTAAGGTTGTATACTGCCACCCTGCTTATTTAACTTATATGCAAAGTACATCATGAGAAATGCTTGGCTTGATGAAGCAAAAACTGGAATCAAGGTTACTGGGAGAAATATCAATAACTTCAGATACATAGATGGCACTATCTTTATGGCAGAAAGTGAAGAAGAACTAAAGAGCCTCTTGATGAAAGTGAAAGAGGAGAGTGAAAAAGTTGGATTAAAGCTCAATATTCAAAAACCTGATATCATGGCATCTGGCCCCATCACTTCATGGCAAATAGACGGTGAAACAATGGAAATAGTGAGAGACTTTGTTTTCTTGGGCTCCAAAATCACTGCAGATGGTTACTGCAACTATGAAACTAAAAGACACTTACTCCTTGGAAGAAAAGCTATGACAAACCTAGAGAGCATACTAAAAAGCAGAAACATTATTTTGCACACAAAAGTCCGTTGAGTCAAAGCTATGATTTTTCCAGTACATTCATGTACGGATGTGAGAGTTGGACTATAAAGAAAGCTGAGCACTGAAGAATTGATGATTTTGAACTGCGATGTTGGAGAAGCCACTTGAGAGTCCTTTGGACTGCAGAGATCCAACCATTCCATCCTATAGAAAATCAGCCCTGAATATTCGTTGGAAGGACTGATGCTGAAACTGAAACTCCAATACTTTTGGCCACCTGATGCAAAGAACTGATTTATTGCAAGAGACCCTGATGCTGGGAAAGAGTGAAGGAGGGAAAAGAAGGGGACGACAGAGGATGAGATTATTGGGTGGCATCACTGACTCAATGGACATGAGTTTGAGAAAGCTCTGGGTGTTAATAGTGGACAGGGAGGCCTGGTGTGCTGCATTCCATTGGGTCCAAAAGGGTCGGAGATGACTGAGTGACTGAACTGAACTGACGAAATTTTAAATGTATTTGCAAGACTATTCTGCTAAGATTGAGAGATGTGGATTTTGGATTTAACCACAATGTTTCACTCTAAATTACATTCAACTAAAGACAAACATCTGCCTGTGATATTATTTGGGACCCATCTTGCACCATCAGAGCATAATGTAGGGTTACATAGACTTCAAGGTTTTATTTCCATCTCTTCTCAGAGGTATTAACTATATAGTGTTATTCAATTGCTCAGTTGTGTCTGACTCTGCGACCTCATGGACTGCAGCACATCAGGCCTCTGCCCTTTACAGTCTCCCAGAGCTTGCTCAAACTCGTGTCCATTGATTTGGTGATGTCATTTGACCATCTCACTCTCTGATGTCCATTTCTCTTACTGCCTTTATTCTTTCCCAGCACCAGGGTCTTTTCCAATGAGTTGGTTGTTTGCATCAGGCAGCCAGAGTATTAAGAGCTTCAGTTTCAGCATCAGTCCTTCATAGAATGAGTTTTCAGGGTTGATTTCTTTTAGGACTGACTGGTTTGATCTCCTTGCTTGTCAAGAGACTTTCAAGAGTCTTCTCCAGCACCAAAGACCAAAGGCATCAATTCTTTGATTATCAGAATTATGTAGTACAATCAGAATAAGTCTAGTTTCCAATTTACAAACTAGAAGCTACCACATATATTTTAAATAAGGATTTGCTTCAAATTGAGTAAAACAATAATGCCATACCAGATTTTTCTTGAATGATAACTGGGACTGACACAAATTAACATATACACAAAACTGAAAAAGGGATGAATAATAAAGTATAAGTCCCAGAGAATGTTAGCCATGTTTTTATTTTCCTTAGATGAAAGAAAGGAGCAGGGTTGCACTGTGAATATCTAAGTGAGAGTATGGCATAAGAAAACCCTTCCAAGAGAGGTTGAAATTGGAAAATTTAAGTCTTGGAGTAAAGGAAGCAAGCTCTGCTCAATAAAATTGAAAATGTCCATAAGAAAACTTCTGATTGTTATGAATATCTAAGGCAAAGTTAAATTAGATTGGAGAACTGTGCTGCACAGAATCACTGGCCACACATTTTAGAGCATTCCATCACACAGAAACATAGCAGGTGGGGATTTAGGATAAACAGATAATGAAGGACTCTGTGCATCAGTAAAACAAGATGTTATAATCAAGACAAAATCACAGTCATCCACCTTCAGCAATACAATCATAAAAGTAGTTTAATTTGAGACTAGAGGTCTGAAATAAACAATATTGAAAAGGCAAGGCTGAAAATAAAATTTGAAATTATAGATTTTCATGCTCTAAGACACAAGTAATATCAAGGACACTGGATCAAAATGGTTTGGTACTATTCTAATCATGTACAAGACTGTACTTCTGATATTTACACTGTCAGTGATAAAAATACTATTTCTTCAAAAGTGCTCCTGCTTTCATGAAGATTTCCTTTTTCCCCTCCAAGAAAAGATCAGACACATTTATTTATATTAAGTTTCAAATGACTAAAAAGCATGATTAAAATGGCATTTACCATGAAGGAATTTGTGCTTCATTAGATTAAATAACAATAAAATAAAAAGCTTAAATAAAAAGTTTAGCAAAAAACATTTGAAAATTAGCTTTTCTTTTCATCACTAAACTAATTTCCTTTTTGTTAAGGTAAATGAGGTTGCGAAGTCACACACTGTATTATTTACTTTGAACTTAAACACAAGAAAATGTCAATAAATTCTTGGACTTGAGACTGAAAATTTACTTTGTGTAAACCTAGGTTAATTACTGTGATAAACACAATTCTTGCAGCTTTGCTTTCCATACTCCTCTGTTTGCCAGTTTCACAACAGAATATACAATCCCCCAGCCCTATTTACTAACAGGCCAAGACAAAACTTGGGTATGTTAACTAAAGTCATATAAGCTTTCCATATGAATAAAATTATTAGGAGCCAATGCTTTAAGATTGTGCTCCACTGATGTTCTGAACAAGTCCTCTTCTGTTTCCTTTCTTATTTAATCGCCCTACTGAGCTAATGTTCAGGTTCCAAGATATCTGAGACTAGTGTGGTTAATATCCTGAAATTGGCTTTCATTCAAATGACTTAGGGCTTCCCTGGTAGCTCAGATCGTAAAGAATCTGCCTGTAATGTGGGAGACCTGGGTTCCATCCCTGATTCAGGAAGATCCCCTGGAGGAGGGAATGGCAGCCCACTCGTTTTCTTGGCTGGAGAATTCCATGGACAAAGGAACCTGATTGTCTACTGATCATGGGGTTGCCTACAGTTCATGAGATGGTCTACAGTGCATGGGAACAGAACTGAGCAACTAATACACACAAATGACTAAAGTCCACAACCACAAGTTGTCACACCGTCCTCAGTCACACTGGATATCTTCAACTGATGTCCACCAACATCTGAATCTATATGTGGCTCAAACTTTGTATCATCCTGAATGGTCTGCCTCTACTTTTGAATAATATCTTTTAATAGACTAAGTAAGAAACAATAGACTAGTAAGAAACTTTGGTCATGTGGCACTATTTCTTCTACCTAAATTTCTGTATTTAGTGTAGATTTGAGGAGAAAAATTCAAGACATTTGATGACACAGTGATAGTAACCTAGAAAGTACTCAATAAATGATAAGCTCTATCAGTAATAACTGAATGCTTGTAAACTATGTAGAGATTGTTATAATCAGAAAAGCAGACTAAAATGGGTAGAAAAAAAATGAGAGGGGAATCAAATGACTTCCCTAAGCACATACTTTCTAGAAATGTCTTTATTGAAGCATAGTTGATATAAAATATTATAAAAGCTATAGGTGTACAGCAAAATGATTCAGAACTTTTAAAGATTTTATGTCATTTATGGTTATTATACAATACTGGCTATATTTCCTGTGTTGTACAATGTATCCTCAGACTTATTTATTTTACACACAATAGTCCATATCCCTTAAAATGCTATCCTTGTTTTGGCCCTTCCCCATTCCTTCTCCTTATCCACTTTGTCTTTGTCCACTTCTTTGACATTCAGGTTGCTTCTATATCTTAGCAAATTGCAAATCACGGTGCTACAAATATTGTGGTATATGTATCTTTTGGAATTGCTAGATCATATGTAGTTCTATGTTTTCCTCTAGACATATTATGTTTTCTGGTCTTAAATTTAGGTTTTTAACCATTTAGAACCTAGTTTTCTATATGGTCATTAGTGAAGTCGCTCAGTCGTGTCCAACTCTTTGCTCCCCATGGACTGTAGCCTACCAGGCTCCTCCATCTATGAGATTTTCCAAGCAAGAGTAGTGGAGTGAGTTGCCATTTCCTTCTCCAGAGGATCTTCTAAAGAGTATTTTAATTTCATTATTCAACATGAAGCTGTTTTCTCTAGTTTTCCAACACCAGTTGTTGAAGAGAATGCCTTTTCTCCACTGTGTATTCTTCCCTACTTTGTCATAGATTACTTGACTATGGATTGATGGAATTATTTCCGGGCTCTCTATCTTGTTCCACTGATCTAAATATTTGTTATGGTGTCAATATAATATAATTTTGATTGTTATATCTCTGTATTATAGTTTGAAATCAGGGAACATGATTCCTCCATCTCTGTTCTTCTTTCTTAAGATTGTTTTGTCCTTCAGAGGTTGTTTTTTTTTTTCCCCCACATATAACTTAAAATAACTTGTCTTAGTTCTGTGAAAAATGCTATCGGTATTTTGAAACATATTGCATTGAATCTGCAGATTCCTTATAGTATTTGATCATTTGGACAATATTAATTCATTCTCCATGAACACAGTATGCACTTCTATCTTCCATTGTGTTGTCTTCAACTTCTTTCATCTGTGTCATAGTTTTCTGAATGCAGCACTTTAACCTCCTTTAATCTTAGGTATTTTATTCTTTATGGTGCAATGGTAAATGTGAAATTTTCCTTAATTTCTCTTTCTGAGAGTTCATTATTAGTGGAGAAAACAAACTGAGATCTGTGTATCAACTCGTTTGAGACTTTTTCAAATTCACTCATGACCTCTCAGGTTTTTTTGGTGGCATCTTTAGGGTTTTTCACATGTAGTATTGTGTTATCTGTGAATAACAATAGTTTCAATTCTTTCTTTCCATATTATATGTTTTTATTCCTTTTCTTTGTGTGACTGCTATAATTAGGACTTGCAATACTATGTTGAATAAAAGTGAAGAAAGTGGGGATCCATTTCTGATCTTAGAGGAATAATTTCAGCTTTTTCCAATTGAGTGGGCTTGTCATATATGTTCTTTATTGTGCTGGGGTATGTTCCCTCAATTCCAACTTTCTGGAGAATTTTTATCATAACTTGATGTTGAATTTTGTCGAAAGCTTTTTTCTACATCTAGTGAGGTGATCATATGGTTTCTGTTCTTTAATATACTAATGTATCATATCCCATGGTTGATTTGCAGATAATGAAAAAAAGTCTTGCATTCATGAGATAAATTCCATTTGATCATGGTATATGATCCTTTAATATATTGTTGAATTCAGTTTGCTCATATTGCAATTTTAGCCCATATGTTCACCAGCAAGATCAAACCAGTCAATCCTAAAGGTAATCAATGCTGAATATTCATTGTAAGGACCAAGGCTGAAGCTGAAACTCCAATAATTTGGCCACCTGATGCAAAGAGCCAACTCACTGGAAAAGACCCTGATGCTAGAAAAGATTGAGGGCAAGAGGAGAAGGGGACATTAGAGGTCGAGATGGTTGAATGGCATCACCAATTCAATGGACATGAGTTTGAGCAAACTCTGGGAGATTTTGAAGAACAGGGAAGCCTGGCATGCTGCAGTCCATGGGTTCACAAAGAGTTAGACATGATTGAGTGACTGAACAAAAACAACAATGTTCACTAGGGAAACCGGCCCATAATTTTTATGACATCTTTGGTTTTATTTACTTTTAATTAATTAATTTTAATTGGAGACTAACTAAATTACAATATTGTGGTGGTTTTTGCCATAGATTGACATGAAGCAGCCACAGATTTACATGTGTTCCCCAGAGCCAAACCCCCTCCCCCCTTTCTCCCCATCCCAACCCTCTGGGTTGTCCCAGTGCACTAGCTTTGAGTGCCCTGTTTCATGCACTGAACATAGGGTAATAAACATGTTTCAATGCTATTCTCTCAAATCATCCCACCCTTGCCTTCTCCGACAAAGTCCAAAAGTCTGTTCTTTATATCTGTGTCTCTTTTGCTGTCTTATCATTACCATCTTTCTAAATTCCATATATATGTGTTAATATACTCTATTGGTGTTTTTCTTCCTGACTTACTTCACTCTGTATAATAGGCCCCAGTTTTATCTACTTCATTAGAACAGACTCAAATGTGTTCTTTTTAATAGCTGAGTAATATTCCGTTGTGTATATGTACCAAACTTTTCTTATCCATTCGTCTGGTAATGGACATCTAGGTTGCTTCCATGTCCTGGCTATTGTAAACAGTGCTGCGATGAACATTGGTGTACATGTGTCTCTTGCAATTCTGGTTTCCTCCATATGTATGCCCAGCAGTGACATTGCTGGGCAGTAAGGTAGTTCTCAGAGAAGGCACTGCACCCCACTCCAGTACTCTTGCCTGGACAATCCCATGGATGGAGGAGCCTGGTAGGCTGCGGTCTATGGGATCACTAAGAGTCAAATACGACTGAGCAACTTCACTTTCACTTTTCACTTTCACACATTGGAGAAGGAAATGGCAACCCACTTCAGTGTTCTTGCCTGGAGAATCCCAGGGATGGAGGAGCCTGGTGGGCTGCCGTCTTTGGGAACACGGAGTCGGACACAACTGAAGTGACTTAGCAGCAGCAGCAAGGCAGTTCTATTTCCAGTTTTTTTTTTTTTTTTTTTTTTTTTAAGAATCTCCATACTATTCTCCATAGTGGCTGTAACAGTTTGCATTACCAATATCAGTGTAAGAGGGTTCCATTTTCTCCACACTCTCTCCAGCATTTATTGTTTGTAGACTTTTTGAAAGCAGCCATTCTGACCAGTGTGAGATGGTACCTCATAGTGGTTTTGATTTGCATTTCTCTGATAATGCGTGATGTTGAACATCTTTTCATGTGTTTGTTAGTCATCCGTATGTCTTCTTTGAAGAAACGTCTGTTTAGTTCTTTGACACACTTTTTGATTGGGTCGTTTATTTTTCTGGTACTGTGCTG
The DNA here is from genome assembly GCF_963930625.1 of Muntiacus reevesi. Classification (NCBI taxonomy): domain Eukaryota; kingdom Metazoa; phylum Chordata; class Mammalia; order Artiodactyla; family Cervidae; genus Muntiacus; species Muntiacus reevesi. The sequence goes on from NC_089257.1 coordinate 87,187,964, forward strand.
CATGAGCTGCTTGTATATTTTTGAGGTTAATTCTTAGTTACTTCGTTTGCTATTATATTCTCCCATTCTTAAGGATGCCTTTTCACCTTCCTTACAGTTTCCTTCATTGTGCAAAAGTTTTTAACTTTATTTGGGTCCAATTTGTTTATTTTTGCCTTATTTCCATTATTCTGGGAGGTGGGTCATAGAGGTTCTTGCTGTGATTTACGTCAGACAGTGTTCTGCTTATGTTTTCCTCTAGGAATTTTATAGGATCTGGTCCATGAACTTCCAGATGTTCAAGTTGGTTTTAGAAACAGCAGAGAAACCAGAAATCAAATTTCCAACATCCACTGAATCATCAAAAAAGCAAGAGAGTTCCAGAAAAGCATCTACTTCTGTTTTATTGACTATGACAAAGCCTTTGAATGTGTGGATCACAATATACTGTAGAAAATTCTGAAAGAGATGAGAATACCAGACCACCTGTGTTGCCTCTTGAGAAACCTGTATGTAGGTCAGGAAGCAACAGTTAGAACTGGACATGGAACAACAGACTGGTTCCAGATAGGAAAAGGAGTGGGTCAACACTGTATATTGTCACCGTGCTTATTTAACTTCTATGCAGAATACATCATGAGAAACACTGGCTGAATGAAGTGCAAGCTGGAATCAAGGTTGCTGGGAGAAATATCAATAACTTCATATATGCAGATGACACCACCCTTATGTCAGAAAGAGAAGAAGAAGGAAAGACCCTCTTGATGACAGTGAAAGAGGAGAGTGAAAACGTTGGTTTAAAACTCAACATTCATTTTAATGGCTGAGTAATATTCCATTGTGTTATGTACCATAGCTTCCTTATCCATTCATCTGCTGATGGACATCAAGGTTGCTTCCATGTCCTGGCAATTGTAAACAGCATTCATTTGAATCAGTTCTAACAAGATGGATGAAACTGGAGCCCATTATACAGAGTGAAGTAAGCCAGAAAGATAAAGCACAATACAGTATACTAATGCATATATATGGAATTTAAAAAGATGGTAACGATAACCCTATATGCAAAACAGAAAAAGAGACACAGATGTACAGAACATAATTTGGGACTCTGTGGGAGAAGGTGAGGGTGGGATGTACTGAGAGAATAACATTGAAACAAGTACACTATCAAGGGTGAAACAGATCACCAGCCCAGGTTGGATACATGAGGCAAGTGCTCAGGGCTGGTGCATTGGGAAGACCCAGAGGGATCAGATGGGGATGGGAGGGGGGATATCGGGAAGGGGAACACATGTAAATCCATGGCTGATTCATGTCAATGTATGGCAAAAACCACTACAATATTGTAAAGTAATTAGCCTCCAACTAATAAAAATAAATTTAAAAAATTAAATAAATAAAATCACCAAACACCAATCACCGAACAGGGGGTGATAAATTAATTAAAAAAATAAGACTCAACAGTCAGAAAACTATGATCATGGCATCCTGTCCCATCACTTCATGGCAAATAAATAGGGAAACAGTGGCTGACTTTATTTTGGGGGGGCTCCAAAATCACTGCAGATGGTGACCTCAGCCATGAAGTTAAAAGACGCTTACCCCTTGGAAGAAAAGTTATGACCAAACTAGACAACTCCTTAAAAAGAAGAGACATTACTTCATCAACAAAAGTCCATCTAGTCAAGGCTATGGCTTTTCCATTAGTCATGTATGGATGTGAGAGTTGGACTAAAAAGAAAGCTGAGCACCAAAGAACTGATGCTTTTGAACTGTGATGTTGGAGAAGAGCCTTGAGAGTCCCTTGGACTGCAAGGAGATCCAACCATCCATCCTAAAGGAGATCAGTCCTGGGTGTTCATTGGAAGTACTGATTCCTAAGCTGAAACTCCAATAATTTGGCCACCTTATGCAAAACTGACTCATTTTATAAGACCCTGATGCTGGGAAAGATTGAGGGCAGGAGGAGAAGGGGACGATAGAGGATGAGATGAAGAGGATGGCATCACCGACTCCATGGACATGAGTTTGGGTGAATTCTGGAAGTTGGTGATGGACAGGGAGGCCTGGCGTCCTGCAGTTCATAAGCTCACAAAGAGTCGGACACAACTGTGCGACAGAACTGAACTTATGTAGAGGATCATGTTGTCTGCAAACAGTGAGAGTTTTATTTCTTCTTTTAAATCTGGATTCCATTAATTTCTTTTCTTCTCTGATTGTCTGGCTAAAATTTCCAAAGCTATGTTGAAGAGTAGTGGTAACTGTGGGCACCCTTGTCTTCTTCCTGACTTTAGCAGAAATGTTTTTAATTTTTCTCCAGTGAGGATAATATTTCCTGTGGGTTTATCATATATGACTTTTATTATTTTGAGGTATGTTCCTTCTATGCCTGTTTTCTGGATAGCTTTTTTTTTTTTTTTATCATCAATAAGTGTTGAATTTTGTCAAAGGCTTTCTCTGCATCTATTGAGATAATCATATGGTTTTTATCTTTCAATTTGTTAATGTGGTGTATCACATTGATTGGTTGGCAAATACTGAAGAATCCTTGCATCCCTGGGATAAAGCTCACTTGGTCATTTTGTATGATCTTTTTCGTATGCTGTTGGATTCTGTTTGCTAGAATTTAGTTGAGGATTCTTGCATCTAGGTTTATCAGTGATATTGGCCTCTGGTTTTCTTTTTCTTTCTTTTTTTTTTTTGTGGCATATTTTTCTCATTTTTGTATTAGGGTGATGGTGGCCTCCTAGAATGAGTGTGGGAGTTTACATTATTCTGCAATTTTCTGGAAGAGTTTGAATAGGATAGGTGTTAGATCTTCTCTAAATTTTTGTTAGAATTCACCTGTGAAGCCATGTGGTCCTGGACTTTTGTATGTTGAAAGATTTTTTATTAAGGTTTCTATTTCTGAGTTTGTAATGGGTCTGTTAAGATTTTTCTATTTCTTCCTGGTTCAGTTTTGAAAGGTTATACTTTTCCAAGAATTTGTCCATTTGTTCCAAGTTGTCCATTTTATTGGCATATAGTTGTTGATAGTAGCCTCTTATGATCCTTTGCATTTCAGTGTTGTCTGATGTGATTTCTCCATTTTCATTCCTACTTTTGTTGATTTGATTCTTCTCCCTTTTTTTCTAATGGGTCTGGCAAATGGTTTGTGTAGTTTATTTATCTTCCCAAAGAACCAGCTTTTAGTTTTGTTGATTTTTACTATAGTCTCCCTTGTTTCTTTTTCAGTTATTTCTGCTCTGATTTTTATGATTTATTTCCTTCTACTAACTTTGGGTTAGGGAGATCAGTCCTGGTTGTTCATTGAAAGGACTGATGCTGAAGCTGAAACTCCAATACTTTAGCTACCTGATGTGAAGAGCTGACTCATTTGAAATGACCCTGATGCTGGGAAAGATTGAGGGCAGGAGGAGAAGGGGAAGACAGAGGATGAAATGGCTGGATGGCATCACCAACTCAATGGACATGGGTTTGGGTAGACTCTGGGAGTTGGTGATGTCCAGGGAGGCCTGGTGTGCTGCAGTATATGGGGTTGCAAAGAATCAGACATGACTGAGCGACTGAACTGAATTGAACTTTGGTGTTTTGTTTTAGGTGTAAAGTTAGATTATTTATTTGATGTCTCTCTTATTTCTTGAGGTAAGCTTGTATTCCTATGAACCTTCTTCTTAGCACTGCTTTTACTGAATCCCATAGGTTTTGGATGGTCGTGTTTTCATTTTCATTTGTTTCTATGCATAATTTGCTTTCATTTTTTATTTCTTCCATAATTTTTTGGTTATTCAGAAGCATGTTGTCTAGCCTCCATATGTTTGCATGTTTAATAGTGTTTTTTTTTTTTTTTTCCTGTAGTTGACATTTAATACCACATTGAAATCAGAAAAGATGCTTGAAATGATTTCAGTTTCTTTGAATTTACCAAGGGTAGATTAATGGCCCAGGATGTGATCTATCCTGGAGAATGTTCCATGTGCATTTCAGAAAAAGGTGAAATTCATTGTTTGGGGGCAAAATGTCCTATAGATATCAGTTAGGTCTAACTGGTCCGTTTTATCATTTAAAGTTTGTGTTTCCTTGCTAATTTTTTTTGGTTGATGTATCCATAGGTTTGAGTGGGGTATTGAAGTCTCCCACTATTATTGTTTTACTGTTAATTTCCCCTTTCATACTTGTTAGCATTTACCTTATGTATAGAAGTATTCCTATGTTGGAGGCATGTATATTTATAATTGTTATATCTTCCTATTGGTTTGATCCTTTGATGATTATGTAGTGGCCTTTTTTGTCTCTTTTCACTACCTTTATTAAAAGGTCTATTTTATCTGATATGAGTATTGCTGTTCCTATTTTCTTTTGGTTTCTATTTGCATGAAATATCTTTTTCCAGCCCTTCATTTTCAGTCTATGTGTTTCCCTTGGTTTGAGGTGGGTCTCTTGTAGACAGCATATATAGGGGTCTTGTTTTTGTATCCATTCAGCCAGACTTGTCTTTTGCTTTGGTCATTCATCCTATTTACATTTAAGGTAATTATTGATAAGTATGATCCCATTATCATTTATTTTATTGTTTTGGGTTCAATTTTATAAACCATTTCTATGTTTCCTATTTAGAGAAGGTCCTTTAGCATTTGTTGAAGAGCTGGCTTAGTGGTACTGAAGTCTCTCAACTTTTGCTTTTCTGTAAAGCTTTTCATTTCTCCTTCCTGTCAGAATGAGATCCTTGCTGGGTATATTAATCTGGGTTGTAGGTGTTTCTCTTTCATCACTCTAAATATGTCCTGCCATTCCCTGCTGGCCTGAACAGTTTCTATTGAAAGATCACTGTTATCCTTATGGGGATCCCCTTGTGTATTATTTGTTGCTTTTCTCTTGCTGTTTTTATTATTTGCTCTTTGTGTTTGATCTTCATTAATTTGATTAATATGTATCTTGGGGTGTTTTGCCTTGTGTTTATTCTGTTGGGACTCTCTGGGTTTCTTGGATTTGGGTGGCTATTTCCTTCCTCATTTTAGGGAATTGTTCAACTATTATCTCTTCAAGTATTTTCTTATGCCCTTTCTTTTTGTCTTCTTTTTCTGGGGCAACTATGATTTGAATGTTGAGGTGCTTACCATTGTCCCAGAGGTCTCTGAGATTGTCCTCATTCCTTTATTTTTTTTTTCTCTCTGCTTCACTTATTTCCACCATTCTATCTTCCATCTCACTTATCCTCTCTTCTGCCTCAGTTTTTCTATTGCTGGTTGCCTCCAGAGTGTTTTTTTTTTTTTTCTTCTTAATTTCAGTTATTGCATTGTTCATTATTGAATGACTCTTCTTTATTTCTTCAAGGTCCTTGTTAAACATTTCTTGCATCCTCTCAATCCTTGTCTGTAGTCTATTTACGTGTAACTCCATTTTGCTTTTAAGATTTTGGATCATCTTTTCTATCATTATTTGGAATTCTTTATCAGGTAAACTCTCTTTTGTTTGATTTGGTGGGCATTTATCATGTTCTTTTATCTGCTGAACATTTCTCTGCCTTTTCATTTTGTTTACATTGTTGTATTTGGGGTGCCCTTTCTGTAGGCTGGAAATCTGTGTTGGACTAGTGACTTGCCAAGGTTTCCTGATTAGGGGAGCTTATGTCTGTTTTCTGGTGTGTGGAGTTGGATATCTTCTCTGTAGAGCACAACGAAGTGTCCAGTCTTGAGTTTTGGGGTGTCTATGGGTTTGACATGACTTTGGGAAGCCTGTCTTTTAAAGCTCAGGGCTATGTTCCTGCTTTACTGGAGAAATAATGTGGTATGTCTTGTACTGAATCTGTCTGGCTCTTGGGTGGAGCTTGGTTGCAGTGTAGATATGGGACTTTTGGGTGAGCTCTTGTCTGTTAATATTCCCTGGAATTCGGAGTTCTCTGATGTTCTCAAGGTCTGTAGTTAAGCCTCCTGCTTCTGACTTTCAGTCTTTCTTTTAGAGTAGCCTCAAGACTTCACCATCCATACAGCACAGAGGACAAAAATCTAGGTTAATGGTGAAACAATTCTCCACAACAAGGGACACCCAGAACGGTTCACAGAGTCACAAAAAGAAGAGAGAGGAGGGAAATAGAGATGACCAGGAGGAGAAAAAGGAGAGGCAAAAGGGGAAACAGCAATCTAGCCAGTAATCAATTCCTTAAGTGTTCTCCACAGGCTGGAACACCCAGAGAGATTCCCAGAGTTACATAGAGAAGAGAAGAGGGAGGTGGGGGATAGAAGTGACCAGGAGGAGAAGAGGGGGAGTCAAAAGAGGAGAGAGCAATGAAGCCAGTAATCATATCCCTAAGTGGAAATGAATAGTGAAGATTAGATTCTTAAAGGTACAACATTGATAACAAATATGAAAAAAGCAAAGATTGAAAATCTAGAATAGATTGACACTCAATAGATTAGACACTCTAATAGATTAGACACTCAAAAGTACAATATAAAAATACAAAATGAAATCAATCAAAAATTTAATATATATATACACACACACATATAAAATTTGCTTTAAAAATAAGGTCTTTTTTTCAGGGTAATAGTAGGTTATAAAAATGAAAAATTAATGGAATAATAAATAACAAATTAAAAAAATAAAAAGTGATAATAGTAAAAATGTATCTAGGAATTTCTCTGGAGCTGCTGTGGGAAGTGTGGGGTCAGTTCAGTTTCAACAGAGTTCCTTGTTTCAGCTTGTACTTGTTCTCAAGGTCTAGAGGCCCCCTCCAATACTTAGTCAATGCTAACTGCCGGGTTTCAGTCTGTTGCACCTGTCACTTCCAGAGCCGTTCCTTCTTTGTTTATTTTGACTTTTTCTGTTTGCAAGTCTCTTCAGTGTCTAATTTCTGCCCTGACACAAGGGGATGAAGGTGGTCACTTATTTAGGTTCACTTACTCAGTTGTGTTGTGGGAAGGGAGGGACACTGCAAACAAATATCACCAGTGTGTGCGGGGAGTGCTCACAGTATATGGACCACAATGGGTTTGCCACACCTCAAGGTGGCGTGTGCTTCCTGAGTCTATACTGCTCAGGCTCCAGGGTGCTCTGCAAGGGCATGGCCCAACGTGGACCCTGCATTTCGTGCCACTTACCAGGTCTAAACCACTCAGGTTCTCAGGTACTCCACAAGCTTTGCGCCCTTCCCAGGTCCAAGCAGCTCAGGCGATCAGGGGCTTGGTGAGTGCACTCTCCAAGGTGGGCCGTGCATCTTAATCACCAACCCAGTCCTAGCTGCTCAATTCCCCATGTGTGCCACAAGAGCACCACCTCAGGTGCGCCATGTGTCTCCTCTGGGAAGCTCTCAGGCTGTGACGTCAACCATCCAGGATTCCAGGAAGACATGGTTAGCAACTAGGAAGCTGCTCACAGATTGGTGGGAGATGCCATCTCTGGGGCCGAGATCACAGCAGACCCTTGCCTTCTTCCTTTGGCTGTCACACGCCTGCTGCTATGACTCCAGTGTGGGAAGTGGCCTGTACTCAGCTGGCTGGCTCTCCTTTGGTATTTGCTCAATCTGTTGTTCTGTGAGTGGGTCAGGCTGTGCATTAGAGCCTTTTTTGGGAAAGTTCTCTCTCTCTCTCTCTTTTTATTTTCTTCCTTTCTGGGGATCCCACAGTTTGAGTTGCTATCTCTCCTTAGCTCCTTCAGATTGTCCTCAGGGCATTCACGCCTGGTCCTTACCCCAAACACTGATTATGCAGCCCACACCTCCCTGTCAAGCCCCCACATGCTGGTGGCAGACATAAGCATCTGGGTTACTTCTCTGCTGGCAGTTACAGTTAGGCTCATATTCTGAATTTTGTTTTCCTTCTCCCAGTTATGTTGCCTTCTGAGGTTCCAACCTGCCTGTTAGAGGGTTTCCTACTGAGCAGAAGCTTCACCTCATTTACGATTCCCTCCCCAGGATGAGTCATTATCCTTAACTCCTTTGTCTCACTTTTTCTCTTTTATATTTTGTCCTACCTCCGTTTGAAGAAAATGGGATGCCTTTCTGGGTGCCTGGTGTCCTTCTCCAGCTTTCAGAAGTTGTTCAGTGGAAGTTGCTCAGCATTCAAATGATCTTTTGATGATTTTGTGGGGGACAAAGTGGTTTCCTCACCCTATTCCTCTGCCATCTTGGAACTGCCCCTGACATCTTTGGTTTTAGTATAAAAGTGATATTGACCTTATAGAATGAGTTTTGAAGAAATATCTTCTTTGAACATTTCTGGAATGGACTTATAAGGACAGGTGCTATCTCTTCTTAAAATGATTGATAGAATTCAACTGTGAAGACATATGATCCTGGATTTTTACTTGTTGGAAGTTTTTTTTTTTTTTTTTTCCCATTAATTTATTTTACTACTGGTAACAGATCTTTTCTGTTTCTTTCTGGCTCAGTTTTAGGAGACTGTCTATTTCTAAGAATTTATCCAGTTTTTGCTAATCTGTCCATTTCATTGATATAGTTGTTTTGTAGTGGCCTTATATAAATTTTGTATTGCTTTGATATAGTTTGTAGCTATTTCTTTTTAATTTCTGATTTTATTAGTATAAGCCCTCTCACTTTTTTCTTGATGTGTTTAATTTTGTTTATCCTACAAAAGTATGCATACCAAATAAAAGTAAAAGTAATTATTTTACTTTAAATGTAAGTAAACTAAGTGCTCCAAGCAAAAGAGCTAAATGGATAGCTCTCATAAAGTGGATAAATGAATATCAAAAAGAGTCCATATATATGCTGCCTACAAGAGTCTCACTTCAGAACTAAAGACACATACAGTCTGAAAGTGAAGGGATGAAAGATTATTCCATGAAAATAGAAATCAATAGGAAATGAGCAATGATACTTCTATCAGACAAAATAGACTTTAAAGTAAAGGGATTTACAAGAATCAAAGAACACTACACAATGATCAAGGGATCAATCTAAGAAGACAGAGAAATCACAACTATATATTTTCCCAGCATTGTTTTGTTCAGTCGCTCAGTTGTGTACCACTCTTTGAGACCCCATGACCTGCAAGGTGGCCTGACCTTCACCATTTCCTGGAACTTGTTCAAAATCATGTTCACTGAATCCATAATGCCATCCAACCATTTCATTCTCTGTTGACCACTTATCCTCCTGCCTTCAATCTTTCCCAGCATCAGGGTATTTTTGAATGATCCAGTTCTTACATACACCACAGTTTGGTCTCAGGTCAAACAATAAGGAAGGAACATAGCCCCACTCAACAACAGAAAACTGGATTAAAGATTCACTGAGCATGGCCCCGCCCATCAGGACAAGACTCTTCCCCTCACAGCCAGTATCTCCTATCAGGAAACTTCCTTAAGCCTCTTAACCTTATCCTTCAGAGGGCAGACAAAATGAAAAACACAATCACAGAACACTAATCAAACTGACATAGACCACAGCCTTATCTAACTCAATGAAGCTATGAACTATGCCATATAGGGCCACCCACGAGAGAGAGGTCATGGTAGAGAATTTTGATAAAATATGTTCCACTGGAGAAAGGAATGGCAAACCACTTCAGTATTTGTGCCTTGAGAACCCCATGAGCAGTATGAAAACACACACACAAAAATATATATGTCACTGTAGGTGTTCAATATGTTACTGGAGAAGAGTGGAGAAATAACTCCAGAAAGAATGAAGAGAGGTAGCCAAAGCAAAATAATGCCCAGTTGTGGAAGTGGCTGATGATGAAAGTAAAGACCCATGCTGTAAAGAACAATTTTATAGGAACCTGGAATGTTAGGTCCATGAATCATGGTAAATAGAGAGTGGTCAAATAGAGGGCGGCAAGAATTAGCATTGACATTTTAGGAATTTGTCAACTAAAGGAACTGGAATGAAAAAGTAGGAAGTCAAGAGATACCTGGAGTATCAGGCAAATTTGGCCTTGGAGTACAAAATGAAGCAGGGCAAAGGCTAGTAGAGTTTTGCCAAGAGAATGTACTGGTCATAGCAAACACCATCTTCCAACAACAGAAGAGAAGACTATACATGGACATCACCAGATGGTCAATACCAAAATCAGATTGATTATATTCTTTGCAGCCAAAGATGGAGAAGCTCTATACAGTCAGCAAAAAGAAAAAAAAAAAAAAAAAACCAAAAAAACAAAAACAGCAGCAACAACAACAACCAAAAAGAACAGGAGCTGATTGTGGCTCAGATCATGAACTCCTTACTAAAAATTCAGAATAAATTGAAGAAAATAGGAAAACCACTAGACCACTCAAGTATGACCTACATCAAATCCCTTATGATTATAGAGTGGAAGTGACAAATAGATTCAAGGGATTAGATCTGACAGACAGAGTGTCTGAAGAACTATGGATGGAGGCTTGTGACATTGTACAGGAGGCAGTGATCAAGACCATCCCCAAGAAAAAGAATGCAAAAAGGCAAAATGGTTGTCTGAGCAGGCCTTAAGAATAGATGATTAAAGAAGAATAGCTAAATGCAAAGGACAAAAGGAAAGATATATGCATCTGAATGCAGAGTTCCAAATTATAACAACAATAAAAAAGGAAGCCTTCCTCAGTGACCAGTGCAAAGAAATAGAAGAAAACAATAGTATGGGAAAGACTAGAGACATCTTTAAGAAAATTAGGGGTACCACCACAACATTTTATGTAAAGATGGGCACAATAAAGGACAAAATTTGTATGGACTTAACAGTAGGAAAAAATATTAAGAAAAGGTGGCAAGAATACACAAAAGAACTGTACAAAAAAGATCTTCATGATCCAGATAACCACAACGGTGTGATCCCTTATCTAGAGCCAGACCTCCTGAAGTGCAAAGTCAAGCAGGCCTTAGGAAACATTACTACAAAGATAGTGGTGGTGTGGAATTCCAGTTGATCTATTTAAAATGCTAAAAGATGATGCTGTTAATTGATGCTGTTAAAGTGCTGCACACAATATGCCAGTAATTTGGAAAACAAAAATGGAAAAGATCAGTTTTCATTCCAATCCCAAAGAAACACAATGTCAAAGAATTTTCAAACTACCACTTGATTGTGCTCATCTCACATGCTAGCAAAATAATGCTCAAAATTCTTGAAGCCAGGCTTCAGCACTATGTGAACCATTAAATTCCAGATGTTCAAGCTGGATTTAGGAAAGGCAGAAGAAACAGAGATCACATTGCCAACATCCATTGGACCATTGAGAAAGCAAGAGAGTGTGAGAAAAACATCTAATTCTACTTATGGACTACACCAAATCCTACGATTGTGTGGATCACAACAAACTGTAAAAAATTTTTCAAGAGATGGGAATACCAGACCACCTGAACTGTCTCCTGAGATATCTGCATGCAGGCCAAGAAGCAACAGTTAGAACTCGACATGGAACAACTGACTGGTATCAAATCAGGAAAGGAGCACGTCAAGGCTGTGTATTATCACCCTGCTTATTTAACTTATATGTGGAATACATCATGAGAAATGCTGGACTGGATGAAGCACAAGCTGGAATCAAGATTTCGGGGAGAAATATCAGTGACTTCAGATATGCTCATGACACCATCCTTATGGCAAAAAAAAAAAAAAAAAAAAAAAAGGACAAAAATACCTCTTGATGAAAGTGAAAGGAGAGTGAAAAATTTGGGCTGAAGCTCAACATTCTGAAAACTAAGATCATGGCATCTGGTCCCATCATTTCATGGCAAATAGATGGCAAAATAATGGAAACAGTGACAGACTTTATTTTCTTCAGCTCCCAAATCACTACACATGGTGACTGCAGACATGAAATTAAAAGAGGCTTGCTCCTTGAAGAAAAACTATGACCAATCTAGTTCAGTTCAGTCACTCAGTTGTGTCTGACTCTGCAACCCCATGAACTGCAGCACGTCAGGCCTCCCTATACATCACCAACACGCAGAGTTTACCCAAACTCTTGTCCATTGAGTCAGTGATGCTATCTAGCCATCTCATCCTCTGCTGTCCCCTTCTCCTCCTGCCTTCAGTCTTTACCAACATTAGGGTCTTTTCAAATGAGTCGGTCTTCACATCAGGTGGCCAAAATATTGGAGTTTCAGCTTCAGCATCAGTCCTTCCAATGAATATTCACTACTGATTTCCTTTAGGATGGAATGGTTGGATCCCCTTGCAGTCCAAGGGACTCTCAAGAGTCTTTTCCAACACCACAGTTCAAAAGCATCAATTCTTTGGTGCTCAGCTTTCTTTATAGCCCACCTCTCATATCCATACATAACTACTGGAAAAACCATAGCCTTGATTAGACAGACCTTTGTTGACAAAGTAATGTCTGTGCTTTTTAATGCACTGTCTTGGAAGGACTGATGTTGAAGCTGAAACTCCAACATTTTGGCCACCTGATGCAAAGAGCTGACTCATTTAAAAAGACCCTGATGCTGGGAAAGATTGAGGGCAGGAGAAGAAGTGGACGACAGAGGATGAGATGGTTGGATAGCATCACCAACTCAATGGATATGGGTTTGAGTGGACTCTGGGAGTTGGTGATGGACAGGGAGGACTGGTGTGATGTGATTCATGGGGTCACAAAGAGTTGGACACGACTGAGAGACTGAACTGAACTGAACTAGGTTGGTAATAACTTTCTGCCATAAGTATCATATCATCTGCATGTCTGAGGATATTGATATTTCCTGGAAATCTTGATTCCATCTTGTACTTTCTCCAGCCCAGCATTTCTCATGATGTATTCTATATATAAGTTAAATAAGCAGGGTGACAATATACAGCCTTGACATACTCCTTTTCCTATTTGGAAACAGTCTGTTTTTCCATATCTGGTTTTAACTGTTGCTTCCTGAACTGCATACAGGTTTCTCAAGAGGTTAGACAGGTGGTCTGGTATTCTCATCTCTTTCAGAATTTTTCACAGTTTATTGTGACCCACACAGTCAAAGGCTTTGGCTTTGTAAATAAAGCAGAAGTAGATGTATTTCTGGAACTCCTCTGCTTTTTCAATGGTCCAACGAATGATGGCAATTTGATATCTGGTTCCTCTGCTTTTTCTAAAACCAGCTTGAACATTTGGAAATTCACAGTTCACATATTGCTGAAGCCTGGCTTGGAGAATTTTGAGTATTAATTTACTAGCATGTGAGGCGAGTGCAGCTGTGTGGTAGTTTGAGCATTCTTTGCCATTGCCTTTCTTTGGGATTGCAATGAAAACTGACCATTTCAAGTCCTGTGATCACTGCTGAGTTTTCCAAATTTGCTGGCATATTAAGTACAGCACTTTCACAGCACCATATTTTAGGATTTGAAATAGTTCAACTGGCATTCCATCACCTCCATTAGCTTTGTTGTAGGGATACTTACTAATGCCCACTTGACTTCACATTCCAGGATGTCTGGCTCTAGGTGAGTGATCACACCGTCGTGATTATCTGGGTCATGAAGATCTTTTTTCAGAACTCAGAACACAGAAGTTCTTCTGTGTATTCTTGCTGCATTTTCTTAATATCTTCTGCTTCTGTTAGGTTCATACAATTTCTGTCCTTTATTGAGCCCAACTTTGCATGAAATGTCCCCTTGGTATCTCTAATTTTCTTGAAGAGATTTCTAGTTTTTCCTATTCTATTGTTGTCCTCTATTTTTTTTTTTTTTTTGCATTGATCACTGAGGAAGGCTTTCTTATCTCTCCTTCCTATTCTTTGGAACTCTGCATTTAAATGGATATACCTTTCCTTTTCTCCTTTGCTTTTCACTTCTCTTCCTTTCACAGTTATTTGTAAGGCCTCCTCAGACAGCCATTTTGCTTTTTTGCATTTCTTTTTCTTGGCGATGGTCTTGATCCCTGTCTCCTATAAAATGTCATGAACCTCCATCCTTATCTAGACAGCATATTAAAGAGCAGAGACATTACTTTTCCAACAAAATCCATCTAGTCAAACTATGACTTTTCCAATAGTCTCGTATGAATGTGAGAGTTGGACTAAAAAGAAAGCTGAGTTACCTGAAGATAACTCAAAAGATAATAGAACAATACAAAAGCTATGGTACAGAGCAACAGCACTTCTATGGCAATGTTTCTAGTGTTACAAGTTTATCTCAGGAAACAATAAAAATCTCAAATAAACAACATAGTCTCACACTTAAAGGAGCTAGGAAACAAGCCCAGTGTTAGTAGAAGAAAATAATTAATAAGGATTTTATCACAAATTAATAAAATAGAGACTAAAAAATATCAGTGTATCTAAGTAACTACTTCTAGTGTAATTATTTGAATTTATCCACCATCTAGTCCAGTCTTCCATTTTAGTGAGAAATACCACTGCTTGCATCTCTGAGAAATTCTGACCACTGCTTCAAGTCTTTCAATGTGGGGGATACTTTGCTTCATGAGCCAGCTTATTCTATCGTTTTGATATTATCCACTCTCTCAATTAATTTTCCTGCTTATGTTTTATATTAGAACTAAAAGTCCAGGGTTAGTTTTAAACTGTCTTTAAGTAATATAGAAGATAGATATTAAATTTGTATAAAAGAAATAAGATTTCTGATTGCAATTGAGAATACTAGTCTTCAAATATTTTAGTCTTAATGATTATTTCATAGAAAACAACAACAACAACAACAACAACAACAGCAAAGAAACAAATACAGCTCTGTTTCAAATTGCATGATAAGTAAGGAAAGGGTGGTCAATTGCTACAGAATATGAACATAATTTACTGCCTTCTGCTTCCACATAGTGTTTTATTGTAGCATCCAATCATCATGCTTGTGGTAGTTTACTCAAAGCACAGGATACCTACCTCACTTTTTTTTTTTCCCAGCATTCCACTCACTTTGGACAGAAACTGTTGTGATGATTCTTGGACTTTAAGTTCCCTGGCGACTCAGATGGTAAATAATCTGCCTGCAGTGGAGGAGATGTAAGAGACATGGGTTCATTCCCTAGGTCGGAAGATCCCCTAGAGAAGGGCATGGCAACACACTCCAATATACTTAACTGGAGAATCCTAAGGACAGAGGCGCCTATCCATGGGGTTGCAAAGAGTCACATGACTAAGCGATTAACACTTACACTTTCATGCCATAAGTAGAGACAATGTTTGCCTTCATACTTCTATGCCTGTTGTGGAAGAAGTCCCAGATAGAAAACATTGATATGCACCTAGACAGTGAGTATTTTGCTAATGGGGAATTAAAAGACTGATGAAGCCTGGACGTGTTGACATATATCATCAGATAATTGAACAGAAACTATTAGGCAGCTGTTGGATGCCTGTGGGGAATTGACTGAAACATTTATTTTACTTGGCATAATTACTTGCATCTTTTCTGGCAAACAATAGCAGTACATTTCATTATTATTTTTTGTATTTACAGTGCCATGCTTATGTATTGTTTAGTGGAGAAATATTTTTTTCATAATTAAAAAAAAATTAAACCTGCTTTCATTTTTCCTTAAAACATTACAAAGAGGGGGAAATGGGCACCCCCCCCCCCGTTTTGTCTCTCAATGTTCTTCTTCCTCCTTTATAGCTTTGTTCTCAAAAGTGCTTCTGATGCACAAATATTTTGTTTACACTATATTATTTTACTTGTTGGAAAGTTATAGACATTATGGAGAGTAACAAAAATTTATCCATAAAATACATTTGTGTAAAGTACTTATAATGATTGATTCCGCTTAACTTTCTCAGAACTCAGTACAGAAAGGGATAGGGATTTTTTTTTTTTTTTTTTTTTAAATACAGCCAACCAAATTGCTCACTGATTCCTGGGTAAGAAAATTATGATTGGATTGAACAATAGAACACTCGAGAGCCAAAAGTAAATGCTGAGTAGCATTTCTTTGAAGAATTAAGGCTTTGAAAAACACTCATACATACTGGGGAATTTGGAAAGATGTGTGTATTTCCAGAGTAAGAAGCATGCTAGTCAGCAACCTGAAAAGGCCTTAATTCTATCTTGATCCCTAGACTCAATGCAAGTCTGGCTGTGATTTGAATGAATATTAACATTGAGCAAAACCATATACTGGTAGAAGTGTTTATTTCTATACTTATACATTAGTTTGTCATATTCAGTGTTCAACAAAATCTGTGAGGAAACTAGTTGAACAGAAACTAGGGAAAAGAGACTTCAGTAACAATACTAACAGGAAAAAAAAATTAAAGTCATTAAACACTGGAGAAATACCAATAACCTCAGAAGCACAGATGATACCACCCTTATGGCAGAAAGTGAAGAAGAACTAAAGATTCTCTTGAGAAAAGTGAAAGAGGACAGTAAAAATCTTAGCTTAAAGCTCAACATTCAAAAAATGAAGGTCATGGCATCCAGTCCCACCACTTCATGTCAAATAGATGGGAAAACAATGGAATCAGTGACAGACTTTATTTTCTTGGACTCTAAAATCACTACAGATGGTGACTGAAGCCATTAAATTAAAATATGCTTGCTCCTTGTAAGAAAGGCTATGAAGAACCTAGACAGCATATTAAAAAGCAGAGACATTACTTTGACATAAAAAAAGATCCACCTAGTCAAAACTATGGTTTTTCAAGTAGTCATGTGTGAATGTGTGAGTTGTACTATAAAGAAAGCTGAGAACCAAAGAATTGATGCTTTTGAACTGTGGTGTTGGAGAAGACTCTTGAGAGTCCCTTGGACTGCAAGGAGATCAAACCAGTCAATCCAAAGGAAGTCAGTCCTGAATGTTCATTGGAAGGACCATGCTGAAACTCCAATACTTTGGCCACCAGATGTGAAGAAATGACTCATTGGAACAGACCCTGATGCTGGGAAAGATTGATGCGGGAGGAGAAGGGGATGACAGAGGATGAAATGGTTGGATGGTATCACCGACTCAGTAGATATGAATTTGAGCAAGTTCTGGGAGTTGGTGATGGACAGGTAAGCCTGACGTGCTACAGTCCATGGGGTCACAAAGAGTTATACATGACTGAGAGACTGAACTGACTGAAACAAGTGAACAATATATGCACCAATAATCAGAAAAGAAGTAAATCCTGGAGAAGAGAAAGAATCTGATTTCTATACTTACCGTATTATATGTTTAAATATCTAGTGTTGAATAACGACAACAAAAATCCCAAGCATACAAAGAAACAGTAAAGAATGTTTCTTTGAAAAAAAAAGAAAAAGAATATCTCTTTGAAATGGATAAAACAAATGGAGGGAAACCATCTCTGATGAAGACAGTGTTATTTGACATAGAATTTAAACACTAGTTTAGATAAAGGCAAAGTGCTAAAGGAAATAAAAAAGAACTAAAGAAAATCAGAAAAACAATGTACAAAAAAAGAGATTCAATAAAGTGATATTGTTTTTTTAAAAAAGGTGAAATAACTGCCATTAACAATCACTACTGTGGTGGCTCAACAGGAAATTTGAGCAAGGAGAAGAAAGAGACAGCAAAATTTAAGATAGAGCAATTGAAAGTATCAATCTGAAGAGTAAGGGGAAAAAAATTAATGAAGAGTGAGAAGAAACTAGCAGATCTGTGGTTTACCATTAAGTAGTGTAAATAGATCTTACTGGAGTTCCAGAAGGAAAGAGTAAAAAGTGGGGAATATTCGATGAAATAGTAGTTGAAAATATCTCAACATAGATTGAGGGCACAATCTACAAAAAAAAAAAAAAAAAAAAATCTATACAAAGTCCAATAGGATAAACTCATATAGGTCTTTTTGATTACTAATATCATTTTTTTTCTTATGAAATTTAAAAGACAAATTCTTAAAAAATAACTGTAAATTTATGTTATTGGGCATACACTGTTTAAGATGTATAAGACGTAAGAGATATATGAGCTCTTTTTGTTTGATTTTGAAGTTTTGTTGACATCAATTTGAGCCATAATTTTAGGATGTTTAGTGTCGTCCTAATGGTAATCACAAAGAAAATGTCTTAAAAATACACAAAGAGATATGAGAAGAAAATAAAAATATATCATTATTTAAAAAAAAAAAAAAAACTAAATATGAATGAATGTGGTAAAGGAAGAAATGAACAGATGGCTGATTCATGTCAATGTATGGCAAAAACCACTACAATATTGTAAAGTAATTAGCCTTCAACTAATAAAAATAAATGAAAATAAACAAAAAAAATCAAAAAGAATACAAAAAATAAATAAGAAAGTGATAGAAGTAGGTCATTATTTTTCTTTAACTTATAAATTTTTGCTTTAAACATTTCAATACAAAGTCATAGATTGACAAAATGGATAAAAAAACAAAGCACTGTAACACCATAACCCAACTATTCACTTTTTATTAGAAGCTCACTTTAGACCTAGAGACAAAAGAGAATTAAAAGTGAAAGAATGGGAGAAAAATTCCATGCACATAAAAATTCCATGCAAATTAAGAGAGAGCAGGGATGGCAATCTCAATATTAGACAAAGTAAAACTTTCTTCAAAAGCTGTTACAAAAGACAAAGAAGGATAATTCACAATGATACAAAGACCTACATCATCAAAAAGTATAACAATTTTAGTCAGATTTATCCCAAAGAAGAGAACCCCAAAATATCTAGTTAAAATTTCAATGGACCATTGTCCATAATGGACAGGACACTTATAAAATCAGCAAAGAGACAAAACACTTGAAAAGCACTATAACACAACTAGATATGTAGATGTAAGTAGAATTAATAAACACCTGCAGTATATGGCACCCAAACCACCAAAATTGCATTCTTTCAAAACACATGGAACATTCTTTGAAATAAATCATATATTAGCCCAGAAAACAAGTCTCAATACCTTTTATTATTTTTTTTTAATTTATTTTTTTATTTTTCAGTGGGTTTTGTCATACATTGATATGAATCAGCCATAGAGCTACACGAATTCCCCATCCCGGTCTCCCATCCCACCTCCCTCTCCACCCGATTCCTCTGGATCCCCCCAGCCCAACGGGCCCGAGCACTTGACTCAAGCCTCCCACCTGGGCTGGTGGTCTGTTTCACCACAGATAATATACATACTGTTCTTTCGAAACATCCCACCCTCCCCTTCTCCCACAGAGTCAATACCTTTTAAAAGACTGAAATCATACAAAACATCTCTAACCACAGTAGGATATAGGTAGAAGTCAATAGCAGAAAGGAAACTGAAAAATTTACAAATATGTGAAATTTAAAAGACTAAACACTCCATGATTCAAAGATACCACAGGAAAATTAGAAACTATTTTAAAATGTTCACAAAATGTGATGATATTTAGCAAACACAATGCTCAGAGGATTACGAACAAAACTAGTGGAGGTGATGGAATTCTACTTGAGCTATTCCAAATCATAAAAGATGATGTTGTGAAACTGCCACACTCAATATGCCTGCAAATTTGGAAAACTCAGCAGTGGCCACAGGACTGGAAAAGGTCAGTTTTCATTCCAATCCCTAAAGAAAGCAATGCCAAAGAATGTTCAAACTACTGCACAATTGAACTCATCTCACACACTACTAAAATTCTCTAAGCAAGGTTTCAACAGTATGTGAAACATGAACTTCCAGATGTTCAAGCTGGTTTTAGAAAAGTCAGAGGAACCAGAGATCAAAATGCCAACATGCATTGGATCATCAAAAAAGCAAAAGAGGTCCAGAAAAACATCTACTTCTACTTTATTGACTATGCCAAAGCCTTTGACTGTGTGGATCACAACAAACTCTGGAAGATTCTTCAAAAGAGATGGGAATACCAGACCACCCGTCTTGCCTCCTGAGAAATCTGTATACAGGTCAGGAAGCAACAATTAGAACTGGACATGTAACAACAAACTGGTTCCAAATCAGGAAAGGAGTACATCAAGGCTGCATATTGTCACCATACTTATTTAACTTCTATGCAGAATGCATCATGAGAAACGCTGGGCTGGTGGAAGCACAAGCTGGAATCAAGATTACCCGGAGAAATATCAATAACCTCAGATATGCAGATGACACCACCCTTATGGCAGAAAGTGAGGAAGGACTAAAGAGGCTCTTGATGAAAGTGAAAGAGGAGAGTGGAAAAGTTGGCTTAAAACTCAATATTCAGAAAACTAAGATCATGGCATTTGGTCCCATCACTTCATGGCAAATAGATGGGGAAACAGTGACAGACTTTATCTTTTGGGACTCCAAAATCAGATGGTGACTGCATTCTTGAAATTAAAAGATGCTTACTCCTTGGAAGTAAAGTTATGACCAAACTACACAGCATATTAAAAAGCAAAGACTACTTTGCCAACAAAGTTCCATCTAGTCGAAGCTATGTTTTTTCCAGTAGTGACGTATGGATGTGAGAGTTCGACTATAAAGAAAGCTGAGTGCTGAAAAATTGATGCTCTTAAACTGTGGTGTTGGAGAAGACTCTTGAGAATCCCTTGGACTGCAAGGAGATCCAACCAGTCCATCCTAATGGAGATCAGTCCTGAATATTTATTGAAAGGACTGATGCTGAAACTTAAACATCAATAGTTGGACCACCTGATGCCAAGAACGGACTCATATGAAAAGACCATGGTGCTGGGAGGAGAAGGGGACGGCAGAGGATTAGATAGCTGGATGACATCACTGATTCAATGGACATGAGTTTGAGTAAACTCCAGGAATTGGCAATGGACAGTCGTGCTGCAGTTCATCGGGTCACAAACAGCTGGACAGGACTGAGAGACTGAACTGAGCTGAACTGAATTGAATCTCAGAGGGAAACTTATAGGTGCAAATACTAGATCTCAAATCAACAATCTAAATCTAAATCTTTAGGAAATAGGGAATATTGTACTAAAACCAAAGCTAGAAAGGCAGAGTAAATAATAATAGTAACATGATTATTAGAGCAGAGAAAAATAACCTAAAGGCTAGCAAAACAGGGAAAGAGTGCATCAATCAAGTTTGCAAAATAGAAAGACATGAAGATAACTTCCTTCAATATGTACATAATAATATAACTGCATGTGGAAAACCTCTTACAGAATTTCCACTGAACAGTTGCAGGAGACTTCATATAACTAAAGTTACATGAAATATCATCACATTCTTGAATAGTATAAAAGGGAAAACTGAATTGGATTAAACTTGTGCCCTTGGGAGGGAGATGTGAAATGAGAAAAGTTTTCTCACCATGGGAACCCCCTTAATTGACTAGAAGCTAAGTAATAGCTTAGCTAGGGAGCCGCAGATACTCAGAGAAGAGTATGGCAGCTGGCTTGCAGCAGGCAGGACAGAGAAAGACCAACACAGAAAGTCCCTGCCCACATGTTGCATTTCCCAGCCCAATAAAGTCATCTGCTGGTGTGAACAGTGGTTACAGACTTCGGCAGACAGGCCCAGGAAGAGAATTTGGTTTGGTGATGTGGACACACTCAGAAGGGCCTGAAGTGTGGTTGGGGCCACAACTGAGGATGTGTAGAGCCCAAGCCCTATGTATAAGCCCCATTATTAAGACACAAAAAGAATGTGTGTGGGGTGTGTGTGTGCAACTTCCACCAAGCATGCCATTATCCCTGTTCTCATAGAAGGTGCAGCATATGACTGGCAGCAGTGTCTGGGGCACATTAGTGGTACACCCACATCAGGTTTTGTTGGTGAGCACAGAAGGAAGTGGGGCTGAAATCTAAGCCAATTATCAGGGCAAAGGACAATGGGAGCAGGGTCAAAGGCAATGCCAGTAATTGCTTATTTTGTGAGCACACACAGCAGATGACAGGTGACATCATAGAGTGCATGTATTGGTGAACAATTTCTTGGGAGAAATATACAGTAGCTCCTTTCCCAAAGGGAACACTCCAGTCTTGCCTACCATACACAACAACTTAGAACTGGATCTAAGTGCTTTCTCCAACAACTGAGGAGTAGACTCCTTCACAGAGCTGAGATGACTACAGAGCAAAGAGTAGGTCCTGGTTAGAACAATACTAATAATATTCTCCATCAAGGGGATAATAGTCACCCTGAGGAAAGACATGTCAGGCAAGCATATGAAAACATCCCTTACATCAAAAATATTATACACATGTAATCTACACAGGGACACTACCACATAAAAATAGTCCTTCAGTACCACAGTGAATAATTATTTTTCCAAAATTTATACAGTCAAAGGAATACAAATACAATTAAAAGGAGAGGAAACATTCCCAATTAAAATTGCAAGACAAAGCTCCTGAAAGAACAAAGAAACAGATATTTTCAGTCTACCAGACCACAAGTTCAAAATGAAAATAATAAAAATACAAAAAGAATTAAGAAAGGCTCATGTAAATATTGCCCTAATATCAATTAATTTATTGTTTCCTAAAATATTGCTTTGATATGTCAAAATTAAAATTTAGCAGCACATGTGCAGAGACATTGCTTTCACAACAAAGGTCTGTCTAGTCAAGGCTATGGTTTTTCCAGTAGTCTTGTATGGATGTGAGAATTGAACTATACAGAAAACTGAATGCCAAAGAATTGATGCTTTTGAACTGTGGTGTTGGAGAAGACTCTTGAGAGTCCCTTGGACTGTAAGGAGATCCAACCAGTCCATCCTAAGGGAGGTCAGTCCTGGGTGTTCATTGGAAGGACTAATGTTGAAGCTGAAACTCCAGTACTTTGGCCACCTGATGTGAAGAGCTGACTCATTGGAAAAGACCCTGATGCTGGGAAAGACTGAAGGCAGGAGAGGTTGGATGGTATCACCGACTCAATGGACCAACTCCAGGAGTTGGTGATTGACAGGGAAGCCTGGCGTGCTCAGTCCATGGGGTCGCATGGACATGCCTGAGCTACTAAACTGAACTGAGCTGCACTAAATAAATAAATAATACATAAAGAAAGCAACATTTAATACAACTGTTTTCTTTTTTGAAGAAATCAAACTTTTGGGCAAAATTCTAGATGCAATAAATAGCCCAAGTGCTTCACTACCCTACCTTCCATTTTATTGACTGATTGATTTCTGTTAGTAATTAATGTATAGTAGATTTACAATGTTGTATTAGTGTCTACTGCACAGAGAAATGAATCAGCCTTACATATACATATGACACTTCCTTCTGGACTTCACTCCCATTTAGAACACTACAGTGCATTAAGTAGAGTTCCCATGTGTTATACAGTACATTCTCATCAATTGTCTATTTTATACATAGTGTTAATAGTGGGTGTGTCTCAATCTCAATCTCCCAATCCCCCCCACCCCGTCCCTTCTCCCCTTGTTATCCATACATTTGTTCTCCACATCTGTGTCTTTATTTCTCCTTTGCAAATAAGGTCATCTATACCATTTTTCTACATTCCACATATATGTGTTAATATACAATATTTGTTTATTGTTTTAAGTCTCTTACTGACTTACATCATTCTGTATGACACTCTGTAGGTCCATCCACATCTCTACAAATGGCTCACTGCCATTCTTTTTGATGTCTGAGTAATATTCCAAGGTATATATGTATAATATCTTCTTTATCCATTCCTCTGTTGATGGATATTTAGATTGGATCCATGTCTTAACTATATAGTGTTGCAATGAACATTGAGGTGCATGAATTTTTTTGAATTATTATTATTATTTTTTGGTATATGCCCAGTAGTGGGATTGTTGGGTCATATGGTAGTTTTATTTTTAGGCTTTTTTGTTTTTTTTTTTTTAAGAAATTTCCATAGTGTCCTCTATAGCGGCTATATCAATTTACATTCCCACCAACAGTTTAAGAAGATTCACTTTTGTCCATATTCTCTCAAATATAAATTGTTTGCAGATATTTTGATGATGGCCATTCTGATTGGTGTAAGGTGATACTTCATCATAGCTTTGAGTTGCATTTCTCTAATGATTTTCAAGGGCTTCCTAGGTAGTTCAGTGGTGAAGAATTCACCTTCAATGCAAGAAACCAGAGTTCAATCCCTGTGCCAGGAAGATTCCCTGGAAAAGGAAATGGCAACCCACTCCAGTATTATTGCCTGGAGAATCCCATGGACAGAGGAGGCTGGTAGGCTACAGCCCATAAGTTCACAAAGAGTCAGACACAACAGAAGTGACTTAGCATGCTTCAGTTGTGTTATGATTTTCAATCATATGCCATTGCCATGTAATGATTTTCAATAGTTGCTTCTCCAGAATGCAGAAATCATTTGAGAATCACCAAATACACCTCTAATCATAACCAGTGCTACTTTTCTGAGTATTATAGTTACTTTAAAATCACAATTATAAATCTCCATAAATGTTCGGGTGCTTCAGTTGTGTCCAACTCTTTGTGACCCCATGGACTGTAGCCCACCAGGTTCCTCTATCCATGGAATTTCCCAGGCAAGAATATTGGAGTGGGTTGCCATTTCCTCCTCCCAGGTATCTTCCTGACCCAGGGAGTGAACCCAAGTCTTCTGTGACTCCTGAATTGTAGGCAAATTGTTTACTACTGAGTCACCATGGAAGCAAATCTACATAAGTTGATTTTTATTTAAAATGCTTTTCATAACTTCAAATCTAAAAAATATTTAATTTGGTAATTTGAAAATTATGCTAGTAAGACCTAAAATTAATATTTAAAAAATGAGAAATGGTTGTAGGCTATTTATTAAGACAAGTTGAGTTGATATAAGTTAATCTTGACATAAATTGAGAAGGTAGAAACAAATTATGTAATTTTTTAACAAGAAAAATTAAACATTTCTGAACCAGAGCCCCTGCAAAGAAAGTGCCCATTTTAGGATTTCAGCAGATTTTAGAGCAAAGATAAATTGTGTCATCACTGAAAACGCATTCTGGTTAGACTGAATGAGAGATGATGGTTTCACAGTAAAGAAATAGCTGTCTTCTAAGACTTTTCTTTCATTCAAATTCTCTCTGTGAGATTGTTCTTATCTTATGTGGTCCTATTAGCTACACTGTTTTCATTTGGAATTTAATATGGAAACACTGAGGATGAAAAACTGTGAAACCTTAACTAAACTTCCAAATCTAAATGTGCCTGGATTTTTCCTTTGACTTGAGTAAAATGGTGTATAATACCTACCTAGGTGGACCAGGCACAGCAGTCACTTTAGAAATGGATTTCTCTGTTTATTTCTCTCCATCTGCCTTCCCTGCCCCACAACCTCAGTTACATGCATATATTTCTTACATTAGATATATGTTAGAAACTTCTTTCAATTAAGCAAAATTTCTATGTATTAATTGTATTACTACATGAATATCAACCAATTACAATCATAATGAGTAAGAATGCAGACACAGGAGGCAGACTTTTCAAATCACAGCCTCACCATTTACAAGCTGTGTGAAATTAGGCAAGTTATTGACAGACACCCACTTCTGTCTCTATAAATGAAGTAAACATTAAAACCAATCTTTGTGTGTGTATGTGTATGTGAAGATGAAATAAATTAATATTTGTAAAGTATAGCAAGTGAATTTCCTGGGATAGCATTGTAAATGACCCATGTCTAAAGTCTTGTGATATTGTAACTTTCATTGCATTGATTATGTGAGTTATGCTAGAGAGTAAGTCATCATTAAATGTGTCAGAGCTTAAGTAAATGCCTAATAAATATTTGGTAAAAAAAAATAGGCAAAAGTGAATAAATACATAAATAAAGAAATAAACCCACCTATTTCTTGTTTGGGTAAGCTAGAATAGAAGAATTGAGTTAAATTACTTCTGACTGTAGAGTTACTCATTAGCTAGCTACAAATTGGCACTGGCCAACTACCTTTACAAGGATTAAATCAGATTCTGCTGCACCTGCTGAATTTCAACAGTCCATGAAAGTAGTTCAGGACAGAGAGCAGAAATGAGGTGCTTTGGGAAAAACTGGCAGAATAGGTCTTCATATAGCTAGATATTTTCAGGGGTTACTTTTTTAAGCCCAATTCTTGTATCTCTTCATATCTAGAAAAGTACTAAAATCCTTCACCATGACGTCTGCCCCTCATGGCTAACAGGAACCTTCACAAGACTAGCAGAAATCTTTAACAACAACAACAAAAAAATATGTGTTTGATTGCATGTATTCTCCCTTCATAAAAATTACATTTATACTGACCTTTCCTCCTACATCTTTGGAGCAGTTTCTCAGAGCTCTCTGAAATGCTGTATCCTGAGCTATAGTTCTCATTTTGCCACAAATTAAACTCTTTATCTTCTTCTGAGAACTTGGTAATATATATTTTAGTAGGTGGTGAGGTAGTAACATATAGAAATAAATTTTAAGAAAGTTTAAACCCCAGGCTATCTATAATTATGCTAAGTATAAATTATCTAATATCCCAATTAAAAGGTACAGATTGTCAGATAGTATAACAAAGCAAGACCTTACTATATGCTGTCTACAAGAAATCTACTTAGAATATAAAGATACCAAGAAATTAAATACAAGGATTTGTATTTAATACAAGCCAGGGAGAGGAAAATTTCCCACTATCATTCTTGGATCTTATGGTGGTCTAATAAGTAAAGTGACATAGTGCAGATTAACAGGAAAACACACACACACACACACACACACATTTCATTTGCACAGACAACTCAGATATAAAACCCAAAAAGTGACCAAAATAAAGTGCTTATATATCCTTTAGACAATAATAATAACAATAATAAATTAGTAAAGTATCAGAGGACGTTCAATTTTAGGGAATCCAATATGTTGTTTTCTTCCTTTGTGTGCCGTTTCTCAAGGACTCTGTTCTTACCGGTTCCTGGAAAACAGGAAAGAGCAGAGCTGCACTCAGTTCTCAGGACTGAGATGGGAAAGAACACCTGCTTGGATTCCCTTCAGTGACCTTTTAGGACTATCCATTTTGTGGCAACTGGCGGAATTTCATTCTTTTTAATGGCTGAGTAATCATTTTATTGACGATATATAAGCATGCATTTCTGCAAATAAAGTACCCTTGTTTCACTCGAGACTTGGGTCCCTTGCATCCTTCTCGTCGACTCCAATCCCCAGGTCCTGGTCTATGAAGATTGTGACAGTAAAGAACTGACAAGATAAGGAAATTAGGTTTGGGTAGTAATTAGTAAATTAAAAAAAAAATAATGAATAAGCAGAGTTTGCTTACACAGCCTGTCTCTGGTGATAGGTTGTCTTTCTACCTCCTGGTCCAAGGGGGGATACATTTCACATGGGAGGTTTATTTCCTGCTTTCAGAGGGACAAATAGGAGGGTCAGAGTGTCTGTTTTTTCACTGACTGCTACTTATACAACTTTAATTGAGAATATGCCAATTTAGCATATTTTGAGACAATATACCCTGAATTCCATCAGTATTATGAAAACAAAGATTTGTAAAAATGGAGTTATTATGTTAATATTAGAAAAATTTGATCACAGAACAAGAAATATAACCAGTGAAAAGAAGGAAACTTCATAAAGGGGTCAACTTATCAAGAAGACATAAATTCTAAATGTGTATTGATCCAAAAACAGAGTTTCAAAATACATGAACCAAAATTTCATGAGAAGAGTACTAATCAAACCTTTAAATATCATTGGAGATTTGAATACTTTCTTCTCCATAATTATTAAACAAGTATACCGAAAAACTTTGGCCACCTCGTGCAAAGAGTTGACTCATTGGGAAAGACACTGATACTGGGAGGGACTGGGGGCAGGAGGAGAAGGGGACGACAGAGGATGAGATGGCTGGATGGCATCACCGACTCGATGGGCATGAGTTTGAGTAGACTCCGGGAGCTGGTGATGGACAGGGAGGCCTGGCTGTAATTCATGGGGTTGCAAACAGTCAGACACGACTGAGCGACTGAACTGAATTGAACTGATACAGAAAATCAGAAAGAATATTAAAAAAAAAAAACTTGAAAAATACTATCAACAAAATTGTATATGTTTACACTTAGAGAACTCTACCCCCTAAAAATCACATTAAATATGCATTCATTTCAAATAATGTGGAATAATAATCAAGATAAACCACATTCTGAATCACAAGGCAAATCATAATAAATTTAAATGAATAGGATTTATGCAAATTATGTTCTCTAACCAAGCGAAATTATACTGAAAGAATAAACTTAAAACCTGGAAAATCTCCAAATATTTGAAAAGTTATCAACACAACACTGATTAAAAATAGTCGATGCACTAAAGAAGAAAGTATAAGTAAAACCAAAATATTCTAAAGCAAGTGAAAATCAAAACACAACATATCAATATTTGTGGGATGCAGCTAAGCAGTGGAAAAATTATAATTTTAAATATGTATTTGGAAAAGAAGAAACATCTCATATTAATGATCTTATCTTCTACTTTAAGAAACTAAGGAGTAAAGAACAATTTAAACACAAAATAATCATGAAGAAAAAAGAAAGCATAATTTTTAAACCCCCAGAGAATGAAATAAAAGCAATAACAATAGAGCAAACCAATAAAATCATAAGCTCATTCTTTGCAAAAAGTATAAAAATTTTTAAACTCTAATCACACTGACAAAGACAATGAAGAAAGATGCTACAAATGAAAGATACTACAAACATCACTAAAGATCCCACAAGCAAAAAAAATATTAGCATAACTTATTGTAAACAACTGTATACTAATATGACAACAATTAAGGTAGTATATACAAATCACTTGCAAGATACAAATTGCCAAATTATACAAAAGAGAAAAAGTATATAAATTAAATACCCTTTTAGCTATTAGACAAATTGGATCTATGTTTAAAATGATTCCCCAGTGAAAATTCTAGGCTGAGATGAGTTCATGGTGAATTCTGCCAAACACTTATGAAAGGAATGATTATCAATTTTGCACAAATCTTCAGAAAATAGCCTCTTCATTTTATTTTATGAGGTCAGAAGCATTTTGATATAAAATCCAAAGATTTTACAAGAAAAGAAACCTATAAACCGAAATCCCAATCCCTCATTAGCTTAAATGCAAACATTCTCAACAAAATTTTAGAAAATTCAATACAGCAATATATACAAAGAATACAGATGATTACCAAGTGTGGTTTATCCCAGCTTGTGTGGCTAACTTGACATTTGACAATTGATTAATGTAATTCACCATATTAACATACTGAAAAGGGAGAAAAAAAGAACTTATATTTATTTCAATAGATATTAAAGATAATGTGGTAAAATTAATACCCATTTATGATTTTAAAAACAATCAACAAATAAGAAATATAAGGGAATTCCCTAAACCTAATCAAAAGCAGGTATGAAAAATGTACAGCTAATATCATAATTACTTTTTAAAAACTGAATGCTATCCCCCAAGAATGAAAACAGTATAGCATGTATGCTCACATCATTTTTATTATACTTTAAAATAGACAAAATATCTAATTCAATAAATAAACAAAATGGCAAGTAAAGAAGATAAAAGGCCTATATATTGTTGCTTTAATCACAGATATCTTGATTGTTTATGAAGGAATTCCTAACATTTATACAAGAAAGCAACCAGAACTAACAGATACATTTAGAAGTAAATATACAAAATTCATCTGTGTTTCTATATCTGAACAAAGAATAAATGAAAATTGGAATTGAAAAAAATATTATTTTTGCTTGCAAATAAAGTTATGAAACATTTATGAGTGGATGAGAAACTAATCTGGCAAGACATTGAGACATTATTTATTGTTGAAATATTTTGGTCTTCGACAAATATAACCATGATTTTCTAACAGTAAATGTTTAAATACTGATTGAACATACAAAGACATTTCAGGAAACATGTCTTATCTGTTGATAGTCAAGGAATTACCTCAGCATATTTGCTGGTTATGCTTCATCCATTCTAATCTAACAATAATTTAAATACAACAGCTACAAAGATCAGACTGAATATGGGAAATTAAAAAAAATGTATATTCAATAAGTCAATCAACCAGGTTGGTGTGGACAAAAAGAAATAGAGAATTTCATAGAATACAATTAGTACCAGGTTAAAGTGATAATTTAATGTCAACTATTCTTCATGTTAGATACTTTATAAAAGAGCTCATTTTCCTAAACTAATGTTTTCTCTAATATTTAAGTTACTCCAATCTTCACACTGATTTCAAAATGTTCCAGAGGTAATCATTACAGTGAAGTCAACAGTATGAGATATTGATTTTCATTAAATGAACTGTACTACCAAACACTATGTGCATGAAGAATTGAGTAAAAAAGAGTTAATTCTTTATAAGATACTTGCATGTTTCCCAAACACTCTGAACAAATTATATGTTGCAGTAATTTACATTATCAGCAAACTGAAAGACATGTTTTATTCTGTAATTTAAGCAACTATAATCTTCAAGTTCTATATGCTGAGGATGTGAATGATATTTAAAATGTGTCCAATGAAGCATGTGGAAAATTCTTAGGGAGATGAGAATATCAGACCACCTAGCCTGACTTCTGTGAAGCCTGTAAGCAGGTCAAGAAGGGAACATGGAACCGGATATGGAACAACGGACTGGATCCAAATTGAGCAAAGAGTACATCAAGGCTGCATATTTTCACCCTGCTTATTCAGCATCTGTGCAGAGCATGAGAAATGCTGGGCTGGAAGAAGCACAAGTTGGAATCAAGATTGCAGAGTGAAATATCAATAACCTCAGATAAGCAGGTAATACCACCCTTATGGAAGAAAGCAAAGAAGAACTAAAGAGTCTATTAATGAAAGTGAAAGAGGAGAGTGAAAAGCCTGGTTTAAAACTCAACATTCAAAAAACGAAGATCGTGGCATCTGGTCCCATCACTTCATTGCAAATAGATGGGGAAACAAGGGAAACAAGACAAAATTTGTTTTGTTTTGTTTTTAGGCTCCAAAATCACTGCAGATGGTGACTGAAGCCATGAAATTAAAAGATGCTTGCTCCTTGGAAGAAAAGCTATGACCAACCTAGACAGCATATTAAAAAGCAGAGACGTTACTTGGCTGACAGAGGTTCATATAGTCAAAATTATGGTTTTATCAGTCGTCATGTAAGGGTGTGAGAGTTGGACTATAAAGAAAGCTGTACACCAAAGAATTGCTTTCAAACTGTGGTGTTGGAGAAGACTCTTGAGAGTCCCTTGGACTGCAAAGAGATCAAACCAGTCAATCCTAAAGGATCTCAATTCTGAATATGCATTGGAAGGCTTGATGCTGAAGCTGAAGTTCCAATACTTTGTCCACCTGCTGTGAAGAACTGGCTCATTGGAAAAGACCCTGATGCTGGGAAAGATTGAAGGCAGGAGAAGGGGATGACAGAGGATGAGATGGATGGATGGCATCACTGACTTGATGCCATAGATATCAAGTTGGACATGAGTTTGAGCAAACTCCAGCAGATGGTGAAGGACAGGGAAGCCTGGCGTGCTACATTTCGTGGAGTCACAAAAGGTTGGACATGACTGAGCAATTGAATAGAAACAAAAACAATGAAATATATGAAAGCTTCTATTGACAATATTTTTTAAAAATTTTATTACTTCAAAATACTTAAAATCAAAGGCAGGCTACTCATATAAGGTTGAACAAGTGTGTTTTAAGTAGTAAGGTCATTATTTTCATTTGTCTGAGTGAATATCTAAGGATATTCTTAAGAGTAATGCTCATTCAAGGTTAAATGCTAGAATGAATATTTAATAATGTTCATCACTAAATGATAAATGATCATTATAGATTAAAATTTCCTAAGAAATCTCTTAATTCTATAACATCATTTGACCAATGTTAGTAGTCATTCTAACAGCCCTTAGTCATCTCCTGGAGCTTGCTCAAGCTCATGCCCATTGAGTAGGTGATGTCATTAAATCTTTTCATCTTCTGTTGCACCTTTCTCCTCCTGCCTTCAATCTTTCCCAGGATCAGGATCTTTTCCAATGAGTCGGCTCTTATCAGGTGGACAAAGAATTGGAGCTACAGCTTCAGATCTTCCAATGAATACTCAGAGTTCATTTCCTTGAAGATTGGCTGGTTTGATCCTCTTGCTGTCTAAGGGACTGTCAGTAGTCTTCTCCAGCTCCACATTTCTAAGTAATCAATTCTTAGGTGCTAAGCCCTTTTTGTTGTCCAGCTCTCACATCCGTACATGATTACTGGAAAAACTGTAGCTTTGACTATATTGATCTTTGTAGGCAAAGTAATGTCTCTATTTTTAATTTGTTGTCTATATTTCTCATTGCTTTTCTTCCAAGGAGAAGGAGTATTTTAAATTTATGGTTGCAATTACCACCCACAGTGATTTTGGATCCCAAGAAAAGAAAGTCTGCCACTGTTTCCACTGGTTACCCATCAATAAGCCATGAAGTGATGGGACCAGATGCCATGGTCTTCATTTTTTGAATGTTGAGTTTTAAGCCAGGTTTCTCACTCTCCTCTTTCACCTTCATCAAGAGCCTCTTTAGTTACTCTTCATTTTCTGTCATAAAGGTGGTATCTTTTGCATATCTGAGGTGATTGATATTTATCCCATCAATCTTGATTCCAGCTTGTGCTTCATCAGGCCCAGTTTTTGCATGATGTACTCTGCATAAAAGTTAAATAAGCAGGGTGAAAATATAGTCTTGATGTACTTCTTTCAAAGATTTGAACCAGTGTGTTGTTACATGTCCAGTTCTAACTGTGCTTCTTGACCTGCATACCGGTTTGGCAGGAGGCAGGAAAGATGGCCTAGAATTCCCATTTACTTAGAAATTTCCAGTTTGATGTGATCTGCAGAGTCAAGGGCTTTAGCACAGTCAATGAAGCAGAAGTAGATGGCTTTCTGGAACTCTCTTTTCAATGATCCAGCAGATGTTGGCAATTTGATCTCTGGTTCTGCTACCTTTTCTAAATGCAGCTTGAACATCTGGAAGTCCTCAGTTCACGTGCTGTTGAAGCCTAGATTGAAAGATATTGAGAATCACTTTGCTAGCATGTGAAATGAGTGCAATTTTATGGTGTTTGAACATTCGCTGGCATTGCTCTTCTTTGGGATTGGAATGAAAATTGACCTTTTCCAGTCCCATGCCCACTGCTGACTTTTCCAAATTTGCTGGCATTTGGACTGCAGCATTTTAACAGCATCATCTTTCAGGACTTGAAACAACTAAGCTGGGATTCCATCACCTCCACTAGCTTTGTTTGTAGTGATGCTTCCTAAGGTTCACTTTACTTCACACTCCAGGATGTCTGACTCTAGGTGAGTGATCACACTATCATGATTATCTGGGTCACTAAGATATTTTTATATAGTTCTTCTGTGTATTCTTGCCACTTCTTAATATTTTATGATTCTGTTAGGTCCATGCCTTTGCTTTTTTGTCCTTTATTGTCCTTTACTATTGTTTCTGTCCTTTATTCTGCCTGTCTTTGCATGAAATATTCCCTTGTCTCTAATTTTCTTGAAGAGATATCTAGTGTTTCCCATTCTATTGTTTTCCTCTATTTCTTTGCATTGTTCACTTAGGGAGGCTTTCTTATCTCTCTTTACTTTGTTTGGGACTCTGCATTCAAATGGGTATATTTTTCCTTTTTTCCTTTGCCTTCACTTCTCTTCTTGTTGCAGCTATTTGTAACGCCTCTCAGACAACCATTTTGCCTTTTTGCATTTCTTTTTCTAGGGGATGATTTTGATCACTACCTCCTGTTCAATGTTACAAATCTCTGTTTATAATTTTTCAGGCACTCTAATCAGATCTAATCCCTTGAATCATTTGTCACTTCCACTGTATAATCATAGGGGATTTGATATAGGTCATACTTGAATGGCATAGTGGTTTTCCCTACATTCTTCAATTTAAGTCTGAATTTGCCAGTGATGTGTTTGTGATCTGAGTCATAGTCATCTCTTGGTTTGTTTATTTATTTATTTATTGCTGACTGTAGAGCTTCTCCATCTTTGGATGCAAAGAATATAACCAATCTGATTTCAACATTGACAATCTGGGGATGTCCATATGTACAGTCATCTCATTTGTTGTTGGAAATATGTGTTTTCTAAGACCTTGGCATTCTTGTATTCTCTTGGCAAAATTGTTAGCCTTTGCCCTGTTTCATTTTGTACTCTTAGGCCAAACTTGCCTGTTACTCCAATTATCTCTTGCCTCCCTTCTTTTGCATTCTAGTCCCCTAGATGAAAAGACATCTTTTCTTAGTGTCAGTTCTAGAAGGTCTTATAGGTCTTCATATAACCATTCAACTTCAGCTTCTTCAGCATTAATTGTTGGGACATAGACTAAGATTATTGTTATATTGAATGGTTTTCCTTGGAAATGAACCAAGATCATCTTGTCATTCTTGAGCTTGCCCCCAAGTACTGCATCCTATTCTTTTGCAGGATATGCTTAAAGGCAGAAAATGATAGGTATTAATACATTGGGATGATTGGTTGATGCAAATCAGACAAATTCAATAATGTGGGATTTTTTTTGCCTTATCCAGTTGTGCTAGAGTCTAGGAAGCCAAGCTATAGTGCATGCATTTTTAAGTTAGATAAAAAGACTTGTTTTTCTGACTTTATCTTCTAGATTATCTATGACACTAGGCAAGTAAACAAGCTTTGAACCTCAGCTTCTTCATCTATTAAAAGTTGATATTAATTTTGATGTCATATATCTGTGTGAGATACATTTACATTGACTTAGACTAGCTGCAGGGAAAGAGCAATATAGCCACGATGGTGTGTTTAGGATCTCTCTCCCCAAGACCTCTCCTTTTTGTACCATGTTTTGTAAATAATGGCTATATCATATCTGAGATCACTTATAGCACTGCTCGTGCACATCACAAGTTACCCACTTGGTCATGGGTTACTTTGTGCCTGTATGAGCTTCACCATGAAAACCCTGGCTGCTATGCCATCGGGGCTACATCACAGCAGCATCATGATTATGTTTTGTGAGGTTATGTCATGATTCATTATGTGCATCATTATGTCATGGCAGCTATGGCTGCTGCATCAGCCAGGAGAGAGTCTGTATTATGAAGCTTGGAGAAGGGCTGTAGAGAGTGATAGAGGAATAATAGCAACCTGGACAGAATTGGGAGTTGGGTGGTGCTAGGATTGTGGGACCTGAATGTGCAGTAGAAGAAGGATACTGCTTGAGAGAGGGTATGGAAGGGAACCATAAGCTTTGGCTTATACGTCAAAGTTCATTTATATGAAAAAATATGAAATCAATGTTGGATTGCTTTTGCTATAGGGAAGAGTCCAGGAATAAATAGAGGGATATAACAGTTAAGGGCACCAGAAAGCTGAACCTATGTATTTCTTTTTTTCAGTAGACAATGTAGAGCCACTGAAGTGCCTGAGTAGGAGAGTAACCTCACCACAACTGAGCCTCCAGATGAAATAATCAAGCAGCCACATCCTAAATAATGTTGTGAGACAGAGGGATTAAAAGGTGTATTATATACATAACCTAAAAGTGTTAGTCTCTCAGTGATGTCCAACTCTTTGTTACCCACAGACTGTAGCCTGCCAGCCTCCTCTGGCCATGGAAATATCCAGGCAAGAATACTGGAGTAGGTAGCCATTTCTTTCTTCAGAGGATCTTCCTGACTTAGGAACTGAACTCTGGTTTCTGGCACTGAAACTGCCAGAAACTCTTTACTGTCTGAGCCATCAGGGAAGTATATATGTGATTTTCTCCAGCATTTGGGCCTGCCTGAAACCATACAGAGCCAGGATTTTATGCAATTTGTTTCTCAAAAAAATTCTCAGTGTGTTACATAAGACTAACAAATATGATGTCCTCAAGCAGACATCTCAAAAAAAAAAAAAAAATGTGTAATATGGTATAGAGTAGGGCAGGCAGTTAATTTTTGGACACATAGTTGAAAAAATTAGAGACAGAAGTGTAAGAGTTGCAGTTAAAATTGAAAGCATACATTCAGACAGATTGAAAACAGCATTTAGCAGATTATCTTAGCCATACTAGGAAACAACACTGACAGACAAGCCAGGCCTACTTTTGGCAGGCAATGACAAGTTGCTCTTTTGGAACACAAATTCAAACAGACAGTGAGAATATGTTGCAGTTCTAGGATGCTGAGAAAAATCTTACAATAGAATCTGTGGACCCATCTGATGCCATGGAATGTCTGTATAGTTAGGAAAGACTTCTTTTCTATAACCCTCCAGGAGAAAAAAAAAAAAGGAAGACAAAGTTATCCACATTATGCATCATTTTATTAACTTGGAGGTATGTGTACATGGCTAGTTTCACCTGCCTGAGACAGTCTTTGACTCATTTCTGTTTCTAATTTGGTATTTCCTTTACTTCATTATCTCTTTTTCCACAATTTAGACCATCTACCCAAAGAAACCAAGCAACCATCCTGTAAAATATTTTGCAGATTTTAATCAGGAAAGAGCAAAAAATAGGTGCCAATAAAGGCTCATATTTTGTTTTCTGCTGTCTTTCATTGATCCTTATTTTGCACTTTGTCCTACACAGTAAAAAGTATTCTATGCTCTAGGGAAATTGTTTGATATAGATCATAGTTTCAAATTCATAAAGATGCATTGGTAAGTACAAGTTTTTAAAGTTATGTTGGTAAGTTGCTTTAAAATTGGGAAAAAAAACCCAAGATGATACATTGAAAGACTTCTCTTATCTAATACAGATAGGTCAATAGATTAATTGATCAGTTCATAGATACAGATACAGGCATAGATATATTGATATGAATATAGATACAGATATAGATTTTATTGATCTTAACCATGTTTTAAGTTTATTAAACTCTTTATTGTACATTTTCCAAAATGTTGAAATAGATTATGGATCTCTTTTCTTTTCTAACAGAACGTCAGGATTTAAAGGTAATGTAAGCTTTAAAGAGATGAATTAAAACAACAGTCAAAGTTCAAGAACTAAGAGAATGTTTGCTCTACTTTTCATTTCCCTTCCTTAATCTCTCTAAGATGTATTTAGTAGAGTGAAGAGTCTAAGATGAAATTTTCTGATCATGGTAGTTTTGACTGGTGTGAGGTCATATTGTAGTTTTATAGTTGTAAATCCAAGTCAACGTAGTTTTGACTTGCATTTCTAATAATTAGTGATATTGTGCAACTTTTCATGTACTTGTTGTCCATCTGTACATCTTCTTTGGGAAAATGTCTATATAGGTCTTCTGCCCACTCTTGTGTTGAGTTGTTTGTTTTGATGATGCTGACCTTCATGCATTTGTAGATTTGGAGATTAATCCTTTATCTGTCATATAATTTACAAATATTTTCTTCAAGTCTATGGATTGACTTTTTGTTTTCTTTATTGTTTCCTATGCTATGCAAAAATTTTTGAGTTTAAGTAGGTCCCATTTGATTATTTTTATTTTTATTTTCATTATTCTGAGAGATGAGTCAAAAAAGATATTGCTGTGATTTATGTCAGAAAGTATTCTACCTATATTTTCCTTTAAGAGTTTTACAGTGTCTGGCCTTGCATTTAGGTCTTTAAGCCATTTTGAACTGATTTTTGCATAGTGTTAAAGAATCAGTTAATTTCATTTTTTAATATGTAACCATCCAGTTTTCCCAGCATCATTTATTAAAGACACTGTCTTTCCAATATTTTGTAGTCTTGCCCCTTTTGTCATAGATTATTTGACCATAGGTGCATGGGTTTTTTTCTGGGTTTTCTATCCGGTTCCATTGATCTATATTTCTATTTATATTCCAGGACCATATTGCTTTGATGACTATAGCTTTAGTTATAGTCTGAAATCAGGGAGCCCGATTCTTCAATCTCCATTTTCCCATCTCAAGATTGCGTTCACTATTTGTGGTCTTTTTTGTCTCCATACAAATTTATATATATTAGTTCTGTTAAAAATTATATAGGTAATTTGATAGGGATTACATTGAATCTTAGATTGCCTTGGGTAATATAGTCATTTTGACAATGTTGATTCTTCCAATCCACAAACAAAATGGTTATCGTCAACAAATTAACAAATAAAAATGCTGGAGAGTGTGTGGAGAAAAGGGGCTCCTCCTACCCTGTTGGTGGGAATGTAAATTGATACAGCCACTATGAATAACAGTATGAAACTTCCTTAAAAAATAAGAAAGTGGTGGTACATATACACAATGGAATATTATTCAGCTATAAAAAGGAATGCATCTGAGTCAGTTCTAATGAGGTGAATGAAACTGGAGCCTATTATACAAAGTGAAGTAAGTCAGAAAGAGAAACACCAACACTGTATGCAAATGCATGTATATGGAATTTAGAAAGATGATAATGACAATCTTATATGCAAGGCAGCAAAAGAGACAGAGATGTAAAGACTTTTGGATTCTGTGGGAGAAGGCAAGGGTGGGATGATTTGAGAGGGTGGGATGATTTAATATGCATTCAAAAATATATATTACCATATGTAAAATAGATGACCAGTGCAATTTTGATGTATGAATCAGGGCATTCAAAGCTGGTGCTCTGGGAGAACCCAGAAGATAGGGTGGGAGGAAGGTGGAGTGGGGGGTTCAGGATGGGGGCTGGGCATGCACCCATGGCTGATTCATGTAAATGTATGGCATACACCATCACAATATTGTAAAGTAATTATCTTCCAACTGAAATAAACCAATTAATATTAAAAAAATAAAAAGACAAATAAAAATAGAACTATCATATGACCTGTAATCCCACATCTGGGCATATATCCAGCTAAAATCATGCTCAAAAATGATACCTGCACCTCAATGTTTATTGCGGCCCCGTTTACTATAGCCAAGACAAAGAAACAACCTAAACATCCATCAACAGAGGAATGGATAAAGAGGATGCAGTACATATTCACAGCAATTAAAAAAAATGAAATAATGTCATTTGCAGCAAGATGGATGAATGTAGATGTTGTCAACCTGAATGAAGTAAGTCAGAGAAGCATAGCAAAAGGACTGTTGAATGAGGAGAAATATTGTATGACATTGCTGATATGTGGAATCTAAAAAATAATGATGCAAATGAATTTATTTACAAAATGGAAGGGGTTCCCTAGTAACTCAGCTGGTAAAGAATTTGCCTGCAATGCAGGAAAACTGAGCTCAATCACTGAGTTGAGAAGATCCCCTGGAGAAGGGAATGGATACTCACTCCAGTATTCTGGCCCAGAAAATTCCATGGACTGTAGAGTCCACGGGCTCACAAAGACTTGTGCACAACTGAGTGACTTTCACTCACAAATGGAAAGAGACTCACAGACTTAGAGAACTTGTTACTGGGGGAAATAATGGGAGAAGGGATAATTAAGGAGTTTGGGATAGACTGCTCTACTTAAAATGGATAACCAACAAGAATCTATTTTATAGCACAGAGAACTCTGCTCAATATTATGTAGAAACCTGAATAGGAGGAATTTTGAGGGAGAGTGGATACATATGTATCTTTGCTGTTCACCTGAAACTATCAAAACATTGTTAATTGGTTATATTCCAATATAAATAAAAAGTTTAAATTAAAAAAAAAATCTAAAAGGGAAAAATAGTGCTTCTTAGATGCTGACACTTCTACTCAAGTACCTGTCAAAGCTACAGGACTTTGAAAAAGTTATCTATATATCTAGCTAAACATCAGTTCTTTCATCTATGAAATGAAGGTAATATTATTTACTTTGAATAGCTCTCTGAGGATTAAGTGAGATAGCTGTTATTTCCCTAATGATTTTTTTCTTTCTTTCCTTGTTTATGAGAAATTTCATTTTGTTAATAACTTGCCATTTTATAAGTTTACAAAATTAACTATTTCTTTTTTTTTTTATATTTATTACAAGTCTCCCCAGAAGAACATTCTTGGCCTATTTTCTGGAACAGATATATAGCAGTACCAAACTAAAGCATAGCTAGGCTTCTCAGTAGCTAAAGAAGATTCAGAGGACCATCTTTCCACAGAAAGGTGGAAGATTCAGAAATAATAATAAAAAAGGTTATTCACTAATCAGAAGGGAGTCCTTCTTAGTCTTACTTATGTCAATATACAGGCAAAATTATTTTATTCTTGGAAATCCCTTTCCTTTTCCTTTGTTTGCTCTGAATTCCTACTTTATAACATTAATGTGTAATAATTTCAAATGTGTCACATAAAGCTTTTAACATTGGCTCCAGTTCTTCCTTACATTCTGTATCAGTGCCTATTCAATTATGTCTATATGGATACCACCTCCTACCAGATAGATATTAAATTCTTTAAGGATAGAATCTTATGTTTATTAATTAGTAAGTCAATATGTAAATAGAGTAGATCAAACTGGAAAATAGTTACACCACAGAAGCTCTCCCACAGGAGTGACATTTCTTAGCCACAATCAGGTTCACAAACTTTGGGGTCAGGCGAAGGAAGTAGGAGTCCCCGGAGAGCCTGGCTTTGAAGATCAGTGGTGTTTGACCACAGTAATTCCACAAGACTGAGGGAAAGAAAAACTCCATTTTTGGAGGATCCACACAGGGTTTTGTGTGTACCAGGACCCAGGGAGTAAAAAGTGATAACCTTATAAGATACTGAGCCAGACTTACCTATTAGTATTAGAGTGTCTCTTGCAGATACAGGCAATACCTTACTGGGAAGGGGAGGACATAGGTGGTGGTAATTCTGGGAAGTACTCAGCTACATGAGTCTCTTAGAGGCTGCCATTTTCTCACCAAGACCTGGCCCCATCCAACAGCCTGTAGGTTCCAGTTCTGGGATGCCTTGAGCCTAAAAAAAATCAACAGGATGGCAACAGAACCACACCCATCAGCAGACAAGCTGCTTAAAGTCTTCCTGAGCATACAGTGGCCTAATAAACACATGTCCTGATACAACTCTCCCCAAAGGAAAGATACAATTCTACCTACCAGTGGGCAGGAATGAGTCATCCCAGCCCTAGGTCACTAGGAAGCCTGACCAAGTCTCTTAGATGTGCTTGACCAGACTAAGAAGACAACACAAACAAGAACTACAGCATTGCAGCCTGTGGAACAGAATCTGCAATTGCAGAAAGTGAGGCAAAATGAGACAGAAGAGGAATAGGTCCCAGACGAAGGAACGAGAAAACTCCAGCAGAAAAGCTAAGTGAGGTGGAAATAAGCAATGTACCTGAAAAAGAATTAACAGTGATAATAGCAAAGATGATCCATGTATCCCTGTTAAGTCGCTTCAGTTGTGTCCAACTCTTTGTGACCCTATGGGCTGTAGTCCTCCAGCCTCCTCTGTCCATGGGATTCTTCAGGCAAGAGTACTAGAGTGGGTTGCCAAGCCCTTCTCTAGCAAATCTTCCCAACCCAGTGATTAAACCTGCATCCCTTATGTCTCCTGCATTGGCAGATGGGTTCCTTACCACAATAATACTGGGGAGAAGCCCCAATATCTAAGAAAAAGAAAGGAGGCACCGATTGAAATATAAAAAAAAATGTTTAGTGAAGAACTAAAAAACAGAGCAATACAATAATTAAAATGAAGAATATACCACAATGAATCAATAGTAGGTTAAATGAGGCAGAAGAATGAATAAGTGAGGTGGAAGACAGAATGATGGAAATCACTGCCATTGAACAAAATAGAGAAAAAGATGAAAATCAATGAGTGCAGCTGGATCAACAAAAAAGCAAGAAAGTTCCAGTGAAACATCTATTTCTGCTTTATTGACTATGCCAAAGCCTTTGACTGTGGGCATCACAATAAACTGTGGAAATTTCTGAAAGAGATGGGAATACCAGACTATCTGATCTGCCTCTTGACAAACCTGTATGCAGGTCAGGAAGAAACAGTTAGAACAGGACGTGGAACAATAGACTGGTTCCAAATAAGGAAAGGAGTATGTCAAGTCTGTAAATTGTCGCCATGCTTATTTAGCTTATATGCAGAGTACATCATGAGAAATGATGGGCTGGAAGAAGCACAAGCTGGAATCAAGATTGCCAGGAGAAATATCAATAACTTCAGTTATGCAGATGACACCACTCTTATGTCAGAAAGTGAAGAAGAACTAATGAGCCTTTTGATGAAAGTGAAAGAAGAGAGTGAAAAAGTTGGCTTAAAGATTAACATTTGGAAAACTAAGATCATTGCATTCAGTCCCATCACTTCATGACAAATAGATGGAGAAACAGTGGCTGACTTCATTTTTTGGGCTCCCAAATTGCTGCAGATGGTGATTGCAGCCATGAAATTAAAAGACACTTACTCCTTGGAAGGAAAGTTTTGACCAACCTAGACAGCATATTAAAAAACAGAGACATTGCTTTGCTAACAGAGGTCCACCTAGTCAAGGCTATGGTTTT
This sequence comes from Muntiacus reevesi, assembly GCF_963930625.1. Lineage (NCBI taxonomy): Eukaryota > Metazoa > Chordata > Mammalia > Artiodactyla > Cervidae > Muntiacus > Muntiacus reevesi. The sequence goes on from NC_089257.1 coordinate 87,230,110, forward strand.
TCCAGTGGTCATGTATGGATGTGAGAGTTGGACTGTGAAAAAAGTTGAGTGCCAAAGAATTGATGTTTTTGAACTGTGGTGTTGGAGAAGACTCTTGAGAGTCCCTTGGACTGCAAGGAGATCCAACCAGCCCATCCTAAAGGAGATTAGTCCTGGGTGTTCATTGGAAGGACTGATGCTGAAGCTGAAGCTCCAATACTTTGGCCATCTCATTCGAATAGTTGACTCATTGGAAAAGACCCTGATTCTGGGAAAGATTGAGGGCAGGCGGAGAAAGGGACAACAGAGGATGAGATGGTTGGATGGCATCACTGACGCAATGCCACTGAACTGAACTGAACTGAACTGAACTGAACTGAACAGCCTAAGAGATCTCTGAGACAACGTTAAATGCACTAACAATTTCATTATAGTGTTCACAGAAGGAGAAGAGGTAAAAAGAAATAATATGAGAAAAATTTCAAAGAAATAATAGCTGAAAATTTCCTAAACATGGGAAAGGAGATGATCATTCAAATTCAGGAAACACAGAGTCCCAGGCCAAGGAGGAAATGCTGAGATAGATAGTAATCAAACTGACAAAAATTAAAGAGAAAAAAAAAAAAAATTAAAGTCAACAAGAGAAAAGCAGTTAATAGCATGCAAGGGAATCCCCATAAGGCTATCAGTTGAGTTATCAGCAGAAACTCTGCAGACCAAAAGGGAGTGGCATGATATATTTAAAGTGACAAAAGGGGAAAACTTAAAACTAAGGGTACTCTACCCAGTTAGGCTACCATTCAAGTTAGACAGAGAAATAAAAAGGCTACAATCAAGCAAAGGCTAAGAGAATCCAGCACCACCAGACCAACTTTATGAAAAATGCTAAAGGATCTTTTATAATCATAAAAATGAAAAGAGGCCACAAAAGAAATTTAACAAGTTACAAATGAAAAATTTCACCACTAAAGGACGATATACAATAAGTAAAGAAAAACATCTGCATGCAAATATGATATCAAAACTAGTGATTTTTAGAAAAAAACAGCATAAAAGCAGAATATTGGAATGGATTTGAAGATCAGCCTGTCACACCTGTGGCTTATGAGCTTCAAAAAGAAGTAGAAGTAATAAATAAATAAATAAATAAAAGATTGACAACTTAAAACAATCTTGTGTATATGTAGACTGCTATGTCAAAGTGTCATGCTAACTGCAAACTGAAAATCTACAATACATACACACACAGACAGGAAAAAAAAGAAAGAAAGAAAGAAAGAAACCTAGGCAGGACACCAGTTAGTCACTTAATTACAAAAGATCTAAAGATGAAGAAGAAGAAAAAAAAAAGGACAAAAATAAATCTAAAACAACTAAGTAGCCATTCCCATCTCTAGGGGAATCATCCACATCTGAGTGTTGAACCCATGTCTCCAGCATTGTGGGCAGATTCTTTGCCATCTGAGCCACCAGGGAAGCCCAATAAGAAAATACATATTAATAACTATCTTAAATGTAAACAGATTAATGTTCCAACATAAGACATAGGACAGGTTGAAAGGATACAAAAGCAATACTTCTATATATGCATTCGCAAGAGATCCACTTCAAATATGGGACACATACAAACTGAAAGTGAGGAGATAGAAAAAGGTATTCCATGGAAATGGAAATGAAAACAAATCAGGCCTAGCAATACTAATATCAGACAAAATAGAGTTTAAAATAAAGACTGTTACAAGAGACAAGGAAGTACTTTACATAATTCCAAGTGTTTATTGCTGGAAAGAGATATAACAATTTTAAATATGCATACATCATAGGGACACTTCAATATATAAGACAAATGCTAATAGCCATAAGAAATCGACAGTAACATAGTAATAGTGGAAGACTTTAATAACCCACTTTCATCAATGGACAGATCATCCATACAGAATATGAATAAGAAAACACAGATCTTGAATGACAAATTACACCAGATCGACTTAATTGATATTTTTAGAGCATCCCGTCCAAAGCATCAGAATACACATTATTCTCAAGTGAACGTGGAGCTTATTCCAAGGTTGATCCTATGCTGAGCCACAAAGCAAGGGTAGATAAATTTAAAAAATAAAATAAAATAAGCAATATCAAACATCTTCTTCAACCACAGTGCTTTAGGATTAGAAATCAGCTATAAGAAAATAAAAGCTATTAAAAAAAAATAAAAAGGCACACACAAATAGATGAAGACTAAACAATATGCTATGAGCAACCATTGAATCAGTAAAGAAATCAAAGACAAAATCAAGAATGACCTAGAGACAAATAAGAAAGAATGTAAGAGAATCCAAAACCTATGTGTCACACAGCAAAAGCAGTTCTAAGATAAAAGCTTACAGCAAAAACAAAACAAAACAAGACAAAACAAAAAAAACTTATCTTAGAAACAAGAAAAAATGCAAGTAAACAACCTAAACTCCCACTGAAAGAAAATAGTGAAAGAGGAACACAAAAGCCTAAAAATAGTAGAAAGAAAAAAAAAAAATCACAAAGAGCAAAAGACAAATGAATGAAATAGAAAGGAAGACAACAACAAACAACATTAAGGAAACTAAAAGGGTTTTTTTGGAAAAAATAAGCAAAAATGATAAACCTTTAGTGATACTCATTAATAAAAATGATCAGGACTCAATCAATAAAATTAGAGATGAAACAAGAGAATTTACAATGGACACCACAGAAATACAAAGGATCATAAAATTACAACATGCAACTATATGCCAACAAAATGGGCAACTGAGAAAAAAAAATGGACAAATTCTTAAAATGTATAATCTTCCAAGACTGAACCAAGAAGAAATATAAAATATGAACAGAACAATCACAAGTTTGCTGAAACTATGATTAAACAACTTCTAACAAGCAAAAGTCTAGGAGGACCAGGTACCTTCACAGGTGAATACTAGCAAACATTTAGAGAAGAGATCATATCTATCCTGAAATTATTCCAAAAATTGCAGAGGGAGGAACACTTGCATACTCATTCTATGAAGCCACCATTACCATGACACCAAAGTCAGACAAAGATATCACAAAAGAAGAAAACTACAGGACAATGTCCCTGATGAACATCAAAAATTCTCAACAAGATACTAACAATCTGAATCCAACAGTACATCAAGATCATACAGTGTGATTAATTAGGATTTATCCCAGAATAAGAGTAGTTTTTAATATCCACAAATAAATCAGTGTAATAAACCATATCAACAAGCTGAAGAATAAAAACTCTATGATCATCCCAATTGATTCAGAAAAAGGTTTTGATGAAATTCAACACCAATTTATGATAAAAACTATCAAGTAAAAGGACAAACAGGAGCATGTTTCAATAAATAAAGGTCATATATAACATGCATACAGATAAGACTAGAAAGATATGTTAGAGAACAATCATATTTACCATCACATCAACAAGAATACAACACATAGGAATAAACCTACCTAAGGAGACAAAAGACCTGTGCTCTGAAAACTATGATTCTGATGAAAGAAATCAAAGATGACACAAGCATATGGAAAGAGATACTGTATTCTTGGACTGGAAACTTCAATATTGTCAAAATGACTGTACAATCCAAACCAATCTATAGATTCAATTCAATCCCTATCAAATTACCAATAACATTTTTTCACAAAACTCGAACAAAAAATCTTAAAATTTGTATGATGATACAAAAGATCATGAATAGCCAAAACGATCTTAAGAAAGGAAAATGGAATTGGAGAATTCAGGATCCCTAACTTCAGGCTATACTACAAAACTATACTAATCAAAAGAGTATGGTACTGGCACAAAAACAAAAAATATAAAGCAGTGGAAAATGATAGAACACCCATGCACCATTTTCGATTAATCTATTATAAAGGAGGCAAGACCATACAATGAAGGAAAGACAGTCTATTCAATAAATTATGCTGGAAAAATTGGACATATATATGTAAATGATAATAAGTTAAAACATTCTCTAATACCATACACTAAAATAAATTCAAAATGGGTTAAAAAGCTAAATGTAAGACCATATACCATGAAACTCTTAGAGGAAAACATAGGCACGACACTGTCTGACATAAATTGAAGTAAATCTTTTTGGTCTTCTCTGATGGCTCAGCTGGTAAAGAATCTGCCTGTAACACAGGAAACATAGGAGATGCAGGTTCAATTTCTGGGTCAGGGAGATTCGCTGAAGGAGGAAATGACAACCCACTCCAGTATTCATGCCTGAAAAATCTCATGTACAAAGGAGCCTGGCAGGCTACCATCCAAAAGGTCACAGAGAGTCAGGCATGACTGAATGACCACACATGCACACACAAGTCTTATATCCTCCTCCTAGAGTAATGGAAATGAGCAAAAGTAAATTAATGGGACCTAATTAAATTCAAAAGCTTTTTCACCGTAAAGGAATCCATAAACAAAATGAAAAGACAGCTTATAGAATGAGAGGAAATATTTGTAAATGGTACAACTGACAAAGGATTTGTCACCAAAATTTGCAAACATCTCATGTGCCCAGTGTTTATACATATGTATGTGTGTGTGTATATTTATATTTGTGCTATATATGTGTGCTATTTATCTGTCTATATAAAACCCTAATAAAACAGATGGGCAAAAGGCCTAAATAGATATTTCTTCAAAGAAGAACTATAGATCGCCAAGAGGCACCTGAAAATGTGCTCAGCGTAACTAGCTATTAAAGACATGCAAATCAAAACTACAGTGGAATATTCTCACATAGCAGTCAGAATGGCCATTACCAAATAAATCTACAGAACAGTAAATGCTGGAGATGGTGTAAAGAGAACCATCCTATACTGTTGGCAGGAATGTGAATGAGAACAGAATCTTTTTTTTTTTTTTTTAGTTGGAGGCTAATTACTTTACAATATTCTAGTGGTTTTTGTCATACATTGACATGAATCAGCCATGGATTCACATGTATTCCCCATCCTGATCCCCCCTCCCACCTCCCTCTCTACCCGATTCCTCTGGGTCTTCCCAGTGCACCAGGCCTGAGCACTTGTCTCATGCATCCAGCCTGGGCTGGTGATCTGTTTCACCATAGATAATATACATATTTCAATGCTGTTCTCTCAAAACATCCCACCCTCGCCTTCTCCCCCAGAGTCCAAAAGTCTGTTCTGTACATCTGTGTCTCTTTTTCTATTTTGCATATAGGGTTATTGTTACCATCTTTCTAAATTCCATATATATGCGTTAGTATACTGTATTGATTCTTTAAAAACTAAAAATAGAGTTACCACATGATCCAGCAATCCCACTCCTGAGCATGTATCTGTTGAAAAACATGATTCGAAAATATACACTCACTCCAGTGTTCATTGCAGCACTGTTAAAAATAGCTAAGATAAGGAAACAATTTAAATATCCATCAACAGAGGAATGGATAAAGAGATGTGGCTCATATATACAATGGAATGTTAACCATTCATTTAAAATAATGAAATAATGTCCTTTACAGTAACATGGTTGAACACAGACATTGTCATACTGAGTGAAGTCTGTTAGATAAAGACAAATATACAATAACACATATGCATGCATGCTAAGACACTTCAGTCATATTCGACTCTTTGTGACCCTATGAACTGTAGCCTGCCAGGCTCCTCTGTCCATGGGATTCTCCAGGCAAGAATACTGGAGTGGGTTCCTGTGCCCTCCTCCAGGGGATTTTCCTGACCTGGGGATCAAACCTGTGTCTCTTGTGTCTCCTGAATTGATATAGGTGGGTTCTTTACCACTAGCACCACCTGAAAAGCCACATTATCACTTATTTGTGCACTCTGAAAAGAATAAATCAACTTATTTACAAAACAGAAGCAGAGTCACAAACAGAGAATGAATTTATGGTTACACGTCATAAGTGTGGGGGAGAGGAATAGATTGGGAGTTTTGTATTTACATGTACACATTTCTATATTTAAAACAGTTAACCAGCAAGGCCATTTTGTATAACACAGAGAAATCTGCTAAATACTTTCTAATAACCTATCTAAGTGAAAAATCAATTTGGTAAAGAAAAGACACATGCATATGTATAACTGAATCACTTTTGCTGTACACATCAAACTAACACAAAACTGTTAACTAACTAAACTCCAATATAAAATATTTTTTTTAAAGAAAGATTGATTAACACTCTGTTGATCAAATATACTGAGGACTGGGAATTGACTATTGTATTTAGCTAAATGCAAATTATTCTTTACTTGTAGAATAGCAGATTCTGTAGAAGAATGTGCATGAAGACATGACTGAAGTGGGTTCAAAAGTGAATGGAAGGAGAAAATTGCAGTATACTCAATGCTCTCAAGGTCTTTTGCTGTATATAACACAGCATAATGTCATTAGTAAAAACTTTCCCCTCTTTATGGTGGGATTGAGATGTCACCAAATCAGCTACCCTTACTGATACAGGTTTCTTTTACTTCTGAAGAGGACAGATGTTATAGAAATTGTCGCAATTCATTTTGTGAACTCTTGGAAGACAGAAGAAATAATTCCACTAATACTTGAGAAATATGCTTTTCTTTAATAAACTCCAATACTTTGACCACCTGATGTGAAGAACTGACTCATTTGAAAAGACTCTGATGGTGGGAAAGGTTGAGGGCAGGCAGAGAAGAGGACAACAGAGGGCAGAATGGTTGGGTGGCATCACTGACTCAATGGACATGAGTTTGAGTAAACTCCAGTAGTTGGCGATGAACAGGAAGGCTTGGCATGCTGCAGTCCATGGTGTTACAAAGAGTTGGACATGACTGAGTGACTAAACTGAAACTGAACAGCTGATGGATATTTCAGTTGCTTGACATCCCAGCTATTGTAAAGAGTGCTACAATGAATTTTGGAGTGGATATATCTTTCTGAACTATGCTTTTCTCCAGGTATAGGCCCAAGAGTGAGATTTCTGGGTCATATGTAAGCTCTATTTTTAGCTTTTCAAGAAACCTTCATACTTTCCCCCATAGTGGCTGTATAATATATTTAAATGCCAACAGATTTAATGTTTGAATAAAAAGAAACAGTTGATGAATGGATTAAAAAAATAGACACATAACTATTCTGTCTATAAAAATCTCATGGGGTTTTCAAGGCAAGAATACTGAAGTAAGTTGCCATTCCCTTCTCCAATGGATCACATTTTGTCAGAACTCTCCACCATGACCCATCTGTCTTGGGTGGCCCTACGTGGCATGGTTCATTGTTTCATTGAGTTAGACAAGACTGTGATCCAAGCGATCAGTTTGGTTAGTTTCCTGTAATTGTGGTTTCCATTCTGTCTGCCCTCTGATAGAGAAGGATAAGAAGCTTGTGGAATCTTTCTGATGAGAGGGACTGGCAGTGGGGGAATGTGAGCCATGTTCAGTGAATCTTTAATTCACTTTTCTGTTAATGGGTAGGGCTATGTTCCCTCCCTGTACTTTGGCCTGAGGCCAAACTGTGGTAAATGTAATGGAGATCGCCTTCAAAAGGACTGTTTTATTCAGTGCCCCTGATGCCACAGCAGAATACTGTCAGCCCACACCTCTGCCGGAGACTCCTGTATAGTCATAGGCAAGTCTGATTCAGTCTCTTGTGGGGATCAAATTGCCAACATCCATTGAATCATAGAAAAAACAAGAGAGTTCCAGAAACTTCTACATCTGCTTGACTGACTATGCTAAAGTCTTTGACAGTGTGGATCACAACAAACTAGAAAATCTTTAAAGAGATGGGAATACCAGACCACCTTACCTGCCTCCTGATAAATCTGCATGCATGTCAAGAAGCAATATTTAGAAACGTGCATGTAAAAATGGAGTGGTTCCAAATTGGGAAAGCAGTACGCCAAGACTATATATTGTCACCCTGTTTATTTGACTTATGTGCAGAGTATATCACACAAATGCTGGGTTAGAAGAAGCAAAAACTGGAATCAAGATTGCAGGGAGAAATGTCAATAATCCCAGATACACAGATGACCCAACCATTATGGCAGAAAGCCAAGAGGACCTAAAAAGCCTCTTGATGAAAGTGAAAGAGAAGAGTGAAAAAGCTAGTTGAAAACTCAACATTCAAAAAGGTGAGATCATGGCATCCCATCCCATCACTTCATGGCAAATAGATGGGGAAACAATTAAAACAGTGACATAACTTGTTTACTTGTGCTCCAAAATCACTGAAGATTGTGACTGTAGCCATGAAATTAAAAGATGCTTGCTCTTTCAAAGAAAGGCTATGAAACACCTAGTCAGAACATTAAAAAACAGAGACATTCATTGGCCAACAAATATCCATCTAGTCAAAGCTATATTTTTTTTTTCCAGTAGTCATGTATGGATGTGAGAGTTGAACCATAAAGAAAACTGAGTGCCAAAGAACTGATGATTTGAACTGTCATGTTAGAGAACACTCTTGAGACTCCCTGGGACAGCAATGAAGTCAAAGCAGTCATTCCTAGAGGAAATCAGTCATGAATATTCATTGGAAGGACGGGTGCTGAAGCTGAAGTACTGACCACCTGATGTGAAGAACTGACTCATTAGAAACGATCCTGATGCTGGAAAAGATTGAAGATAGGAGAAGGGGACGGCAGAGGATGAGATGGCTGGATGGCATCACTGACTCTATGGACATGAGTTTGAGAAAACTCCAGGAATTGGTGATGGACAGGAAAACCTGGCATGCTTCAGTACATGGGGTTGCAGAGTTGGACACAAATGAGCTACTGAACTGAACTGATAAGAATCTCACTTGAGATTCACGACATACACATATTGAAAGTGAGGGTAAAGAAAAAGTATTCCATTCGAATAAAAATTAAAAAAAAAAAAGCTATGGTAGCAATACTTAACATTATACAAAGTAAACTTTAAAGACTAACAAGAATCAAAGAAGAACATTACCTACTGACAAAGGGACCAATTTAACAAGAAAATATAAGAATTGCAAGAATAATACACCCATCCTCTGGAAGGAAGCATGGCAACACACTCGAGTATTTTTTTGTTTGTTTGTTTTAATTGGAGAATCAGTTTAATTCAGTTCATTTCAGTCACTCAGTCGTGTCTGACTCTTTGTGACCCCATGGACTGCAGAATGCCAGGCCTCCCTGTTCATCACCAATTTCCAGAGTTTACTCAAACTCATGTCCATTGAGTTGGTGATGCCATCCAATTATCTAATCCTCTGTCGTCTCCTATCACTTCATTGGAAATTGATGGGGGAAACAATGGAAACAGTGACAGACTTTATTTTGGGGGAGCTCAAAAATCGCTGCAGATGGTGACTGTAGCCATAAATCAAAAGATGCTTGCTCCTTGGAAGAAAAGCTATAACCCACCTAGACAGCATATTAAAAAGCAGAGATTACTTCGCCAACAAAGGTTCGTCTAGTCAAAGCTATGGTTTTTCCAGTAGTCATGTATGGATGTTACTCTGGGAGTTGGTGATGGACAGGGAAGCCCAGTGTAGTGCAATCCATGGGGTTGCAGAGAATCGAATAGGAATGAGAGACTGAACTGAATTGAACTGATGTATTGACGTGAGAGTTGGGCCATTAGCTTTTTAGCTGAACGCTAAAGAATTGGTGCTTTTGAACTGTGGTGTTGGAGAAGGCTCTTGAGAGTCCTTTGGACTGCAAAGAGATCAAACCACTCACTCCTAAAGGAAATCAGTCCTGAATATTCATTGGAAGCACTGAAACTGAAGCTGAAGCTTCAGTAATTTGGCCACTGGATGGGAAGAGCTCACTAATTTGAAAAGACCCTGATGCTGGGAAAGATTGAAGGCAGGAGGAGAAGGGGACAACAGAGGATGTCATGGTTGGATGGCCTCACCAACTCAGTGGACATGTGTTTGTGCAATCTCCGGAGGTGGTGATGGACAGGGAAGCCTGGTGTGCTGTAGTCCATGGGGGTCGAAAGAGTTGGACAAGACTTACTGACTGAACTGAACTCAACTGAATATACGTGTTTCAATGCTATTCTCTCAAATCACCCTGCCTTCCCTTTCTCTCACATAGTCCAAAAGTCTGTTATTTACATCTGTGTCTCTTTTGCTGCCTTGCATATAAGATCATTGCTACCGTCTTTCTAAATTTCAAATGTATGCATTAACATACTGTATTGGTGGTTCTCTTTCTGATTTACTTCACTCTGTAAAAAGGCTCCAGTTTTTTCCCACCTCATTAACCAGTGAACCAGTGAAGTTGCTCAGTCATGTTCAACTCTTTACTATCCTATTGATTGTAGCTTACCAGGCTCCTTCATCCATGGAATTTTCCAGACAAGGATGCTGGAGTGGGTTGCCATTTCCTTCTCCAGGGAATCTTCCCGACCCAGGGATCAAACCCAGGTCTCCTGCATTGCAGGCAGATGCTTTACCATCTGAGCCACCAGGGAAGCCCAATGTGTGTGTGTGTTTTAATAGCTGAGTTATATTCCATTGTGTATATGTACAACATTTTCCTTATTCATTTGTCTGCCAATGTACATCTAAGTTGTTTCCATGCCCTAGCTGTTGTAAACAGTGTTGCAATGAACACTGGAGTACATATGTCTCTTTCAATTCTGGTTTCCTCAGTGTGTATGCCCACCAGTGCCTGAGACATATGGCAGTTCTATTTTCAGTTTTTTAAGGAATACCTACACTGCTCTCTATAGTGGTTGTACCAGTTTGCATTCCCACCAGCAATGTAAGAGGGTCCTCTTTCCTCCACACTCTCTCAAGCATTTATTTTTTGTAGACTTTTTGATGATGGACATTCTGACTGGCATAAGATAATACCTCATTGTGATTTTGATTTGCATTTCTCTGATAATGAGTAATGTTGAGCATCTTCTCATGTGTTGATTATCCATCCATATATCCTCTTTGGAGAAATGTCTGTTTAGTTCCTAGGCCCACTGTTTGATCGGGTTGCTCATTTTTCTGGTATTGAGCTGCATGAGCTTCTTATGATATTTTGGAGATTAATTCTTAGTCAGTTGCTTCATGTGCTATTATTTTCTCCTATTCTGAAGGCTGCCTTTTCGTCTTGCTTATAGTTTCCTTCATTATGCAAAAACTTCTAAGTTTAATTAGGACTCATTTGTTTATTTTTGTTTTTATTTCCATTACTCTGGGGGGTGGGTCATAGAGGATAGTCCTGTAATTTATGTCAGGGAGTGTTCTGCTTGTGTTTTCCTCTAAGATTTTGATAATTTCTGGTATTAAATTTAGATTTTTAATTAATTTTGAGTTTATTATTTTATATGGGCTTTATCACTGTGGCTCAGCTGGTAAAAAGTCCGCCTACAATGTGGGAGACCTGGGTTCTATCTCTGGGTTAGGAAGAGCCCCTGGAGAAGGAAACAGCTACCCACTCCAGTATTCTGGTCCAGAGAATATCAAAGAATCCTTCTGGGAAAAATCCCAGTCGATCATGATGTATGATCTTTTTAGTATATTGTCGGATTCTGTTTGCTATGTTGTCGGATTCTGATTCATTTTTGCATCTATGTTCATCAGTGATAGTGGCCTGTAGTTTTCTTTTTTGTTGCATTTTTGTCTGGTTTTGTATCAAGGTAATGATGGCATTGTAGAATGAGTTTGGGAGTTTTCCTTCCTCTGGAATTTTCCAGAAGTTTAAGTAGGATAGGTGTTAGCTCTTCTCTAAATTTTTGGTAGAATTCACCTATGAAGCCATCTCGTCCTGCACTTTTGTTTGTTGGAAGATTTTTTATTATAGTTTCGATTTCTGTGCTTGTGATGGGTCTGTTAAGATTTTCTATTTCTTTCTGGTTTAGTTTTGGAAAGTTACACTTTTCTAGGTATTTGTCCATTTCTTCCAAGCTTTACATTTTATTTTCATATAATTGCTCATAGTAGTCTCTCATGATCTTTTATATCTCTGTGTTGTCTGTTGTGATTTCTCTCCATTTTCATTTCTAATTTTATTGATTTGATTCTTCTCCCTTTTATTTTTTCTTGATGAGACTGTCTAATGGTTTGTCTTTTTATTCATCTTCTCAAAAAACCAGGTTTTACATTTGTTATTCTTTTCTATCATCTCTTTCTTTTTCCTTTATTTCTGCTCTGATTTTTATGATTTCTTTCCTTCCACTAACTTTGTGGTTTTTCTTTTTTTTTTTTTTTCCGGTTGTTTTAGGTATAAATTTGGGTTGATTATTTGATGTACCTCTTGTTTCTTGAGGTAGGCTTATATTGCTATAAATCTCCCTCTCAACATTGCTTTATTGAATCCCATAGAGGGTTGTCCTGTTTTCATTTTCATTTTTTTCCATGCATATTTTGATTTCCTTTTTTTTTTTCATTTATTTTTATTAGTTGGAGGCTAATTACTTCACAATATTGTAGTGGTTTTTGCCATACATTGACATGAATCAGCCATGGATTTACATGTATTCCCCATACTGATCCCCTCTCCCACCTCCCTCTCCACCCGATCTGGGTCTTCCCAGTGCACCAGCCCCGAGCCAGAAAGATAAAGACCAATACAGTACACTAACATATATATATGGAATTTAGAAAGATGGTAATGATAACCTTATATGATTTGCTTTTTGATTTAAACTGCGATCTGTTGGTTGTTCAGGAACGTGTTATTTAGCCTCCATATCATTGTGTTTTTATTGTTGTTGTTGTTGCTGTTTCCCCCCTGTGAAAGTGAAAGTGAAGTTGCTCTGTCGTGTTCGACTCTTTGTGACCCCATTGACTGTAGCCCACCAGGCTCCTCCATCTATGGGATTCTCCAGGCAAGAGTACTAGAGTGGGGTGCCATTGCCTTCTCCTTCTTTTTCTATAGTGGACATCTAATCTCATGGCAATGGGATCAGAAAAAAATGCTTGAAATTATTTCTTTTCTTTTTTTTATTTATCAAGGCTAGTTTTATGGCCCAGGATGTGATCTATCTTTGAGAATGTTCCATATGCACTTGAGAAAAAGGTGAAATCCATTGTTTTGAGGTGAAATGCCCTATAGACATCCTTTACGTCTAACTGGTCCATTTTATCATTTAAAGCTTGTGTTTCCTTGCTAATATTCTGTTTGATTGATCTAGCCATAGATGTGAGTGGGGTATTAAAGTTCCCCACTATTGTGTTACTTTTAACTTCCCCTTTCATACTTGTTAACATTTGTCTTATGTATTGAGGTGCTTCTATGTTGGGTGTATATGCATTTGTAATTGTTATATCTTCTTCTTGGATTGATCCTTTGATTATTATGTAGTGTCCTTCTTTGTCTCTTATCACAGTCTTTATTTCAAAGTCTATTTTATCTGATATGAGCATTGCTACTCCAGCTTTCTTTTGATCTCCTTTAGAATGACATATCTTTTTCCAGCCCCTCTTTCAGTCTATATGTGTCCTTAGGTTTAAGGTGAGTTTCTTGTAGACAGCCTATATAGAGGTCTTCTTTTTGTATCTATTCTGCTGGCTTTTACTTTTTGTTGGAGCACTTATCCCATTTACACTTAAGGTAGTTATTGACAACTATGATCCCATTATCATTTACTTTGTTGCTTTGGGTTTGCTTTTATAAACCTTTACTTGGTTTCCTCTAGAGAAGATCCTTTCCCATCTGTTGAAGAGCTGGCTTGGTGGTGCTGAATTCTCCGAGTTTTTGCTTGTCTGTAAATCTTTTGATTTATCCTTCATATCTGAATGAGATCCTTGCAGGGTAGAGTAATCTTGGTTGTAGGTTTTACTCTTTCCTCACTTTAAGTATGTCCTGTTAGTCCCTTCTGGCCTGAAGAACTTTTATTGAAAGATAAGTTGTTATCCTTATGAGGATCCCCTTGTGTGTCAATTGTTGCTTTTTCCCTTACTGCTTTTAACATATGTTCTTTGTGTTTAACTTTTGTTAGTTTGATTAATATGTGTCTTGGGGTATTTTGCCTTGGGTTTATCCTATTTGGGACTCTCTGGGTTTCTTGGAATTCACTTGCTATTTTCTTTCCCGTTTTAGGGAATATATCAACTATTAACTCCTCAAGTATTTTCTCATGCCCTTTCTTTTTGTCTTGTCTGGGAGACCTAGGATTCGAATGTTGGGGCATTTAACATTGTCCAAGAGGTCTCTGAGGTTGCCCTCACTTCTTTTAATTCTTTTTTATTTCCCTCTCCGCTTCATTTATTTTCATCGTTCTATCATCCACCTCACATATCCTCTCTTCTGTCTCAGTTATTCTACTGTTGATACCCTCCAGACTGCATTTAATCTCAGTTATTGCATTTTTCATTATTGATTGACCCTTCTTTATTTCTTCTACGTCCTTGTTAAACATTTCTTTCATCTTCTCTATCTTTGTCCCTAACCTATTTATCTGTAACTCCATTTTGTTTTCAAGATTTTGGATCAAATTTACTGTCATTATTCTGAATTACTTTTCAGATAGACTCCCAATTTCCTTCTATTTTGTTTGGTTTGGTGGATTTTTATCATGTTCCTCCACCTGTTGAATATTTATCTGACTTTTCAATTTGCTTAGATTACTGTGTTTGGGGTGCTCTTTCTGTAGGCTGGATGTTAGTGGTTCCTCTTTATTGTGGAGTCTGTCCTCCATGGGTTTGCTTGGACTGGTGGCTTAATAGGTTTCTGAGTTGAGGGAACTTGTGTCTGTGTTCTGTTGTGTGGAGATAGATATTTTCTTTCTGGAGTGCAATGAAGTGCCTAGTAGTGAATTTTGGGGTGTCTATCAAGGCTATGGTTTTTCCAGTGGTCTTGTGTGGATGTGAGAGTTGGACTGTGAAGAAAGTTGAGGGCTGAAAAATTAATGCTTTTGAACTGTGGTGTTGGAGAAAACTCTTGAGATCCCCTTGGACTGCAAGCAAATCCAACCAGGCCATCCTAAAAGAGGTCAATCCTGGGTGTTCATTGGAAGGACTGATGCTGAAGCTGAAACTCCAATACTTTGGCCACTTCATGTGAAAAGTTTATTCATTGGAAAAGACCCTGATGCTGACAGGGAGGGATTGGGGCCAGGAGGAGAATGGGACAACAGAGGATGATATGGCTGGATGGCATCACTGACTCGATGGACATGAGTTTGGGTAGACTCTGGGAGTTGGTGATAGACAGGGAGGCATGGCATGCTGCGATTTATGGGGTCACAAAGAGTCAGACACGACTGAGCAACTGGAGTGAACTGGACTGAACTGAACTGAACTGATGGGATTGGCATGGCTTTGGCCAAGCCATCTTTTTACTTTCAGGGTTTGTGTTCCTGAACCAATCCTTTTCTGGAGGATTAGCATTGTGCATCTTGCACTGGAGCTTATTGGTCTTGGGTGGAGCTTGGTTTCAGTGTAGGAGACTTTTGGGTGAGTTCTTGTCTGTTAATATTCCCTGGAATCAGGAGTTCTTTGGTGTTCTAAAGTTCTGGAATTAAGCCTCTGGCCTCTGGGTTTCAGTCCTTCTCTTGCACTAGCCTCGAGACACCTCCATCCATACAGTACAGAATATAATTTGCTAGGCTAATAATGAAGCAACTCTCCACAGCCAGGAACATCCAGAGAAACGCACAGTTATATAGAGAAGAGAATAGGGAGGAAGGAGATAGATTTAACCTGGAGGAGAAAAGGGATAGTCAAAAGGGGAGAAAGCAATCAAGCCAGTAATCAAATCCCTAAGTGAAGATGGATATTGAACATTAGATTCTTTAAGGAACAGAATTGATAACAAATATCAAAAAGCAAAGATTAAAAACATAGAATAGAGTTTAGATTCTCAAAAATACAACATAAAAAGTGCAAAACAAAAATTAAATATAATATATATATATAGAACTTGCTTTTTAAAAATAAGCTTTTATTGAAAGATAATAGTAGGCTATAAAAATGAAAGCTAAAGGAGTAATACTGCACTAAAGTTTTTTTAAAAATTTAAAAAGTGATAATAGTAAAAATATATCTAGGAGTTTCTCTTAAACAGCTGTGGTTAGCATGGGGTCAGTTCAGTGTCAGATAGTCGCTTGTTCCAGCTTGTACTTGTTCTCAAGATCCATTGTTACCCCCTTCAAATTGCACAGTCTTAGCATTAACTGCAAGTTTTTAATCTGGTGCACCTGTCGCATCTGGGATGGTTCCCCCTTCTTGGTTTATTTTGGCTTCCTCTGTTTGCAAGTCTCTTCACCCACTCCAGTATTCTTGCCTGGAAAATCCCATGGACGGAGGAGCCTGGTTGGCTACAGTCCATGGGGTCACAGATAGTTGGACATGACTGAGCAACTTCACTTCAGTGTCTAATTTCTACCTTGACACGAAGGGGTGAAGGTGGCCACATTTTTAGGCTCACTTGTTCAGTTGTGTTGTGGAGAGAGGGACACTGCAAACAAATACCAATGGCAGGAGTGGGGAGTGCTCGCAGTGGATGGCCTACACTGGATTTGCCACAGCCCGAGGTGGCATGTACTTCCTGGATCCACACTGCTCAGGCTGCAGGGTGCTCTGCAAGGGTACAGTCCCAAGTGGGCCCTGCATTTCATGTACTTCTCAGGTCTAAGCTGCTCAGATTCTTGAGCGCTCCACAAGGGCACAGACCCAGGTAGGCTGCACATTTTCTGCCTTTCCCAGGTCCAAGCTGCTCAGCGCACTGGCTGTTTGGTGCGTGCCTTGTCCCAGATGGGCCATGCATCCCATACAGCTCCCCCGTCTTGGCCGCATGGTTTCCTGGGCGTGCCACAAGGGCACAGCCCCAGGGGTGCTGTGTGTCTCCTCTGGGAGCTGATCTCAGGCTGTGACACTCCTGGCAGATGTGAACTGTCCAGGATCCCAGGAAAGGATGTTTAGCAACTGGCAACTTGCTCACAGTTTGTTGGAAGATGGAGTCTTGGGGGCCTAGATTACAGCAACCCCTCGCCTTCCTGGCCTGGCTGTAGTACACTTGACTCTCTGCCTCCAGGGAGGGAAGGCCATAAACAGCAGCTAGCTTGCTCTCCTTTGGTATTTGCTAGGGGCACAATCTTTTGTTCTGGGTGTGCCTGGGGTCACCATGAAGCACTAGAATCTTTCACAGAAAAGACATTTTTTTTTTCTTTTCTTTGAGATCTCCCCCCAAAAGGTCTATATTAAAAATGTAAACTTTTAAAGCATAATGAAAGTTTATGTTAAGAATGGTGAGAGTGGGATGATTTGAGAGAATAGCATTGAAACATGTATTACCATATGTAAAGTAGATGACAGTGAAAGTTCCATGCATGAAGCAGGACACTCAAAGCCAGTGTTCTGAGGCAACCCAGAGGGATGAGATGGGGAGGGAGGTGGGAAGGGGATTCAGAATGGGGGTACATGTGTGCATCCATGGCTGATCCATGTCGCTGTATGGCAAAAATCACCACATATTGTAAAGTAATTATCCTCCAATTAAAATAAATAAATTAATTAAAAATATTATTTTTACCTTATTACCATGCCAGATTTTTTAAAGGAGCAAGTGTGAAAGAAATTCAAAATATAATTGATGTTTTTAAATTACTTATGAGAAGATAGAGGTATATACAAAATTATTCTCAACCTGGAAATATCTAATATTATTTTCAAATCTGGATTTATATATTACTAAACTTGAGCAATGGATACTACTAGTGTTACTGCAATTATGATGTCTTCAGGGAAGCATTAAAATTAAGCCTAACATTTTATTTTGGATAGCATTCTGTAAGAGTTTAAAATTTCACTCATTAATGCAAATAGAGAAGTTCTTGTTGGTATCCATTTTGTACTTTATTTTTTTAAACAAATAAATGGGTCCAAAAAGGAGGAATCACAAGCAAATGCAGTTTTACTACAGAAATATTTTAGCTCTTACATAGTCCCTTATACTATAAGCTTTGGAAAAGTGGGATTTTAGCTTCTTATGTTTCTAACATTAATTGCTATTTCTACACACTGACACACTCTCAAGTAAACTTTGTAATTTATTTTTAAAGAAAACTTATTTTGAGAAAAGATTTGAAAGTTACATACTATGAGGACCACCATTCCCTTCTGCCCACTTACTAAAAATTTGAGTCCTGGATGATCTCATTTTTGTGATATATTAAAATTATGATACAGTATAAGGAAGATGTTTTCTCCCCAAAACTCAAAGTTTTACATTGTCCATGTTTCTTCTTAACTAGAAAATGTGGAATGGATACCACAGCTACTAAAGATCTGAGAAGTCCTTTGGTTATAGTGTTGAGTTAAACAGCAAGGACAGCGGTGATCATGTACAAATACACTAAATGGTTAAAAACACAATCAGAGGGATGCTAGAAATAATAACAAGACTATAAGGACAATTGTACTGTCTAATCAAAGTCTGCCTTACAGCAAAATCATCTTGATCTTGTCTTTTTAATCAAATATTAAGGAGCAAAACTGAGTCCTAATTTTTACTGAATAAGAAATAACGTTTTGCCCGTAAATTTGAAAACACTAAATTGAAATCTGTTTATCTGTATGAGATTTAGGATAAAATTGAGGCTTGACTTTCCTCAAATCTTCTAGTGGTAATATGGCATGGATGTTTAAAAAGTAAACACAAATAATCCAGAGACATGTGACAAGCCAAGAATTCTAGCAAAAGGTAATTGCAGAGCTTTATGTAAGAAAAGAATGTAACTAAAAGTTATTTAGACATAGAAACTAAATTTTGTAAATAATTTTATTTTTGCAATAAAATTCAGAGTGCAATTTTAAATACATTTCCTTTCTACTTCTGGAAATACTTCTTACAGCCTATCACACTAAAGCATAATACTGCTTTTATTTTGTATAATTTGCCATGTGTTGTATGTGCTAAATCACTTCAGTTGTGTCCGACTCTGTGTGACCCTATGGACTGAAGCCCACTAGCTATTCTCTCTGTGGAATTCTCCAGGCAAAAATATTGGAGTGGGTTACCATGACCGTCTGTCTCCATGGGATCTTCTCAACCCAGGGGCAGAACCCATGTTTCTTTGGTCTCTTGAATTTTGGGTCTCTTGGGTTTTTTACCACTAGTGGCACATGACTTTCTCTTAATTCACCTCACTTCACAGTCCCAAATATACTTCTATATGGAAGGCTAATGATATTGAAACTTCAGTCTTATCCTGTGTTTAATAGCAGACCCACATAACCAGATAATTTTGAATTATTTTACCTTAAATTCTCACCATAAATTTAAATGTGCTGGAATGAATTTACTACCTATCTGACACATATAAAACTTACATGATTAAAGGTCACCAGTACGAATGGGATAACCTGAGATAAATGTTCCCTTTTTTAACTGGGAAAAGAAGTATACTCTAAAACAGTCATGCACTCCAACTCCATAAGTAGCTCTCATTCCTCTCCTTAATTACAACGCTTCTAGTCAATACACAGGTGGATATACTACCCATGTCTAACCAAACCATTTCATGAATATGTAAATATTTTAAAAATCATTAAAATATTAAAAATTGAAATTCTTCTTATTCATCTAATTTAAAATTTTTATGGATATCTGTTCAATTTCTCTCTTGTATCATTTTATAGAATATTATTTTATTTTTGGTATCATGTTTGCATTACTGTCTATTTTGTCAGATAATAATGCATTCATACCATCTTCAAGTCACTTTTTTTTCTAATGTATCTTTTTCTACTCTTTGAATTTCAAACTTTATCTTTTTCTATAGCTTCCATATATAGCAATAAACACCATATAGCACTATGTAGACGATGATCTCTTTTTTGTGTTTTGAGACTTTTGTCAATACATCTGAATTGTGGCTAATAATTTATCTTCCTATTATATACTTTCCCTCATTTTCAGTTTCATTTTTTTCCCCTGTCTTGCTTTCTTTTGCAATTTTTTCAGTTTGTAATTTTGTTTTATTTTTTATTCTATTTTCCTTCTACTTGTTGAGAATTCCAGGTGGCACTAGTGGTAAAGAACCCACCTGTCAATGCAGAACACATAAGAACTGAAGGTTCTTGGGTTGGGAAGATCCTGTAGAGGCAGTCATAGCAACCCACTCAAGTATTCTTGCCTGGAGAATCCCATGGACAGAGGAGCCTGACAGACTAAACAGTCCAAAGGTTGTAAACAGTCAGACATGATTGGAATTACTTAGCCTGTACATGTCTCTTTTTATTGATGTATGTTTTATATACAATGAATAGCTCAGATCTTCTGTGTACAATTTAACTCTATTGAAAATGCACCTGTACAATCTATACTAAATCAATATATAGATTCATCACCCCTTAGTTCACCTTATCAGTCAAACTACCACCACCCCCTTGAAACAACCATGTGTCTGATTTTTATTACAGATAGCATAGATTAGTTTTATCTGTTATAGAACTTCATATAAATTGAAATGTATGGTATGCTCTTTTTTGTACTGGTCTCTTTTAACTCATCTATCTTGTGTATATTAGATGTTTATTACTTTAAATTTATATGCAGCATTCCTTTATATGATTTTTTTATTTTGGGTTTTGTGTTATTAAAATGCATTCTCTTATTCATGGCTATCTGAACTATTTCCAGGTTTCAGTTATTGTGAGTAAAACTGCTCTGAATATTTTTGTTCAAGCCTATTTGGGGGTGTATTGGCACAGTTTCTATTTGTTTTGGATAGGTAACTAGTTGTGAAATTACTGAGTCATAGGGTAGTTGCATGTTTAACTTTCTAAGAAAGTGAAAATAGTTTTCCAGTTTTTAATAATGCTCATCCTACTTCCTATTCATAAACTATCTGGTTTAGTATTCAGTTTTTTATTAGTTTTCTTCTTAGAAATGCATGCGTTATTATTGCTTCACATGTTTATTTAAATTTACCCACACATTAGTCAATAGTTTTGTCAGTATTCTGACATCAACCACAGCTCCTCCCTGTGAAATTATTTTGTCTCTCCCTCAATTCTTGACTTGGTATGTAATCTCGTGAGTGTCAGCTTTTTCTAAGATCTCTCAGTTTTTTTCTTTATTGGATCAGTATTTTACCCTTATTCCCAAAATATAGCTTCTCTCAAGACTAGTTTTTGAATGATCATCTGTCTCAGGTTTGGAAGATATCCCACTGTCTTCAAGTTTCCGTTGGCACTATTAAGGAGCAACCATCAACCTTAATTATGGTGCTTTTGGAAGTAATTTCTGTTTAGTCTCAAGCTACTTTTTGTTCTTGCTGTACAATTTCAATACTAGAGGTCCAGATTGGAGTTCTCTTCCCTTTTCACTAATCTGTTGAGATTTATGGAGATTCCTAGATTTTTTATTTTTCACTTAAGTGCTGTTTCTCCTCATTCTTTTTCTTGTTTTATCCCTGGGATCTGAAAAGCCATATGGTGTAACTTCACACTCTCTCATTTCTCTTAAGCACTGTTATCTCTCCATGTTTCTGCTTTCTGGGTAACTTTTAAAATGTGTTTTCTGTTTTACATTTCTCTAGTACATTTTGGAATTTAATCCATCCATTGAGTTTTAGGATTCAATTAGATGAATAATATATTATGCACATACATATATCTGTAATATTTCTATAAGTCTTTCTTTGTTTCATTTAATTCTATGGTTCTTTGTGGAGCTTCCCAAGTGGTGCAGTGGTAAAGAATCTGCCTGCCAATGCAGGAGACACAAGAGATGCGGGTTCAGTCCCTGGGTCGGGAAGATCCCCTGGAGAAGGAAATGGCAATCTGCTCCAATATTCTTACCATGAAAATATCATGGGCAGAGGAGCCTGGCGGGGTATAGTCCATGGGTCGCAAGGAGTCGGACACAACTCAGCGACTAAGCACACACACAATATTCTTTGTAGCTTTTTCTCTCCTTGCTTTTATTTTCTATTATGCTCTTCATTTCCTGAAATGCATTTAATATATCTTGTATTCTTTGCATTGGGTAATTCTGGTTGAAATGTATGTGTAATTCAACATATTTTCTGAAAAGTTTATGGATCTCATCCCAGGGGCATTATTTCAATATATACTATGCAACCTTATATTGTGAGCAGCATATTCTCATTAGAATTGCATCTATGGGACATTTTCAGGTTTTGTTGGTGCTATGAATTGATTGGAGAGCCTATTTTATATGGACCTTTTTAAATTCAATTACCTGCTTGATATTTTTCAGACCACACCTTTACTATGATTTCAGACATAAATCAGAGGTTAACTGGCTCATAAAAAAATTATCAGGAAATGTTATTTCCTCCCCACCCACCCAATATTAATCTCCAATCAAGTTTGCTTGCTAGTCCCTCTGGGTAGGGAATTTATTTAGCATGAAGTGTTACACTGAGATTGGCCCCTTAAAACCCCAACTTAAAAAAAAAATTCCTAAGATGCTCCATCTTTAGCAGAGAGTAAGTTTTACCTACTATTCCCTGAAGCTCAAGGTCTCCACAGTGTGGCAGAATACTTTCATTAGAAGATGGTTGTTATATACACTACTAACAATAATAATTTCTCTTTAACTTCATGAGCTCCATAAAAAAAAAGAATTGTTTCTTTCAATGTCAGATCAGAAATATATTTAAAAAATTGTTTTAAATATTACATTGAGCATTTTCATTCTTTCATTTGAAAAGTAATGTCATTTACCATATTGCTAGAGATAAAGACACAAGTCTTTATCTCAGATTTCTTTACCAGCTAAACTTCCAGCTCAATATTCAGTTCTTGCATCATGCTTCCTCCAGGAAATCTTTCCTCTCAGTCCAAATTAAGAACAGTTCTTGTGCTCCAAAATTACCTTAACTATTGCCATTTTGTGTTTAAATTATCACTGTATGTAACCTTTGCCACCACTAGACTGCTGACCCTATTGGAAAGGAACCATGACATGTATCTCTTCCTTCAAGTTTACGGTTGCTGTTTAATCTCTAAGTTGTGTCCGACTTTTTGTGACCCTAGGAACTACAACATATTGGGCTTCCTTGTCCTTCACTGTCTTCTGGAGTTTCCTCAAACTCATGTCTGTTGAGTTGGTTGATGCCATCCAATCATCTTATTCACTGTCGCCCCCTTCTCCTCATGCCCTCAATCTTTCCCAGCACTAGGGTCTTGTCAAATGAGTCATTTCTTTACATCAGGTGGCCAAAGTATTGGAGCTAGCTTCATCATCTGTCATTTCAGTGAATAGTCAGGGTTGATTTCCTGTAGGGTTGACTGGTTTGATCTCCTTGCTGTTCAAGGGACTCTCAAGAGCCTTTTCTAGCACTACAATTTGAAAGCCTCAGTTATTTGGTGCTCAAACTTCTTCATGGTCCAACTCTCACATCTGTACATGACTAATGAAAAAAATTTATTATTTATTTACTTATTTATTTTTACTAGATAGACATTTCTTGGCAAAGTAATGTCTCTGCTTTTTAATACACTGTCTAAGTTAGTCATAGCTTTTCTTCCAAGGAGCAAGTGTCTTAATTTTGTGACTGCAGTCACCATCTGAATTTATTTTGGGGCCCAAGAAAATAGAATCTGTCACTGTTTCCCTTTTTTTCCCCTATCTATTTACCATGACGTAATGAGACTAGGTGCCATGATCTTGGTTTTTTTGTTTGTTTGTTTGCTTGTTTTTGAATGTTGAGTTTTAAGACAAGCTTTTTCATTCTCCTCTTCCCCCTGGCCAAGAGACTCTTTAGTCCATTTTCAATGTCTGCCATTAGAGTGGCATCATCTGCATACCTGAGGTTGGTGATATTTCTCACAGCAGTCTAGATTCCAGTTTGTGAGCCATCCAGCCCAGCATTTCACTTGAATTACTCTGCATATTAGTTAAATAAGAAGGGTGACAATATACAATCTTGACATACTCCTTTCTCAATTTTGAACCAACAGAACTGTGGAAAACTGGTTTTCATGCCTCAGATAACCATGGTGGTGTGGTCACTCACCTAGAGCCAGACATCCTGGAGTGTAAAGTCAAGTGGGCCTTAGGAAGCACTACTACAAACAAAGCTAATAGAGGTGACAGAATTCCAGCTGAGTTATTTCAAATCCTGAAGGATGATGCTGTTAAAAGTACCGCACTAAATATGCCAGCAAATTTGGAAAACTCAGCAATGGCCATGAGACTGGAAAATGTCAGCTTTCATTCCAAACCCAAAGTAACACAATGCCAAAGAATGTTCAACTATTGTACAATTGCACTCATTTCACATGCTAGCAAGGTAATGCTCAAAATCCTTCAAGCTAGGTTTCAGCAGTGCATGAACCAAGAACTTTCAGGTGAACAAGCTGCATTTTAAAAAGACAGAGGAAACAGAGGTCAAATTGCCAATATTTGTTAGATCATAGGAAAACCAAAGGACTTCCAAGAAACATCTACTTCTGCTTCATTGACTACACCAAAGTCTTTGACTGTGTGGATCACAACAAACTGTGGAAAAATCAGATTATTGTAGGGTCTCATTAATGTTATATTAACTATGTGACAAATCCCTTATTCACAGATAAACAAATTTCTGATTCTTTTCTGGTTCCCTAGTTTTCCATTAAAGCAACTTACTTCTTGAATTAGCTGTTTCAATCCCAAGTTCTTGTGCTTTAACTTTTTTAACATCTCTTCACTTTATGTAGTTACTATCTATGTGTATGTGTGCAGTATGAACAGTTAAAATCTACTCCCATAGCAAATTTTAATTATATAGTATAATATAGTATTAATAATCTTGTACATTAGAACCCAGGGTTTATTCATCATGTAAGTGAAAGTCTGTGCCCTTTGACCAACATCTTCCTCCAGGCTCATCCATGTTGTCTCAGCAGAATTTCCCTCTTTTTATGGCTGAATAATATTTCACATACCATATTTTCCTTATCTATTTATCCACAGATGGAGACTTAGGCTTTTTCCATATCTTGGTTATAGTGTATAATGCTGCAATGAACATAGGAGTGCAAGTATCTCTTCAAGATACTGTTATCATTTCCTTTGGATACAAATCCAGAAGTGGGATTGCTGAATCATGTGATGGTTCTACTTTCAATATTTTAAGGAAATTTCATACTGTTTTCCATAATGGCTGCACCAATTTATATTCCCATCAACACAAAATGGGAGAAAACATTTGTAAATCATATACCTGATAAGGGATTAATATCCAAAAATATAAGAAAGTCATACAATGCACACATGTGCACATGCAAATAACTCAACCTACAAAAATCAGCAAAGAAGCTTAATGGATATTTTTATAGATATGCTTGAGTGACCAAAAAGTATATAAAAATGTGCTAAACATCATTAATAATTAGGGAAATGCAAACTTTTAGGATAGTAGTCATTAAAAAGATAAGAAATAGTAAATGCTTATGTGGGTGTGGAGAAAAGGGAATCCTTATAGCCTGTTGATAAGTACTTTTAGGTTTTAATCTGAAATACTTGCATATAGCTATTTGAATTAAAACTATGAAAGCCTACTTTAAAAATATAAGAAATAATTTCTCACATATGAATAGGACTGTATAATTATCTATACTTATACTATACTTATCTAGACCCATGGTCTTAATTCAATCCTACTTTTTTACCCAAGGCTTTTATTGTTACACATTATTTCCTATTATTTTTACTCTCTTGAAGTTCCAAACTTTATTTGGACTGATGCCATCACTTGTGACACTGATCCCTTAGTGTCTAAGGATTCACACTTCCTGGAAATTGTTGTCAGTTTTTATCATAGGATTGCAGGAAGGATTTGAATGAATAAAATAAGAAAAGTACATATTATAACCCCTCATATATAACAAATGATCAACTAAAAATAAGACTAGTGTCATTTTTGTTGTTGTTAGGAATATATCAAACAAAAGAACTATTGTTATATTTTCAGAGACATGTCATGACTGGGACACTAGTGGAGATCTTTAACCCCCTCATGAAAATGCCCATCTTGTTCAAATGAATTAATCTTAAAATATTCCAGTCAAAAACAAGGTTAAACAAAAACGGAATAAAGGAGGAAATTTCCTTTCATGCCCCTAATACCTTCCCTCTCTCTGAGTAAACATTTAAGCATACTGTCTCTTTGCATTTGTCTTGTGCTTTCACACTTTTTGGGGCCCATGCCTTCTAAATTAGAAAAAATGAGGCATTCACTTAAACTATGGAGCTATCAAATTTTAACATTAACCCATGTCCTAGACTATTTTTTATAACAAAAGGACCAAAGGCAAGATATTCCTTAATCCAGTGAAATAGATCTGTTTTGTCATATTGTGAGCCTGGGCCTTGGGACTAAAGCATATCTAATTAGAACCACAACTCTTCTAATTACTGACAGTAACCTTGGACAGGTCTTCTTAATCCCTCTGAGCTCCCAAGTGCTCATAAGTGAACTGGGAAAATAACACTTAACTCATAAGGTTGACAAGAAGATTTAAAAGGATAAAATAAGCAAAACACATATTAGAATCCCTGGCATATAGCAAACGTTCTTCACAAAATAGGGACTGCTGTTATCATTATTATTGCTATATTAAATGGCCAGTGTTACAAATATTATTGTATTTTAAGGAAATCTTAGGACTAATGCTCTACTGAAACTACAGTTTTACACTACCTCTGCATTATCTTAGCCTGGTCTTCTCCTTTCTAGGATTATCATAGCATACATTTGCATCAGAATGGGTAGGGGTTATATGAGGCATCCTTGTCACAGCTGTTACTCTACTTTCATGGATTTATCAAAGACAGCGAATGAACTAATGAAAAAATTCATATCAGTGCTGTACACAGGCTATCGCAATTCGCTTATGTTCATTCCGTCTGCCTCTTCTTCACTTAGCAATATTAAGCATGAGCTAGTTACCATCTTCTGCAGCATCTTTCTCAGCTTTACCTTGAATTTTTACAACTGGCTTCTAAACACTTTTTTTACTTTTTTATTTTTTTCTTCACCAAGCGTCATTTAATACTTGCCTCCTCTTGGTCACTCATCTTGTTTCTGATTTATATTTAAGTAGCTGCCTCATGAAAGGCTCTTACCATCTGTACCTCTTTCATTTCCATTTGTGTCTACCTCAATTGCCTGTCTTTCAGTTATAGGAAGTAAGTTCTGCTGGCCTTCAACTTAATTATTTTCCCTTCCTTTGTTTCTTTTGTAGGCATTTCCCCAATCTTTCTGTTATAATCAATTTCTTTTTTTTTGTACACCTCCTTGAAAAATTCCATTTGCAATCAGCTTTACCCTAACTTCCATACACATATTGGTCATATCAACTTCTCCACACAAGTTTTTTGGCACTGACTTTATTATTCAGTTCCAGTCATGCAGTGTTTTCCTGTCAAATCCAATATTACCTTTCAAACCTGATGTTATAGTGTTTAACTCTAGGTCAAGTTTTCTCTAAAACACTATTTCATGATGCAGTGGGAAAATTATTATGACACACATGCAAAAAAAGAAAAAAAAAAAAAGATGCTGACATTTATCAGCCTTGTCACCAGATAAGGTCTGATTTACTGTAATTAAGGTCAGACTATACTGAAAATGAATGTTTAAAATATATGGGATGTACTTGACTATTAATACCAAACATCCAGAGCACTGCTGCAGTCCGCAATGTGAATTTAGGTGTTTCAAGCTACTGTGAACAGAAAAGATTTATGGGCAATAAAAGAAAATGTACTCATAATTCACAACTGGCCTGTGAGGCCAAGGCTGTGCTTTGGAGCAATAGGACAGTTCATTAGTTTTACTAAACAGGCCTGGAATTGAAACAGAATGGTCAGCCATCACTAATGTGATTAAGACTCTTAATTTCATGCTTTAAATAGATAGATAGATAGATAGATAATGGATAGATAGATAGATAGATTAGTTGATCTAAATGTGATTTCAAAACTTTCTTTGTGTATGCATCAGGTGTCAATAACCAGTTGTTGACAACCTTGAAACGTTATCAAGTACGGAAGGCTAGAACTCCAAGGAAGGATTTGTGTGCTTATTTTTCTTCCACACTGAAAATAGAAGTTTCAATAGCACATTTAAAACAATTGTCTAAAATGATGAAATAAGTCTATTTGGAAAAGGTAACCCATGTTAATATTTACATAGTCACTCACCATCTTCTCTCTTTCCTTTTTGAATGTTCAATGAGGCAAATATATTTAATGACTGTGTCCAAGTGAAACATTTTACCACGCATTTTGCAACATTAAGATATGTTTGTGAAAGTGAAAGTGTTAGTCTCTCAGTTGTGTCCAACTCTTTACAACCGCATGGACTGCAGCAGTCCAGGCTCCTCTGTCCATGGAGCCCTCCAGGCAAGAACACTGGAGTGAGTTGCCATTCCCTTCTCCAGGAGATCTTCCCAACCCAGGGATCAAACATTAGTCTCTTGCATTGTAGGCAGAGTTTTTATCATCTGAGCCACCAGGGAAGCCCAAGATATGTTTAACATATGAAAAACTTTGAATCTCACTGAACATTTTAGTTTTCTTTTTTATAAGCTGTATACTAATTTCTTACATTCTATTAATATTTCTACTAATTTTCAATGATCAGAACTATAAGTCATGATTACAACATATGTATCCTTCAGTTCAGTTCAGTCACTCAGTTGTGTCTGACTCTTTGCGACCCCATGAATCGCAGCACACCAGGCCTCCCTGTCCATCACCAATCCCCAGAGTTTACTCAAACTCATGTCCATTAAGTCGGTGATGCCATCCAACCATCTCATCCTCTGTCGTCCCCTTCTCCTCCTGCCCCCAATCCCTCCCAGGATCAGGGTCTTTTCCATTGAGTCAACTCTTCGCATGAGGTGGCCAAAGTACTGGAGTTTCAGCTTCAGCATCAGTCCTTCCAATGAATCCTTGCTATTTGCTAACTGAAATAGTAAAGTCTTCTGGGACACAGGTAATATTTCCATAGGTTACTAGAGAATTTAACCGACAATTACCTGGTGATAACCTGTGCTTTGCCTCTTTCCCTTCAAATTTGTATTGGAGATGAGATATGAAAAAAAGCAGGCTTCTAGAATTTGAATACAATGTATAAACCAGCCTGTGTAATATGTTATAGTAAATTCTCACAAAGAATTTATTCTATAATCCCAAAAGAAAAACTACCTATTATTTCAATTTTTAAATATATCTATTTTGCATAGCATGCCTATAAATGAGAAAATTCATCAATTCATTTTAATTTGCAGGAAAAAATATGTGATCTTATACAAGTGGCTCAGAGTTGTCTGAGGGAAAACCAGAGTGAGTGGACAATATAAGCTCACACAACAATCAGTGGCAGCGGTGGAACTAGAAGTCAAGACTCCATAATCTAGTCTTGTTGATTTTAACTACAGTCATAGATCCTTTTTCCTTTTATGTAACCTTTTTAGTGGAACCTTGACCATCACTTTAATAACAGCTCTTTTGATTCTTTGAAAGTAATGATAATATGCCATAATTTGCAGTTTTGTTTTTGTTTTGGGGCAAATTTAAAGTTGTTCATGTGGTGGGATTCTGTGCATAAGGGAATCACCATGTAGTGTAAGGGGACACCTCATCACACGTGATTTTAGAAAAATTCCAGTACCTACTTCTTTGTAGAGTTCTGGACTTTCTGACTAATCATTTTTCATTCAACTACTTTCAGAAGAAGCCTTGCATATATTATTTTAATAACTGGATTCCAAGAGAAGCATAAAATGATAATATTAATTAAGGTAATAAGAACAATACAAAGGAAGGGATATTTTCTAAAGAAAAAAAACTAAATAAATATAAATTTGGGCTCAATTAAAATTTGCTATGGATCATTATATGTTGCTAATGAAAAATTAGAACAATACAGCCACTCTTGGAAATTTTTTAGCTCCAATAAAACAAAACATGCAACTGTCACATTAATCTAATAATTGTGCTTTTGAGTATTTATTCAAGATAAATGAAAACTTTTATACAACACAGAAATCTGTATATAAATGTCCATAGCAGTTTTATTTTTAACAGTCAGAAATTGAAAAGAGTCAGATGTCCTTTAACAGACTATTGATTAAACAAAGAGTATTACATCCAAATCACAGAAAACTACTGAGCTATAAAAGCAAAAGGATTATTGATACATTCAACAATTTGGCTGCATCTCCGGAGAATTGTGACTAGTAAAAAATACTCCAGTCTCAAAAGGTTACCTACTGTATAGCTCCATTTATATTACAGTTTAGGGATAATAGAGTTTCACTAGTGGAGAATGTAATGAATGTCATGCATTACAGAGAGTAAGAGGGGGAGACAGAAAGAAGTGTAGCTGTTATAAAAGAGAAATGCAAGGGATTCTTAGAGTTATGGAATTGTCGGTATTTTGACTTACAGTGGACACAAAAATATTCAGGTCAGTTCAACCACTCAGTCATGAGTGGTCTTTATGACCCATGGAATTCAGCATGCCAGGTCTCCCTGTCCATAACCAATTCCCGGAGATTACTCGACCTCATGTCCACGGAATCAGTGATGCTATCCAACCATCTCATTCTCTGTCATCCCCTTCTCCTGCTGACTTCAATCTTTCCCAGCATCAGGAACTTTTCAAATGAGCCAGTTCTTCACATCAGGCAGCCAAAGTATCAGGAGTTTCAGCTTCAAAACCAGTCCTTCCAATGAATATTCAAGACTGATTTCCTTTACTATTGACTGGTTGGTCTCCTTGCAGCCCAAGGGATTATCAAGAGTCTTCTCCAACACCACAGTTCAAAAGCATCAATTCTTCTGTACTCAGCTTTTTTTATAGTCCAAGTCTCACATCTGTACATGACTACTGGAAAAAACCATAGCTTTGACTAGATGGACCTTTGTCGGCAAAGTAATGTCTCTGCTTTTTAATATGCTGTCTAGGTTGGTCATATCTCTTCTTCCAAGGAGCAAGCATCTTTTAATATTATGGCTTGCAATCATCATCTGCAATGATTTTGAAGCCCAAAAAACTAAATCTCTAACTGTTTCCCCATTTCTTTTCTATGAAGTTATGGGATCAGATGCCATGATCTTACTTATCTGAATGCTGAGTTTTAAGTCAACTTTTTCACTCTCCTCTCTCACTTTCACCAAGAGGCTCTTTAGTTCTTCTTCACTTTCTGTCATAAGGGTGGTGTCATCTGCATATCTGAAGTTATTGATATTTCTCCCCAAAATCTTGATTCCAGCTTCTGCTTCACCCAACCTGGCATTTTGCATGATGTACTGTGCATATAAGTTAAATAAGTAGGGTGACGATATACAGCCTTGATGTATTCCTTTCCTGATTTGGAACCAATCTTTTGTTCCATGTCCAGTTCTAACTGTTGCTTCTTGCATACAGATTTCTCAGGAGGCAGGTCAGGTGGTCTGGTATTCCCATCTCTTTCAGGATTTTCCACAGTTTATTGTGAACAACACAGTCAAAGGCTTTGATATAGTCAATAAAACAGAAGTAGATGTTTTTCTGAAACTCTCTTGCTTTTCTGATGATCCAGTATATGTTGGCAATTTGATCTCTGGTTCCTCTGCCTTTTCAAAATCCAACTTGAACATCTGGATGTTCATGGTTCACATATTGCTGAAGCCTGGCTTGGAGAATTTTGAGCATTACTTTAGTAGCATGTGAGATTAGTGCAATTGTGTGGTAGTTTGAACATTCTTTGGCATTGACTTTCTTTGGAGTTGTAATGAAAACTGACCTTTTCCAGTCATGTGGCCACTGCTGAGTTTTCCAAATTTGCTGGCATATTGAGTACAGCATTTTAACCACATCATCTTTTAGGTTTTGAAATAACTCAACTGTAATTCCATCACCTACACTAGCATTGTTCATAGTGATGCTTCCCTAAGGTCCACTTGACTTCACATTCCAGGATGTCTGGCTCTAGGTGAGTGAGCACACCTTCGTGATTGTCTGGGTCATGAAGATACTTTTTGTATAGTTCTTCTGTGTATTCTTGTCACCTCTTCTTAATATCTTCTACTTCTGTTAGATCCATACCATTTCTGTCCTTTATCATGCCCATTTTTGCATGAAATTTTCCCTTGGTATCTCTAATTTTCTTGAAGAGAACTCTAGTGTTTCTCATTCTATTATTTTCCTCTATTTCTTTGCACTGATCACTGAGGAAAGCTTTCTTATCTCTCCTTGCTTTTCTTTGGAACTCTGCATTCAAATGGGTATATCTTTTCTTTTTGCCTTTGTCTTTCACTTGTCTTCTTTTCTCAGCTATTTGTAAGTCCTCCTCAGACAACCATTTTGCCTTTTTATGTTACTTTTTCTTGGAGATGGTCTCAATTACTGTCTCCTGTATAATGTCATGAATCTCAGCCCATCGTTCTTCAGGTCTTCTGTCTAATCCCTTTAATGTATTTGTTATGCGCACTGTAAAATCATAAGAAATTTGATTTAGATTATACCTGAATGGGCTGTTGGTTTTCCCTACTTTCTTCAATTTAAGTCTGAGTTTGGTAATACAGAGTTCATGATCTGAGCCACAGTCAGCTTCCAGTCTATACATGTGCTAAAAATTATATAGAATAAAATATGCACATGTGTGTATACATACACAAATTATTACAAGTAAAGTTTAGTAAACCTGAACAACTTCAGTGAGTTATGTCAATGTCAAAATAAAGGTCATTATATTGTTCTATGGTTTTGCAAATGATACTGTGAGAAATTGTAAAAAGTATACATGGTACCATTTTCATTATTTCTTATATAACTATGATAATTTATAATTATTTCAATAATAAATTTCACTTAAGATAGCTTGAAATGTTGATTTGCTGAAGTTATTTATGCTTATGTTTCTGCTATAAGTAAATATAATTATTTAATATATGTTTAATGAATATAATTAAATAATTAAGAAAGTGATTTCCAAAATTATTTTAATGAGAACAATACAATCTAGAACAATAAAGATATACTGAAGTAGTGAATTTGTGAGTGAGAATCAGTAATAGTTTCAGGAAGCATACCTCAAAAAATACTTAATTACAGCACAGGTCCTGATAGTTCAAGATGATGACTATAAGGAGTTAGGAAAGTCATGTCTGTATTAGAGCCCTAAGGAATTCTGGTTGATTATCACTCTAAATTGATGTTCTTAAGTCCACAGATTGGAAACAATCAGCTCAATGACTAGTAAGAATCACAGCCAGTTGGAGCTTAAATGAGACCACTAAACTTGTGCAGAGAAACCATACAGATAGGGTTGACAGCGGTCGATAAGAAGTCTAGGGTCCCCGAGGAGGAGAAAATGGTCTGGAACTTTGCAGGAAGAGATAGGGTTTTAGAATTCTCAAGGAGGAGGAAAGGACAAACTGTTTTCCCCCCTACATTCCTTAGTCTTAGTCACATAAAACTTTTTTTTTTTCTTTTTTTCTTTCCCTTTTTCAACTACTTTCAACTCTGTACTAAGGATTGTATGACAACAGGGTATCCTGCCTGAGGACAGTTTCTCCTTCTCGAAAATCTTCTAAGATAACATCTTAAAATGTATATTATGGGGGTGGATCTGGTAAGATCTTTCTATTATTAGTTCTAATCCTGTCATCTTAAAATGTAAGTCTGAGAGTGGGTATAGTAAGACCTTTACAACCCTGAGACATTCTTTTGATTGATTGTAATAACCAATATTAAAAGTATATAATTTCCTTGTTAAGACAAGTGAGGGGACACTCTCCATTCCCCTTCTGATGTCTGTGTCAGATACTTTCTCTGTCCCTTTTCATACTTTAATAAATCTCTGCTACACAAAAACTCTTGAGTGACCAAGCCTGGTCCCTGGTCCCGAAGTTAAATCTTCTGCTTCCAAGATCATGAATCTGACACCGTTCACCATAAGCTATCATTTGCAAAATTGTTTCATTTCTTTAAAAGGAAACTACTATTACATGTTAAGAAATTTCTAGTCAATAATTTCTTTCAGAGAAGCAGAGAAGAACTGTTCATGATGGCAGTGTTATAAAATTTAAGTCAGTAATTCGATTTAAGATATGAAATTTCCCAGAACTTATGTAAACCAAGATAAAAAACCCAAATATGCCATCATTAAAAAGTCTGTAAATAACAAATTGCTGAGAGAGGGTGGAGAAAAGGGAACCCTCCTGCACTGTGGGAATATAAATTGGTGCAGCCACTATGGAAAACAGTAGTTATACTTCCACTTATTTGTGGAAGTTAAAATTTGATACAAGTTAACTTATTTACAAATCAGAAACAGATTCACTGAC
The DNA here is from genome assembly GCF_963930625.1 of Muntiacus reevesi. Classification (NCBI taxonomy): domain Eukaryota; kingdom Metazoa; phylum Chordata; class Mammalia; order Artiodactyla; family Cervidae; genus Muntiacus; species Muntiacus reevesi. Next base: position 87,264,324 of record NC_089257.1, read on the forward strand.
ATAGAAAATAAATTTACAGTTACCAAAGGGAAAATGGGGTAGTGAGAACAAATTAGGGCTCTGGAATTAGCAGATTCTGTAATAAACCAGAGGGGAAAAGAAAATGGATATAGAAAGATAGATAAAGATATAGATATATACATATAAAGTATATAAAAGTAACCAAATCACTTTGATGTGCACCAGAAACTAGTGCAGCATTGCAAATCCATTATATTTTACTCCAAAAGAAAAACAAACAAACAAACAAACAAACAAAAAAACCTCAAGTTGTCTCCTCCTTCCTTTAGGTGAATCCTTGGAAAAATTTTCTAGACATGAAAAGTGCAATTTGCCTACCTTCGTCTCTCCAATCTAACTTAATAGAACACAGAGTAGGCAAGAGACACATTATTTAGCATAATAAAGCCCAAAAGTCATCGTAGGAGGTGTCATAAATCTTTATACAAAACAGAATTAATGGTAAACAATAAACTCCCTCAGTGAAAGCTATCTGAGTTACTAAAATATCTTGACTCTAAAACTACACTTTCAAAATATAGTGTTTGACATTACTTACAATTAATAAACTAAAAACACAGGAAGTACATAAAAATATTTCAACAGAAAGAGTATGTGTAGCAATATCTTTACATGTTGAGAGAGATCAATAGTTTATACATCAAGTGTGTACAAATAATTAGAAAGTTTTCCCTACATAATTAGACAATAAAAATTTGGAGGATGAAGCAATTTTTGTGCTCCCTAGCAATCAATAACCAATATATAAGCAAAAACATAAGAGATAAATATGATCTTATTAATTACAGTGGTGGAACAACTAGGATATTATAAATTTGCTGTATGAAATCTTCCTTCAGGGCTACTTGAAACTGATTAAACTTTTCGGAAAAGCAATTTGGTAATATGTCCAAACTGTTATGCATGACATTCACCCCAAAGTTTGTCTGTTAGCATCTCAACACAGAGAACTACAATGGAGCACATTGTCTGGTAATGTTTGATTATAGTCTATAGTTAGTAATAGTGACTTTTTTGGGGGGGGGCTCCAAAATCACTGCAGATGGTGACGGCAGCCATGAAATTAAAAGACGCTTACTCCTTGGAAGGAAAGTTATGACCAACCTAGATAGCATATTAAAAAAGGGAGACATTACTTTGCAACAAAGGTCAGTCTAGTCAAGGCTATGGCTTTTCCAGTGGTCATGTATGGATGTGAGAGTTGGACTGTGAAGAAAGCTGAGTGACGAAAAATTGATGCTTTTGAACTATGATGTTCGAGAAGACTCTTGAGAGTCCCTTGGACTGCAAGGAGATCCAACCAGTCCACCCTAAAGGAGATCAGTCCTGGGTGTTCACTGGAAGGACTGATACTGAAGCTGAAACTCCAGTACTTTGGCCATCTCATGCGAAGAGTTGACTCATTGGAAAAGACCCTGATCCTGGGAGGGATTAGGCAAAGGAGGAGAAGGGGACGACAGAGGATGAGATGGCTGGATGGCATCACCGACTCGATGGACATGAGTTTGAGTAAACTCTGGGAGTTGGTAATGGACAGGGAGGCCTGGCGTGCTGCGATTCATGGGGTCACAAAGAGTCGGACATGACTGAGCGACTGAACTGAACTGAACTGACTAAATGTTCATTTCCTGATTCTGATAGTAATATTATGACTATATAAGATATAAACACTTAACAGAACTTGGATGAAGGATGCCTGGGAATTCTGTGTATTATTTTTTTTTTCCTTCTAATCTTTGAGTTTAATTATTTCAAAATAAAAGAAAGAAAAACTAGACACAAGAAAGTAAAATAAATAAATAAAACAAGTGACAAATAAATATGGAAGATGAAGGTTCTGTTCTTTAAACACTAAGCTTTGTTGTTAAAGCAGTAAAATATATGAAGAGATGAAAATATCCTTATTTGCAGACATGTTTCCTCATATAAAACCAAGAATAAGCAACAATATTTTAGTTGAAATGACAGTTAACAGTAATGTGTAGATATGAAATGAATAACCCCAAATAAAGAGTTTTCCTTGAAATAAAAATGACAAATTGGAGATTTATGGGTGGTGGATGATCTGATTTCTAACAGAAACCAAAATAAAACAAAATAAAATACCTAAGTATAGTATTAAGAAAAAATTTAATGTGTATGAAAAATATAAAATAATGTACATGACTTAAATAAAATCATCAAATATTTGATCATATATCTATGATGAAAAATATAAGGCAAATGAGCAAGAAATTTTTGATATGAAAACAAGTAAATAACTCAACAGAAATTTGAATAACTATTAATTCATCAAAAATGCTTAATGGATATATACTAAAATCTATGATATAATCAACAAAAGAAGCATGAACCTTCCCTCACTGAATCTTACTCTTGTTTAGTACAAGACACAAATGCAATTGTAATGCTATAAAATCAAAATTTTGGAGACAAAATTAATAAAGGGCCTATGTTAATCTGTGTCCTTTAATTTGGAAATGCCACAAATCCAGCTCCAAATTGCTTAAGACAAGAAGAAAATGATTAGCTCGTGTTGAAAATAAATAAGCCTTTACCGACACTTAGCAGTGTTATCAGGATTTACTCTCCACCATTAAACTTTGTTCCTCTCTTTGAGGGCTTTGTGGACTTCCCAGGTGGCTCAGCAGTAAAGTATCTGCCTGCAATGAAGGAGACACAGGATATGTGGGTTCATTCCCTGGGTTGGGAAGATCCCCTGGAGGAAGAAATGGCAACCCATTCCGGTATTCTTGCCTGGAAAATCCCATGGACAGAGGAGCCTGATGGGCTGCAGTCTTTGGAATTTCAAAGAATCAGACATGATTGAGCACTCATAGTTGATTTTTTATGGGCTTTCTCATCATATTGTATGTCTGTGGTGGTAGGATAAAGAGCTCTAGAAAATCTAGTTTACATCCTACTGACATCAAATTCATGGCAAGAGCCATTTTATTTCCAATGGTTTAAAATAAAGGTAAGAAAGTGCATCTATGGGACAACTGGCATTGCCTCAGCTGCATGTCCATCCATTTTGTTCTTTGAAAACAATGATTTTCTGATTGACCAGATCTAGGACATGAATATCTTGTAGATGTGGAGTAAGTTCTACTGAACCCACATGGATTGAAATCAAGTAAATACTAGAAAAGCGAAGAGCCAATACTAGACTGAATAGAAATTGATGCTTCACAAGTACAAACAGATTAAAAAATAACCACTATAAGAACTAATTTATTTTGGGATTGTAGGAAAGGATTTTGTCAATAAATCATGTATTCAATTGATCTAACAGATGAGTAAGTCTTAACTAGATTTAATTAGTAAATCTTAACTAACTTAAGGGAAGATTTAGATGGATGAATTATTTAGGTTATATACTTTATCTTTGTTGATTTTGTGGTATTTCTGTTTTTTATGGAATTACTACATTTATTCTAAGTTGATGAGTCATGAGTGTAAAGTTTTCAGATATCCCAATGTCAATCTGGCAGATAATAACATATTATTTCTTTTAATTTTTCCAATTTTACCAGAGCTTTTACTTTTTATTATAGTTTATTATAAAGTATTGAATATAGTTCCTGTGCTACACAGTAGGAGATCCCTGTTTATCTGTGTTATATATAGAAGTTTATATCTACTAACCACAAATCTAACTTTTCCCCCATCACATATACCCCCCCACCCCCAAATCATTCATTTATCTTTGGTAACTGTAAGTTTGTTTTTTATGTCTGTGAGTCTATTTCTGCCTTATGAATAAGATCACTAGTATCATATTTTAGATTTCACATGCAAATGATAGCATATGATACTTGTCCTTTCTGTTTCACTTATTTCACCTAGATGATAATCCACAAGTCTATCCACGTTGCTGCAAATAGCATTATTTCATTCTCTTTTAAAGGTTGACTATCATTACAATGTGTGTATATACCACAAATTCTTTATAATTTCATCTGTTGGTGGACATTTAGGTTGCTTTCAGGTCTTGGCTATTATAAATAACGCTTCAGTGAACCTTGGGGTGCATATACATTGTTTCTGGGTGTGTGCACAACAGTGGCATGGTTGGATAATAAAAAGCATATTTAAAAAGCAGAGATAACATTTTGCTTAAAATGGTCTGTATAGTCAAAGCTATGTTTTTTCCAGTAGTCATGTATGGATGTGAGGGTTGGATGGTAATGAAGGCTGAACACCAAAGAAGTGATGATTTCAAACTGCGGTGCTGGAGAAGACTTTTGAGTGCCTCTTGGACTGCAAGGAGATCAAACCAGTCAATCCTAAAGGAAATTAACCCTGAATATACATGGAAGGACTGATGCTGAAGCTCCAATACTTTGGCCACTTGATGCAAAGAGCCAACTCATTGGAAAATAACCTGAGGCTGGGAAATATTGAAGGCAAAAGGAGAAGGGGACAACAAATAGCATCCTTGATGCTATATACATCACTGATTCAGTGGACAATAACTTGAACAAACTCTGGGAGATAGTGAAAGACAGGGAAACCTGATGTGCTGTAGTCCATGTGGTCACAAGTAATTTGACGATTTAGCAACTAAACAGTAATAATTCCAACTCTATTTTTACTTCTTATGGAGCGTCCCTACTGTTTTCCATGGTGGATGCAACAATTTATATTCCCACCCACAGTATGGAAGGGTTCCTTTTTCTCCACACCCTCTCTAACATTTAATATTTGTAGATTTTTAAATGATACACATTTGGAGAGTCTGAAGAAATTCCTCATTCTAGATTTCATTTTTGTCACTAATAATTAGTGATATTGAGCATCTTTGCATTTGCTTTTTGGCTATATGTAGTCTTCTTTGGAAAGAAAAATCTATTTAGGTCTTCTGCCCATTTTTGAGTAAATCTTTGTTTTTGTTTTTGTTTTTTTAATTGAGTTGTATGACCTGTATATTTTGGAAATTAAATCCTTACCAGTCACAATATTTGAAAATTCTCCCTCTCTGTTGTCTCTCTTTTGGCTTTGTTTATGGTTTGCTTTGTTGTGCAAAAACTTTTGATTTTGATTAGTTTCAGTTAGGTTCAGTTCAGTCGCTCAGTCGTGTCCGACTCTTTGCGACTCCATGAACTGCAGCACACCAGGCCTCCCTGTCTATCACCAACTCCCAGAGTTTACTCAAACTCATGCCCATCGAGTCAATGATGCCATCCAGCCATCTCATCTTCTATCGTCCCCTTCTCCTCCTTCCCCTAATCCCTCCCAGGATCAGGGTCTTTTCCAATGAGTCAACTCTTTGCATGAGGTGGCCAAAGTCCTGGAGTTTCAGCTTCAGTATCAGTCCTTCCAGTGAACACCCAGGACTGATCTCCTTTAGGATGGACTGGTTGGATCTCCTTGCAGTCCAAGGGACTCTCAAGAGTCTTCTCGAACATCATAGTTCAAAAGCATCAATTTTTCGTCACTCAGCTTTCTTCACAGTCCAACTCTCACATCCATATATGACCACTGGAATTTGTTTATTTTTGCTTTTTTTCCCATTGCCTTGGTAGACTGACTTAAGAAAATCTTGCTACAAATTATTTCAGAGATTATTTTGCCTATGTTCTCTCCTAGCTAGCTCTCTTAGAAGTTTTATAGAGTTATGCATTATAAGTCTTTAAGCCATTTTGAGTTTATTTTTATATATGGTGTGAGGGAGTTCTGATGTCATTGATTAGACTGTCCTTTCCCAACATGAATTCTTGAGGAGATAACTATTTTTTCTCCACTGTATATTCTTGCCTCCTTTGTTGAAGATTAATCAATTGTAGATGTGTTGGCTTCTATGTGGGCTTTCTCTTCTGTTCCATTGTTCCCTGTGACTGTTTTTTTATGTCAATCCCATGCTGTTTGATGCTTGTAGTTTTGTAGTATTATCTGAAGTCTGGAGGGTTATGCCTACTGTTTTGATCTTTTTCCTCACGATTGCTTTGGCAATTGCTTTTGGCAATTTGTTCCCATACAAATTTTGCAATTATATACTTTATATCTGTGAAAAATATCATGGTCAATTTGATATAGATTGCATTAAATCATAGATTGATTGGGTAGCATGCTATTTTTTTCAATCTAATAACAGAAGACATCTTTCCATTTCTTTAAATCATCTTCAACTTCCTTTATCAATGTTTTATAGTTCTCAGAATATGTCTTTCATTTCCTTCGTAGGTTTATTTTTGAGTATTTTTCAATTACTTTTAATTTTTAATTGAAGTATAGTTGACTTGCAATATTGTGGCAATTTCTGCTGTACAGAAAATTAATTCAGTTATACCTATATGTATACACTTTAAAAATATCTTTTTCATTATGGCTTATCACAAGAGACTGAATACAGGTCTCTGTGCTATACAGCAGGACCTTGTTGTTCACTCATTCAATATGTAAAGTAGCTTACATCTGCTAACTTCTGCCTTCCACTCCATCCCACACTTGGCAACCACATGTCCCTTTTCTGTCCTTGAGTCTGTTTCTGTTTCTTGAGTCATATTTTAGATTCTACATATATGCTTTTTGTCCTTTTCTAGTATACGATTTACCATAGTATTCTCTTATTATTATTATTTTTAATTTAGGCAACTTTATTATCTCATCTCTTTCATTTCTTTCAATTTATTTGGGTCCTCTCTCTTCTCTTTTTGGTGATCCTGGCCCTGGGTGTGTCAATTTTGTTTATCTTTCAGGAAAAAAAAAATCCTAGTTTTACTGATTTTTGCACTATTAAAAAAAAAAAAAAAAAACTCAATTGTTTTTATTTCCTCTCTGATTTTATCATTTCCTTCCTTCTGCTGACTTTAGGTTTAATTTGTTCCTCTTTTTTTCACTCCTTTAAGTGACAGTTTAGGTTGTTAAGGGAGCTTCCCTGGTGGTTCAGACAGTAAAAATCTGCCTGCAATGCAGGAGACTTGGGTTCAATTCCTGAGTCAGGAAGATCCCTTGAAGAAGGGAATGGCTACCCACTCCAGTATTCTTGCCTGGAAAACTCCATGCACAGAGGAGCCTCATGTGCTACAGTCCATGGGGTTACAAAGAGTTGTATATGACTTGAGTGACTAACACTTTCACTTTCACTTAGGTTGTTTATTTGCCACTTTTCTTGTATTTTTATGAAAGACTTTTTGCTATGAACTTCCCTTTAAGACTGCTCTTTCTATTTCCCACTGACTTTGTATGGTTTTGTTTTGCTTTAATTTATCTCAAAATATATACAAAAAAATAAAATAAAATCAACGGGTCAGCAATAAAATAAAAAAAGAATACAAATGAATACATACAATATGTGTATATATATATGAATTCATTTTCTTTTTTATTTTATTGATGACTTTTTTTTTAGTAACATGTTGCTTAGTTTCCATGTGGTCATTTTTTTTTTTTTTCCCTTCTCATTTATCTTTCTGTGGTTGATTTCTAGTTTCATGACATTGTGACCCAAAAAAGATGTATCTTTTTAAATTCATTGGAAATTGTTTTGTGCCCTAGTATATGGTCAATCCTAGAGACTGCACTTTTGAAAAGAATGCATATTAAGCTTTTTTTTAAAGCAATTGTTTTAAAACTATAAATAAAATATATTCTGTCCTTTAGCATCTCTGCTGCCTTTTTGATCTTCTGTCTGGAAGAGCAGCTCATTGATGTCAGTGGGGTGTTAAAGTCTCCTAGTTTTATTGCATTTCCATTAATTTCTCATTTTATATCAGTTAGTATTTGTTTTATATATTTTAGTGCTCCTATATTGGATGCATTAGGTTAATAAATGTAATATCCTCTTTTCATACTGATCTTTTCATCACTGTATAATGTCCTTTATTTTTCTTTATTGTCTTTGTTTTAAAGTCTATTTTGTCCAATATGAATATTGCTACCCCACTTTAATTTCTATTTGCATGAAGTATCTTTTCTAGTCCTATAACTTTCAATCCATATTTGTCCTTTGTTCTAAAGTAGGTCAGTTTCATTAAAAAAAAATAATAATCTATAGCCTGACTTAAGTGATTTATTTTCCATTTTTTTTCTTTCTTATTAATTCTTGCTTCTTTTTCACTTAAAAAACACCTTTTATCATTTATTTTAGGATATATTTAATATTGTTGTATTCTTTCAGTTTTTGGATCTATGAGAAATGCTCTATATTTCTTTCTACTCTAAATGATGACTTTGCTAAGTAGAATATCCTTGGTTGCAAGTTTTTCCTTTCAGGACTTTGAGTATATCTTGCCACTCCATACTAGCCTGGACTGTCTCTACAGAAAAAAAAAAAAAAAAAAAAGCTTATAGACTTATGGGGATTCCTTTGTAACTAACCCTCTGTTTTACCCTTGCTTATTTTAGAGTTCTCTATCTTTTGCCATTTTAATTATGATATGTCTTAGCATAGGTTTGTTTGTGCTTATTTTGTTTGGGATCCTCTTGCTTCCTGTACCTGAATATCTGTTTCCTATATTTTAGGTTTGGAACGTTTTCATCCATAATTTCTTAAAGTACATTTTGACCCTGTTTTCTTTTACTTTCCCTTCTGGAATCCTTATTATGCATAGGGATATGCTTTATGCTGTTCCATAGGTCTCTTATATTGCTTTCTTTTTTTCTTCGTTTGACTTTCTGTCTGTTATCTAGATTGGATAATTACCATTATTTTATCTTCCAGATCACTTATTCATTTTATGCATTATTTACTTTACTACTTACAGCCTTTATGTCAGCTCTTGTCACAGCAAATGTTTTTTTAATTATAATTGTCTCCTCTTTACAGTTATCATTTTTATAGTGATCTGCATTTCAATGAATAAACTTTCTTAATTCCTTCACTATTTTTATTACCTCAATTTTGAATTTGGGATCTGGTTTCATTGCTTGTTCTTTCAAGGGATTTGTATTGTATTTAATTAGAAATGGTCCCTCTGCTTCTTCATTTTACTTGTTTTCTTTGGTTTTATGGATTTAGGAAAAACAGTTACCTATTATGGTCTTGAAAGACTGTTTATGTAGGACCATCTTTAAGTAACCTTTCCCAGGTGGTTTACTGGTAAAGAGTCTACCTATCAATGGAGGAGACATAAGAGACACAGGTTTGATTCCTGGGTCAGAAAGAAACCCTGGAGTAGGAAATGACAATCTGCTCCAGTATTCTTTCCTGGAAAACTCCATAGACAGAGGAGACTGGCATGGCTTTCGACTGTGGGGTCACAGAGTCAGACATGAATGAGTATAGCATTCATATCCCTGAGTAGCCTGTGTGAGGCCTATATTTTTGGTGTGGGCTATTTTTAGCATGGATGACTAGAGTGTCTTTCCTCAGTATGTGTTGGCAAATTCATTAGTGTGATTGGTGGTGTTGTGGCCAGAAACTCTACTAGATGTTAAACAGACTCTCTTAACTCTGTGGTTGTCACAGCTTTGTTGGAAGCAGGGTTTTTTGCCCAGTTGTTAGAATAGATCCCCGAGATCTGTTTCTGAGCTCTGATGTTGAGTAGGAAGGACTGGAATATTTCTGGTGGGAGAGGAGACTCTGAGTATTCCTCCATAGCAACTGCCCACAAGGAACTGCACTCTGTGGTGTCATCTGTCACCTGTTCACATGATATACCATTGTCAGCACTGTCCTCAGACCTTCCTCACTTGTGAGAATGCCAGGAATCATCCTAGATATCCCTCAGGTGCTGGCTCCATCTCTGCACGCATGGACCCACAAAGCCTGCAGCTTCTAACTCAGTACCCACTCAAACCAGGGAAGCACCAGTAATCCACTGGGATGTCCTACAGACAATAATTTCTCAAAGTTGCTGAACATGGCTCTGATTTTAGCCCAGTTTCCAAAATCACAAGACTTCTGGGGATCAGCTCAATTGCAACCTTGCCTCCTTCAGTATGTGGTCAACTACTCAGGCTTTTGTCCTCCCAGACCTGGTAAAAGGACATCAAGAATGAGGTTGCTATGGCTGGATACTGTCCCTCCTTTAACATGTATGTTAACAATGGGATTTTTATTGCAGCTTTTGGTGTCCATCTTTCAAACAGTCTCAGCTACAACCCAGCCAACACTTCAGCCCCTCCAGGCTGTCTCTGTGTCTCTATGCCTTTCCTTAAATCTGTCAGCCAAAGTCTGACTTTCAACTCAACAGCCAGCTCCTGTGCTGGTTGAACACATGTGCATCTCAGATTGTGGAGTGCAACAGGGTGACTAGGACCATCTATACTAGTTACTCTTTGTTCGTCCTGCACCAAGTGTATTTTACATTTTCCTTTGATCCTCTGAATCTCCCTTTCTGATCCAGCAGATCTCCCCATAGGGAACCTTTCCTCTTTCATAGCTCCCTTCTGAGGGTGTAGGTCCTATCTTGATACCTTTTTAAAAAAAATTTGTCCTACCCAGTTGTAAGGTGACTTTTCTTGCATTTTGGTTGTATCAGGTCTTCTGCCTGTGTAGTAGGTATTCCATGAAAATTGTTCCACACGAAGAAGTATTTTTGATATATTTATGGGAGTATGTGTGCTTCATTTCTTTTTATTCCACTATCTTAACCTCTTCCCTCTCTCAACTTTCTTGACTTTTGTATTAAGGACTAGCTTTTCTTGTTTGTTTCATTGATTTTATCTGTGGTTTTCCTGTTTTTAATGTTGCCAAATTCTGCTTTTAACTTTTCCCTTCTTTCTGCTTGTCATGTGTTTTCATTGTTCTTTTTTAATCTTTGTTTGAATTGGGAACATAGATCATTCATATGAGGTATTTTCTTTTCTCTTAATGTTAGCATTCAGTGCTGTGCATTTCCCTTGCATCACTGGTTTGGCTAAAACCCATATATTTTGATATTTTGCTTTTTCTTTTTATTTAACTATATTTTTTATTTCCTCAATCATTCTTTTAGATGCATGGATTATTTAGAAAGGTAAAATTTAACAGATATTCCCTCTGTTCTTATGTTATTAAATTATAGTTCCATTTCATTATGCTCAGGGAATATGCTTTGAAATTTTTTTTTTTTTTTTTTAGTATTTCAAGCTTGTTTCTGTGACTAAATATATGTTCCATGTTGGTGAACTTTAATGAGCATTTAAAAACAAAAGTTCATTTGCCAATATTGGTGGAATGTTTATCATGTGTTATATCCCATTGGTCAATTGTATTTTTCAGATCTATATTCCTCCTGAATTTCCACCTCTTCCAGCTCTTTCAGTTCTGACAAGAGATGCTAAAATTTCTAACTATAATTTCAGATTTGCATATATTCCTCTTGAATCTATTCATTTTTGTTTCATGTACTTTGAGGCTCTCTTCCTTGGTTTATATAAATTTATAGTTTTCATGGTTTGATTAATCCTTTGATCAGTGTGCAATCTCCCCTTTGTTTCTAGCAATTTTTCTTTCCTCAAAAGTGTATTATATCAGATATTAACATAACCACTTTTTTTTTTAATAAATATTTTCATGGTGTATGTTTTCACCTTTTTACTCTCAACCTCTCCATATAATTGAATTTGAATCACATTTCTTATAAAAAATATATAGTTTTGCTACATTTGTATCTTTTCTTCCAATCTATGCCTTTTATGTGGCATATTTAGACTATTTGCAATCAAATAAATTATTGATAAGTGTGTCTGTTTCTTCATCCTCTTCACCTCACATAGCGGTAAAGATAGACAGTTATTTTTTCAGCACGTTGAAAATATTGTGTCCCTTCATTCTGGTTTCTGTGGTTTTTGATAAGAACTATGCTATCACTTGAATTCATGTTCCTGTAGAGGTAATGTATCATTTATCTCTAGGTACTTTCAAGGCTTTTCAATGACACTAGGTTTCAGAAGTTTAATTATAATGTTTCTTGGGGTAGATTTGTGGGGGTTGTTTCTCACTGCATTTTCTCTGCTTCTTCAATATGTTCATATTTTTTGCCAAATGGGAAAAAATGTCTAAGCTTTATTTTTAAAATAATATTTCAATCCCACTCTCTTTATCCTTTTCTTCTAGTATCCAATGATATAAATGATGAAACTATCATTATTAGATCCCTAGAGATCTATTTATTTATATTTCTATTAAACTGAGTAAATTCATTTCACTTCTCCTTCAGTTCATTTATTACTTTCTCTGTCACTCAACACTTGAGTTAATCTAGTGAGCTTTTATTAATTTATATTATTATATTTTTCAGTTTTATCATTCTCATTTGATTCTTTACTATAGCTTTTAATTATCTGTTGGAGTTCTATATTTTAAAAATTTGTTTAATAAGAATTTTAGCTATTTGAATTGTTTTTATAGTAGCTTTATTATCCTTTGCACAGTTACATTATAATCCCTTGCACATAGTTACTTCATGATCCTTTGCACATAGTTACTTTATAATCCTTTTCACATAAATCCTACATCTCATTGTTTGTGCCACTTAATCTTCTCTTCTCCTTTAAACTGTTTTCTTGGTTCCTTGTATAAGGTTTTTTTTTTTCTTTTCTTTTTTTTTTATTCTATATATTTTAGCGTTATGTTAGGAACACTGTGAAAGTGAAAGTGTTAGTCCCTCAGTTATGTCCAACACTTTGTGACCCCCATGGACTGTAACCCACCAGATTCCTCTGTCCATGGACTTCTTCAGGCAAGAATACACAGAGTTCTATGCAATTTTGTTGACGTTGTTATTGCTGTTGATATTTTAGCTTGCAATTCCCCTGCTTAGCTGTAAAATACAGGTCTTGAGCTTCTTTTAGTCTTGTAAAATACAGGTAAAATAGTTATAAAATACAGGTCTTGAACTTTTTTTAGTCTTTGTACTACCATGTTGGTCTTCTTGGTTTATCTCATGTCACTGGGGTTCCTATTGTTCCTTTCTGGGTACTGCATGAGGAATAAAGTTTTCCCAGTCTGGAAAAGCTGATATCTCTTGGTGGTAAAACTGAGTATCTGACCCATGAATATAAGTTATTCCTAAGCAAGTACTGGTGTTGCAGGCTGCTGTTGTCTATGCAGAGGTGGGTAATTTCAGGCCCAAAAGGACAAAGAAATTCTCTACTTAATTTTGTTTGTTTTAGATTCCTCCCTCTAGCTTTCTCCCATCCACTTTCCCCCAGCCAACAGCTGACAAGTAACTCAGGTGGAGAAAGAGAACTTCAGGCCCATCAGGAGAGGACAGCATTTATAGAAAATAGTTCCTTATTGTAGCAAAATCTTGTTACTGGCCCCTCAACCACATATGTCCTTGAGTCAGGGAGGAAAGTTGTCTATAATTTTGCAATAAATAATATGTTTCTTACCAAAAAAAAATAGAATCTTCATGTAACAGCAATAATTTTAATAAAATCTCCAAAGAGTCAGCTAAAATTTTAATAGGAGAAGAAATTTTGGTTTTTATAACTATTATCACCATGCTTTTTCCTTTATGATTATTTTTCCTGGCATGTCTAAAGTTGTTAAATAGTCTGCTTTTTATAATTAAATCTGTTATACATATTTTCACCTGGCATACTGAAGTTTATAGAATTTCTTACTAGAATTCACATTCTTACCAGAATTGTTTAGGGAAAACTGTAATTAAATGATATGAATTTAAACTAGCTATTACAGGTGATGCTTCCTGCGTATGTTAGATAATTTGCATCTAACAAGCTTCTGTGCCTCCTGAAAGTTAAAACCCACAGGATTTTTCTGTCACTTTTAGTGTATAATTATACCAAAAAGAGCTGATCATGTGGAACCAATATTCCAAACAGCTCAGTAGCAAAATAAAGAACTAACAGCAACAACAACAAAAGAGCCTTATTCTTGTGGTTGCTACTGTAGTTTGTGATGTGGTACAATGGTTTAAGACCTTACCAGTGCACATAAAAACTTACACAATTGAATTACAATTTTTTTTTTTTTTTTTCAGTATCCCAACTATAACATTGCAGATGCATCGCACATTAAAACTAAAGTCAGGGGGCAGAACAAGATGGTGGAGTAGGTGGATTGCATCTCTCTCCACAGATACATCAGAGATATGTCTTCAACACAGAAGTGCATGCAGAACACCAGCTGAGAACAGGCAAAAGTACCTGACCAATAGAAAAGAATACATAACACCATGCAAAACTTGATAGGACGAAGGAACTAGGGGGAAAACAGGAGTGAGCAAGACTGGACCTGCCCTTGGCATGTGGGGGAACTGAAGCAGGGGTCTGATCCCCACAACGGGGCAATTTTCTGATTCAGAGAAAGAAATATTTAAGGCTGAAAGTGAAACAGCTGATCTGTGGCAGCCTAAATTGAATGAGAATCAGACAGACCTTGTTGCAGCCATATGTACCCCAGGCAGGGATGCAGGTCCCCTAGAACATCCAATGGTTGGGAGCTGTAACATAGGGACTGTGGAGCAATCCCAGGGTGAGGGTTGCTGTTGACTGTGGAAAGACAGACAGAGAGGATGTGAGGGAGACTGTGGTGGGAAATGCCTGTGGAGGAAAGCGAGGCAGCCATGGAAGCAAGGTGATACTGCTGAGTCATGCATAGTGGGTGGAGCCATCACCACAGCCTCTCTCTCCCCATGGGCCAGGAACTGAACAATAAAGAGGCTGGCCCACCAGGCGCTGATGCATGGAATTATAGAGTTGGACCCTATAGTAGTGATTGATGTACTAAACTACAGAGTAGGACCCCACCCAGGTGTCCCTTTAAATGCCTGATGTGCTGATCTACAGAAGAGGACACCAGCTGGGGGTTGGTGCCTGACATGTGCCTGACATGCCAGGCAACAGAGAAGGACCCCTGGCATAGGAGCCCTCTAAGTGTCTGAACTGGCAGAGCTGCCGAGAAAGACTGGCCAAAGAGGCCTACTCATATCCAGCTACCAGAGGGTCTAAAAGGACTCTGATGGGGGCGTAACTTCTGCCCTGAGACGGTCCATGTCCCTGCACACTTGGCACCACCAGGGTTGCTGCGACCAGAGCAGCTGCACCACCTTCAGGCTTAACCTTTAGAGCTGCCACAGGCAGAAAAAAAAGAGCCTTACATCTATCCGCCCTGCATGCTTCAGTCATGCACAACTCTTTGTGACCCTGTGGGCTGTGACCTGCCAGGTTTCTCTGTCAGGGGGCTTCTCCAGGCAAGAATACTGGATTGTATTGGCCAATACTCATTGCCATACCCTTCTAGAGCACTATATTTCTTACTTCCCTAGCTGTCAACTCCCCTGAGTACCTAGTGCTGCTAGAACCCTACAACCCAAGCAACTGCACAATCTCCACATCTGGTCCTCACTGTGGCAGACACATGTCCTCCAGAGAAGGCTCATAGAAAACCCCAGTGGATGACACACATGCAGAGGTGGAAATAAAACCACAGTTGAAACCCAGGGGCAGTGTGGCTAAGGAAGAAGACCCAAATCCTTCCGATCAGCTGTACAAGCTGTAGATAAAATCCACATGATCAACTAGGTAGACTCTGTCTATGGAATACATAAAACAACATTGAGACCTCCCACAAAACAAAACACACTAGTTCTGATAGCTGTGGACATGGAGGCAAGAACACACAGGAATAGGACCAGATTAGAGTCTGAGCTGCCCCCACAGCAGGTCCAGACACCAGCACAGTGTTGGAGAGCATCTGAGGGAGGTGACGTGGACTGTGACTCCCATCGAGGGAAAGGACCTTGACATCAGTGACTCAAGACAAACATTTATTGTTCTTATGTTCTGACTTCTTCTGTAGTTTATTTTGGATTTTTATTTTTTATTTTCTTTTTCATTTTCCTTCCCCTCCTCTGTTGTAGTTGTCAACCTTACTTCACTGTGAAATCTAATTAAGCTTTTGAGTTTTTTCATTTCTTTTCAATCACTTTTTATTGTTGTTATAAACCTCTGTCTCTCCATTGGGCTTTTGTAGTCCTGTGGAGTTTTCATTTTTTTCTTTTCTTTTATCTTTTACTTTAATTTTAATTTTTTAAACTTATTATTTTGTATTCCCTTGTTTTCATTTCCTACTGTTCTTTTCCCCTTGGAGGTGATTTTAAGATATATAAATCTTTATCTACCTCTGTTTAACTTTGCATATCTAGTCTTTCTTTCTTTTATTTCTTCCTTTTCCTCTCAACAAATTTGTTAGTTTTGTTTTCATTGCTTTATTTCCCACTTGGCACCTTGTTTTAGCTTTCTTTTCCATTTTGTGCTTTAGTTAGTTTTGTTCTCAGCTGGTAGACATAATTTTTGGTTTCCTTTGTTCTCCAGGTCAATCTGTTGTACTTTATTTTTGTTGAGCTGTTTTGCTTCTGGGTGTATATTCTTTTATACTAATTATCATTCGCCTGGTTTTGAAACTGCCATTTGTCTGGGGTTCATCTTTGGTTTCTCATTTTGGGGTATTATTTTAATCTCACTTATTGCCATAAAATCACACTTATGAAATCTTCATTCCTGACCAGAGATCAAGCCCTGAGCCTTTTTAGTGTGAGCACTGACTCCAATAGCCTAGGCTACCAGAGAACTTACCCTGCTGCTGCTGCTGCTGCTGCTAAGTTGCTTCAGTCATGTCCGACTCTGTGCGACCCCGTAGACGGCAGCCCACCAGGCTCCCCCATCCCTGGGATTCTCCAGGCAAGAACAGTGGAGTGGGTTGCCATTTCCTTGTCCAGTGCATGAAAATGAAAAGTCAAAGTGAAGTCGCTCAGTCGTATCTCACTCTTAGTGACCCCATGGACTCCTCTGTCCATGGGATTTTCCACACAAGAGTACTGGAGCGGGGTGCCATTACCTTCTCCAGAACTTACCCTAGGGAGTATCAAATAGTGAGAATCCCCACAAAGGAAACCACTTGAATACAAGACCCAGCCTCACCCAACCACCAGTAGCCTCCAAACAGCAAAGCAAAAATGCAAACACAATCATCAGCAGAGAGGATTACCACCTCACTAAGCCTTGCCCATCAAATGAAAAAAAAAAAAATAAAAAACAAAACTCAGCACAAATCTCACCCTATACAAACTTTACACGAACCAATGTTCCAATATTAGGAGGGCAGAAACCAAAAGCAAGATAGAATTCAACCTTGATGCCTGGGAAAAGGAGACTTCAAACACAATACGTTTAAACAAAATAGTGAAAAAGGAGAGACATAGTCCACAAATGAAGGAACAAACTAGAAACACAGAAGTCCAAATAGGTGAAGAGGAAATAGTCAAACTACCTGAAAAAGAATTCAGAATAATGATAGAAAAGATGATCAAAAACCTTGAAAATGGATTGGAGAAAATGGAAAAAGAAACAATTAACAAAGACCTAGAAGAATTAAAGAATTAAAAAAACAGAGACAAACAGCACAATTACTGAAATTAAAAATACTCTAGGAGGAATCAATAGCATCAATATCTGAAGAAGAACAAATTAGTGAGTTGGAAGACAAAATGGTGGAAATAACTTACGAAGAGCAGAATAAAGTAAAAAGAATGAAAAGAACTGAGGATAGTTTCAGAGACCTCTGGGATAATATCAAATGCAACAACATTTGAACTATAGGGGTTCCAGAAGAAGAAGAGAAAAATAAAGGGTATGAGAAAATTTTTGAAGAGATTATAGTTGAAAACTTCCCCAACATGCTAAAGGAAATAGTCAATCAAGTCCAAGAGGCACAAAGAGTCCCTATACAGGATAAATCCAAGGAGAAACCCATCAAGACACATACTAATCAAACCAACAAAGGATAAACACAAAGAAAGACTATTAAATGCAGCAAGAGAAAAGCAACAAGTAACATACAAGGGAAACCCCATACATTTAACAGCTGATCTATAAGAAGAAGCTCTGCAGGCCAGAAGGGAATGGCAGGGTATATTTAAAGTGCTGATAGGGAAAAATCTACAACAAAGACTACTGCACCAGGCAAGGATCTCATTAAAAATTGATGGAGAAATCAAAATCTTTTCAGACAAGCAAGTTCAGTACAATTCAGTCTTTTGGTCGCATCGAATCTTTGCATGCGACCCCATGAACTGCAGCACGCCAAGCCTCCATGTCCATCACCGACTAATGGTGCCTACTCAGACTCATGTCCGTTGAGTCAGTGATGCCATCCAACCATCTCATCCTCTGTCATCCCCTTATCATCCTACCTTCAATCTTTCCCAGGATCAGGGTCTTTTCAAATGAGTCGGTTCTTCACATCTTGTGGCCAAAGTATTGGAGTTTCAGTTTTGGCATCAGTCCTTCGAAGGACTGATTTCCTTTAGGATGGACTGGTTGGATTTCCTTGCACTTCAAGGGACTCTCAAGAGTCTTCTCCAACACCATCGTTCAAAAGCATCAATTCTTTGGTATTCAGCTTTCTTTATGATCCAACTCTCACATCCATACATGACTACTAGAAAAACAAAAGCTTTGATTAGATGGAGATTTTTTGGCAAAAGAATGTCTGTGCTTTTTAATATGTTGTCTAGATTGGTCATAACTTTTTTCCCAAGGAACAAGCATCTTTTAATGTCATGGCTGCAGTCACCATCTTCAGTGATTTTGGAGCCCCACAAAATAAAGTCTGTCATATTTCCATTTTTTCCACATCTATTTCCAATGAAGTGATGGGATCAATGCCATGATCTTAGTTTTCTGAATGTTGAGCTTTAAGCCAACTTTTTCACTCTCTTCTTTCACTCTCGTCAAGAGGCTCTTTTGTTCTTCACTTTCTGTTCATAAGGGTGATGTCATCTGCATACCTGAGGTTACTGATATTTCCCCCGGCAATCTTGATTTCAGTTTGTGCTTCATCTAGCCCAGCATTTCTCATGGTGTCTTCTGCATAGAAGTCAAATAAACAGGGCGGCAATATACATCCTTGACATACTCCTTTCACTAATTGGAACCAGTCTGTTGTTCCATATCCAGTTCTAACTGTTGCATCCTTACCTGCATACAGATTTCTCAAGAGGCAGGTCAGGTGGTCTGGTATTCCCATCTCTTGAAGAATTTTCCACAGTTTGCTGTGATCCACACAGTCAAAGACTCTGGCTAGTTAGTAAAGCAGAATTTTTTTTTTTTTTTTTTTTTTTTCTGGAACTCTCTCGCTTTTTCTATGATCCAACGGATGTTTGCAGTTTGATCTCTGGTTCCTCTGCTTTTTCTAAATCCAGCTTGAACACCTGGAAGTTCACAGTTTACATACTCTTGAAGCCTGGCTTAGAGAATTTTGAGTATTACTTTGCTAGCATGTGAGATGAGTGCAATTGTGTGGTTGTTAGAGCATTCTTTGGCATTGCCTTTCTTTGGAATTGGAAGGAACACTGACATTTTCCAGTCCTGTGTCCACTGCTTAGTTTTCCAAATTTGCTGGCATATTGAGTGTAGCACTTGCATAGCATCATCTTTTCCAATTTGAAATAGCTCAACTGGAATTTCCATCACTTCCACAAGCTTTGTTAGTAGTGATGCTTCCTAAAGTCGACTTCTCTTTGCATTCCAGGATATCTGGCTTTAGGTGGGTGATCACACCTTCGAGGTTATCTGGGTCATGAAGATCTTTTTTGTATAGTTTGTCTGTATATTCTTACTACATCTTCTTAATATCTTTTGCTTCTCTTAGGTCTATACCATTTCTGGCCTTTATTGTGCCCATCTTTGCATGAAATGTTCCCTTAGTATCTCTAATTTTCTTGAAGAGATCTCTAGTCTTTCCTATTCAATTGTTTTGTTCTATTTTTTTGCACTGATTGCTGAGGAAGGCTTTCTTATCTCTCCTTGCTATTATTTGTAACTCTGCATTCAAATGTCTTTCCTTTTCTCTTTTGCTTTTCACTGCTCTTCTTTTCACAGCTATTTGTAAGGCCTCCTCAGACAGCCAGTTTGCTTTTTTGCATTTCTTTTTCTTAAAGTTAAGAGAATCCAGTACCACCAATCCAGCTTTACAAAAATGTTAAAGGGATTTATATAGTCAGGAAATACAAGAAAAAAAAAATCTACAAAATCAACCCCCAAACAATTAAGAAAATGGCAATATTAACATTTATAAATAATTACTTTAAATGTAAATGGGTTAATGCTCCAACCAAAAGACACAGACTGGCTGAATGGATACAAGCACACAGGACCCATATGTATATGCTGTCTATAACAAACCTACTTCAGACCTAAAGATACATATAAACTGCAAGTGAGAGGATGGAAAAATATATTCTATATAAATGGAAAGCAAAAAGCAAAAAAAAAAAAAAAAAAAAAAACTGGAATAGTAATCCTCAGAGCAGACAAAATGGACATTAAAATAAAGAATATTACAAGAGATAAGGAAGGACACTACATAATGATCAAGGGATCAATCCAAGACAAAGACATAGCATTTGTAAACATCTATGCACCCAACATAGGAGCACCTCATTACATAAGACAAACACTTACAAATATAAAAGGAGAAATTGACAGTAATACAATAATATTAGGAGACTTTAACACCCCAATTACACCAATAGACAGGTCACCAAATGAGATAATTAATAAGGAAACACAAGTCTTAAAAAATACATTAGATGAGATGGATCTTATTGATAACTTCAGGACATTCCATCCAAATGCAGGAGAGTACAGCTTCTTCTCATGTGCACATGGAGCATTCTCCAGGATAGACCACATCATGGCTCAGAAATCAAACCTCAGGAAATTTAAAAAAGTTAAAACCACATCAGGCATCTTTTCCCACCACAATGCTATGAGACTAGATATCAGTTACAGGGGAAAAAATAAAAATGTAAAAGATAAAAACACATGGAGATTAACCAATACATTTCTAAATAAACAACAGGTTACTGAAAAAATCAAAAGGGAAATTTAAAAAAATTCTAAAAACAAATGACAATGAAAACATAAAAACTCAAAACCCATGAGATGCAACAGAAGCAGTTCTAAGAGGGAAATTTACAGCAATACAATCATATCAGGAGACAAGAAAAATATCAAATAGACAACCTAACTTTACACCTAAAACATCTGGAAAAAGAGGGACAAAAACATCCCAAAATTAACAGAAGGAAAGAAATGATAAAGATTAGAACAAAAATGAATGCAAAAGAAAAAAATAGGAAATATTAATAAATTTAAAACCTCATTCTCAGAGAAGGTAAACAAAATTGACCAATCTTTAGCCAGTAAAAGAAAATAATTAAATCAACAAAATAGAAATGACAAAGGAGAGGTTACAGTAGACAATGTAGAAATAAAAAGGATTATAAGAGTCTATTATGAACAACTATATGGCAATAAAATGGATATCATGGAAGAAATGGAAAGATACTTAGAGGAGTTCAATCTTCCAAGGCTAAACCAGGAAGAAATGGAAATTAGGAACAGTCCAATTACAAACACTGAAATTGAAGCTGTGATCAAAAATTTTCCAAAAAACAAAAGCCCAGGACCAGATGACTTCACAAGAGAATTCTATCAAACATTTAGAGGAGTTAATGCTTATACTTCTAAAACACTTTCAAAAAACTGCAGAGGAAGAAACACTTTCAAGATTCTATGAGGCCACCATCACCCTGAGAGCATAACCAGACAGTTCAGCTCAGTTCAGTTGCTCAGTCATGTCCAACTTTTTGTGACCCCATGAACCACAGCACACCAGGCCTCCCTGCCCATCACCAGCTCCCAGAGTCCACCCAAATCCATGTCCATTGAGTAGGTGATGCCATACAACCATTTCATCCTTTGTCGTCCACTTCTTCTCCTGCCCTCAATCTTTTGCAGCATCAAGGTCTTTTCCAATGAGTCAGCTCTTCACATCAGGTGGCCAAAGTATTGGAGTTTCAGCTTCAACATCAGTCCTTCCAATGAACACCCAGGACTGATCTCTTTTAGGCTGGACTGGTTGAACCTCCTTGCAGTCCAAGAGACTCTTGTTTATATATCCCCCCAAAATGAAAACTCTAATTGGAAAAGATACATGCACTCTAATGTTCTTAGCAGCATCATTTACTGTTTTCAAAATGTGGAAACATCCTAAGTGACTATCAACCAGTGAATCTATAAAGATATGATATGTATAGATATATTTATTACTCATATAAAAATGAATACAATTTTACTATTTTCATAAATACAGATTAACCTAAAGTGTATTAACTTAGTGAAGTAAGTCGAACAAAGAAAGACAAATGCTGAAAATTACCATTTAACTGTGGAATCTAAAAAAAAAAAAAAAAAAAAAAGCAAATATAACAAAACAGAAATAGATACAGAGAACAAAATAGTGGTTACCTATGTGAAGAGGGAAAGGGAGAGGGGCAAGGTTGTGTTAAGCTATTAAGAAGTACAATGTACCAAGTATAAAATAAATGACTGCAGGATGATATGTATATTTATTGTACAGCACAGGATGAAAAAGGAGGGTGAAAAAACTGGCTTGAAGCTCACATTAAACAACAAAGATCATGGTATCTGGCCCCACTACTTCATAGCAATAGATGAGGGAAAAGTGGAAACAGTGACAGATTTTTAATTTCTTAAGCTCCAAAATCACTGTGGATGGTGACTGGAGCCATGAAATTGTGGCTTGCTCCTAGGAAGGAAACTACCACAAGCATAGCATATTAAAAAGCAGAGACATGTAAAAAGCAGGTCTGTATAGCCAAAGCTATTGATTTTCTGGTAGTCATGCATGGGGGTGAGTTGTGCCATAAATAAGTCTGAGCCCTGAAGAATTCATGCTTTCAAATTGTAGTGATGGAGAAGACTCTTGAGAGTCCCTTGGACTGCAAAGAGATCAAACCTGTCCATACTAAAGGAAATCAACCCTGAATGTACATTGGAAGGACTGATGCTGAAGCTGAAACTCCAATATTTTGGCCACCTGATAAGAGCTGACTCATTGGAGCAGTCCCTGATGCTGGAAAAGACTAAAGGCAAAAGGAGAAGAGGACGACAGAGGATGAGAAGGTTGGATAATATTACTGACTCAATGGACATGAATTTGAGTGAACTCCGTGAGACAGGAAAGCACAGGAAAGCCTGGTGTGCTGCAATCCGTTGGGTCCCAAAGAGTGGGACATGATTTAGCAACTGAATAACAACAACAAAAACAACAGGGAAAAAGCCAATATTTTGTAATAACTTTAAATGTATTATAATCTATAAGAATATTGAATTACTAAGTTGTACCTCTAAAACTAACATATGATTGTAAATCAATTATACTTCAACAAAAAATACATATTTATGCAAGAGCACGAGACACAGCATTTAAGAAAACATAGCTGTCTTTTCAGTGCAGCCTTTTGGAATCCATATCCTAATCCAAGTGAGTCGTTCTAATAATACAATTTAAGCAAATTAGCAGGTAATAAAAGCGATCCTTTCCCTCAAACACATATTCTTGCATAATTATTCACAGGAATATTTTTAAATTATAATGCGTATTTTAAGTACTGAGTTGCATTTAAAATTATAGAGAACATCTGATAAGTAAATTACAATGCCTTATTTATTTTACTTTGTCAGTGAAATGATCCCATCCTGAGAATTTTGAATTCACTGGCAAATTTATTTTTCTTACCTTTAAATTTATCACTTAACATAGCAGGAAAGGTACAATCAACTCACCTGGCAGTAGGTACTGTAATATTTTTAATAGTATTTTATAGAAATGTCATGTTCAATTAGTGGTTTCACCATGCCACCTCAATAATTTGTGAACTAATTTATTAAATGCCAATAAAAATCACATAAAGGGATTTTTTTTTTTATCAGCCATTTAGAAGCTATTAATACACTGTCAAGTTTAGAACTCAAGCTGATTCAAAGCAAATCCATGATCTTCAGATTTGCTCAGTGACTTTATAAACCAGTGACTATAAGTGAAAGACTCTTATCTATTTTCTTATTCCCTTTTATCTAAATTATAATCTTCTCATTTCTTTCTGTGTCTCCACTGTTCTTCCTACATGACTAGAATCACGAGTTGTATTGGCACTGAACTGAGTCTCCTACTCAACTCAGCTTCTGCCTATTTCTATATCCAGTTAGAAGATTATGGATTTGGCTGGAATTTCAAAGGCAGAATATGCCACTAATGTTGATTTTTTGTAATCTGTAATAGGATATTATCTTGACATCATTTCATTGAAATTTTAAATAGGTGTATTAATAAAAAAAACATATTATTCAGAAATACTGTATGATATTTATATGTTTTCATATATCAAAACTATATTGTGCTTTGTTCTCTCATTTGCCTTTTAAATATTTTTCTCTTGTAATATGCAAATTTCAGGCAATTCCTGGTTGTTGTTTTTCATAAATTTCAAGATAAAATTAAGGTCTGTTTTTCCTAGGACAGTATTTCAGAATAATTGCTTAGATATGTCACTGCCATTAGTATATAAATTAAGCTATTTATTAACCAAACAATATTTTAAAGTGTCTACTTTAAGAAGAACTTAAAGGAGCACAAATAGATGCCCACATTTTGTCCTTAAAGAGCTTACAATTTAGGTTAGAAGGAAATGTTCAGTCAAATGAAAAATCAATTAATAATAATGAGTTAATTTGGAATGCAATATTGGTTCAAAAGGTGTAACTCAATACTATATGACTGTTAAATGACTAGTGAAAATAGAATTTCTGTGGTCCAGTGAAGCTTCAAAGCACTTTAGCTAGAGTTTGAAGGACAGCATTAAAATTTAGAGATTTTTGTAACGAATCCAGTCCTAGCTTCAAAATCAACACATAATTAAATAAACGTGTTTCCCTCTTGGGATCATATTACTTTAACTTGCCCTTAAGTGACAATTCCAGGATACTAAACATCTGCAGGGAGCATGGACAATCCCTAATCCTGGCATGAGTAGCCACACCCAAGATGAGCTACTCTATTGTTTCAGGTTTCACTGACATATTTTGCCCTTAAACTTCAATTCAAATTAAGCAAAGGCTATCTGTCAAAGTTTATAATGGGTCTTTCAAGGTTATAAAAATGAATATTATAGGTTGTTGTTTATATTTTCATGGGAAAGATAGTCACTCAGATTTCCCTTCTCTTTATAAAATGGTATTTGATGGAGAAAGTATGGGTTTAAATGACTTTGGGGATTTACTGGAAAAGGGGTTCTCATAATCACAAGGCTCTTCAGGAACTCCACAGTATTTGAGTAGGTTGTCTGAGTGAAAACTGAACTAGTAACAGAACTGAACCAGTGATTGATGAGCTGCAACTGGTTCTACTTGACCCTTTTGGAGAATTAAATATTATTGCTACTACCCACTGCAGTGGTCCTGATGATTTATTCCTGATCTTAAAGATCAAAACTTTATCAGCTTTTTGTCTTGATCTACATTTCTGCCTCTATACACAGACTTTCAAGCCAGACAGGAATTCCTTGGATTACTGTATAATAACTATGGATAACCAAGACCTCTGTTCCAGGACCGCCTGTTTGGATGCCTATCAATGAGTCTGTAAGTAACTGCTTTTAAGGATGTCCCCAGAAATTTACTTACTAATGTCTGAAGTGAAGTGTGAAACAAGTCCTTATGTTCTTGAGCTACCCATGCCTCCCATCCCTCAATGACTAAAACACGTCATTTCCTAAGTAGAACACTTGAGGGTCAGACAAGAAAAGTTATTCATAAGCATGTTTCTTTATCATATATTGTTGATATTCTTGAATAGAAAGCTTCAATACAACTATGGGCAAAATGAATTTCTTATCTATACCTATAGAAGAAATTTTGTAACCTAAGCCTTTAGACGTGGTTATTATTATTATTTTAAAAGATTTTGGGGACTTCCCTGATGTTGCAGTGGGTAAGAGTCTGCCAGTCAAAGCAGGAAACACAGGTTTGATCACTGGCCTGGGAAGATTCCACATGCCTCAGAGCAACTAAGCCCATGCACCACAACATTTGAGCCCATGCTCTAGAGTCCATGCTCCACAACATGGGAAACCACTGCACTGCAGTGAAGAGTAGACCAGCTTGTTACAGCTAGAGAAAGCCTGCATGTAGAAATGAAGACTCAATGCAACCAAAAATGAATAAATAAAAATAAACATTTTGTAAAATTGTTTTGCTTATTGTCTAAACCTAATGATAAGCTTGGTGTTTTGCCACAGACACGTCAGGTGCTTACAGTTAGCTCTGTCTAATTTATTACTTTTTTGTTTTAGTTGCTCAATCATATCTGACTCTTGTCGACCCTGTAGACTGTAGCCCGCCAGGTTTTTCTCTCCATGAGATTTTCTGGGTAAGAATACTGGAGTGGATTGCCATTTCCTTCTCCAGGAGTCTTCCAGACCCAGGGATTGAACCCAGGTCTCCTACGTTGCAGGTAGATTCTCACCAGAAAAGTCCATTACTTTTGAAATGATCCCAATTAATGAACATCTTCATCTATCCACTTGTGTAGATAAATCAAGCTGGTTACAGATGAAGTCTTGCATCGAAAAATGTAAATTAGAAATTAAAGTAATATTTAGCAATATATTACTCCAATTAAACTCTGGAAAAAGGTGATAAGGATACATATCAGTCAGAGTTCTATCAAATAGAACCTATAGGAAATTATGATCATCATAGTATGTAACAGACAGAGATATTACCAGGCTGGAATAGGAACTATAGGGTAAGAGCTGATGCTTCAGTCCATCAACCAGCAGAATTTCTTGTTCTCTGTGGAAACTTGTTTTGCTATTGAATATTTTTCAAATAACTGGTTAATCTCTCATTTACTTAATACCAACTGATTGTAGATATTAAGCACCATCTACAAAATAACTAAATAATGTCTATATTAGTGTTTGATTGCATAAATGACTACCATAGTATAATACAGTTAAAAAAAATGAAAAAGCAAAAAGCAAAAACTAACTATTGTTGTTGCTGTCATTCAGTCACTAAATCCTGTCTGACTCTTTGTGACCCCATAGACTATATGGTTTACCATCAGGTTTACCTGTCCTCTACTATCTCACATCTCATGAGTTGGTGATGCTACCTAATTATCTCATCTTCTGCTGCCCTCTTCTTTTGCCCTCAATTTTTCCCAGTATCAGGGTAGTTTCCAGTGAATCAGTTCTTTGCATTAGGTGGCCAAAGAACTGAAGCTTCAGCTTCAGCATGTCCTTTCAATGGATATGCAGCATTGCTTTCCATTAGGAAAAAAAAAAAATGTTTTTTAAGAATATATAAAAGAATATCTTTATGACCTCGTGGCTTGCTAAGATATCTTTGACAGTAACACAAATGCACACACACAACTGTCCATTGACCATTGATAAGCTGGTCTTTCTCACAATGAACAATTTCTGCTCATTAAAAGTTATCATGAAAAATAGTCAAGCTATAGCATAGGTTAAAATATTCACAATACAAATGTTTGACAAGACACATATGCAGATGTGAAAAGCTCTTAAAACCAATTTTAAAAATCAAATAACCCAAGTAAATAGTGATCAAAGAGTTGGATATTTCACAAAGCAAATATACAACTAGACAGTAAGTATATTAAAATGTGCTACAACTGCTATTAGAGAAAGAAAATTATCTGATACCACTACACTCTAACTAACATTGCAAAAATAAAAAGAACTGAAAGCATGAATATCTGTGAGTTTCGGATGCAATCAGAAATTTCATTCATTGACAATGAAAATATGAAATAGAACCAAGTTAAAAAACCATTTCATAGCTTCTTATAAATTTCAATATGAAATTTCTATGACTCAGAAATTCCATTTTGTATTTATTTTTGCAAGAGAAATTAAAACATATCTACAAAAAAATTAGTACAAGAATGTTCAAATCTCCAAATATTTCCAACAAACTGGAAACTTCCGAGTTGTCTATAAACAGATGAATAATATAAAAATGTATATATACACGATGTAACACTACTCTACAATTAAAATTAGTTTGCAACGCATATCCTCAACATAATGGATTAAAGAAAAAACAGTGTGTAAAACAAAAGATTTATGCAGAAGAGATCATTTGTGTGATTTGATTTATATAAACTTTAAGAAAAGGCAAAACAAATTTGTGATGACAAAAATTAAATCTGATATCTCTTGTTGTAGGAGCATTGATTGGAAAGGGACATGAAAAAACTTTCTGGGATGATAAAAGAGTTCTAAATCTTGATTGTGATATTTGTTACATAAGTTTATGTATTTGTCAAAATGTACTAAACTAATAAGGGAGATCTACATGCAAATTATACATTATAAAAATAAAAATAAAGTACTAGGATCTCTCAGCTTACTTAGCAGATGGCAGTCAGTGAGGAAGCATTTATCAGACATTGGAAACATGCCAATTATTATAAAGGATAGTTATTTTGTAAAATTGTTTCCTTTGAAAATCTGGATAGTTGCAGAAGAAATGGTTCTACAACAGACTCACAGTATGTGTGCTGTTTTTAAAGTGACACAGTAAAGCATTGCTGAAAATAAAAAACTAAATAAAAAGAGAGATGAGCCTCAGGAAGAATTGGGTAGTTTGAAAGCAGAAGTGAATTTAAAGAAGAAATAAGAAAAACCTGAAACTTGCAGACTGAAAAAGTCAACCGCTTCTAGATCCCCACCTGGGAGAGGCTTACCTAGATCTTTTTACTGAACAAAGGACTTAGATATAGGCAGAAGCTGAAGTGTGGGGAGAACAGATTAACAGGGTTCAAATCATATGTCATTAATTTCAGAGGGAATGAAAAAAAAAAAATCAAGGAGGTAAGACTTAAATAGATAGATCAAGTTAGATAATTAACATCTAGCAGAAAACTTGAGTATAGATTCAAATACGTGGTACTGACCAAGGTGATTAGATTCACTTATTCACTATTATCAAATAAACCATCAGTTCAGTTCAGTTCATTAGCTCAGTCATGTCCGACTCTTTGTGACCTCATGAATCGCAGCATGCCAGGCCTCCCTGTCCATCACCAACTCCCGGAGTTAACTCAAATCTATGTCCATCCAGTTGGTGATGCCATCCAACCATCTGATCATCTGTCGTCCCCTTCTCCTCCTGCCCCCAATCCCTCCAAGCATCAGGGTCTTTTCCAATGAGTCAACTCTTCGCATGAGGTGGCCAAAGTATTGGAGTTTCAGCTTCAGCATCAGTCCTTCCAATGAACACCCAGGACTGATCTCCTTTAGGATGGACTGGTTGGATCTCCTTGCAGTCCAAGGGACTCTCAAGAGTCTTCTCCAACACCACAGTTCAAAAGCATCAATTTTTCGATTTTTCGGCGCTCGGCTTTCTTCATAGTCCAACTCTCACATCCACACATGACCCCTGGGAAAACCATAGCCTTTACTAGACGGACCTTTGTTGGCAAAGTAATGTCTCTGCTTTTGAATATGCTATCTAGGTTGGTCATAACTTTCCTTCCAAGAACTGTCTTTTAATTTCATGGCTGCAATCACCATCTGCAGTGATTTTGAAGCCCTCAAAAAGAAAGTCTGCCACTGTTTTCACTGTTTCCCCATCTATTTCCCATGAGGTGATGGGACCAGATGCCATGATCTTAGTTTTCCGAATGTTGAGCTTTAAGCCAACTTTTTCTCTCTCCTCTTTCACTTTCATCAAGAGGCTTTTTAGTTCCTCTTCACTTTCTACCATAAGGGTGGTGTCAAATAAACTGTAAGCCTGGCCTAAAAATTATTTTACTTGCAGGATATGGCTATAAAATGTGAATTCTCCAAGAAGGAACACTCCCTAATGCCCAGTACAAATGTTGCCATGGACTATGGGCGGGGGGGTGGGGGGGTGGGGGTGGGGATGGGGAGACATCGAGAAAAGATTTGTTCCTAGAGAACAGAGTGAAAGTCTACTTAAATAACTTTCTCTATTACCAGGGCAGAGAGTCCTTATAAAGTCGGTCCTGTCGGTTTTCATCATTGCTATGATTTTCCCACTCTTCACTCCCAAAATGAGACTTTCAGTGAAGTTTTCAGCCCTCCCTGCTTCAGGGAAGGCATTTCACCTGTCTTTTCCATCGATTTTCAGAGTAGGATAGCATACCCAGTGAAGAGGACTGCACAACACCCACAAAACGCCCCTGGACTTTGAACTGGCTATTTCTCGGGGGAGCGAGTGATGTTTAATGAGGCTTGGAAGGCAGATTATGCAGGAATTTTTAGACAAACTCAATGAATTTAATTTAAAGCAATGGTCAGCTGTTGCAGGGTTTTAGTGGACATTGCATGACCTGATGCATGTTTTGAGAATGTCTCTCTAGCTATAGGTAATATGTTGAGTGGATTAAAAGTGGATCTGAGTGAAAAATAGGCAGCAAATTAGGTTTTACAGCAATTAAAATAAAAGATGATGACAGCTTGTAATAAGCTTGTGGCAGAGGAGATTTAGGAGCATGAGTCAATCAGAAATATTTAAAAGATAGCTAATTGAAATTGGTGATGCATTAGAAATAGGTGAGAGAAGGCTGAGTGCAAGACAGCCTTTTTAAATTTGACATAAAAGTGTAGTTGTATCATGGTGTTATTTGTTCAGTAAACAACTAAAAAATAACCAGATTTGAAGGAAATATATGGTAATTGGACGGGTTGGATAAGGGGTGGTAATAGTCACGTGGAGCTATCTAATGCCTTGAATTCAGGAGTGACATGATCTTTGAATACTCATCTAGGAATAAGTAAGATATAAAAAATGATTAAGAATCTTGCTTTAAATTAGTCTAGGAAGAAACTGTGGGCTTCCATTGTAGCTCATTTGGTAAAGAATCCGCCTGCAATGCAGGAGACCCGGGTTCAATTCCTGGGTCAGGAAGATCCGCTGGAGAAGGGATAGGCTAACCATTCCAGTATTCTTGGGCTTCCTTATGGTTCAGCTGGTAAAGAATCTCCCTGCAGTGTGGGAGACCTGGGTTCTGTCGCTGGCTTGAGAAGATCCCCTGGAGAAGGGAAAGGCTACCCACTCCTGTATCCTGGTCTGGAGAATTCCATGGACTCTATAGTCCATGTGGTCGCAAAGAGTTAGACACTACTGAGTGACTTTCACTTTCAGGAAGAAACTGTAGAATAAAAAGACAAGACAGCCTAAGTCAGTGGAAGGGGCAGCTTCATGAAATAATTTTGTCTAATGAAAGCTTGGTAGCATTTAGATTAAGTTCAAGTTGAATTTCAAATACTTATCGTATTCTACAACTCAAAGGAATATGCTGCAGAAGCAAGAGTTTGAGTCAAAATATCATTTTGTCACTTAATAGCTGTTGACATTCATCTAATAATATAACCAGCCCAGGGTTCAGTTTGCTCATGGGTAAAGTAGGATAGAGACTGATTTAAAGAACTGTTGTGGAGGATTATAATTATTTTAAAAAGGTAAAGCACTTGATATATATTGTGAGTTCAAAACAAAAGTATTTCTATATTGTCAACTCTGTGACCTTAGAAATATTGAAAAACCACTACAATATTGTAAAGTAATTATCCTCCAACTAATAAAAATAAATGGAAAAAAAAAAGAAATATTGGGAAGAAAACATGTCCCTTTTTAAAATTTTACATGTGAATTCCTCTTTAAAAAATAATGTACTAGTAATTAATATGTACAAGAACTATCAAAAATCTTCAAATTAATATTCCACATTAATTATTTATAATCACCATAGATTGAAAGTTTACTTTAAAATTTAATTGAAGAAAAGTGTGCTATTTTTATATCAGAGATAAAGAGGGAAATACTCATGACTTTGCTGTGGCAATAATGAGACAACTGTAATATTAAGATGACTTCTTTCGTACTTATTAGTATCACTCTTCCTGTCACATTATTTTCAAGATAAGAGAAAATTAGCAACTCTCACTCACAGTTACTCTGAAATATTTCATTAATGTGGCTCATATTATTTATATATTTAATCGTTCTCATTTTTCCCCTTTTGAAGATGAATAATTAATCTGTTTGTTGGGCAAGGACTTAACAGATAGCAAATACTCACAAGGAGAAAAAGTTTTTGCAGCTCCTTTCAGTTTCTTTATTGCCATGTTAAAAAATAAACTTTTTGAGGGTATAGAAGTCTTTTATTCATTACAAAGTTTCTTTTCTAAAGAGATCTCTACCCTAAAAACTCCTTTACATCAGTGAATATGTAAAAAGATTGCTGATTAAAACCAGGAAAAGGAATATAAAACCACTTAGATATTTGATCATTTTATTTTCTATTAAGTATTTTAGTTATGCTGCATCTACAAAGTTCTATGTATGAAATTTAATTTTGCAGAATTTCCCTGAAATTGCCTGTGGTGTGGAGGTAAAGGAAAGGATCAGGCTGGAAATAGACTTAAGAATATGTGATGTGCTATTCACTAGCAGAGAGAAATATATTTAAAATTAACAATTGCTATGTTATCATCAGAGCAGATTCAAGGGAAAGGGAAAGTTCATGGGAGCAAAGCTTCAGGCAATCTATGAAATCAAAAGCACTAATATTCTTGTCAAACAAGCAGCTACAGTCACCACTATGTGATCAACTTGAGAAAAAGATGCAAGTCTATTTTTACTAGCATTTTCACAAAAAAATCACTTCTTGTGCAAAGCAATAACTTCAAGCATGGCTGTGTGCTTAGATCAGAATTGGGTTTCATTACTTTCACTTTGAAATATCCAAGGATTTTCAATCTGATTCTGTCATTCAGGACTCCCACTATTTCTAGACTGGTGACTAAAAGCATGGATTGCATTTTTTTTTTTTTTTCCCAACAGGAGAAAACAGCTTTATATGAATTTTATCTCTATCAAAGATAAAATACTTTGTTAATATCTTTATCAAATATCTTTGATAAATATCTTTATCTTTATCAAAGAATAAATGGTCACTAAATAAGTAGCAATTAGAACAGTTCAGAAGTGTCAATTATTCATTTTATATATTTTAATGTACATATATATTCACAAATATTTGTGCTTTCAGTTACTCTATTTTCTCCCCAGATTTGTTTACCAAAATTGGAAAGAGTGAACTTAACTCCCATTTGCATTCTTATAGAAGAAAATAAAAAGTTTAGAATAGTCCTGATTTTTACATTCTTTATATATATATATATATATATATGTGTGTGTGTGTGTGTGTGTGTGTGTGTGTGTGTGTATTTTCAATTTAGATTTGTTAACTCTGGCTTTAAGAATTTTAATATTAAGATGGAAAAGTTTTCATTTCACTCTGTCTTAGGCTTTTTTTTTTTAGGTTTTTATTGTCATTTTCTTATCCTCCTTTCAAATTCTAAATTCTTCTCAAACTGTGTTTGTCTGATTTAGTCATCCACTTTGTTATTTCTTTATTTGTTGTTGTTGTTGTGTCACACTCTTTGTGATCCCATGGACTGCAGCATGCCAGATTTCCCTATCCTTCCCCATCTTGAACCCCCCTCCCACCTCCCTTCCCATCCCATCCCTCTGGGTCATCCCAGTGCGCCAGCCCTGAGTACTAGTCTCATTTAGAAATGGCTGGTTGGATCTCCTTACTAGTCCAAGGGACTGTCAAGAGTCTTCTCCAGCACTACAGTTTAAGGCCATCAATTCTTCAGCATTCTGCCCTTTTTTTTTTTTTTTTTTGTTATTGTTGTTGTCCAGTTCTCATATCCATACATGACTACTGGAAAAAGCATGCTTTTTACTATATTGACCTTTGTAGGCAAAATGTTGTCTCTGCTTTTTAACACACTGTTTAGGTTTGTCATAGCTTTTCCTGCTAGGAGCAAACACCTTTTAATTTAATGGCTGCTGTCACTGTCCACAGTGATTTTGGAGTCTGAGAAAATAAAGTCTGTCACAGTTTGAATTCTTTCCCCATCTGTTTGCCATGAAGTGATGGAAAATGATGCTGTTATCTTTGCTTTTTGAATGTTGAGTTTTAAGCCAGCTTTCCCACTCTCCTCTTTCACCTTCATCAAGAGGCTCTTTCATTCCTATTCACTTTCTGCCATAGGGTGATATATTCTGCATATCTGAGGTTACTGATAGTTCTCCCCACAATCTTAATTCCAGCTTGTGTGTCAATTCACATGATGTGCTCCGTGTCAGTTCTATTCAGTGCAGTTGCTTAGTCATGTCTGATTCTTTGTGACCCCATGGACAGCAGCACTCCAGGCTTCCCTGTCCATGACCAACTCCAAAACTTGCTCAAACTCATGTGCATTGAGTCGATGATGCCATCCAACCATTTCATCCTCTGTCGTCCCCTTCTCCCACCTTTAATCTTGCCCAGAATCAGGGTCCTTACCAATGACTCCATTCTTTGCAGCAGGTGGCTAAAGTATTGGAGTTTCAGCTTCAGCACCAGTCCTTCCAATGAACATTCAGAACTGATTTTCTTTAGGATTGGCTGGTTTGTTCTCCTTGCCATTCAAGTGACTCTCAAGAACCTTCTCCAGCATCACAGTTCAAAAGAATCAATTCTTTGGCACTAGGCTTTCCTTATGGTCCAACTCTCACATCTGTACATGATTACTGGAAAAACCATAGCATTGTCTAGATGGACCTTCATTGTCAAAGTAATGCCTCTGCTTTCTAATATGCTCTTGAATTTGGTCATAGCTTTACTTGCAAGGAGCAAGGGTCTTTTAATTTCATGGCTGTAGTCACCATCTGCAGTGATTTTGGAAACCCCCAAAATAAAGTCTCACACTGTTTCCATTGCTTCCCCATCTATTTGTCATGAAATGATGAGACAAGATTCCATGATCTTAGTTATCTGAATTTTGAGCTTTAAGCCAACTTTTTCAGTCTCCTCTTTCACTTTCACCAAGAGGCTCTGTAGTTCTTCACTTTCTGCCATAGGGTGGTATCATCTACATATCTGAGGTTATTGACACTTCTTCAGACAATCTTAATTCCAGCTTGTTCTTTATGCAGCCCAGCATTTCACATGATGTACTCTGCATATAAGTTAAATAAGCAGGGTGACAAGATACTGTCTAAAGTACTTTCCTGATTTGGAACCAGTCTGTTGTCCCATGTCCAGTTCTAACTGTTGCTTCTTGACCTGCATACTGGCTTCTCAGGAGGCAGTATGGTGGTCTGACATCCTCATCTTTCTAAGAATTTTCCACAGTTTGTTGTGATATACACAGTCCAAGGATTTAAGGTAGTCAGTGAAGCTGTAGTAGATATTTTTCTATTTACTGTGGTCTTAATTTTAATGAAGCATCCATGGTGGCTCAAATGTTAAAGAATCCACCTGCAGTGCAGGAGACCTGGGTTTGAACCCTGGATTGGGAAGTTTCCCTGGAGAAGGAAATGACTACCCACCAGAGTATTCTGGCCTGGAAAATGAACAGAGGAGCCTGGCGGGCTTCAGTCCACCGGGTCACAAAGAGTTGAGCATGACTGAACATCTTCACTTTTATTTTTCACTTTCAATATTAATATAACAGGTTAAGATCAATTAGGCCATTCATACTTTTTATCTTCAGTGACATCATTGTATCCAGGAGATTTAACTCATAAGACTGAAACCAACTTATCACTTTTTTTTTTTTTTTTTCCCTCAATTCCCTGCTCTTTCCACACAGGAGATTCTTCCAGTGTTCATCAAGGCTGACTGAATCCAGCTGGCTGTGTTGAGTTTTTGGAGTGGTTTGGGCACTGGGGACAATCTGGCTCATTTATTAATATCTGAATTTTTGGTCCAAAGAACAATATCTCATAAACAGCACTTAAAAAATCTCAGTTTTTCAGGATGTCAAGTTCTGTGCAAACCATCTTCTTGGAAAAGATATATTGTTTTTCCCTAGTCCACCTATCTATATTTTTACAACATTACTTTTTGGAAGGAATATCTGTGGAATTTAGTTGAAAAATCAACAATAAAAGCAAAACAAACAAACAAACAAACAAACAAAACCTAAACCCCAAATGATCCAAGTGGGAGTGGTGCATGTGTGCTAAGTTACTTCAGTTTGGTCTGACTCTACAACCCTATGGACCATAGCCTTCCAGGTTCCTCTGTCCATGGAATTCTCCAGGCAAGAATACTGGGATGGGTTGCTATGCCCTCCTCCAGAGGCTACTCCTGACCCAGAGGATCAAACTGCTTCTCTTAAGTCTCCTGCCTTGATAAGCTTGTTCTTTACCACTAGTGCTACCTGGGAAGCCCAAATGGGAGTGGAGATAGGCTTAAATCAGCAAATCACTCAATTTCAACAACATCTACTTCCCAAACAAAATTTTGTAAAATATATGCTGTGCAATCCCTATGTATTTAATGAAGTTGGATTTTGCTCTCACTAAAATTATAAACAAACAAACAAACAAAATAAAACAAAACAAAAACAAATATCCACTGGTTTA
The DNA here is from genome assembly GCF_963930625.1 of Muntiacus reevesi. Taxonomy (NCBI): domain Eukaryota; kingdom Metazoa; phylum Chordata; class Mammalia; order Artiodactyla; family Cervidae; genus Muntiacus; species Muntiacus reevesi. The sequence continues at coordinate 87,300,606 of NC_089257.1, forward strand.
AACTCATATTCTAGGTTGGCAAGAGGGCTTTGTGTTAAGAAAAATCTATTGCAGCTCAAATGCAAAAGATTATTTCCCTAAATTTTACACATAATTTCAGTGACAATAAGCTATGATTAAGCAATTTGAAGTGAAGTGAAGTGAAGTGAAAGTCACTCAGTCATGTCTGACTCTTTGCCACCCCATTGACTGTACAGTCTGTGGAATTCTCCAGACCAGAATACTGGAGTGGGTAGCTCTTCCCTTTTCCAGGGAGTCTTCCCAACACGGGGACCAAACCCAGGTTTCCTGCATTGCAGGCAGATTCTTCACCAGCTGAACCACCAGGGAAGCCCAAGAATATTAGAGTGGGTAACCTACCCCCTCTCCAATGGATCTTCCCAACCCAACAATTGAACTGAGGTTTCCTGCATTGAAGCAGATTCCTTACCAGCTGAGCTACAAGGGATACCCTTAAACAATGTAATAGCTTTCAAATAATGTTGCACTAAACACATGTTTTTTTCTTCATTGTTAAAAGGGTAAGACACAGTTCAAGTAGGTTGAAATAGAGATGGTATAGTGGGTTATATCCAAAGCTTATTCAATGTAATTATTACTTAAAAGCTCCAAGGTGGGCATAGCAAGGCATAATTCAGGAGCCCAAGAGACCAGCCCTGAGTCAGCAGCAAGTAAATACAGACATGGACATAGTATATTTTAGGGTCAAAACAGAGCTAAACAGCATATACCAACCGAAAGACAAAAAGTCCAAAAAAAATAAGGTGACAAAGTATAGACCTGAATAACTAAATCAATAACCAGAAAGGTAAATGGGGTAGCAGAAGATGAGGCTTTCCAAAAGGAAAGCCAGATAGTACTGAAAAGTTGTTGCTGAACGAGAAGACGCCAGGATTCTTCGCCTCCAAAGGAGACGAATTCAATCCGGGGCCAGAGACGAGGCTGAATCGCTCAGAGCTTTTGTGTAATAAAGTTTTATTAAAGTATAAAGGAGATAGAGAAAGATTCTGACATAGGCATCAGAAGGGGGCAAAAGAGTACCCCCCTCCTAGTCTTTAACTGTATGTTATATAGTCACTCACAGTCTGTTAATGAAAAGAAAGGAGTGTCATAAAATTTAGAATGACACCAGATAATTCATCCCTGGCCATAAAATGATTGACTTGAATCTTGTAGAAGGGCAGAATACCAGCAAATAGTTTTGTTTACATAGATTAGGGGAACAATACCTGAATAAGTAAGTTAGGCCATTTGGCAGAACCAACCTGAAGATAGAGTCTGGGGTACATTAACATAGCTTAAGACAACATTTCCATAAAAAATAAAAGAAAAGAGAAAGAAATATATTGGTTAACTCAAGGTTTGAGAGTAGTTAGCTTCAGGTGAAACCAAGTGTCATGGCAACACAGCATTTTAAGAGAAACCTTCTTTTAAATTTGTATAGAGAAGAAAAAATATTGCTGTTTTTTTTTTTCCTCCTGCCTCTTAAGAGACATAAAAATGTCTGGCACTTGCAGCCTCTTTCCTCTGTTTGGAGACCCCTGGCCTTCCTGCCTGTTATCCTCTCATTCCCCCTTTTCTTTTAGTAGAATTATGTTGCCTAGGGAAAAGGGGCGTGGTTCTCATTCTATAACTGTTTCTGAGCTGAGAAGGGGCGTTGTCCCTAAATTGGTGAGGCAACATATTCTCCTAATCCTCATAGTGAGGATGTCTGATCCAGGGGCCCCAAATAGGAGTCGGAAGAAGCTGCAGTGATAGCAGGAGTTTGAGCAACCATTTGTAACTTAAAAGCTTTCATGCGACTAGAAACAAATCCAGTTACACAGTTACAGAGGCAGGGAGCAAACAGCAAAAACAAAACAATCAGAATTTTTGTAATTAAGATGGTTTTCCACCATGGGGAGCTAGTTAATGTCTCCCCAAGTGAGGCGATTGAGGCTTCAGGAGTGTCCATGGCCCCAATCATCTGGTTCTTGTGTTTAGTAAAATGAGTAACATTAGTGCTCATATCAGGTATATATGTACAGCACTGAGTATGAATGATGGCACAAGTTCCTCCTTGCGCAGCTGTCAGAATATCTAAAGCCAATCTGTTTTGTAAAACCACCTTTCTAATTTGTGCTTGTTCAGCCTTAAGAGCTGAAATAGCTTTTTGAGAATCTTATAATGCCTGTTGAGTAAAATTATTCAAAACATCCACTCATAGCATAACATCTGTAGTCCCCAAAGAGGGGACGAACACTGCAGCCAAATAATCATACCAGTGAAATACAGACCTTGCCCACCGAGTTTTAAGGTGGGGTAAATTATCAGGCTTTTCTGGAAGCTCTGAAAATATAAAGCCATGAGTAAAGTCTAGACTCAGGGCACATCTCTCTTTCCAGCCAGGGGGAAGCCAAGCCCATAGGTAAGAGCCACATATCCAATAAGTCCCGTTTGGAGCAAGTCAGCGTGACTGAGATATCCAGTCCCAATTAGTGTCTGGCCAGACAAAGGGAGATCCTGAACTGGGGTTGGAAAACACGGGAATGACTACGTTACATATTTCTTGACGCAAAAATCCCAATTGTTTCCAATCATTGTAATTAAGTTGTTGGCTAACTTTGGGGGATGGCTCTGTTTGTTCCCAGCATATAGAGGCAGTAGATATTAGACGTCCCTTTTCAGGAGTTATCCATATAACCTCATCCCATATTTGATAAATGTCAGGTAAAAAACCATCAGATCTAGACCTATTTGTCTTATGTGCAGCAAAATAGTCATTAAACTGAGACAGTGTATAATCAAAATTAAAAATCACGTTATGTACATAGTTAAGGTACAAAGTATCACACCAGTCCATTCTAGGGTTGTTAGATGTCATCAGACGAAGAAGAGGCATCACATGTGATTGTTATCGAAGGTATTCGCAGACTTGGAGAAAGTTTTTTTCTTGAAGTGGAGATGTCCACCACAGGAAGCTTTCCACTGATGAAGAGGAGAGTGTTCTGCAGACCCAGCAGTTAGACCGATTGTGGAATGTAGCATAGCAGTGAGTCTAGGACAGGAAGGCATTGTCTTGAGGGTTAAATGGCAGACTCAGGATTTTTGGAGTCAGCAGAAGTAGGCTCACATAGATTAGCAGGCCCATCTGAAACATGCAAAGTCAGAGCATAGAAAGTAAAAACATAAAATGACATCACTTAGTTCTGGTCAGGGTGCCACCTCTTGATTCGAGTGTGATGTACCCAGGAATTAATTTTTGGCACTTTGACAGCTGTGGGAGAAGAAAGAATAACCTGGTAAGGGCCTTCCCAGAGGGGCTCGAGGGATGAGCCCCCAGACCCCAATGTTTTTATGAGGACCTCGGTTCCTGGCTCAAATAGAGGCTTGTTGGATTCAGAGGCTGGGTCAGGAGTCGGAGTCGTCTCCTGCAGTTTTGTTAATGCCTGTTGAAAAGCTGAAAGCTGAGTTACATAATTAGTTAACTCCAAGGCTTCAGGATCTATAACAATGTCCATGCATAAGAAAGGCCTTCCATAAATACATTCAAAGGGGGACAGTTTGAGCCCTCATTAAGGCTATGGGTAGGACTTTAATCCAGTTGTCCTGCATTTCTTGAGTTAATTTGCGCAGATGTCTTTTGATAATGTCATTAGCTTTTTCAACCTTTCCTGAGGATTGGGGTCTCCAGGAACAGTGTAAGTGATACTCTATTCCTAGAGCTTTAGACGCCCCCTGAGTTACAGCAGCTTTAAAGACGAAGCCATTGTCACTCTGAAGGCTCCGTGGCAGCCCAAACCTGGGGATAATTTCATGGATTAAAATCTTTATAACCTCCTTAGCTTGTTCACTACGACAGGGGAAAGCCTCAATCCATCTAGTAAAAGTATCCACCCAAACTTGTAAGCAAGAATATCTATTAGCTTTTGGAATATGAGTAAAATCAATTTCCCAGTCCTCTCCAGGATACTTCCCCTTTCGTTGTAATCCAGATTTTGCTAGCTTTTCAGTCTTTGGGTTATTTTTCTGACAAACCTCACACCGTTTGATAATGTTCTTTAAAGTTTTCATTACATTTTTACCCTTAAACAAACGAGAAGCCATCTGGGAAGTACTTTCTACACCCAAATGAAAACTCTGATGTTAACCCTTAAGAATTTTTCATTGAGCATTTTCAGGAATTATTAATCGCCCATCCTCGGACTGTAACCATCCTTTATCAGTAATCTTTACTCTTCTTTTTTATATCTTTCTAATTTTTCTTCAGTATATTGTGGTTTTTCTTGTTCCACAGGACCTGTCCAGATCAAATGCGTCTGTAGGGAGGGGGTTTTGTAAAGTGCCGCTTTTTTGGCTTGAGAGTCAGCTAACAGGTTACCAGCGGTTACTTTACTCCCATCCCTGCTGTGCCCTTTGCAATGTATAACCGCTACTTCTTTAGGACAGTAGATAGCAGTTAAAAGTCTCTCAATCTCTCTGAAATGCTTAATCGGATCTCCTGTTGCTGTTTTAAACTGTCTTTTTTTCCATATTGCAGCATGAGCATGTAAAGTTAAATAAGCATACTTGGAATCCGTGTAGATATTCACTCGCTGTCCTTTGCTTAACTCTAGAGCTCAGGTCAGAGTCACAGGCTCCGCTAACTGGCCACTGGTTCTCTGGGGGAGAGATTTTGCTTCTAAAACCTGTTCAGCAGTCACCACAGCATAACCTGCTTTACGCTCTCTATTCTGAACAAAAGAACTGCCATCTGTAAATATTTCCATGTCAGATTGTCTAATGGGGTATCCATTAGATCTTCCCGAGCTGCATACTTTAAAGTTAGGAATTGGGAACAATCGTGATCAGGTGTTTTATTTTCCTTCTCAGGAAGGAAAGTAGCAGGATTTAAATTTCTACAAACTTTAAACTTAGTTACTGGTCCTTCTAATAACAATGACTGGTATTTAAGAAGCCTACTGTCTGTCATCCAAATATTAACCTTAGAATTTAAGATTCTACTCACATCATGAGAAGTCAGTACAGTAAGGTTTTGTCCATTAATTATTTTTAAAGCTTCAGGTGCTAATAAAGCCGTGGCCCCAACGACTCTTAGGCAATGGGGTCACCCATGTGTAATTACATCTAATTCTTTGCATAGATAAGCAATAGGTTGTTGGTGAGGCCCTCGGGATTGTGTCAAATCTCCCAAGGCCATACCTTTTCTTTCAGTGACAAACAAGTTAAATTCTGACCCTGTGGGCAAACTCAAAGCGGGAGCTTGCAGGAGAGCAGTCTGAAGAACCTTAAAAGCCTTTTGAGTATCTGGAGACCAAATCAGTTTGTCGGTTTGGGCCTGCTGAGTTTTAGCTATAAGTTTATATAAAGGCCGGGCAAGTTCCCCATAGCCCGGAATCTAAATATGACATTAGCCTGTAATTCCCCAAAATCCTCTCAATTGTCTTAAAGTCATAGGTAGGGGATGTTTTAGTATAGGTTTAATTCTCTCAGGGCCTATGGCCCTAGTCCCTTCTGGTATGATTAGGCCCAGATATCTAACAGATTGTTGACAAAGCTGAGCCTTTTCTCTTGATGCCTTGTAACCGCAGCCTGCCAGAAAGCTTAAGAAATCTTCTGAGGCTCGTGAACAAGCTTCCTCTGTCTCAGCACAGAGCAAAGTATCATCTACATATTGTAATACTACCGCTTCAGAGCTATTAAAGTTCTGTAGATCCTGTGACAAACTTTGTCCAAATAAGTGAGGACTGTCACGAAATCCCTGGGGCAAAACTGTCCAGGTTAACTGAGAAGCTGGCTGAGTAGGGTCTTCAAAGGCAAGTAGAAATTGACTTTCCTCCACCAAAGGCACTGAATAGAAGGCATCTTTTAAATCAATTGCTGAGAAATATTTGGCTTATTTCAGACAATAGAGTATAAGGATTAGGCACCACGGGGTGTAAAGGAGTCACAGCCTCATTTATTATTTGTAAATCTTGAACTAATCTCTATCATTTGATTTTTTTATACCCAAAATAGGAGTGTTGTATGGACTGTTACTGGGAACTAATAGTCCCTGCTATTAGTTAACTATTTTAACTAATAGTTAAAACTATTAAACTAATAGTTTTAATGATGGGCTTTAACCCTTTTTTATCCTTAGGTTTTAGTGGATACTGTTTCTTATGTGGAAACAATAGCGGGTCTTTGAGCTTGACAACTACAGGAATAGCATTTTGTGCTCGACCCACAGATTTTCCATCAGCCCATACTCTAGGATTCACATTTTGTTCAACTAAAGGGAGAGAAAGGGAGGGCTCTATATTCATGAAAACAGAGGCATGGACCTTGCTCAGTAGTATATCCCTCCCCAAAAGGGATGAGGGCGATTCTGGCACAATAAGAAACTAGTGTGAAAATAGCACACAATCCCAGTTGTAAGAGAGAATAACTGAAATAATACCTTTTGGCTCGTCCAGACAGTCCCATTACGGAAGCGGATCGGGAAGAAAGTGGACCAGGGGCTTCAGTAAGCAAGGAGTAAGTTGTCCCAGTATCTAAAAGGAAATTGACGGATTGGCCTCCCACCATTATCAATACCTGGGGTTCCTCAGGTGTAATTAGGACGGGAGCTTGTGTGAGGACCCCCGGGCACCTTCAGTCCTGATTGTCTTGAGAGTCAGACTCCTGAGACCTACGCCTCTGGGGGCAGTCTCTCCTCCAGTGTAGTCCCTTGCAGATGGACATGGAGCCGGGGGCGGCTTAGATGCCTGAGGGCAATCCTGCTTGAGGTGCCCCTCCTTTCCACAGCAATAGCAAGCCCATCCTTTTCACCTGGGTCCCTCTGGGCATTTTTCTCAGGCTGTTTAAGAACGGTTTTTATAGCCATTGCGAGGGCTTCTGCCTTTTCTTTTGTCTTTCTCTGTCTTTCTTTTTCTTCCTCATATTTTCTACTATAATAGACTGTCTGAGCCAGTTGTAACAGATTCTCTAAAGACTGATTTGGTCTATACGCCCGTTTTACGGCGAGTATCTGGAGTCGACTGAGTGAGAAATCTATCCTTTAAGATTACTTTTTTCTCTTCACTTTCGGGATCAATCTCAGTGAATCTGTGAAGGGCTTCTCTCAGTCTATCTAGGAATTTACCAGTAGCTTCTTTCTCTTCCTGTTCTATGTCTGCCAGTTTGCCATAGTTTAGAGGCTTAGAATGTGCCTGTCTAAGTCCTTCAAGAATACATCTGGCAAAATGACTCTGATCTCATCTTCTTTTAGCAGTGTTACAGTCCCAGTCTGGTTCTATAGCTGGGACCGCCTGACTCCTAGTGGGGAGGGCCGTTATCTCGTCCTCCCTCTTTTTTACTGATTTATTACCAAGCAATTTATCTCTATAAGCAACCGCTTTTCCCAAAACTCGAGCTTTTGAGTCGGGAGTCAACGTTTGTCCCAAGATATACATCACACCCTTTCAAGTAAGGTCATAATGCAGAGTAACACCTTTAAAAGCTCTAATATATTTTTCTGGGTCTTCTAAATAGTCTCCCAGATCCTCCTTAATTTTTTGTATCTCTTGATAAGAAAAAAGCGTATTAACTCTCATAGACTGATAATTTTTCCCGGTGGGTACTTCATGAAGAGGCAACAGCATGAGTGGCTGTCCCTCAGTCTCTCTTTCTGTTTTGTGCATATCTCAGGGATAGATTGGAGAATCCTGCTTTTCTTTATCTCTTTGTCTCCTGTCCTCCCTCTCATCTTTTACTTTGATGGTCCGAGTTTCTACTGAAACCAGAGTAGTCTGAAGTCGTACTGAGACAGGAGTTGTTTGGACCTCTATGTGAGCTGTTCAAGTCTCAATTTGGGTTCCCATTGAGACCAAGGCAGTTTGAATCTCAGTTTGGGTTTTCACTGAGACCAAAGCAGTTTGAGTCTCAATTTGTGTTTCCACTGAGACCAAAGCAGTTTGAACTTCAGCTTGCAGCCCCGGATACAAGGGCAAAGTAGGAGGACAGGGGGGAGCTGAAGGTTTTACACCCAAATCTACACCCTTAGGACATAAGTCTGGCATATTTCAAACAGAGAAAAAGGGCAACACATATGCTACTTCTACCCATTTCCCTTGCTTTTTACAGAACCGGTCTAATTGTAAAACATACTTAAGAGACCCTCCAATTGGCCACTGTTCGCAGTCTTCCAGTGGGTCCCGTGGCCTTGCAGCATCACATAGGAAGACCAGGTGTGTCTTCTTTAAGTCCCGGGGATCAAATTTATCTCAGTTGTTCGGGATACAGTTCAAAGGAGTGAGGCTGGAATTGTTAGCTCCCATCTGTAAGAGAGAAAAAAAGCGACCAGCGCCATTTTTTTCTACCAGAGGCGTCCCTCTCTGTTCTAGATATGGGTGTAGACAGATGTTACACCAAAAACTTTTCTTTCCTGGTCAGACTTAGTCTGTCCCTTACCGACGCAGGGGTCACACTCATCCCTCCCGGTTCTACCACCGAGATGGGGTGCGGATGCACCAGGGGTAGACCTGATGGCATCCCTGACTGACGTCTAGCTCTTCACCTCGTTTGTCTCTGATGCCACCCGGGGTGCAATCAGAGCAACCTTCTGGAATGCCTCCCAAGCTAAGACCTCTGGGGGACACATTCGTCATCTGAGTGCCTGCGCACAACCCTGAGTACATTCCTGACCACAGTAAGACCGATACAAACATGAAACTGAGATGTTCCTTCTAAGCATCACCACACCAGTATAAGAGCCTCCTCTGGTCCACTAAGAGCCAGGTTACCAACGGGGAAAAAAAAAAAAAAAAAATTGCAATTCCAATCCGAGTAACCTTTAACCTCAGACAAGCTCTTGGAGTTACAGCTCTATCTAGCTTCCGAACTTTCCATGCCTAGCGAGGCTAGGCGGTTCCTGACTACCAATCTAAGTTTGAGACCTAGGCCACAGTAGAGTAGCAACATAGATCACAAGCCCCTTGAAAGCCTATGATCCGATAGATTAGGTTAGTACTTCTAATTCCCAAGAAGTTATGAAATGGTCAAAGAGACCGAAAAGTTTGACCAAGAAAGAAGAGTTCGGTCCACACGCTTTGCCCGTTTCTGGTCGGTTCCTGAAGGAGACATTGGTTGCCTCTTGGCATTGGCCGGTTGATAAAAACCCCTGACAGGTTTTTGCTATAAGCCTTATGAGGTCACCGCGGGACCGCAGAGCAGGGCTCTTCACTTGCTTCTCGCAGGGTGTTTTATTTATTTACACAAGCACACCGTAGAGTTAGTAAAGTACAACGGAAAACGTGTTCCCTAGGAGAACAAAGAACTAGAGCTCCAAGCATCCTTACCTTGTCCTGAAGAATCCAAGATGAGCCCCCAAGATGAAAGGTTGTTGCTGAATGATAAGACGGCAGGATTCTTGGCCTCTGAAGGAGACGAATTCAATCTGGGGCCAGAGACAAGGCTGGACCACTCAGAGCTTTTGTGTAATAAAGTTTTATTAAAGTATAAAGGAGATAGAGAAAGCTTCTGACATAGGCATCAGAAGGGAGCAAAAGAGTACCCCCCTCCTAGTCTTTAGCTGTATGTTATATAGTCACTCACAGTCTGTTAATGAAAAGAAAGGAGTGGCATAAAATTTAGAATGGCACCAGATAATTCATCCCTGGCCATAAAATGATTGACTTGAATCTTGTAGAAGGGCAGAATACCAGCAAATAATTTTGCTTACATAGATTAGGGGAACAATACCTGAGTAAGAAAGTTAAGCCGTTTGGCAGAACCAACTTGAAGATTGAAGATAGAGTCTGGGGTACATTAACATAGCTTAAGACAACATTTCCATTTTAAAAAAAGAAATGTATTGGTTAACTCAAGGTTTGAGAGTAGTTAGCTTCAGGTGAAACCAGGTGTCATGGCAACACAGCATTTTAAGAGAAACCTCCTTTTAAATTTGTATAGAAAGGAAAAAATATCGCTGTTTTTTTTTTTTTTTTTTTTTTTTTTTTTCCTCCTGCCGCTTAAGAGACATAAAAATGTCTGGCACTTGCAGCCTCTTTCCTCTGTTTGGAGACCCCGGTCTTCCTGCCTGTTACCCTCTCAGTACTTGATTCTAGTAGACATAGTTCTGACTCACAGTTTCTATCTAAAAACTGTATCTCTATCTAAACACTGGCTTTGAAGACAAACAGTTGAAACTTTAATGTCAAATGAGTATTCTCTTGAATGAATTATCCTGAAGATTCAGTGCATGTCTGTCTCTTTGAGCACCTATGAACTGTAGCCCATCAGGCTTCCCTGTCCATGGGCTTCTCCAGGCAGGAATACTGGAGTGGGTGGCCATGCTCTTCTCCAGGATACCTTCTTGACCCAGGGTCAAACCACATCTCTATGTCTCCTACAATGGCAGGTAGACTCTTTACCACTAGCTCTACCCCAGAAGCCCAGCCATCAAATTAATTTCAACACCTGAGTGTTCATATGTACATGTTACTAGATGGTACTTAAAAATAATATTGTTAGATATTTATCTATTTTTTTTTTTATAACCTACTACTAGAGTGGAATAAGAAAAGCATCCTTTTCTATCATGTTCATGGCTATATGCCCAGCAGATGGCTTAAAATGGGCATGTATCAGTTGATTTATAAATATTTGGTGAATGAGTCAATAATAGCTTTTTTTTTTCTTTTACCTTAATGCTCCTTTTTTAAAATCATGAATCTTGTCTCATGACATTCTTTTTCATACAGTTTCAGTCTCTGTTTTATTGCATATGAAAATTGAAATCTTTACTATGTAGATATATTAACACTGCTCAGCAGCAACATAAGTTAATGCCAAATACCATTTTCGATTGGAAACACATCCAAAATTCTAGGAGCTTATAAAACTGAAACAGTGTCATATGGTGTGATAAGATTAAAGAGGACAGAAGTATTCATAATATCATCTCTTTAAAAAAAAAAAAACAGAGAAAACAGTATTTTGAGAAGAAACATTTATCATAAAACATAATAAATGTATAGTACTAACAACATTTATTTGTTGGTAATATAATTTCTATAAATTACAAAGACTAGTGCTTTAGCCTACATAACCTTGCAATTTCTAGAAGATTATATATTTTGGAAAAATCTATTATATAATGAACAAATAATAAACATGACAAATCTGGGATGAGAACTTCTTAAATAAGTTCTATGAGAGTTGACTATTGCCTATGTTAGGGCAGATTCCCAAAACTGTCTTCAAACTGGAAACCAAATCAGTCTAGCTGTGTGTTGTCAAGGGGTTAGATCATATGATGCAAAACATGACAAGGGAATCACTGTCTCTCCAACAAGGCTGAATGGAGCAGTTCCATTACTAGGGGACAGATCAGGATGTCCCCATAGACAGGTCCTGCCATCTAAGAAAGTTTAGATGGAGCTTAAAAATTCATCATAATTTTTCCAGAAATGAGATGTCAGAGTCAGACCATAAAGAAGGATGAATGACAAAGAACTGAGGCTTTAAAACTGTAGTGCTAGAGAAGACTCTTGTGAGTCCTTTGGACATCAGAAAGATCAAACCAGTGGATCTGAAAAGAAATCAAGCCTGAATATTCACTGGAGGGACTAATGCTGAAGCTCCAATATTTTGGCCACCTGATAAGAAGAGTCAACTCATTGGAAAAGACTCTGATGCTAGAAGAAATTGAGGGCATGAGGAGAAGTGGGTGACAAAGGATGAGATGCTTGGTTGGCATCATCAGCTCAATGGCATGAGTTTTAGGAAACTCCAGGAGATAGTGAAGAACAGGGACACCTGGCATGCTGCAGTCCATGGGATTCACAGAGAGTCAGACACAACTGAATGACTGAACAACAACAAAAACTCCTCATAGTGCACTTCACTGTGTGTGTTTTTATAACTGTTAATAATTTCCTTATTTTCTTGACAAATGTGGAAATAATTGAGAGACTCAGGAATCACACAAATGAAAATAAAAATGCCAGTGTCATAATAGATAAGACTGTTTGAGGAGCTTGACTTAGCTCTATGGCAACAGTGGGCTTCTTAAATGCTGTACTCCAAAATTAAATTTATCCTTCTAGTTAAACATGCTCAAATACTCTAGAGTTCATTCAAAGTGGCTGTGCCTCTGAAACTAATGAAATGTAGAAGCAAAGAAAACCAACTGGCAATGTGTAAGAATAAACCATTCATTTTCTCAAATCGATCATTCACCTAGATCTATCGCTAACTAAGGGAGGAGTAGAGATGGGAAGGATGCAGAGAGAGGGGTCAGGATTACCCTAGAGAGTCCTTCCTCATGAGAGGCCAAGCGGTTGAAACTTAGCATCACTCTCTGACACCATTATTCCTTTAGTCTTGCATGCGAGTGTCCTGTCCTAATAGATGCCTGTTAATATGTGTCTCTACAGATTAATTCTTCCTTTTTTGCAACTTTACTCTTTTCTCACTCTTTCTTTTCTATCTCTTTCATTTCATGTTTTTTTTTTCTTTTTACAATATAAACTGTATTATTAAATAACTATTCAAAAATAACTCTGCTATTTATGGAAATACATTAGGATACTTTCCATCACAAATGTCTCAATCAAAGGAAAATTGGAAAAAAAAAACAAAACCACTTATAGTCTAGTGAAAGCAGAGAGGTTCCATTAAATGTTACCATGAGTTGAATTGTCATGGAGGGCAGAAGTATATGAAGAGTGACAGATAGGTTACTGGGAAAACAGATGCTAAGTAAACACTGAGAAAAAGAGCTTTCCCCTAAACACTAGTCTTGGCATTACAGTCAGGAACATAAAAAATGCATGATCAAGGATAATGAAGGCTATTTATGCCTAACTATAATGGGGTATTTCAGAAATGTAGTTCTTCATTTTTTCAGGCAGAATATATTTCAATAGAATAAAGCATTAGACATAGAAATTATGTAGCTTTGTAACACTTTTTTAGTAAATATTTCAAGTAATAAGAAATCATCTAAAAATAACAACTTAAAATATCAAGAAAAATTGATTCTACTGTAAAGAAGAACATCATCTCCTACACATTTCTTACAAAATATGATTTTAAGTAATTGTGAAAATTATGCTTTTTTCTTATAGCTTATGCAAAAGACAAATTTGCTTACTGACCATGTAACACGTTTATCTTTGAAGACTTAGCCATCAAACAATAAACAAAATGTATACTACTCCACTATGCTAGATATCAAATTGTACACTGTAAGAAGAAATTACCTCAAAAATTCTTCACCTCAATTTAGAAGTAGCAGGAGGCTTTTCCACTTGATATAAACATAAAAATCCAATTTCACTTTTATACTTAAGTCCTGAAGAATAAATGAATAAATCTGGTCAGGAGTCAAACTGGGCAGAAACTCGGGCTGGAAATGAACCAACTAAGGGTTAAGGACTTCAGCAGGTCATAAACAGTTAGGAGATCTGGACCTCAAGTCCCTGAAATGGAAGTTATACAATTTCAGTTCTGACTAGTCTTAAGAAAGCTGAAAAGATGAAAAACAGGAATAGATCAGGAGAGGATAGAAAGAGGTCAAGGCAGGCAGATGTCAGCAAATATGAAATAGCCTATATCCCAAGAAAACTAAAATCCCAAGTGTGACCAACTCTGATTAGATTGGATTGTTTAGTCACTTAGTTGTGTCTGACTCTCTTACAACCCCAAGGACTGTAACCACAGGCAGAGGAGCCAGACTATCTGTCCATGGGATTTCCCAGTCAAGAATATTGGAGAGGATTGCCATTTCCTTCTCCAGGGGATCTTCCAGACCCAGGGATCAAACCTGCATCTCCTGCATTGGCAGGCAGATTCTTTTACATTTGAGGCACAGGGATACCCATGACTGATTCCATATCTAGGCTTTTTCTTTGATTATTTTAATATATTTTTTTTCAAGCGCAGGAGCCTATGACTTATAAATAGCTATGAGAAATAGTTATTTCCTGGGTAAAGGAAATGTCAGCAATTCCACAAAAACTCTAACCAATATCTTTCTTTAAACAACCAACAGACACACAGGCACACCTTTGATTTATAGCTCCATTTTTTTCAGAAATTAATGGAATATTCAATTGTAATTCTGGTACTCATTTTTTTCAATGTGTTTTACTGCATTTGTGGTCTCTAGATCTTCTAACTTTGATTCATTTTTGGTGTCAGATTTGAAAATAGCATCCAGACTTCTATAGTAGCTTGCCAGGACCACAAGGAAGTATCACAAAATTGAGTGACTTACACAATAGAAATTTATTATCTCACAGTTCTGGAGGCTAAGTTTGAGATCAAGGTGCTGGCTGAGTTGGTTTCTTCTAAGAGTTGTAAGAAAGAATCTGTTCCACGCTGTTCTCCTAGCAATCATTAGCATTGGTTGAACTGTAGGTGCAACAACTTATTTCTGATTCATGTTTACATGGACTTAGCCTGCCTATCTGTGTCCAAATTTTGCCTTTTTATAGCAACATCAATTCTGTCGACTTAGGGGTATACCCACTTCAGTATGACCTCATCTTAACTAATTTACTGCAATAATTTTACTTCCAATAAGATCACATTCTGAGGTACTGGTAGGTACCTCAATGTATTAATTTTGGAAGAATAGAACCAATCTATAACAGTGCTTCTGATCATACTGATTGCATGCAAAGCTTGTGTGTTAACCTTGTTTTAGACCTACTCCTTCAAAGAGCTGTGATTGATATAGTCACTAGGGAAAATAGTATGAAAGTTCTTCAAAAGAAAAAATGGAACTGCCATAAGGTATAGCAATCCCATATCTATGTATATATCTGAAGAAATTAAAATCACTATCTCAAAGATGCACCTTCACCTTTGCTGCAATATTATTCACAGTATCCAGACATAGAAACAGTGTAAGTATCCACAGAAGGATGAAAGCATTTTTAAAATGTAGTATATATTTACAGTGGAATAACATTTAGCTCCCCAAATAAAGGAAAACCTGCTATTTGTGTCCACATAAATAAACCTTGAGGGCTTCCCAGGTGGCAAGGTAAAAAACTTGCCTGCCAGTGCAAAAAAATGGATCCCTGGGTCAGGAAGATCCCCTGGAGGAGGAAGTGGCAACCCCCTCCAGTATTCTTGCCTGGGAAATCCCATGGACAGAGGAGCCTGGCAAGCTACAGTCCATAGGATCACGAGGAGTTGGATATGACTGAAATGACTTGACATGAGCACATATAAACAGACCTTGGGAGCAATATGCTAAGTGAAATAAATCAGACAGGAAAATGAAAGTACTGTATGATATCATATATGGTGGTGGTTTAGTCATTAAATCATGTCCGACTCTTGTGATCCCATGGCTCCTCTGTCCATGGGATTCTCCAGGCAAGAATACTGGAGTGGGTTACCATTTCCTTCTCCAGGGAATCTTTCTGACCCAGGAATCGAACTTGGGCCTCCAGCACTGCGGGCAGATTCTTTACCAACAGAACTACAAAGGAAGCCCATATATGGAATAATAAGAAACTCATAAAAAGAGAATAGAACAGTGCTTGCTAAAGGAAATGCTGATCAAAGGGTACAAACTTTTAGTTATAAGATTAATACATTCTGATAATCTAATGTACAGCATGGTGACTATAGTAAAAATACTGTATGGTATTCTTGAAAGTTGTTAAGAGCGTAGATATTAAGTGTTTTCACTACACACATGCACACACACACAAACACATATTAACTGTGTTAATTAACCTTATGGCAGCAATCCATTTTCTCAATACAAATCAAAACATATATGAATCTATATATCAAAATACTTCAATAAAGCTCAAAAATCTTACAACAAATAAACAAACTAAGAATTGATTGTGAAGATGAATAGAGAACACTGAGTCAGCTAGATAAGTTACTGGACAAGTTGTGCTATGGGGCTTCCCTTGTAGCTCAGTTGGTAAAGAACCTGCCTGCAATATAAGAAACCCAGGTTCGATTGCTGGGTTGGGAAGATTCCCTGGGGAAGGAAATGGCAACCCACTCCAGTATTCTTGTCTGGAGAATCCTATGGACAGAGAAGCCTGGAGGGCTACAGTCCATGGGGTCGCAAGAGTCGGACACAACCTAGCGACAAAACCATCAGCAGAGTTGTGTTATAACCAAAAAAGCGTATTTCTTTAAAATGGTACTTTCTACTATTTCCATTTTATTTTTATCACCTGCTGTCTCTCTACTCATTTTTTCCTGGCTTTATACTTAGCATTCACACAATAGTGATCACTTGAAGATTGCCTTCATGTAATTTTAAAATCTCCAAACTGAAAATTCTATTCTTTCCTCCAGTTCCATTCCTCTTTCTCAACATTACTTTGGCTATTTGAGGTTTTTTGTATTTCCATACAAATTGTGAAGTTATTTGTTTTCATTCTGTGAAAAATACCGTTGGTAGCTTGATAGGGATTGCATTGAATCTACAGACTGCTTTGGGTAGTATAGCCATTTTCACAATATTGAGTCTTCCAATCCATGAACATGGTATATTTCTCCATCTATTTATGTCCTCTTTGATTTCCTTCATCAGTGTTTTATAGTTTTCTACACATAGGTCTTTTGTTTCTTTAAGAAGATATACTCCTAAGTATTTTATTCTTTTTGTTGCAGTGGTGAATGGTATTTTTACACTTAATTTCTCTTTCTGTTTTCTCATTATTAGTGTATAGGAATGCAAGGGATTTCTGTGTGTTAATTTTATATCCTGTGACATAAGTGTATTCATTGATTAGCTGTAGTAATTTTCTGGTAGAGTCTTTAGGGTTTTCTATGTAGAGGATCATGTCGTCTGCAAACAGTGAGAGTTTTACTTCTTCTTTTCCTATCTGGATTCTTTTTATTTCTTTCTCTGCTCTGATTTCTGTGGCCAACACTTCCAAAACTATGTTGAATAATAGTGGTGAGTGTGGACACCCTTCTCTTGTTCCTGACTTTAAGGGAAAAGGTTTCAATTTTTCACCATTGAGGATAATGTTTGCTGTGGGTTCATCATATATAGCTTTTATTATGCTGAGGTATATTCCTTCTATGCCTGCTTTCTGGAGAGTTTTTATCATAAATGGATGTTGAATTCTGTCAAAGGCTTTTTCTGCATCTATTGAGATAATCATATGGTTTTTATCTTTCAATTTGTTAATGTGATGTATTGCATGGATTGATTTGCGGATATTAAAGAATCCTTGCATTCCTGGGATAAAGCCCACTTGGTCATGATGTATGAATCGACCTGCCTGACTTCAGGCTCCACTACAAAGCCACAGTCATAAAGGCAGTATGGTACTGGCACAAAGACAGAAATATAGATCAATGAAACAGAATAGAAAGCCCAGAGATAAATCCATGAACCTATGGACACCTTATCTTTGACAAAGGAGGCAAGGATATACAACAGAAAAAAAGACAACCTCTTTAACAAGTGGTACTGGGAAAGCTGGTCAACCACTTGTAAAAGAATGAAACTAGAACACCTTCTAACACCACACACAAGAATAAACTCAAAACGGAATAAAGATCTAAATGTAAGACCAGAAACTATAAAACTCCCAGAGGAGAACATAGGCAAAACACTTTCTGGCATAAATCATAGCAGGATCCTCTATGACCCACCTCCCAGAATATTGGAAATAAAAGCAAAAATAAACAAATGGGACCTAATGAAACTTAAAAGCTTTTGTACAACAAAGGAAACTATAAGCAAGGTGAAAAGACAGTCCTCAGAATGGGAGAAAATAATATCAAATGAAGTAACAGACAAAGGATTAATCTCAAAATTATAAAAACAACTCCTGCAGCTCAATTCCAGAAAAATAAACGACCCAATCAAAAAATGGGTCAAAGAACTAAACAGACATTTCTCCAAAGAAGACATGCAGATGGCTAACAAACACATAAAAAGAAGCTCAACATCACTCATTATCAGAGAAATGCAAATCAAAACCACAACGAGGTGCCATTACACGCCAGTCAGAATGGCTGCTATCCAAAAATCTTCAAGCAATAAATGTTGGAGAGGGTGTGGAGAAAAGGGAACCCTCTTACACTGCTGGTGGGAATGCAGACTAGCACAGCCACTATGAAGAAGAGTGTGGAGATTCCTTACAAAACTGGAAATAGAACTGCCATATGACCCAGCAATCTGACTCCTGGGCATACACACCAAGGAAACTAGATCTGAAAGAGACATGTGCACCCCAATATTCATCACAGCACTGTTTATAATTGCCAGGACATGGAAGCAACCTAGATGCCCATCAGTAGATGAATAGATAAGGAAGCTATGGTACATACACACAATGGAATATTACTCAGCCATTAAAAAGAATTCATTTGCATCAGTTCTAATGAGGTGGATGAAACTGGAGCCCATTATACAGAGTGAA
Source organism: Muntiacus reevesi (assembly GCF_963930625.1). NCBI lineage: Eukaryota > Metazoa > Chordata > Mammalia > Artiodactyla > Cervidae > Muntiacus > Muntiacus reevesi. The sequence continues at coordinate 87,318,980 of NC_089257.1, forward strand.
GTAAGCCAGAAAGATAAAGACCAATGCAGTATATTATTGCCTATATATGGAATTTTAAAAGATGGTAGCGATAACCCTATATGCAAAACAGAAAAAGGGAAACAGATGTACAGAACAGACTTTGGGACTCTGTGGGAGAAGGTGAGGGTGGGATGTTCTGAGAGAATAGCATTGAAACAAGTATACTTCAAGGGTGAAACAGATCACCAGCCCAGATTGGATGCATGAGACAAGTGCTTAGGGCTGGTGCACTGGGAAGACCCAGAGGGATGAGATGGGGAGGGGGGCAGGAGGGGAGATCTGGATGGGGAATACATGTAACTCCATGGCTGATTCATGTCAATGTATGGCAAAAACCACTACAATATTGTAAAGTAATTAGCCTTCAACTAATAAAAATAAATGAAAAAAAAAAAAAAGAAAGAAAAAGAAATACCAAAAAAATAAAAGAAAGAAAATTCTATTCTTGATCACAGGCTCCTCTAAACTGCAGTAATATTCATTACAGCCATACTCAGACTCTCTCTTCTACAGGATTTAATTAGACCCAATATCTGGTCTCTTACATTATGTCTCTGAACCACATTCTTTTTATTGTATTGTTTACCTCTCCATCTTTCTGCTGTTTTTATGAATATTTGCTGAATAATTGAGTGCATAGAAAAATGGATGAATGGAGAAGTGAACAAATGAACAAATTTTGGGCTTATCGGAGATGGAAAGTTTTAATTAAGGGAATTACACAACTAGATGTATATTTCCTTTCAAGCAAAGAAATTATATTTTTGATAAGGTGAACATAACAATACAAATATCAAGTGAAATGATAACATATTCAAGTTAAGATATCATCCCTTCACATAGTTAACATTTTTTGTGTGTGATAAAAGTACATGAAATCTACCCTCTTAGCTATTTCCCATATGAAATGCAGTATTTTTAGCTACAGTTATCACGGTGTACACTGAATCTCTAGATTTATTCATCTCTCATAACTTCAATTTTATAAACTTTGACAAGCATCCCTCAATTTTTCCCACCTCTTCACCCATGATAACCACCATTTTACTCTATTTCTCTATACTCAACATCTTAGAAGCAAAATACAAGGGATAATATTGTTGCTGTTATTTTTTCTTTCTCTGTTTGACTGATTTCACTTAGCATATTTCTTGATGATAGTCCCATACTTTTTTTTCCTAACTTCATTTTTCCCAACAGTTCTTTGTCAATTTACTATTTGTAAAAACTACCTTTATCAAGGACATCACTGGAACTCATTATCTAATGAGTGATAATAATAAATACATTACTCCAGATTGAGGTCTTTTAATTTTCCATCAGCCCCACTCCCCACTATTTTCATGTAGGTGCTCTAAGATAGTTATCAAGTATTTCCAAAGCCTATATATTTTTAAATTTCTGAGATATTGCAACTACCACTCACTCTGCCTATAACATCTTTTGGAAATGGATTATCCACTTATGTGTTAATGATATTACCTTTAAATGTGTTATCAACTATTTCCTGAGGATTTTTTTTCTTTTTTTTTTTTTTTTGCATATTATCTGACAGTTTTGTTTCCCAGAAGTGGAAAAGTCGTTTATTTTATTCTGGAACTTTCTCAGATTATAATTCTTCTTACAGTTATTTAGAAGGATTAGTATTACTTCTATTTCTCAGAACTTCTATGGCTGTTCATTGTATACTGATAGTTACATAGAACTTTACTTGTAAAGGTTATAGAATTATATGATTTTACATCAGTTCTATTTCTGACTTACCTTGATTTTGCTACTCTTAGGTCAAGAGGAATTAATGTACATTAGGTTTATTTTTATAAACATTGTTTACTTGAAAATAATGAAAATGTTTAGATAATCAGCTCATACAAAGTTACCTAAGAGATCAAAGTCATTTTATTTTTAGTATGTTTCTGTACAGCATATTACAAAGCAGAGACACTACTTTGCCAATAAAGGTCCATCTAGTCAAAGTTAATTGTTTTTCCAGTAGTCATGTACAGATGTGAGAGTTAGACTATAAAGAAAGCTGAGCACAGAAGAATTGATGCTTTTGAACTGTGGTGTTGGAGAGGACTCTTGAGAGTCCTTTAGACTGCAAGGAGATCCAAGCAGTCAATCCTAAAGGGAATCAACCCTGAATATTCACTGGAAGGACTGATGCTGAAGCTGAAACTCCAGTATTTTGGCCACCTGATGCAAAGAACTGACTCATTGGAAAAGTCCCTAATGCTGGGAAAGGTAGAAGACAGGAGGAGAAGGGGACGACAGATGGCTGGATGGCTTCACCGACTTGATGGACATGAGTTTGAGTAAGCTCCAGGAGTTGGTGATGGACAGGGAAGCCTGGCGTGTTGCAGTCAATGGGATCGCAAAGAGATGGACAAGACTGAGAGACTAAACTGAACTGAGGTTTATTATAGAAGAAGTTATAAATTTACATATAAGAAAATTCATTTTCTTCAATAATTTCTATTTTACCTTCTCTTGAAATGACCTGTTTCTATTAAGCCAATATCATTGTTCTTGGTTACACTAACAAACTAAGAATACTGAGAATCCTTGTACATAAAGTTCACTGTTACTCGTCCTTGAAAGCAGACCTTAAAATATCTTGAGAAAAAAATTGTAACATTAAAATTAGAGAAAAATTTAAAAAACTCTCATTAAAGTTGTTTTTAAAAATTGTTAGACTTTCTCTCACATGTTGTTTATTGGAAAATAGCCTCTGGATACAGGGCATCTGTAACTTTATATATTTTCAAAGAATACACACTAATTGAGTTTTATATTGATATTTAGTACTGTGGAATTTGCCATAATCAAAAAATCCACAGATAAATTTTAAATGAAAATTTTTATTTTAGAGCAGTTTTGGATTTACAGAAAAATATCTAGTATAAGTTACATACTCAATTTCTCCTCTATATAATATCTTACACTAGCATGCTATATGTGTTACAATTAACAAACTAATTTTATACATTATTATTAACTTAATGCTATAGTTTATTATTGTTCCCTTTGTTTTTGCCTAATCTCCTTTTTCTTTTCTAATATAGCATGTTACATTTTATTGTCATATCCTCTTGGACTCCTCTTTACTGTGGGAGTTTCTCAGACTTTCCTTGCTTTTCATGGCCTGAGAGTCATTTGAGGATGACCAAACAAGTACTTTGTGAAATGTGTTGCAGTTTTGATCTGTCAGATAGTTTTTTCATGATCAGATTGAGTTATGGATTTGCAAGAAGAGGATCACAGAAGTACTGTCTTAATCACATCACGCTGAAGGTATGTATGATTAATAGGACTTACAATTATAATGTTGTCCTTGCTCACTTAGCTGAGGTGGAACCAGTTTTTCAGAATTTCTGCTACTTCCCCTCAACTCTGCTTTTTCATATTGTACTCTTTGGAAGAAATTCTCTATGCACAGCCCACAGTTAAGAAGGGGGGAGTTATATTCCACCTTATTAAAGGTAGAGTATCTACATAAGTAATTTTAGATTTTTCTGCATGAAGCATTGGAATATTCTCCATCATTTATATATGTAGTCATTTATTTCTGTTGGTACAAGCTCATGAATATTGATCATTTACTTTAGATTGTGATCTAATGACATTAATTTTTTGTTATTGTTGCTCAGAATGTTCCAGGTTAGACCACTGGGTGCTTTAGTTGTCTCCTGTGTACCTTTGATATACCTTGTGTTTATTGTTTTTGGTTTTAGCTTTTCCCTACTTTTTGACATGTTCCAAAATCACCTTTTATTTTTTCTGCCTTGGGTCCAGAATGAGCCATTTTTTTTCAAGTAACCATGGTTCCTATTATGAAAGAATGACATTAGAAACCAAGATCTGGGTTCTAGATGTGCTTGCTTATTACTATTAGGGCATTATGGTTTCTAAGATATCTTAGCTGACAAAGAGAGATTTCACACGTGCATATATAATCTATGTATAGATACATATATGTGTATATGTGAACTAAGTGGCTAAGTGGCTAAAATAATCCAGCTGCCATGCAGGAGATGCAGGAGACTCACATTTAATCTCTGGGTAAGGAAGATCCCCTAGAGGAGGAAATGGCAACCCATTACAGTATTCTAGTCCAGAAAGTCCCATGGACAGAGGAGCCTGGCAGGCTACACTCCACAGGTTTACAAAGAGTCAGACATGACTGACAGGGTGTGTGTGTGTGTGTATATATATATATATACACACACACACATTCAAAAATGTGTCAGTGTGTAAACATGTATATGTATATTAACCTATGCATGAGTTCATACTAGTGTCTTCCACCATAATCTCTTGTCACCTGGATTTTTATAGCATCCTCCTCTTGCTTTTCTGTAACCTTCCAATTCAACAGTGAGAAACCTAAGTCCCACCATCTGTCATTTATTTATTTAATACCAGGGTATAAGTACAGCATTATCAGAATTTTTAACCAGTATCTTCATGGGAACAAGTTTTATACATCAGATTACCAGTCTCTGTACAGTTTTTCTGCCTTTTGTCTTAACAGACTTCAGTCATTTCCAAAACTACTTAGGTCAACAGGGGATCTCATCATACCCCTTCTGTGAAGTCATTTTACATATTTGTAAAACAGTTAGATTCTCTCATAGAGTCTATATTCTATCTTATATCCCACAATGCTCACATGATTTTTATAAATTTGCATATGTTTAAGCTTGTTTTGTGTGTTGTAAAGTTCTATGGACTTATACAAATGCTTAGTGTCATGGTATCATATATAATAATTTCAAATTATTTTAAATTTTAAATTTAAAATAGAGATTTTAAAAACTCATGCTTTAACTCCAAAAAATTGCCTCCAAGTTCCTAGCAACCACATAAATTTTTACCAATTTTAGAGTTTTGTCTTTTTTCAGACGCACTTTTCAAATTGGATTCTTTCACTTTTTGTTGTTCAGTCGCTCAGTCATGTCAAACTCTTTGTGACCCCATGGACTGCAGCACACCATGCTTCCATGTCCTTCACTATCTCCCAGAGCTTGCCCAAACTCATGTCAATTGAGTCAGTGCTGCTATCCAACCATCTCATCCTCTGTCGTCCCCTTCTCCTTCTGCCTTCAATCATTCCCAGCATCAGGGTCTTTTTTAATGAGCTGGATCTTTGCATCAGGTGGTGAAAGTATTGGAGCTTCAGTTTTAGCATCAGTCTTTCCAAAGGATATTCAACATTGATTCCCTTTAGGATTGACTAGTTTGACCTCCTCACAGTCCAAGGGACTCTCAAAAGTCTTCTCTAACACCACAGTTCTAAAGCATCAGTTCTTTGGTGCTCAGCTTTCTTTATAGTCCAACTCTCACATCCATACATGACCACTGGAAAAACCATAGCCTTGAGTAGATGGACCTTAGTTGACAAAGTAATGTCTCTGTGTTTTAATATGTCACCTACATTTGTCATAGCTTTTCTTCCAAGGAGCAAGTGCTTTTAATTTCTTGAATGCAGTTACCAACTGCAGTGATTTTGGAGCCCAAGAAAATAAAGTCTGTCACTGTTTCCATTGTTTCTCCATCTATTTGCCATGAAGTGATAGGATCGGATGTCATGATCTTAGTTTTCTGAATGTTGAGTTTTAAGCCAGTGTTTTCACTTATCTCTTTCACCCTCATCAAGAGGTTCTTTATTTCTTCTTTGCTTTCTGACATAAGTGTGGTGTCATTTGTATGTCTCAGGTTATTGATATTTCTCCTGGCACTCTTTATTCCAGCGTGTGCTTCACCCAGCCCAGCATTTTGCATGATGTACTCTGCATAGAAGTTCCATAAGCAGGGTGACAATATACAACCTCGATGTACTCCTTTCACAATTTGGAAACAGTCCATTGTCCCACATCCAGTTCTAAGTATTGCTTCTTAACCTGCATACAGATTTCTCAGGAGGCATTATAAGGTGATCTGGTATTCCCATCACTTTGAGAAGTTTCCACAGTTTGCTGTGATCCACACAGTCAAAGGCTTTAGAGCAGTCAGTGAAACAGAAGTAGATGCATTTCTGGAACTCTCTTGCTTTTTCAATGATCCAACAGTTGTTGGCAATTTGTTCTCTGACTCCTCTGCCTTTTTTAAATCCAGCTTGAACATCTGGAAGTTCTTGGTTCAAATACTGTTGAAGTCTATCTTTGAGAATGTTGAGCATTACTTTACTAGCATGTGAGATGAGTGCAATTGTGTGGTAGTTTGGACATTCTTTGGCATTGCCTTTCTTTGGGATTGGAATGAAAACTGACCTTTTCCAGTCCTGTGGCCACTGGTGAGTTTTCAAAATTTGCTAGCATATTGAGTGCAGCACTTTCACAGCATCATCTTTTAGGATTTGAAATATCTCAACTAGAATTCCATTACCTCCACTAATTTTGTTCAAAGTGATGGTTCCTAAGGCCCACTTGACTATACACTCCAAAATGTCTGGCTCTAGGTGAGTGATCACTCCATCGTGATTATCTGGGTTATTAAGAGCCTTTGTGTATAGTTCTTTTGTGTATTCTTGCCACTTCTTCTTAATATCTTCTGCTTGTTTGTCTTAGCAATATGCCTTTAGCTTTCTTCACATTTTTCTCTAGTTAAATATGTTTCATTGTACAGATTGTTCTAGAGTGTAAGGTGTTTTGTTTGTTTGTTTCTTTAGCTAATTTTCATTGGAGTATAGCGACTTTACATATTGTCTTAGTTTCTACTGTATATGGCAGCGTGTGTTTAATCCATTCACCTACTGATGATAAATTAGATTTCTTTTTAATCTAATTTATTCTCAGTAGGTGAATGAAATTAAAATAAAGCTACTCTGAATGTGCAGATTTTTGTGTGAACATAAATTTTCAATGTATTTGGGCAAATGGCAAAGAATATAATTGCTGGATTTTATTGTATGACTATATTTAGCTTCGTAAGAAATTGCCAATCTGTTTTCAAAGTGACTCTATCATTTTGCATTCCCACCAGCAATGAACGAGCATATCTGTTGCTCTTCATTCTCTCTAGCAATTGGTACTGTCATTTTATTTTTAATTCAGCCATTTAAATGGGTATTTTTTGGTATCTCATTGTTGTTTTAACTTGTAATTACCTGATGACAAATACTTTTGAGCGACTGTCATACTGTCACATGCTTACTTCACATCTTTAGATCTTTTTTGAGAAAATCTTCAGATTTCTTTTCTCCACTTTTTGGTTTCGCTTGTTTTCTTATTCTTGAAGATAAAGTGTTCTTTGTATGACTGTGGCTGATCTTTTCACATCTTTAATATCATATTTGCAGAAGATTTTAATTGCAAAAAACCCAAATTATCAATTTTATTTCATGGACATGTTTTCAGTTTTGTTTGTAAAAATTCGTCACCAACATAAGACCACATAGCTTTCCCCCATGTTTTCTTCTAGAAGTTTTAGTTATGCAGTTTTTATATTTAGGTCTATTTTTAGGTTTATGATCCATTTTGAGCTAATTTTTATGAAAAGAGCAAGGTCTGTGTCTAGCTTTTTTTTTTTTTTTTCCTTTAATAGAGTTCAATTATTTCAGTTCTTTTGCTGAAGAAAAATGTCTTTTCTTTATTACATTGTTTTAGTTTCTTTGTCAAATATCAATCGACTATATTGTGTGGGTCAAGTTTGACCATCTATTCTGTTACAATGTTATGTTGTCTTGATTACCATAGCTTGATAATAGTTCTTAAAAGAACACAAATGAATCACCCAGCTTTGATTTTTTTCAATATTGTACTGGCTATCTTGGGATTTTGTTTCCTATATAAATTTAGAATTTGTAATCTTATATCTAAAAGTAGTTTGTAAGGATTTTCACAGAAATTGAAATGAAACTATAAAGTTAAGATTAGCCTCTTAAAAATAATGCCATTTAGACTATAAAATATCTCCACTTATTTTGATCTTCTTTGATTTATTTAATCAGAAGTCTATAGTTTTGTTTTGTTTTTGTTTTTTTGTACATTTTCCTTTAACCTATCATTAGTACATTTTGATTCTATTTATCTTAAAAAAAATCAAATGTCAGTGATTTACTGGTGTATAGGAAAGCAATTGACCATCTCTACATTCACCTTATGTCCTGCAAATTTACTATAGTCACTAGTCAGTTACCAAAAGTTTGGGTCAATTCTCTGAGATAGTCTACATAGACATATCATCTGCAACTAAAGATAGTTTTATTTATTCTATTACAATATTTTATTTTTTCTATTAAAATCTTCTTTTTTTGGTCTTTTATTTTCAGTTTTATTGAAGTCTCATTGATAAATATCAATTTTATATATTTAAGATATGCAGTATAATGTTTTGCTGCATAGATACATTATAAAATTTTTGTCCCAATTAAACTAAATAGCATGTCCATCACCTCACATATTTAGCATTGGTGGGGATGTGGGGGCAAGGAGTTGAGGACATCTGATAGCTATTCTTTTAGCAAATTTCAAGTACATAAAACAGTATTAACTTTAGTCACCATCCTATAGAGTAAATCTCCAGAACTTATTGGAGTAAGTTTATTACTTAAGCTTTATAGCTAGTACCAATATCATTCCTTGTTCCCCATACTCCAACCTCTAGTAACTACCATTCTACTCTCTGTTCTATAATGTGTTTCTTCTTCTTTCATTTATTTATTTTTTAAGAATTTCCATGTAAGTGACAAGGCTTCCCAGGTAACACAGTGATAAAGAATCTGTCTGCCAATGCAGGAGATTCAAGAGACACAGTTTCTATCCCTGGGTTGAGAAGATCCCCTGGAGAAGGAAATGGCAACCCACTTCAGTGTTCTTGCCTGGATAATTCCATGGACAGAGGAACCTGGAAGTCTACAGTCTATGGAGTCACAGAGTTGGATGTGATTGAGTGCACAGACACATATATACAAATGACACCATTCAGTATTTGTCTTTTTGTATTTGGCTTATTTAGCTTTCAACAGTGTTCATCATTTTCATCTACATTATCTCAAATGGCAGATTTTTCTTCTTAAAAAAAATAAATTTCATTAAATTTATATTTATTGTTTTTATTCCTACTAAAAATGCTCATGGTTGGAGTTACTGGATATAGCATGCTTTCAGATATTGATTAACATTTGTTGAGGAGGCAACAGAGCACAGGGTTACACAGATTCTCAGGCCCTTTAAATCCTACCTTTTGTATGGTTAGGAATTCATACAGCACAGTAGGAATGACTTGTTTTTACTCTAAAATGTCTGGGACTTCAACTGGGAGAAGTAATGGCTGGGAGCTTGGGTCATCTGAAGATGAATTGGATCATAAGACAGCATCTGAAATGACTCTCATTACCTAGCCTTAGAAACCCTCAGCATCATGATGCATTCCATTGGTTACAAGCCTATTAGTAAAGTCAGCCTGCATTCTGGAGAGACATATATTTGGAAGAGTGATAAAAAATCTGGAAATGTTGACAAATATAAACAGTGACTTTAATAGACTTCTGAAAAGTGACAGGATAAATGCCATCATTACATTTCATTACTTAGAATTCCTTTATTCTGCTGTTCTCTTAAAATAGCTTAATTACAAAAGTAATAATGCTCAAAGTTTAAAAACCTATAAAAATATGAGAATAATTGTCACTGATATTTAGCTCATAGAGGATTAAAAGCAACAGATTTCTTGTAGTCTTTTCACATACATTTTTCATTTTTTTAAATTTTTATTTTAATTGTGGTCTACTTGTCATTTTAAAAATTTACTTTGATTTTTTTTTTTCATTTAATATTATCCTGTCAGGGATTTTAGCACTATCACAAGGATTTCATGTGAAATATTCAGGAGGTATTTAAAGTCCATTTTATGAAAATAATATAATTTTTGAATTATCCCCAGGTTGTTGAAAATTTAGGTTATTTTCATTTCTGATAAGTAAATAATGTGTTTTCCAAAATGTACTTTAATACCTTGAAAGTTGGGTTTCATTTTTATATGAAAATTATGTTTCATATAATGACTTTATTTATATGTTGTTTTCTAAGCACTATTCTAAACTTAGAAAACCTTCCCATATCATTTTTTAAATATGAATTATGATTTTCAAGCTTTACATCTGAATATTTGCTATTTTTATTCTTTCTGAGAGGAAAAGTACTAAGATGTATTTTTTAAGTCAGGAAGATCTAAGGTTATTGCAAGAAAAGTATCTCCATCAATTTTTTCTGTTTATTCAAGGAAAGCCATAAGTCTTCTTTGCAATCAATATTGAATTTATCATCAAATAAAAATCCACAGAAGACTGAATCCTGTTGTCTCAATTAACTCAAGTACTGCTCAGAAAATTCAGAGCTCAAACTAATAATACTATATGAAAATTATAAATATAGAGCTTGTAATGCTTAGGGAAAACAATCCTTTTACTTCTTTATTTAAAAGAATTTTATTGGAATATAGTTGAATTAGTGCACAATATTGTGTTAATTCCAGGTGTACAGTAAAGTGACTCAGTCATCCAAATACATGTATCAACTCTTTTTTTAGACTCTTTTCCCATAAAGGTCATTACAAAGAACTGAGTAGGGGGTGATCCTAAGATGGTGGAGAAATAAGATGGGGAGACCACTTTCTCTCCCACAAATTCATTGAAAGAACATTTGAACACTGAGCAAATTCCACAAAACAACTTCTGAATGCTGGCAGAGGACATCAGGCACTCAGAAAGGCAGTCCATTGTCTTCAAAAGGAGGTAGGGAAAAATATAGACGATAAAAAGAGAGACAAAAGAGGTAGGGATGGAGATCTGTCCTGGGAAGGGAGTCTTAAAAGACAGAGAAGCTTCCAAACACCAGGAAACACTCTCACCAGCGTATCTGTGGCTAGTCTTGGAACCTCAAAAGGCAACATAACTGGGAGGAAAAATAAATAAATAATTAAAACCCAAAGATTACGTGCCTAAAGGCAACTCCCAGCAGAGAAGCAGTGCAGACGCTTGCATCTGCCACTAGCAAGCTGGGACTTGAAAGGGAGATGCATTGCCTAGAGTAAGGACCAGGCCTGAATGCCCCAAGGGCAATCTGAGGGAACTAACTAGAAATAGCAACCTAGAAATAGCAACTGTGGGATAACTCTCCCGTGAAAGTCCCTAATCTAAGACACCACCAGGCCCGCTCACAGAGCAAAAGACTGGGCAGAGCTAGCCAGCAGCAGACTGGTCCATCCTCCATGGGAGACAGGCAGGCGAGAGCAGCCAGAGCCAGAAGGGGGCAATCAGCCCCAGAGAAGCATCCTATACCAAACTGCAAGCAGACTTCTCTGCTAACCAAGACTTCTTGGGATTCTGGATGATCCACATCTGCCGGGAGGGTCGCAGCCAGAGACCAGCTTCCCAGAATAGACATGCGGCACACCTAAGAAGGCGTGCCTGTTGTACACCAAGAAAACCGAGTGGCAGGGATGGGGGAGGTGATAAGTCACAGCCCCAACTGGGGCAACTACACTCGCTAAACACCTGGCTACCTGAGCTGCTTGGACGGGGGAAGGACACAAAACGCAGGCCCAATCAAGTCTGAACCTTTGTGGAGAACCCGAGAACATGAACCTGAGTGGCTTAGACCTGGGACATGCACTCAACCCAGGGCCCGCCTCAGACAGTTCCCGACAGAGCAACCTAGAGCCTAAACAGTGTAGACCGTGAAAGCGCACACACCGTGAGCGGGGGCAAGCCCAGTGTGGCCTAGAAACTGTGAGCACAGCCCACACACGCCAGTGATATTTGTTAGCAGTGTTCCTCCCTCCCCACAGCACGACTGAACAAGTGAGCTTAAAAAAAAAAGAAGTGAGCACTACCGCCCCTCTTGTGTCAGGGTGGAAATTAGACACTGAAGAGGCCGGCAAACAGAAGAGGCTAAAATAAGCAGAGGGAACTGCTTTGGCAGTGACAGGTGCAATAGATTAAAACCCTGCAGTTAGCACCAACTACAAAAGAATGGGCCTATAGATCTTGAGAAATGTAAGCCAGATCAAGGAGCTATCTGAAAACGAACTGACCCCACACTGTCCACAACAATATATATATATATATATATATATATATATTATATATATATATATATATATATATATATACATACTGATTTTGTGACTTTGCTTTTTTCTTTAATATTGTATTTTTGAGAATTTAACCTCTACTCTAGATTTTTAACCTTTGCTTTTTGGTGTTGTTATCAATTTTGTACTTTTAAGAACCCAATCTTCAGTGCCCATTTTTACTTGGGAGCTAGATTACTGGCTGGATTGCTCTCTCCCGCTTTCGACTCTCCTTTTTCTCCACCAGATGGCCTCTATCTCCTCTCTCCCCCTTCTCTTCTCTACTCAAATCTGTGAATCTATTTGTGTTCCGGGTTGTGGAGAACACTTAGGGAACTGATTGCTGACTGGATCAGTCTCTCTCCTTTGGATTCCCCCTTTTATCCTCCTGGCCACCTCTGTCTCCTTCCTCCTTCTTCACTTCTCTGTGTAACTCCGTGAACACCTCTGAGGGATCCAGACTGTGGAGAGCACATAGGGAAGTGATTACTGGCTAGCTTTCTCTCTCCTCTTTTGATTCCCCCTCTTCTCCTGGTCACCTCTATCTCCCTCCTGCCTCTTCCCTTCTCCATGTAACTCTGTGTACCTCTCCGGGTGTCCCTCACTGTGGAGAAACTTTTCATCATTATCCTAGATGTTCTATCATCAGTGCTGTATAGATGGAGAAGTCTTGAGGCTACTGTAAGAATAAGACTGAAAACCAGAGGCAGGAAGCTTAAGTCCAAATCCCGAGAACACCAGAGAACTCCTAAATCCAGAGAACATTAATCGATAGGAGCTCATCAAACGCCTCCATACCTACACTGAAACCCAGCACCACCCAAGGGCCAACAAATTCCAGAGAAATACATACCGTACAAATTCTCCAGCAATACAAGAACATAGCCCTGAACTTCAATATACAGGCTGCCCAAAGTCACACCAAACCCACTGACATCTCAATACTCATTAATGGACACTTCAGTACACCCCAGAGAGAAGAAATCCAACTCCACCCACCAGAACACTGACACAAGCTTCCCTAACCAGGAAACCTTGACAAGACACACGTCCAACCCCACCCACAGCGAGGAACCTTCACAATAAAAAAGAACCCAAAACTGCCAGAATACGGAATGACCACCCCAAGCACAGCGATATAAACAAGGAGAAAAGGCAGAGAAATACCCAGCAGGTAAGCAACAGGATAAATGCCCACCAAACCAAAGAGGAAGAGATAGGGAATCTACCTGATAAAGAATTACAAATAATGATAGTGAAATGATCCAAAATCTTGAAAACAAAATGGAGTTACAGATAAATAGCCTGGAGACAAGGATCGAGAAGATGCAAGAAATGTTTAACAAGGACCTAGAAGAAATAAAAAGGAGTCAATATATAATGAATAATGCATTAAATGAGATCAAAAACAATCTGGAGGGAACCAACAGTAGAATAACAGAGGCAGAGGATAGGATTAGTGAGTTAGAATATAGAATGGTAGAAATAAATGAAACAGAGAGGAAAAGAGAAAAAAAAGAATTAAGAGAAATGAGGACAACTTCAGAGACCTCTGGGACAATGGTTAATCGCCCAACATTTGAATCATAGGAGTCGCAGAAGAAGAAGACAAAGAGAAAGGCCATGAGAAAATACTTGAGGAGATAATAGCTGAAAACTTCCCTAAAATGGGGAAGGAAATAGCCACCCAAGTCCAAGAAACCCAGAGAGTCCCAAACAGGATAAATCCAAGGTGAAACACCCCAAGGCATATATTAAGCAAATTGACAAAGATCAAACACAAAGAAAAAATATTGAAAGCAGCAAGGGAGAAACAACAAATAACACAAAAGGGCATTCCCATAAGGATAACAGCTGATCCTTCAATAGAAACTCTTCAGGCCAGAAGGGAATGGCAGGTCATACTTTAAGTGATGAAAGAAAATAATCTACAACCCAGATTACTGTACCCAGAAAGGACCTCATTCAGATATGAAGGAGAATTCAAAAGCTTTACAGACAAACAAAAGCTGAGAGAATTCAGCACCACCAAACCAGCTCTCCAACAAATGCTAAAGGACCTTTTCTAGACAGGAAACACAGAAAGGGTGCATAAACTCTAACCCAAAGCAATAAAGTAAATGGCAACAGGGTCATACTTATCAATAATTATATTTAATGTAAAAGGGTTGAACACCTCAACCAAAAGACAAAGACTGACTGAATGGATACAAAAAAAAAAAAAAAAAAAAAAGATCCCTATATATGTTGTCTACAAGACACCCACCTCAAAACAAGGGACACATATAGATGAAAGTGAAGGGCTGGAAAAAGATATTCCACACAAATAAAGACCAAAAGAAAGTAGGAGTAGCAATACTCATATCATATAAAATAGATTTTAAAACAAAGGCTGTGAAAAGAGACAAAGAAGGACACTACATAATGATCAAAGGATCAATCGAAGAAGAGGATATAACAAATATAAATTTTTATGCATCCAACATAGGAGCACCACAATATGTAAAACAAATGCTAACAGGTATGAAAGGGGAATCTAATAGTAACACAAAAATAGTGGGAGACTTTAACCACACTCACACTTCTGGATAGATCAACTAAACAGAAAATTAACAAGGAAACACAAACTTTCAATGATATACAATAGACCAGTTAGACCTAATTGATATCTATAGGACATTTCACCCCAAAAAACAATGAATTTCACCTTTTTCTCAAATGCACAGGGAACCTTCTCCAGGATAGATCACATCCTGGGCCATAAATCTAGCCTTGGTAAATTAAAAAAAAAAAAAAAAAGAAAGAAAGAAATCATTCCAAGCATCTTTTCTGACCACAATGCAGTAAGATTAGATCTCAATTACAGGAGAAAAATTATTAAAAATTCCTACATATGGAAACTGAACAACACTCTGCTGAATAATCCAAAAAATCACAGAAGAAATAAAAAATGAAATAAAAATATGCATAGAAATGAATGAAAATTAAAACACAACAACCCAAAACCTATGGGACACTGTAAAAGCAGTGCTAAAGGGAAGGTTCATAGCAATACACTTACCTCAACAAACAAGAAAAAAGTCAAATAAATAACCTAACTCTACACCTAAAGCAACAAGAAAAGGAAGAAATGAAGAACCCCAGGGTTAGTAGAAGGAAAGGAATCTTAAATATTAGGGCAGAAATAAATGCAAAAGAAACAAAAGAGACCATAGCAAAAATCAACAAAGCCAAAAGCTGGCTCTTTGAGAAGAAAAATAAAATTGACAAACCATTAGCCAGACTCATCAAGAAACAAAGGAAGAAAAATCAAATCAACAAAATTAGAAATGAAAATGGAGAGATCACGATAGACAACACAGAAATACACAGGATCATAAGAGACTACTATCAGCAACTATATGCCAATAAAATGGACAACTTGGAAAAAATGGACAAATTCTTAGAAAAGTACAGCTTTCCAAAACTGAACCAGGATGAAATGGAAAATCCTAACAGACCCATCACAAGCATGGAAATTGAAACTGTAATCAGAAATCTTCTAACAAACAAAAGCCCAGGACCAGATGGCTTCACAGCTGAATTCTACCAAAAATTTAAAGAAGAGCCAACACCTATCCTCTCAAATTCTTCCAGAAAATTGCAGAGGAAGGTAAACTTCCAAACTCATTCTATGAGGCCATCATCACCCTAATACCAAAACCTGACAAAGATATCACACAAAAAAGGAAAACTACAGGCCAATATCACTGATGAACATAGACACAAAAATCCTTAACAAAATTCTAGCAAACAGAATCCAACAACATATTAAAAAGGTCATATCTTATGACCAAATGGGCTTTATCCCATGGAAGCAAGGATTCTTCAATATCTGCAAATCAATCAATGAATTAGACCACATTAACAAATTGAAAAATTAAAAAAAAAAAAACAACATATGATTATCTCAATAGATGCAGAGAAAGCCTTTGACAAAATTCAACATCCAATTACGATTTTTAAAAACCCTGCAAAAAGCAAGAATAGAAGGAACATACCTTAACATAATAAAAGCTATATATGACAAACCCTCAGCAAACACTACCCTCAATGGTGAAAAATTGAAAGCATTTTCCCTAACATAAGGAACAAGACAAGGGTGCCTACTCTCACCACTACTATTCAACATAGTTTTGGAAGTTTTGGCCACAACAATCAGAGCAGAAAAAGAAATAAAAGCAATCCAGATTGGAAAAGAAGAAGTGAAACTCTCACTGTTTTCAGATGAAATGATCCCCTACATAGAAAACCCTAAAGACTCCACCAGAAAATTACAAGAGCTAATTAATGAATATAGTAAAGTTGCAGGATATAAAATCAACACACGGAATTCCCTTGCATTCCTATACACTAGCAATGAGAAAACATAAAGAGAAATTAAGGAAACAATTCCATTCACCACTGCAACAAAAAGAAAAAATTACTTAGGACTGTATCTACCTAAAGAAAAGAAAGACTGATATATATATATATATACATAAAACTATAAACCGCTGGTGAAAGAAATCAAAGAGGACAGAAATATATGGACAAATATACCGTGTCCATGAATCAGAAGAATTGATAGTGAAAATGAATATACTACCCAAAGCAATCTATAGATTCAATGCAATCCCTATCAATATATCAATGGTATTTTTCAGAGAACTAGAACAAATAATTTCACAATTTGCATGGAAATACAAAAAATCTCAAATAGCCAAAACAATATTGAGAAAGAAGAATGACCTATAGAAATCACCCTGCCTGATTTCAGACTATACTACAGGCTATACTATGGAGCAATATTCATCAAGACATTATGGTACCGGCACAAAGGCAGAAATATAGATCAAGGGAACAGAATAGAAAGCCCAGAGATAAATTCATACACCTATGGACACCTTATCTTCGACAAAGGAGGCAAGAATATACAATGGAGAAAAGACGATCTCTTTAACAAGTGGTGCTGGGAAAACTGGTCAACGACTTGTGTGAAAAAAAAAAAGGAAAGAAACTAGAACACTTTCTAACACCATACACAGAAAATAAACTCAAAATGGATTAAAGATCTAAACATAAGGCCAGAAACCATAAAACCCCTAGGGGAAAACATAGGCAAAACACTCTAACATAAATCACAGCAGGATCCTTTATGATCCACCTCCTAGAATATTGGAAATAAAAGCAAAAATAAACAAATGGGGAAAAAATGGGACCTAATTAAAAGCTTTTGCACAACAAAGGAAAATATAAGCAAGGTGAAAAGACAGCCTTAAGAATGGGAGAAAATAATAGCAAACAAAGCAACTGACAAATAATTAATCTCTAAAATGCACAAGTAACTCCTGCAGCTCAATTCCAGAAAAATAAACGATCCAATTAAAAAAGAAAAAAATATGCCAAAGAACTAAACAGACATTTCTCCAAAGAAGACATAGAGATGGCTAACAAACACATGATAAGATGCTCAACATCACTCATTATTAGAGAAATGCAAATCAAAACCACATTGAGGTACCATTTCACACCAGTCAGAATGGCTGCTATCCAAAGTCTGCAAGCAATAAATGCTGGGAGGGTGTGGAGAAAAGGGAACCCTCTTATACTATTGGTGAGAATGCTAACTAGTATAGCCACTATGGAAAACAGTGTGGAGATTCCTAAAAAAACTAGAAATAGAACTGCCATATGACCCAGCAATCCCACTGCTGGACATACACACCAAGGAAACCAGAATTGAAAGAGACATGTGTACCCCAATGTTCATTGCAACACTGTTTATAATAACCAGGACATGGAAGAAACCTAGATGTCCATCAGCAGACGAATGGATAAGAAAGCTGTGGTACATATGCACAATGGAATATTACTGAGCCATTAAAAAGAATACATTTGAATCAGTTCTAATGAGGTGGATGAAACTGGAGCCCATTATACAGAGTGAAGAAAGCCAGAAAGAAAAACACCAGTACAGTATACTAACGCATATATATGAAATTTAGAAAGATGCTAATGATAACCCTGTATATGAGACATCAAAAGAGACACAAATATATAGAACAACTTTTTGGACTCTGTGGGAGAGGGCGAGGGTGGGATGGTTCGGGAGAATGGCATTGAAACATGCATATTATCATATATGAAAAGGATCAACAGTCCAGGTTCGATGCATGACACAGGGTGCTCAGGGCTGCTGCACTGGGATGACCCAGAGGGATGGGATGGAGAGGGAGTTGGCAGTGGGATTCAGGATGGGGAACACATGTACACTTGTGGTGGATTCATGTCAATCAAGGGCAAAACCAATAAAATATTCTAAAGTAATTAGCCTCTAAAAAAAAAAAAAAAAAAAAAAAAACTGAGTAGAGTTTCCTGTGCTATACAGTAGATCCTTATTAGTTATCTATTTTATATATGAGCTTTCTCAGGTGTCTCAATGGTAAGGAATCTGTCTGCCAATGCAGGAGAGGCAGAAGACAAGGATTTCATTTCTGAGTTGGGAAGATTCCTTGGAGAAGGAAATGGCAACATACTCCAGTATTCTTGTGGGGAATGCCATGGACAAAGGATCCTGTTGGGCTAAAATCCTGGGGTTGCAGAGTCGAACACAACTTAGTGACTGAGCATGCATGCATATTTTATATACCACAGTGTGTATATGTCAATCCCAGCCTTCCAATTTATCCCTCCTCACCTTTCCCCCTTGACAATCATAAGTTTCTTATCTATATCTGTGACACTATTTCTATTTTGTAAATAAGTTCATCTGTACCTTTTTTTCTCTTTCTTTTTTTTTTTTTTTTTTATTTTTGTAGATTCCATCTAGCATCACCAACTCAATGGACATGAATTTGAGCAAAATCTGAGAGGTAGTGAAGGATAGGGAAACCTAGTATGCTGCAGTCTGTGAGTTCGCAAAAAATGGGACAAGACTTAGTAACTGAACAACAAAATGTGATATCATATGATATTTGTCTTTCTCTGTCTGACATATTTCACTCAGTATGACAATTTTGGGTACATTCATATTGCTTCAAATGGAGCTATTTCATCTTTTATGACTGAATAATGTCCCATTATATATGCATCTCATCTTCTTTATCCTTCCATCTCTTGATGGATGTTTAGATTGATTCCAGTTCAGTTCAGTCGCTCAGTCGTGTCCGATTCTTTGCAACCCCATGAATCGCAGCAGGACAGGCCTCTCTGTCCATCACCAACTCCCAGAGTTTACTCAGACTCATGTCCATTGAGTCGGTGATGCCATCCAGCCATCTCATCCTCTGTTGTCCCCTTCTCCTCCTGCCCCCAATCCCTCCCATCATCAGGGTCTTTTCCAATGAGTCAACTCTTTGCATGAGGAGGCCAAAGTATTGGAGTTTCAGCGTCAGCATCAATCCTTCCAATGAACACCCAGGACTGATCTCCTTTAGGATAGACTGGTAGGATCTCCTTGCAGTCCAAGAGACTCTCAAGAGTCTTCTCCAGTACCACAGTTCAATGGCATCAATTTTTCGGCGCTCAGCTTCCTTCACAGTCCAACTCTCACATCCATACACGACCACTGGAAAAACCATAGCCTTGACCAGATGGACCTTTGTTGGCAAAGTAATGTCTCTGCTTTTTAATATGCTATCTAGGATGGTTATAACTTTCCTTCCAAGGAGTAAGCGTCTTTTAATTGCATGGCTTCAGTCACCATCTGCAGTGATTTTGAAGCCCCCCAAAATAAAGTCTGACACTGTTCCCACTGTCTCCCCATCTATTTCCCTTGAGGTGATGGGACCAGATGCCATGATCTTAGTTTTCTGAATGTTGAGTTTTAAGCCAACTTTTTCACTCTCCTCTTTCACTTTCATCAAGAGGCTTTTCAGTTCCTCTTCACTCTCTGCCATAAGGGTGGTGTCATCTGCATATCTGAGGTTATTGATATTTCTCCCGGCAATCTTGATTCCAGCTTGTGCTTCTTCCAGTCCAGCATTTCTCATGATGTACTCTGGATATAAGTTAAATAAGCAGGGTGACAATATAGAGCCTTGACGTGCTCCTTTTCCAGTCTGTTGTTCCATGCCCAATTCTAACTGTTACTTCCTGACCTGCATAGAGGTTTCTCAAGATGCAGGTCAGGTGATCTGGTATTCCCATCTCTTTCAGAATTTCCCGTTTCTTGGCTATTGCAAAAAGTGTTCCAATGAACACTGGGGTGCACATATCCTTTCAAAGTGTGCTTTCTCTGGGTAGAGGCCCAGGAGTATTGTTGCTGGATCATTTGCTAGCTCTATTTTTAGTTTTTTGTTGTTGTTGTCGTCATTGTTTTGTCTTGTTTTTAAGGAATCTCTGTACTGTTCTCCATAGTAGCTGTTATCAATTTACATTCTCACAACAGTGTTAGGAGGGTTCCCTTTTCTTCACACTCTCTCCAGAATCATGTTGTTGCTCTTCAGTTTCTAGGTTGTGTCTGACTCTTTGCAACCCCATGGACTATAGCACACCAGGCTCCTCTGTCCTCCACTAATTAATGGAGTTTGCTCAAATTCATGTTCTTTGAGTTGGTGATGCTATCTAACCATTTCATCCCCTAATGCCCGCTTCTACTATTCTTTCTATCTTTCCCAGCACCAGGATCTTTTCCAATAAGTTGGCTTTTGGAACCAGGTGGCCAAAGTATTTCTCTCTAGCATCTATTGTTTGTCAATTTTCTCATTTTTTTTTCAAAATTCTGACAGCTGTGAGGTGATACTTCATTGTAGGTTTGATTTGCGTTTCCAGCACAGGAGCAGTGGCCGAAAGGAGCTTCCCCATGTCCGAGGTCAGGGGCTGCGGCCAAGAGGAGCAATCCCACCCCCTAGGAGCAGCTGCTGCTTGGTGCAGGAGGCCTAAAAGGACCTACTCCACGTTCAAGGTCAGGAGGAGCAACTCTGAGAAGATACCCCTCCTCCAAAGTAAGGAGCAGTGGCTGAGCTTTGCTGAAGCAGCCGTGAAGTGATACCCCACGTCCGAGGTAAGAGAAACCCAAGCAAGACGGGAGATGTTGCAAGAGAGCATCAGAGGACAGACACACTGAAACCATAATCACTGAAAACTAGACAATCTGATCAGAGGACTGCAGTTGTGTCTAACTCAATGAAACAGACATGCTGTGTGGGACCACGCAAGACGGTGGGGTCATGGTGGAGAGGTCTGACAGAATGTGGTCCACTGGAGAAGTGAATGCCAAACCACTTCAGTATTCTTGCCTTGAGAACCCCATGAACAGTATGAGAAGGCAAAATGATAGGATACTGAAAGAGGAACTCTGCAGGTCAGTAGGTGCCCAATATGTTACTGGAGATCAGTGTAGAAATAACTCCAGATAGAATGAAGGGATTGAGCCAAAGCAAAAACAATAACCAGTTGTGGATGGGACTGGTGATAGAAGCAAGGTCCAATGCTGTAAAGAGCAATATTGCATAGGAACCTGGAATGTTAGGTCCATGAATCAAGGCAAATTGGAAGTGGTCAAACAGGAGATGACAAGAGTGAATGTCGAGATTCTAGGAATCAGCAAACTAAAATGGACTGGAATGGGTGAATTTAACTCAGATGACTATTATATCTACCACTGTGGGCAGGAATTCCTTAGAAGAAATGGAGTAGCCATCATGGTCAACGAAAGAGTCTGAAATGCAGTACTTGGATGCAATCTCAAAAGCGACAGAATAATCTCTGTTTCCAAGGCAAAGCATTCAATATCATGGTAATCCAAGCCCCAGCCAGTAACGCTGAAGAAGTTGAGGTTGAATGGTTCTATGAAGATCTACAAGAACCTTTATTTATTTATTTTTTATTATTTTTAAGGCTGCATTTATTTTTTATTTTATTTTTTCATTTATTTTTATTAGCTGGAGGCTAATTACTTTATAATGTTATAGTGGTTTTTGCCATACATTGACATGAATCAGTCATGGATTTACATGTGTTCTCCATTCTGATCCCCCCTCCCACCTCCCTTCCCCCAAAAAAGATGTCCTTTTCATTATAGGGGACTGGAATGCAAAAATAGTAAGTCAAGAAACATCTGGAGTAACAGGCAAATTTGGTCTCAGAGTATGGAATGAAGCAGGGCAAAGGTTAATAGAGTTTTGCCAAGAGAATGCACTGGTCATAGCAAACACCCTCTTCCAACAACATAAGAGAAGACTCTACACATGGATGTCACAAGATGGTCAACACTGAAATCAGGTTGATTACATTCTTTGCAGCCAAAGATGGAGAAGCTCTAAACAGTCAGCAAAAACAAGACTGGGAGCTGACTGTCGCTCAGATCATGAACTCCTTCTTGCCAAATTCAGACTTAAACTGAAGAAAGTAGGGAAAACCACTAGACCATTCAGGTATATCCTAAACCAAATCCTTTATGACTATACAATGGAAGTGTGAAACAGATTTAAGGGACTAGATCTGATAGACAGAGTGCCTGATAACTATGGACGGAGGTTTGTAACATTGTTTGTACAGAAGACAGGAATCAAGACCATCTCCATGGAAAATAAATGAAAAAAGGCAAAACGGTTGTCTGAGGAGGACTTACAAATAGCTGTGAAAAGAAGAGAATCAAAAACCAAAGGAAAAAGGAAAGAGATTACCATTTGAATGCAGAGTTCCAAAGAATAGCCAGGAGAGATAAGAAAGCCTTCCTCAGTGATCAATGCAAAGAAATAGAGGAAAACAACAGAATGGGAAAGACTAGAGATCTCTTCAAGAAAATTAGAGATATCAAGGGAACGTTTCATGCAAAGATGGGTTTGATAAAGGACAGAAATGGTATGGACCTAACAGAAGCAGAAGATATTAAGAAGAGGTGGCAAAAATACACAGAAGAACTGTACAAAAAAGATCTTCATGAGCCAGAAAATCACAATGGTGTGACCACTCACCTAGAACCAGACATCCCGGAATGTAATGTCAAGTGGGCCTTAGAAAGCATCACTACGAACAAAGCTAGTGGATGTGATGGAATTTGAGATGAGCTATTTCAAATCCTGAAAGATGATGCTGTGAAAGTGCTGTACTCAATATGCCAGCAAATTTGGAAAACTCAGCAGTGGCCACAGGACTGGAAAAGGTCAGTTTGCATTCCAATCCCTAAGGCAATCTGAAAGAATGTTCAAACTACTGCACAATTGCACTCATCTCACATGCTAGTAAAGTAATGCTCAAAATTCTCCAAGCCAGGCTTCAGCAATACGTGACCCGGGAACTTCCAGATGTTTAAGCTAGTTTTAGAAAAGGCAGAGGAACCCAGAGATCAAATTGCCAATAACCGCTGGATCATCAAAAAAGCAAGAGTTCCAGAAAAAACATCTATTTCTGCTTTATTGACTACTCCAAAGCCTTCGACTGTGTGGATCACAAAACTGTGAAAAATTCTGAAAGAGATGGGAATACCAGACCACCTGATCTACCTCTTGAGAAACCTATATGCAGTTCAGGAAGCAATAGTTAGAACTGTACATGGAACAACAGACTGGTTCCAAATAGGATAAGGAGTACGTCAAGGCTGTATATTGTCACCCTGCTTATTTAAATTATTATGCAGACTACATCATGAGAAACATTGGGCTGGAAGAAGCACAAGCTGGAATCAAGGTTGCCGGGAGAAATATCAGTAACCTCAGATATGAAAATGACATGACACTTCTGGCAGAAAGTGAAGAGGAACTAAAAAGCCTCTTGATGAAAGTGAAAAAGGAGAGTGAAATGTTGGCTTAATGCTCAACATTCAGAAAACTAAGATTATGGCATCTGGTCCCATCACTTAATGGGAAATAGATGGGGAAACAATGGAAATAGTGTCAGACTTTATTTTTTGGGGGCTCCAAAATCACTGCAGATGTTGACTACAGCCATGAAATTAAAAGACACTTATTCCTTGGAAGGAAATTTATGACCATCCTAGATAGCATATTCAAAAGCGGAGACATTACTTTGCCAACAAAGGTCCGTCTGGTCAAGGCTTTGGTTTTTCCAGTGGTCATGTGTGGATGTGAGAGTTGGACTGTGAAGAAAGCTGAGTGCCGAAAAATTGATGCTTTCGAACTGTAGTGTTGGCGAAGACTCGTGAGAGTCTCTTGGACTGCAAGGAGATCCAACCAGTCCATCCTAACGGAGATCAGTCCTGGCTGTTCATTGGAAGGACTGATGCTGAAGCTGAAACTGCAATACTTTGGCCACCTCATGCAAAGAGTTGACTCATTGGAAAAGTCCCTGATGCTGAGAAGGATTGGGGGCAGAAGAAGGGAACGACAGAGAATGAAATGGCTGGATGGCATCACTGTCTTGATGGAAATGAGTTAGTAAACTCTGGGAGCTGGTGATGGACAGCGAGACCTGGCGTGCTGCGTTTCATGGGGTCTCAAAGAGTTGAACACGATGGAGTGACTGAACTGAACTGATAATTCATATCATGATAGTGATTGTGGCTAAAATATAGACTTGAATGCTGTCAATCGCTATGGGTTCAATTGTGTCCATGCAAAATTCATATATTGAAGTTCTGTTTCCCAATGTGACAGTATTTGGTGCTGAAGCCATTGAGACAAATTAGGTTTAGATAAGATCATCAGGATCGGTCCCTCAAGAATTAATGCTCATGTAAGAAAACATACCAAAGAGCTTGCTCATTTTCTCTCTCTGCCAAGTGATGGCACAGTAAAA
This sequence comes from Muntiacus reevesi, assembly GCF_963930625.1. Classification (NCBI taxonomy): domain Eukaryota; kingdom Metazoa; phylum Chordata; class Mammalia; order Artiodactyla; family Cervidae; genus Muntiacus; species Muntiacus reevesi. The sequence goes on from NC_089257.1 coordinate 87,343,796, forward strand.
GCTCAGCCATTACCAATTGGGAAGAGAGGTGTCTCCAGAAAATGACCTTGCTTATACATTGGCCTCAGACTTCCTGCATCCAAGACTGTGAGGAAATAATTTAAGTATCCCAAATGTATCATATTTTCTTATTGTAATGTAGTTAGACTAAAACATCATGAAAGATAGATGAAGCCACATGAATAATGAGATTACCTGGGAAAGAATGTTCAGGGAAGAACTGTGAGGAACACCACAGGGGGAAGCAGAGGAGACTATAACCAGAAAAAATAAGACTGAAAAGGGAGAAAATTATTTCACTCAATGATAGTGGCTTGAATAAATATGAATTAAAAAAGTAAATCTAAATAGATAGAAAATTAATCTGTGATAGTTAATTTTATGTATTAACTTGACTGGGTCATGGGGTGCCCAGATGTTTAGTCAAACATCTTTCTGAGTATGTCTTGAAGGTGTTTCTGGGTAAGTAACACTTCAAATGGTAGATTAAATTAAGGTAATCATATTCCGCAAAGCAGGTGAGCCTTATCCAATCAGCTGAAAACTTAAATAGCAAAAAAGACTGAACTTCCCATGAGTAGGAGGAAATGTCCTCTTATTTAACTGCTTTGAGATGGGACACTGGATTTGCTTTGTTTTTGTTGTATATGTTTGTATGTGCATCAGTCACTCATGTGAGGCTGCCAGGGTTAATACCATGACAGGCAGCCTGGATTAAGTTTTAGCTTCCCCCGAAATGGTAAGATTCCCTACCCCCATCAGGTAACCTGGAGCCAGCCAATCAATATGCGCCCAGTAAGAGACAAAGGGAAAACTGAAAAGCCCGCGAACGCCCAGGTTTGAAAAAGCCCGCGAAAGTCTGTACCAATAGAATTGCTTTGCAAACATGTAACCAATCCGCTTAAGCCAGCTACTAATTGCTTATGCATATCTTATAAATTTGCTAACAGCTTGGGCTCGGGGCTTTTTCTGACCCTGCACCACTGTGATGGGTGAGGCAGAAGGCCCTGGCTCGAGTCAGTAATAAACTTCCCTTTTTTGCGAGTTGCATTGTCTTAGAAGCCTTTTTTTCTTCCCGCTCAGGGATTCGGACATCGGGCATAACAACTCAGTCATGTCCGACTCTGTGATTCAATGGACTGTAGCCTGTTAGATTCATCTGTACATGAAATTCTCCAGGCAAAAACACTGGAGCCATGAAATTAAAAGATGCTTGCTATTAGGAAGAAAAGCTATGACCGACCTAGACAGCATATTAAAAAGCAGACATTACTTTTCCAACAAAGGTCCATCTAGTCAACACTATGGTTTCTCCAGTAGTCATGTATGGATGTGAGAGTTGGGCCATAAAAAAAGTTGAGCACTGAAGAATTGATGCTTTTGAACTGTGGTGTTGGAGGAGACTCTGAGAGTCCCTTGGACTGCAAGGAAATCAAACCAGTGAATCCTAAAGGAAATCAGTCCTGAATATTCATTGGAAGTATGGATGTTGAAGCTGTAACTCCAATACTTTGGCCACCTGATGGAAGGAATTGACTCCTTGGAAAAGACCCTGAAGTTGGGAAAGATTGAGGGCAGGAAGAGAAGAGGACAATAGAGGATGAAATGGTTGGATGGCCTTGCTGACTCTATGGACTTGAGTTTGAGCAAGCTCCAGGAGTGGTGATGGACAGGGAAGCCTGGAGTGCTGCTGTCCACGGGGTCACAAAAAGTCAGAAATGACTGAGCGAGTGAACTAAACTGAAAAATACTGGAATGAGTTGCTGCCATACCCTTCTCTGGTGTTCTGTTTCCCTGAAAAATCCTAAAACTAAAAATTAGCTAATATAAGTTAATACAACATTAATGCCTAATACCCAAGTATTCCTAAACAGCAGGGAATTTCAGTAATAATTTTAAATGCATCCATTTTGTGGAAATCAGAAAGAGTCACAAATTTAAAGAAGTTCTATTATCACAGTATCAAAGAAAATTTTAAAAGTCCATGGGAAAATATGAAGTAAATATGCATATATACACTATACTTTGGGAAATCTACCAAAATTTAGGAGAACATACTATTGACAGGATAACAGGCAGGAAGGCCAGGGGTCTCCAAATGCAATAAATAAGCTGCAAGTGTCAGACATTTTTATCTCTCTTAAGCGGCAGGAGGAAACAAACTAGAGATTTTTTTTTCCTTCGCTATACAAATTTAAAAGGAGGTCTCTCTTAAAATACTGTGTTGCCATGACACCTGGTTTCACCTGAAGCTAACTATTCTCAGGCTTTGAGTTAACCAATACATTTTTCTTATGGAAATGTTGGTCTTATACTATGTTAATGTACTATGCATTTACCGCAGACCCTGTCTTCAAGTCAGTTCTGCCTGATGGCTCAGAACCTCCTTGACAAACCAGTATGCTATACTCAGATATTGTTCCCCTAATCTATGTAAATGAAACTATTTGTTTGGTAATCTGCCCTTCTACAAAATTCAAGTCAATCATTTTATGGCATGGGATGCATCATTTTGTGCCAAGATTATGCCAAAATGCATCTTATGGATGAGGGGCCTGGTTCTATTCTGAGTTTTAAGACATTCCTTTCTTTTCATTAACAAACTGCTAGTAACTATATAACATCCAGCTGAAGACTATCAGGGGGTACTCTTTCTGCCCCCTTCTGATGCCTATGTCAGGAGATTTCTCTATCTCCTTTATACTTTAAAAAACTTTATTACACAAAAGCTCTGAGTGATCCCGACTTGTCTCTGGCCCCGGATTGATGCCATTCTGGCATCTCATTGTTCAGCAACAACCTTTCAATATGATGCAAAAACAGCTGTAAACTTAACTTTACTGATTAATTAGTTCTGACAGAAGTAATTTCCTATAAAAGAAAAAATAATTTCTTAAAATTTTTCTGTAAACACAAATAGAAAAAAAATGACAGAGAATATAGCTTATTCAGTATATTAATCAGTTTAGCCTCTCAGTCGTGTCCAGCTCTTTGTGAGTGTATTAATTATTTAGCCCTAACCTAAGCCAGTCATTGTGCTGTTTGGTATCTCTGCAGAGAAGCAGAGAGAAGGAATATATATCACTAAATACGCATGTGTTACTGTTTTGAACAACACTTAAGCACTATTTTTTTAACTCTCATCATACCTCTACATCTACAATTGTATATATGTATATAGCATTTTAGTAATGAATAAATATGCCTGTGTGCTCAGCTGTTCAGTCATGTCTGACTCTTTTGTGACCCCATGGATTATAATCTTGCATAAAGAATAAAGGGCCAATCAATATTTGTTGTCATCTACAAATATTAAGAACTAAGTATTTTTAATGGAAGGAGAGTATTATCATCTGTGTTATCATGACTCATTTTCCTATTCTATTTTGTATGATTATCTGAAAAAATTCCTTTGAATAATTTTCCTGTATATATACACCTCACAATGATGATTAACAGTTATCCTCCTAAACATTACAGTGAGGGTTGCAATTATCATTTATAATGTTCTATGTGCTGATTGATAATTATACATTTATATGGAGGGGAAATTCACAGTTTTCTATTAAAAGTTTATAACTTTATTCTCTTCACATTGAAATGAGTTACAGTTCAGGAACTGCCTTTTCCCTTTATCAATAACTAGAATATCACTTTAGTCCTATAATTTGACAGCTCAGATAACTGTGTTTGGGTATTAAAAGGAAGTCAGCCTCTTTATCATTTTTGTGCTTTACTGATACATATTAACATCTTTCCTGACTTTCTCTCTTCAGAACTGACACTAATAGTCTGCCCAAATTCTGAGACCCCAGAATGGAAAACATGATTGGCCTAGGATGGGCAAAATATATAATCCTGATTAAAAGAGCTGGAACAAAGGATATAGATTTACATAATAGAATAAAAAGATTGTATGACCAATGTGTAGTACATTCTTGACACTTTTGCAAATGAAATTAATAAATATTTAATTAATTGAGCATCTGATTTGCAACTAGTAATGGCAATCAAAATATTTAGCAGGATAAGGCTTAATTTAGACATTTTGCAAATATTTTAAAAGTTTATTTTAGTCAAACATAATATTCTGGAAAAGACATTATAAAATTATAAAAATCCTTATAATTAAACTGAACACAAAACTAGCAAAACATTTCATCAGAGCAAAGTAAATAATAACAAGACCAGTCTGATCATAGGTAATTGTTGAACATAAATTTTAACATAATTCTTTATAGAACAATTTGTCAGAGCTACTTGTATTATCCTCCTCATTTTTTACAGATGAGAAACTGAGAAAGAAACTTTCTAAAAAACTATTTCCCAACTAGAGATTGATGGGGAAGAAACTGAATCCAGCAAATTTTTCATCAGCATCTGGTCTCTAAAGCAATTTATTTAAGAAATAAACTATATAATTATTCAATTTAAAATGAATAATCCATATTGTTAAGATAATTAGTCAAGCTCAATGATAAGTTTTCAAATATTTTTCTTTCTAAAGATTAAAATGAATGTCAAATGAATTTTAAAGTTAAATTCTATGAAAATATATATGAAAATAAAACCATAAATATGTAAATAAGATATACACATATATATGAATAGTGATTAAACCTGAGAAGAGAAAGATCCCTAAATTTAGAGGCAAAGGAATATCATAAAGTATGAGATGATCATATTTCAATATCATAAACAACTGAAATCCTTTACAATGATGCTTTAATGATTAAAATGATTAAAATGATACATTAATGAATAAAAACAAATAAGGAATACATTTGCAATAAATACAAAAATCAAAAGCTACAGCTTATTCCTAAAGAAGGTTTATAGGTTTAATCCAAAGGTCTAAATAATTAATATAGCTATCTATAAAAAGAGGAACAGAGCATTTGAATTGTGAAAGAAATGTTCAATACTTAAATAGGGAAGAGGAATAAATACAAAATTGGCAAAAAGATAAATAAAATAGCCTTAAAATCATAAAAAAAATCAACTTCCTTTTATGATACCAGCATTATAAATTAATATATTATTTTCACCATTTAAGTTAATAAATATTTTAAAGACATTCAATGCTGCAAAAAAATGAAATAAAAAAGATACTCTTAGCTACTGCTCATAAGAGTAGGAATTTAATATCAGATATTATCAGTAGCTTTATAATGTACATAGATTATGAGAAACAGATTTTCATTAATGGTAGCAGTCCATAGAAAAACCATTAGGAATAGAAGACCATGCACATGATAAAAGCTGAAAATAGTCTATCTAATTATTTGGTAAAATGCTATAAGTTTAGAATGTACCTATTCAAAGGAATATTAGATATCTCATCCTTTAATATAATATTATCTATTCAGTCACTCAGTTATGTCCAACTCTTTGCAACCCCATGAATTGCAGCACGCCAGGCTTCCCTGTCCATCACCAACTCCCAGAGCTTACACAAACTCATGTCCATAGAGTCGGTGATGCCATCCAACCATCTCAACCTCTGTCGTCCCCTTCTCCTCCTGCCTTCAATCATTCCCAGCATCAGGGTCTTTTCAAATGAGTCAGTTCTTCACATCAGGTGGCTAAAGTATTGGAGTTTCAGCTTCAGCATCATTCTGTTCAATGAATATTCAGGACTGATTTCCTTTAAGATTGACTGAGTGGATAGCCTTACACTCCAAGTGACTCTCAAGAGTCTTCTCCAAAACCACATTTCAAAAGCATCAATTCTTCAGTGCTCAGGTTTCTTTATAGTCCAACTGTCACATCCATACATGACTTCTGGAAAAACCATAGCTTTGACTAGATGGACCTTTATATAATATTATAGATATGTTGATATAATGTTAAATGGGAAGTACAGGGCATAATGCTAAACATTTGCTACAAAAATGTTTGGTCTTCAAGACAAGGAGCCCTCTCTCACCATTCTTATTCATCACAGGTCTTGTTGTTGTTGCTTATTCACTAGGTCATGTCTAACTTTGTGATCCTACGGATTGCAGCAAGCCAGCCTAGTCCTAGCCAGATCAATTAGACAAGGAAAAGAAATAAAAGGCTTTCAAATTGAAAAAGAAAAAGTAAAACTGTGTCTTTTCTCCTCTCCTTAAAGATACTTGGTAGAAAAAATCTCAATGCTCTGAAGCAGAGTTATAATAACTTTTTAAAAATTAATTAATTATTTTATTTTTATTTTTTAATTGAAAGATAATTGCTTTGCAGAATTTTGTTATTTTCTGTCAAACCTATAGCTGATTCATGCTGACCTTTATTTTTTTTTAACTTATTTTATATTTTGTATTGGAATATAACCAGAAAGGACATGGGATTAGTCTATATCAATGATTGTGTTGCACACACACACACACACACAAAAATAATAATAAAAAAGAAAATGTAAAACTGTCACTGTTTTCAGCTAACACGATTTTACCTTTATAATACTGTAAATATCCTACCAAAAACTACTAAAAATAATACACAAATACAATAAAGTTGCATGGTACAAAACCAATATACAAAAATGTGTTGCATTTTTACATACTAACAATGAACTAGCAGAAATAGAAATAAAGAAAATCAGTTCAGTTCAGTCACTCAGTCATGTCCGACTCTTTGCGACCCCATGAATTGCAGCATGCCAGGCCTCCCTGTCCATCACCAACTCCCAGAGTTTACTCAAACCCATGTCCATCGAGTTGGTGATGCCATCCAACCATCTCATCCTCTGTCGTTCCCTTCTCCTCCTGCCCCCCAATCCCTCCCAGCATCAGGGGTTTTCCAATGAGTCAACTCTTTGCATGAGATAGCCAAAGTACCGGAGTTTCAACTCCAGCATCAATCCTTCCAATGAACACCCAGGACTGATCTCCTTTAGGATGGACTGGTTGGATCTCCTTGCAGTCCAAGGGACTCTCAAGAGTCTTCTCCAACACCACAGTTCAAAAGCATCAGTTTTTTGGCCCTCAGCTCTTTATAGTCCAGCTCTCACATTCACACATAATCCCATTTAAATTTCAATAAGCAAAGAGTAAAACACCTAGATATAAATCTAGGTGAGGTAAAAGATATATACTAAGAAAACTATAATGTACTGTTGAAATAAATTGAAGAAGACAAAAAGAAATGAAAAGATATTTTGTGCTCAAGATTGGGAAAAACTAACATTCCTAAAATATCCATATTACCTGAAACAATCTACAGGTTAAATGCCATCCCTATTAAAATCCCAGCAACATTTTTCACAGATATAGAACAAATATTCTAAAATTTATTTGGAACCACAAAAAAGCATGGATAGCCAAAGCCATCCAGAGGAAAATAAAAGAACTAAGTTACAGGTATCATCATCCCTGATTTCAAACTGTATTACAAAGCTTAGTAATCAGAACAACATGATACAGGCAGAAAAACAGACATATAGATTAATGGAACAAAGATGAGGGCACAGAAATAATCTCTCACATGGACAATCAATTTATGACAAAGGAGCAAAGAACATGCAATGGAAAAAGAAGAGTCTTTTCAGTAAACAACATTGTGAAAAGTAGACAGCTACATCAAAAGAATTTAACTAGGCCACTCACACCATAAACAAACATCAACTGAAAATGAATTAAATACTTGAATATACAACCTTAAAGCATAAAATTGCTAGAAGAAAAATAAAAAGTACAACTTTTGACATTGGTCTTAGCAATATCTTTCTGGATGTCTCCTCAGGCAAGGGCAACAAAAGCAAAGGTAAACAAATGGGACTTCATTGAACTAAAAAGTTTCTTCACAGAACAGAAACCATGAACAAAATGAAAAGACAATTTACTGATTGGGAGAAGATATTTGCAAGTCATATATTTGAAAAGGGTTAATATTTAAAAGATATAAAGAATCATATAACTCAACAATAAAAAACAAGCTGATTAATATATGGACAGAAAAGCTGAATAGACATTTTTCTAAAGAAGACATACAAATGGCTAAAAGACATATGAAAAATTTAAAACTACAGTGTAATATCACCTCATGCCAATTAGAATGACTATTACAAAAAAGGCAAGAAATTACAAGTGTTAGAGTGTGGAGAAAAGAGAATCCTCATACATTGTTGGTGGGAACGTAAATTGGTGTAGCCACTATGAAAAACACTATGGAAATTACTTTTAAAATTAAGACTAGAACCATAAGATCCAGCTATTTCACATCTTGTTATTTATTTAAAGACTATGAAAACTCTAATTCAAAAATATATGTGTACCATGAGAAAACCACAATTCAAAAAGACACATGTACTCCAGAGTTCACTGCAGCACTATTTACAATAGCCAGGACATGGAAGCAACCTAGATGGCCACCAGCAGATAAATGGATAAAGAAGTTTTGTACAAATTTACAAAGGAATATTACTCAGCCATAGAAAGGAATGAATCTGAGTCACTTGTAGTGAGGTAGAATGTCAGAAAGAGAATAAAAAGCATAGTATATTAAAGCATATATATGTAATCTAGAAAAATGGTACTAATGAACCTATTTGCAAGGAATGAGTGAAGACACAGATGTAGAGAACAGACTTGTAGACCCAGTGGGGAAAGGAGAGGATGGGACAATTGAGAAGGTAGTACTGACATACACACACTACCATGTATATAATAGATAGGTAGTGGGAAGCTGCTACATAACACAGGGAGCCCAGCTTTGCACTCTGTGACAACCTAAAGTGATATTTGTCTTTCTCTGTCTGACATATTTCACTCAGTATGACAATTTTAGGTACATTCATATTGCTTCAAATGGAGCTATTTCATCTTTTATGACTGAATAATGTCCCATTATATATGCATCTCATCTTCTTTATCCTTCCATCTCTTGATGGATGTTTAGATTGATTCTAGTTCAGTTCAGTCGCTCAGTCGTGTCCGACTCTTTGTGACCCCATGAATCGCAGCAGGACAAGCCTCCCTGTCCATCACCAACTCCAGGAGTTTACTCAAACTCATGTCCATCGAATCGGTGATGCCATCCAGCCATCTCATCCTCTGTTGTCCCCTTCTCCTCCTGCCCCCCAATCCCTCCCAGGATCAGGGTCTTTTCCAATGAGTCAACTCTTCGCATGAGGTGGCCAAAGTATTGGAGTTTCAGCTCCAGCATCAGTCCTTCCAATGAACAGTCAGGACTGATCTCCTTTAGGATGGACTGGTTGGATCTCCTTGCAGTCCAAGGGACTCTCAAGAGTCTTCTCCAACACCACGAATAATGGGTAATAAAGTCATCAAATTTTATTACCTATCAATAATAAGTCTGGTCAAGGCTATGGTTTTTCCAGTGGTCATGTATGGATGAGAGAGTTGGACTGTGAAGAAAGCTGAGCGCCGAAGAATTGATGCTTTTGAACTGTGGTATTGTGGTACATCTGAAAATAGCACACTGTTAATCAACTATGTTCTAAAATAAAGTAGTATATGATATATTTGGAGAAGTCATCCTTCCAAACTTTTCTTTTCTTTTTTTTTTTTTTTCCCCCATCACAGGAAGTATACAAGACCCACTGAGTATGTAGTTTTAAAAACAGGGTATTTAGTGTAGATATAGAAGATCTAGCCAGAAGCATATGTGCATGCTTAGTCACACAGTCATATCTGCTTCTTTGAGACCCCATGGACCGTAGTCTGCCAGGCTCCTCTGTCTACAGGATTATCCCAGCAAGAATAATGGAATGGGTTGCTATTTCATCCTAAAGGGCATCTTCGTGACCCAAGGATCAAATCTGTGTCTTGTGTTTGTCTCCAGCATTTGCAGGTGGATTCTTTACCACAGAGCCACCTGGGAAACCCATCTAGACAGAAGAGACCTAGGCAAACAAACATAACATTTTCTCACTAGATTATTCTTCCTAATCCCTTCTCTAATTACATAAGCACATTTTAAAAAATTCTGACAACATTCCATATTTGAAACTCTGTCATGGTTAGTATATTAATCTCTGGGCCATTGCTTGATTTGCCTTTGGAAAAAAGTGGCTCCATTACTTTGTCAGACTCTTCATTTCTTCAAATGCTACAATCCCTTGAGAAAGACTGACAATAGGCAAACTTTAAATAGGAAAGTCAATATGAAACAGAAATAATCAGACTCAGATGTCTGTCTTTCCCACAAAAAAATGCCCATCTCACAAAAAAATGTCCATCCCACAAAAATGCTCAGAATGTGCCAGATGCCATGCTAAATGCTCTGCATGTGTTATTTCACTTAACTCTTCACAACAATGTCATGAGGTGGCACTATAATTATAGGTGAAGTGAATAAATTTTGGGGAGGTTAGTAAAGTTGTTAAGTATCATTCACAGAGTTAGATAATTTTACAATGAAGATTCAAATACAAGTAACACCACCTCTAACAATTACTCTTGCAGTTTTCATGTTATTTATTAGTCAGTCACACATAATTCTACATATAATATTATCTTTAAATCTTCCCATTATCTCCATACCTACCATTAATGCTTATCTCATGCCCTCTTTATTTAATGCTATTTTATTTATCTTTCTTAGTTTATATCACAATGCTTTGCTTCTCTTGCTCCTAATTCTGTTTTCTTCCAAAGCAGTCTCAATGAGCTACCAGAGCTCATTGTTGTTAAAAGTTGTTAAAACAACTTTTTAACAATTATCTTGCCTAAAATGCTTTTGTGGTTGTTCCCTATATCTTATAAGATGAAGTGTATCATCTTTATTATGCTATAGAAACTCTTTGTTTTATATTTCCAACCTCACATATCACAAGCCTTACTGCCTGGCTTGTTGTGTTCCAGTCATACCAACAAAATACACATCCCTGAATAATCCCTAAGCATCCAGCAACTCTTCCACAAATACAACCCAATGCTCCCTTGAAAAACTTCTATTTAGTATTAAAACACTGTTGGAGTCTTTATGTCTTTATAGTAATTTCCTTCTACAAAAAACAAAAAATATATTGAGCATTTACTCTGTGCCACACACTATGTTAGACATTCTTGAATTTATAGATAGAGAATATGACTATTCTTAAAAAAACTATAGCATATCTAGGAGAAAACCACATGAACAAAATGTGAATGTGATATTCAAAGCAATAAGAGTGTTGAGCCTGTGAAATGCTAAATACATCAGTGATCCTTTCTGCCCTCAAAAATGTATTAAAATTACCTGTGAATGATTCTAAAAACAATATTATTTTAAACCATAAAGTATTATATTTTTGATATGCTATTACTATCACACCAGAACTCATTTGAAATAAGTTTAAATTCATGTGTTAATTTACATAGGAAATCTGATTTCCCTTTATGAAAAGAAAGTTCTTATACTATACATATAAAATTAAGAGCAAATATAACAATCAAAATAATAATATAATGAATATAAAGATTTGTATACAATATTTGTTAACATTTAAAATTTAAAAATAAATATCTCTAAAGCAAAGTGTTATTTTGGATCAATGCATATGATTTGTATTTTCAGATAACATTTTTGTGAGTGTTATAAACACAACAGTTGACTCTACATATGGACTCTACATATGGACTCAATAAAATATCAAAATCAGACTGATTGTATTCTTTGTAGCCAAAGATATAGAAGCTCTATACAGTCAGCAAAAACAAGACCTGGATCTGACTGTGGCTCAGATCAACTTCTTATTAGAAAATTCAGTCTTAATTGAAGAAAGTAGGGAAAACCACTACACCATTCAGGCATGACCTAAATCTAATGCCTTAAGATTATACAGTGGATGTGACTAACAGATTTAAGAGATTAAATCTAGTAGACAAAGTGCCTGGAAACTATGGACAGAGGTTCATAATATTGTACAGTAAGTGGTAACCAAAGCCATTCCCAGGAAATGCAACAAGGCAAAATGGTTATTGGAAGAGCACTTAAAAGCAACTGAGAAAATAACAGAAGTGAAAAACAAAACAGAAAATGAAAGATATATCCAAAATGAATGTAAAATTCCAGAGAAGAGCATGCAGAGATAAGAAGGCATTCTTAAATGATTGAAGCAAAGAAATAGAGGAAAACAATAAAATAGGAAAGGCTAGAGACTCTTCAAGAAACTTGAAGAGACAAAGAAAGCATTTCATGTGAGGATGGGCACAATAAAAGACAGAAAAGATAAGGACCTGAGAGAAGCAAAAGAGATTAAGAAGTGGCAAGAATACACAGAAGAACTATATGAAAAAAGGTCTTAATGACATGGATAACCATGATGGTATGCTTAATTACCTAGAGCCATATATCCTGGAGTGTGAAGACAAGTGGGTATTAGGAAGTATTACTACAAACAAAGCTAGTGGAGGTGGTGGAATTTCAGCTGAGCAATTTAAAATCTTAAAAATGATGCTGTTAAAGTGCTGTACTCAATATACCAGCAAATTTGGAAAAACTCAATAGTGGTCACATGACTGGAAAATGTCAGTTTTCATTCCAATCCCAAAGATGGGCAATGGCAAAAATGTTCCAGTTACTGAACAATTGCACTCATTTCACATGCTAGCAAGATTATGCTCAAAATTCTTTAAGGTAGGCTTCAGTAGTATGTGAACCAAGAACTTCCAGATGTACAAGCTGAGTTTTGAAGAGGCAGTGGAACCAGAGATCAAATAATTGTCAACATTCATTGGGTCATGGAGAAGGCAAGGGGTTTCAGAAAAACATCTACTTCTGCTTCATTGCCTACGCTAAAGTCCTTAAATGTGTGGACTACAAAACACTGTGGAAAATTCTTAAAGAGATGGAGTACCATACTGCTTTACCTGTCTCCTGAGAAATTTGTGTGTGGGTCAAGAAGCAACAGTTAGAACTGGACATAGAATAATTGACCAGTTCAAAATTGGGAAAGAGCTTGATAAGGCTGCATATTGTTATCCTGTATAGAAATAGACTATATTTATAACTTTTATGGTTATAAAAAAGTTATAAATAACTTTTATGGTTATGTCATTATCCATGTACATTATCTTGACCTTCAGAACAAAAAACATAATCACAGAAAGCTAACCAAAATGATCACAAGGATCACTGTGGTCTTGAAACTCAGTGAAACTAGACAGATGGGTCATGGTGGACAGTTCTGACAAATGTGGTCCACTGGAGAAGGGAATAACAAGCCACTTCAGTTTTCTTGCTTGATAGCACCATGAATACCATGAAAAGGCATAAAGATATGACACTGGAATATAAGCCTCCAGGTCAATAAGCTAAGGGGGAAGAGCAGAGAAATAACTCCAGGAAGAACGAAGAAGCTGAGCCAAAGCAGAAACAATGCCAAATTGTCAATGTGTCTGTCTGCTGGTGAAAGTAAAGTCCAATGTGGTTGAGAAAAATATCTCATAGGAACCTGGAATGTAAGGTCCATGAATCAAGGTAAATTGGAAGTGGTCAAACAACAGATGGCAAGAGTGAACATTAGCATTTTAGGAATCAGTGAGCAAAAATGGATGGGAATGGGTGAATTTAATTCAGAGTATCATTATACCTAGTACTGTGGACAAGAATCCCTTAGAAAAATGGAGTAGCTTTCATAGTCAACAGGAGTCCAAAATGCAGTACTTGGGTGTAAACTCAAAAACAACAGAGAGATCTCAGTTTGTTTCCAAGGCAAATCACTCAACATCACAGTAACCCAAGTCTGTATATTATGTACAATAACTCTGTACAGTATGATAAGGCTGTATACTGTCACCCTGTTTTTTTTTAACTGATATACAGAGTACATCAAGCAAATGCCAGGGTGGATGAATCACAAGCTGGAATCAAGATTGCCAGGAGAAATATCAAAACTCAGATAAACAGATGATACCTCCCTAACAGCAGATATTGAAGAAGAACTAAAGAGCCTCTTAATGAAAGTGAAAGAGGAGAGTGAAAAAGTTGGCTTAAAACAACATTCAAAAAACTAAGATCATAGCATCTGGTCCCATCACTTCATGGCACATAGATGGGGGGAAAAATGGAAACTATGGTAGATTTTATTTTCTTGGACTTCATAATCATGGCAGACACTGCCTGGAGCCATGAAATTAAGAGACACTTGCTCCTTGCAAGGAAAGCTATGGCAAAATTAGTTAGCATAGTAAAAATTAGAGACATCACATTGTGACAAAGGTCTGTATAGTTAAAGCTATGATTTTTCCAGTAGTCATGTACAGATTGAGAGTTGGACTGTAAAGTAGGCTGAGCACTGAAGAATTGATGCTTTCAATTGTGGTGCTGTAGAAGACTATCTAGAGTCCCTTGGATTGCAAGGAGATCAAACCAGTCGATCCTAAAGGATCTGAAAATTCTTTGGGAGGACTGACACTGAAGCTAAAGCTCCAATATTTTGGCTAGCTGACAGGAAGGGCTAATTCATTGGAAAAAACCCTAATGCTGGGAAAGATTGAAAGCAGGAGGAGATGGAAAAGGCAGAGGATGAGATGGCTGGATTATATCACTGACTCAATATACCATGCTATTTATAATCACACTTCTATATTCCCAATATATATTCTGTATATTTTCATATATTGTATATTTTCAAATAACATATTCTATACCCATATTATCTTTATGTATCAATTCTATACACATTTTATATATTTGAATTTAATATTATAAGGACTCATGGCTCAGAAATTTTGAAAATCTTTCTAGGACTTCAGAGCTAAAATATAGAACTGGAATTCTGTTCTAAGGTTTATCTGACACCAAATGATTCTTTGATCCTGATAAAATGCATTAATAGCTCAAAGGATTTTCCCACGTGTTAGTTATTTCTTAATATTGCCACCTTGATCAGAAACCTACTTTCTTAGTATCCTACTCTAGCTGTTTTACTTTTTTTTTTTTTTGTACTAATATGTTGACAAAATGGTACCTATTTATGAATTCTAGATTCCAGTAACATGAATGACTGAACTGTCATAGAACTCCTTTTCATTTTTAAAAAAAAAATTCTTGAGAAAACATGATGCTTATAAAATAATAATACAGAGTCAGGTAATACAAAGATAACCTCCTATAACCAGAGTAAAGCAGAAACTAAAATTTACACTGGTGAAAGTGATCTAATACTAACGTTAGTGTCAGATTTGAAAAAGAGTCTCAGAAAACAGAATCTAGTATTTTAACAGTAACACAGAGAAATAATACATAACCTTGGACTTGGTCAAATTCAGAATTGGAATTGAGAAAACTGCATCAACCTGGGGCCAAAAAAGGCTATGCAGCCATGAAAAGTGCCTAAAGTATTAAAAAAAAAAAAAAAAAAAAAGTTTGCTTTTTCTGGGACCTCTGGTAGAAAGAAGAAGGAGAAAAAACAAAATCTTCTGTGAGAAGTTAGAACCTCAAGCATATGTGCTATGCACGTATGAAGTTAAATTTTCCTGAAGATATGAGACTCTTAAGATAAATGAAGTGGCAAAAAAAAAAAAATGGTTTAGGACCCAAGAAAAATTGGTTTAGTTTCCAGCAGAAAAAAATTAAAATAAGGCCACTTCAATACCACAAATGCTTGAGATTCCTGAAATATAAAATCAAACTCTCCCCAAAGGGGAGTTTTCAACAAACATTTCAAAAAAATGTGGAAATCAGGATGAGAGAAAATCACCCAGCACAATCAATAAGAAAACTGGGACTTTAAGAACTAGAAATTACAAACTTGTCTATGGTACATTTAAAGTGTTGTAAGAGATATAAGGGAAACCACAATGAACAAGAATACTGGGAGGAGTAGGGGAAGGACATTTGAAAATTTTATGAATATAACATCTTAAATATAAAAGCTAATGTAACAAATAAAAGTAGATTTTAAGTGGATTCAAAAGTAGATAACTTCTAACTGGATAACTAGATGATGAAGCTCAGAAAATTGCCCAAAAGAGAGAAAAGAAATAAAAAGATTGATCATATAAAAGTAAGATTACAAAATTTTGAAGACAAAAATTGCAACATTTGTCTAATAAAAGTTTCAATGAGAAACAATAGAAATAATGAAGGAAATGTGATACTTGGAAAGGCAGTACCCTGAATCTTCTACTTCCAGCAATAATAAATTAACATAATATGACTATTAAGTATTATTGATGAAAGCCACCATAACAGGGCAAAATACTTTTTAAAAATTATCTTTCAGGCAGAATACAAATAAAAAAGTAAATCATGAAGTCTAGGGAGAGTTTCTGAAATTCTGAGAATGAAGACTGCATTTTTTTTAATTCATTTTTTTTTTTCATTTATTTTTATTAGTTGGAGGCTGATACTTCACAGCATTGCAGTGGGCCTTGTCATACATTGACATGAATCAGCCATGGAGTTACATGTATTCCCCATCCCGATCCTCCCTCCCTCTTCCCTCTCCACCCGATTCCTCTGGGTCTTCCCAGTGCACCAGGCCCGAGCACTTGTCTCATGCATCCAACCTGGGCTGGTGATCTGTTTCACTATAGATAATATACATGCTGTTCTCTCGAAACATCCCACCCTCGCCTTCTCCCACAGAGTCCAAAAGTCTGTTCTGTACTTCTGTGTCTCTTTTTCTGTTTTGCATATAGGGTTATCATTACCATCTATCTAAATTCCATATATATGTGTTAGTATACTGTAATGTTCTTTATCTTTCTGCCTTACTTCACTCTGTATAATGGACTCCAGATTCATCCATCTCATTAGAACTGATTCAAATGAATTCTTTTTAATGGCTGAGTAATATTCCATGGTGTATATGTACCACAGCTTCCTTATTCATTCATCTGCTGATGGGCATCTAGGCTGCTTCCATGTCCTGGCTATTATAAACAGTGCTGCGATGAACATTGGGGTGCACGTGTCTCTTTCAGATCTGGTTTCCTCAGTGTGTATGCCTAGAAGTGGTATTGCTGGGTCATATGGCAGTTCTATTTCCAGTTTTTTAAGAAATCTCCACACTGTTCTCCATAGTGGCTGTACTAGTTTGCATTCCCACCAACAGTGTAAGAGGGTTCCCTTTTCTCCACACCCGCTCCAGCATTTATTGCTTGTAAACTTTAGGATAGCAGCCATCCTGACAGGCATGTAATGTGACCTCATTGTGGTTTTGATTTGCATTTCTCTGATAATGAGTGATGCTGAGCATCTTTTCATGTGTTTGTTAGCCATCTGTATGTCTTCTTTGGAGAAATGTCTGTTTAGTTCTTTGGCCCATTTTTTGATTGGGTCGTTTATTTTTCTGGAATTGAGCTGCAAGGGTTGCTTGTATATTTCTGAGATTAATCCTTTGTCTGTTGCTTCATTTGCTATTATTTTCTCCCAATCTGAGGGCTGTCTTTTCACCTTACTTATAGTTTCCTTTGTTGTGCAAAAGCTTTTAAGTTTCATTAGGTCCCATTTGTTTATTTTTGCTTTTATTTCCAATATTCTGGGAAGTGGGTCATAGAGAATCCTGCTGTGATTCATGTCGGAGAGTGTTTTGCCTATGTTCTCCTCTAGGAGTTTTATAGTTTCTGGTCTTACACTTAGATCTTTAATCCATTTTGAGTTTATTTTTGTGTATGGTATTAGAAAGTGTTCTAGTTTCATTCTTTTACAAGTGGTTGACCAGTTTTCCCAGCACCACTTGTTAAAGAGGTTGTCTTTTTTCCATTGTATATCCCTGCCTCCTTTGTCGAAGATAAGGTGTCCATAGGTTCGTGGATTTATCTCTGGGCTTTCTGTTCTGTTCCATTGATCTATATTTCTGTCTTTGTGCCAGTACCATACTGAAAGCATTTTGAAATGCTACTTCCTGGGAATGTTTGGTATAGCTTTGAGCAGTATATTTGAAAGACTCAGGTCTTGGAAATAAAGCTGGGATCTAGTTACTTGCAAATCAAAAACATGACCCTCTTCCTATCTGAAGGGCTATATGCTTGAAGTAAAGATAAACTAAACATAACTCAGGAGCTGTCCAATTTTGGGCAAATACATTTCTAACTCAAAAAATCTGACTTTCTGAATTCAGATTAGTGATTCTAGATTGCTAGTGCCAACAAGTACTGTGATTAAAAAAAAAAATCCTTTCTGAAATAAATGATTCCTAGGACTCAAGTTATTGCAACAATTATATTCCAAATAGAAGAGATAATGGCTTAGACATTTCTTTTAAAAATCCATAAAGTATAAGAAACCATGAATTAAAGAAGCCCTAAGATCCCTAAGAATGAAAATTTTAAAAAGAAATTTAACATAGAAACATCACAAGAAAGTTTCTGAAAACCAAAGTTAATGAGGATAAAGACATAATGCTTTTAATGGAAAAGCAATAAAACTAAGTTAACTTCTCACCAGAAACAAGAGAAGCAAAAATACAAATAATATTTTCAGTTCATGGTTTCATACACAGTAAACAAAATAGAAATAAAAATTTCAGAAAAGAGTGAAAAAATATGTTTTTCAGAAATTAACAAGCAATAAATGAAATACCAAGTTAGTTCTTTTGGCCTAAAGAAAGATAATTCAATATGTAAGATAAAAAATTGAAGAAGAAACATGTAGCAAACAATACAATGATAAATATATGGATAGATGAGAGTTTGTTTTTTCAAGCATATTTCTTGAAAAATGCATTTTTTTCATAATTGCATTGAGTCAATACTTGGGAAAAATCAGATTACTGTATTTGTGTGTTTACTTATTAATTCTATTCTTCCACTATTTTGTCTCTCTATTCCAATACCATACTCTATTGGTTCCTGTTATTTTCAGTAAGTCATTAAAGTTTCCTCCCTTCAAGTTGTTTTCATTCCAGCTAAAATCGAGCAATCTGTGTCAGTTTTAACCTACTGTTGTTAAAAAATTCTTTGAAGCTTTTATTATGATGTATTCAATTTAAAGATCTTATGGAAAGACTTGATAACTTTAAAAATCCATGACAAGAATGTTTCACCTTAAGACTGTCTTTCATTTACCTTGGAAATTTTTCAGTTTTCAGTGTATAGATATTTAAACAATTTTATTTATTTATAAGCATTTTAGGGCTCTAATTTCACTCAGAAAAAAAATTGCAATGTTCACGATAGAGATCTTGGATTTCATTCTTTGAATTCATTTTGAAATATTTAGTATTTTCTGATTTTATTAAAATGGCATTGCTTATGTCTTTTTCCAAGTGTTTGTTGCTGATACATAAAAATAAGTATTTTTGTATGTTGACCTGTGTTGAAAAAAACACTGTTAGTTTTGGGAATTTTTTAATACCTTGTATAGTATTTTTTAAATATGCATAATAAAAATCTTTCTTTGAAGAAAGATTACTCTCTTTCCAAGCATTGTCTTTTATTTGAGTATGTCATAAGACTTTGAGAGTCTTTGGAGAAGAAGTCTAGATCTCCCTTGGACTTCAAGGAGATCAAGCCAGTCAATCCTAAAGGAAATCAAATCTGAATATTCTTTGGAAAGACTGATGCTGAAGCTGAAGTTTCAATACTTTGGCCACCTGGTATGAAGAAGAGCCGACTCACTGGAAATGATCCTGATGGGAAAGATTGTAAGCAAAAGGAGAAGGGGACAGCAGAGGATGAAATGGTTAGAAAGCATCACCAACTCAATGGACATGAATTTGAGCAAACTCTGGGAAACAGTGAAGGACAGAGAAAGCTGGCATGCTGCAGTCTGTGAGATCTCAAAGAGCAGGACATGACTTAGCAAGTGAACAACAACAACAACAAAGGGGAGAAAAAGCAAGTTACTTAAGTATATATACATATAGCTCAACAATTCAAGTTCTTCTATATAAAATACTAGAAGAATAAAAATATTTGCTTTACATATTAGCACATATTAAGTAAAATTAAAAGAATTTTTAAAAAGTATTATGAGTAGCGGTTACCTATGTGGAAGAGGAGTGGTAATAAGTAGATCAGTAAGAGTACATATTCATTGGAAGGACTGATGTTGAAGTTGAAACTCCTATACTTTGGCCACCTGATGCGAAGAACTGACACTCACTTGAAAAGACCCTGATGCTGGGAAAAATTAAAGGCGGGAGGAGAAGGGGATGACAGAGGATGAATGGTTGGATGGCATCACTGACTAAATGGACATGAGTTTGAGTAGACTCCAGGAGTTGATGATGGACAGGGAGGCCTGACATGCTGCAATCTTTGGGGTTGCAAAGAGTCAGACATGGCTGATCAACTGAGCTGAACTGAACTGAAGAGTTTAGTTCAAAACAAGCTGGTTTTAATAAGAGTGTTGCAGTTGTAATCAACTGTAATAAATGATAGATATAAGCATGTTCATTATATTACTATTGCTAAATAAAAATTTTTTGCACTTATATATATATTCTTTAGTAGGTGTAAAATTTCACAATAAAATAAGTAAATAATGAAAATTAATATATTTTGAGAAGAGTAGATTTCAAAATATATATAAAGCATGATGACATTTAGGTGTATTTCAAAAAATAAATGAAAATATTGTATTTTGGGATACATATATTAAAACATTGTGCAAGATTACATACATTTCTGCGCTTTTAGTGTTGTGTAACAAATCACCCTAGAACTTAATGACTTGAATAATTTATTATTTTTTGTCATGCTCTGTGAGTCGATTGGGCTCATTTAGATTGTTTATGCTTGGAGTTTTCTCAGAGCTGCCAAAGGACGGCAGCTGGGTTGAAGTCACTAGAAAATTCTGTGCCTTGATAGTCCTTGGTCTTTTTCTTCACTTGTGACACGTCCTCCAGGACCTCTCCGTGGAATTTCGCCTCCCACAATATGGCAATCTCAGTTGTGCCAGACTTCTTACATGGTGGGCTTCAATTGCGGCTCAGCTGGTAAGAATCTGCCTGCAATGCAGAAGACCTGGGTTTGATCCCTGAGTCGGAACGATCCCATGGAGAAGGAAAAGGCTACCCACTCCATTACTTTTGCCCTGGAGAATTCCATGGACTGTATAGTCCGTAGGGTCGCAAAGACTCGGACACGACTGAGTGACTTTCACTTTCGCTGCTTTCCCTTACATGGTTGCTTGCTCTTAAGAGTCAGGAAACAGAAAGTGAAAGCCAGTTGAAGACTGCTCAGAACTGACCTAGCATCAAATCTGCCTTTGGTCAAAGTAGTCTCAGCTGCTGCTCTGATTTAAGGGGAAGGAGCAATATGCTCCTTCTCTTAACTGCAAGATTTCCACAGCTACATTGAGAAGCACATGTGAGATGTTGAATGCTCCTGCGGCCAGTTTTGGAAAATACATTCAGCAACAACACTTATTTCAGGCTAATGGTAACCACTGTAGAGGCAGGAAGAGAAAGAATGAAACAGATAATGTTACAGAGAGAACTTTAGTCCCACCTGCATTGTTTCATCTCTTTAAAAAGGAATTATCTTCTCGGCATACACACCGAGGAAACCAGATCTGAAAGAGACACGTGCACCCCAATGCTCATCACAGCACTGCTTATAATAGCCAGGACATGGAAGCAACCTAGATGTCCATCAGCAGACGAATGGATAAGGAAGCTGTGGTACATATACACCATGGAATATTACTCAACCGTTAAAAAGAATTCATTTGAATCAGTTCTAATGAGATGGATGAAACTGGAGCCCATTATACAGAGTGAAGTAAACCAGAAAGTTAAAGAACATTACAGCATACTAACACATATATATGGAATTTAGAAAGATGGTAATGATAATCCTATATGCAAAACAGAAAAAGAGACACAGATGTACAGAACAGACTTTTGGACTCTGTGGGAGAAGGCGAGGGTGGGTTATTCGAGAGAATAGCATCGAAACATGTATATTATCTAGGGTGAAACAGATCACCAGCCCAGGTTGGATGCATGAGACAAGTGCTCGGGCCTGGTGCACTGGGAAGACCCAGAGGGATTGGGTAGAGGGAGAGGTGGGAGGGGGAATCGGGATGGGGAATACATGTAACTCCATGGATGATCCATGTCAATGTATGACAAAACCCACTACAGTATTGTAAAGTAATTATCCTCCAACTAATAAAAATAAATGGAAAAAAATAAATTAAAAAATAATAATAAAAAATAAAAGTATCAAATATCAAATATGTAAAAAAAAAAAAAAAAGGAATTATCTGAAGCAAATATGACAAATCAGCTTGTGAATACCCAGATACTTATGATGTTATTCTGTGAACTTAAGTTTACATATTAAAGCATTTTGTAATTTTGAACAAAGTATATAATATTTCAGGGAAAAAAAAATATAGTTTTCAGAAGATGGAAGAAACCTGTTACATCTTAAGTTGTCCTGTATCTAAGCTGTCACAAGTCAGACATTTTAGTTTTGGATAGTTTTTAAACATTTCGGCTCTAGATTGTCTTTCTGAAGAAGCTAAAATATCATTTTATAGTCAAAATTATTTAAAATATATACTTATCAACTCCATAATCACTGTTTCATTTTCCTGAGTAAAATATAGTTGAATAAGTCTTGATTTTAAATTATTTCTTGAAGTTATGTTAAAAGTACTTTGACATCTCTATAAGGTTTATAGAAGGAAAAAAATCACAGCCTTATACATTTGTTATAAAAATAGAACTGCAATTTAAACATGTTCTGATTTAGAACACTAAGTAACTAACTGACTTTACTGTTTTCTAATTCTTTTATTCACTAATCACTGCAAGAATCTGAAGAACATTACAATTCTATGAGAAATGAAAAATCATGTGCGTCATAAAACATGGCTTGCATTTTCATATAGCTCTGGTTTGGTAAAATTCTAAAACTAATTCAATCTAAAATACTATGAATGTCACTAGTTATAAGGGAAAGATTTAGCCATTTTATAAGCTATTTTTCTGATATTCACTGCTCTGCTTTATTTGCCACACAAGCAAGGGTCAGTCTTATGAACACTGAGTATTGTTTTTGTATCAGGCATGCACAGTCCCGAGAACCCTGGTCAAAGAGGGACATGTGTTGGTCACCATTTCCCTTCTCATAGCATTCCTCAAATAGATATACTACACTTAATGGTCAAATACAAATAGAATGTTTTGCTTCCATACAGGGAAATCCCTCATAGCTACTTACATGTAGTCAGAAGACTTTTTAACAAAGACACAAAGTTAGCAGCAGCATTTTGTCTTTTAGCACTATAATTTTCTCAGCCTTGAAATTTGATTTAAGCCAATATATGAACTTCAATTTGAGAAAGAAGCAAAGTAATAGCATAAACAAATAAATATTGCATTTTAAATTAAAAGATAAAGATTGTGAAAACATTCTCATAAAATGAGAATATCATCCATTTTCTCTACAATTTTATTCACAAATTCAAGTGAGCAGGAAATCAAGGGCATTTTTCTGATGCAAATTCATTTCAATTTTAAGAGCTGTTGGTTAGGAGAAACTCGAATCTTATTCAGTTTCCATCTCTACTTTCCTCTGCCTTTGCTTAAATTTTAGTGGTCTTTACACAGAGCTGAGCTATTGGAGGAGGAGTCATTTTACATTCAAGATCTTCATACTCAAAGGTATCTATAGAGATAACTGTCCTCCCATCTGGACTGGGATATTTACAGATTGTTTCTGTGATGCCCCTCATTTTCATAAATATCCTTCAGGTCTGGAAGATCTTATATACATTTCTTCATCACTGAGAGCTAGAACTTCCTCTGGTGCTTCTTTCCTTTGTTTTGGACCAAGGATATCTCTGTGAGATCATCTATTGTCTTCATCTGCCTAGACTCCTCATAGAGACAGAAGCTATACCCAACAAATAGACAAAGAAATACTATAAATTAGAAAAATATAGATAAATCAGTACAAAATTAAACAAAAGCCTTCAAAAGAGGATGCTTAATGAAACATGTGCCGACATATTATTTACTGGAAAAATACAATTTAAAATTATGAGATACTATTGCATGCATAAGATTTCCAGGTGGCTGCGTGCTAAACAATCTGCCTGCCACTACAGGAATTGGAAAAATTTCAGGTTTGAGCCTTGGGCCAGGAAGATCCCTCTGGAGGTGGAAATGGAAACCTGCTCCAGTGTTCTTGTCAGAGAAATCCTATGAACAGAGGAACCTGGAGGACTATAGTCCATAGAGTCTCAAAGAGTCAGACACTACTGAGTGAGTACATAAGCATCACATATATACTGTAGACAATGCTTTTAATGTAAAAGCCATTGCATGTATAAAACCACCAGGCTTTCCTTTGATTGGTAGAAATACAGATTAGTGGTACTGTTTTTAAGGTTAGGGACAATATCATCTATGAATAAATATATGCATAAACCATGCCACTGTGATTCGTATTTATCTACTAATCTATCTACTCATCCTAGCATACCTAAGCACATGTACACATGATCAGATATGTGTTATTCATAATATCCAAATTTTTATCAGGATTATAATAAACAAAAAGTAGGCACATTCACAGAATATAGTACTATAGATGAATGAACTTCAAAATGTAATCACTGGGTCAACAGTATCAGTAACAACTGAGACTCATATCAATTGATATAACTGAGAATTCTTAGTCCTCACAACAAATCTACTCATTTGAGGACTCTAGAGGTGGGGCTACACTTTTCAGTTTCTGACAAATGCTCCAGGTGGTTTGGATGCATGCCTAGCTTAGGAAACACTATTCTAAATGCAAATATGTATGTATAATATGTATTTATGTATATAGTATTCCTGCTTAGTAGCTCAGCCATGTTCAACTCTTTGCAACCCCATGGACAATAGCCAGACAGGCTCCTCTGTAAATGGGATTTTCCAGGCAAGAATACTGCAGTGGGATGCCATTCCCTCCTCCAGTGTATCTTTCTGACCCAGGGATCAAATCCCTGTCTCCTTCATTGGCAGGTGGATTCTTTACTACTAAGTCACCTGGGAAGCCCTCATCAGAGTGTATTCAGGCATGCTCAGTCATGTCCAACTCTTTATGACCCTATAGACTGTAGCTGGGTTTTGAAGAGGCAGTGGAGCTAGAAATCAAATTACAAACATTTGTTGGATCATGGAGAAAGCAAGGGAGTTCCAGGAAAACATCTACTTCTGCTTCACTGACAATGCTAAAGTCTGACTCTGTGGATCACAACCAGACCACCTTACCTGTCTCTTGAAAAACAGGTCAAAAAGCGACAATTAGAACTGGACATGGAACAACTGACTCATTCAAAATTGAGAAAGATAGAAGCTGTATATTATCACCCTGCTTATCTAACTTGTGTGCAAGAGTACTTTGTGCAAAGTACTGGGCTGGATGAACAACAAGCTGGAATCAAAATTTCCAGGAGAAATATCAACAACAACCTCAGATATGCAAATCACATCATTCTAATGCCAGAAACTGAAGAGAAACTAAAGAGCTTCTTGATGAGGGTGAAAGAGAAGAATGAAAAAGCTGGCTTGAATCTTTGAGGGTGAAAGAGAAGAATGAAAAAGCTAGCTTGAAACTCAATATCAGAAAAAAAAAAAAAAAAACAAAAACAAACTTAGAAGATGGCATCCAGTTCCATCACTTCAAAGTAAATAGAAGGGAAAAATTTGGAAACAGTGGCAGACTTTTTTCTTGAGCTCTAAAATCACTACTGATGGTGACTGCAGCCATGAAATTAAAAGATGCTTGTTTCTTGGAAGGAAAACAATGATAAACCTAGACAGAATACTACAGTCAGAGACACTTAGTTGACAGCGATCCACATAGTCAAAGCTATGATTTATCCAGAAGTCATGTAGGGATTTGAGAGTTATACTATAAAGAAGGCTGAGCACTGAAAAACTGATGCTTTTGAACTGTGGTGCTGGAGAAGACTCTTGAGAATCCCTTGGACTGCAAGGAGATCAAGCCAGTCAATCCTAATGAATACAATACTTTGGCCAAAAAGTTGACTATTGTAAAAGACCCTTATGCTGGGAAAGATTAAAGGCAAAAGGAGAAGAGAGTGGCAGAAGATAAAGTGGTTATATAGCATCCCCAACTCAATGGACAGGAGTCTGTGCAAACATTGAGAGATAGTGGAGGACAGAGGACCTACAGCCCATGGGATCTCAAAGAGTCAGACCTGAACAACAATAGCAACCATACAGTAGGTACTTCACATATATCACTTTAGTAAACCTTGCTATGAAATAAAAACATTCTTATTTTGGAAATAAAAGTTCTGAGGCCTAGAGAAACTGCATAATTTCCTCAAAAAATAAGTGGCAAACCCAGGATTAGAAATCAAATGTGGGGAGAGAGCAAATTAGCCAAGATAGCATGTTCAGACTCTCTTGCCCCATGTTTTGTAAATAATGGCTATGCAACAGCTGAGATCATTTATAGCAGAGTGCATGTGCATCATGAGGTACTCACTTGGTCATGGGCTATGTGCTGTACACATATCTGAGATCCATCTCCAAAGTGGCAGTATTACTACTGTGTCCCAGCTGTGTCTGTTGAGTCAGCCACAAGAGGTGGGGATATTCACATCTGCTGCTACGGCTGCTGTGTCAGCCAGGAGAGGATAAACATGCCTGCAGTTCCTATGTCTCTCAAGTCTCCTTCCAGCCTCTTAGCTCATGCTTTTCCTTCTGCTGAGTTCAGCAAACAGTGTGAACAGTGAGACAATTGGTGTCACAAACAGGATCAGCAATACATTGGTTATCTAATTTCAAGTTCATAATTCTTCTATAGTATTGTATGGTAACATCACAACAATAGCAGAGGTTATTACATTGCCAGTAGATGCACAAAACAATTATTCAATCTACCTGGTATATGATTATGGGAAAGGCAAATGTATTGCTAATGCTAGGAACATCATGTTTCTTTCTCCCTTAAACCCAATGGCTACAATTCTGCTTATTTTAGTGGTATGAAAAAGTTTATTTATATGACAGAATATCAAGCATTCAAAGAACTCATATTTTTATTTATTTATTTATTTTATTCCCTGAGTCTACTCTTTGTTTGGTCTCTCCTGCTTTTTTCAGTATTACCTGCTTTTTGAGTCACTTCATGATCTTACTCTTCCCCTTCTGACTGTTTCAATTTGTTTTATATATTTTTTTTAAAGAGTGGTCATACTTAGGTGTTGTCTAAGAAGCAAAGCAGAGCAGTAACACTACATTTATCTCTTTCGAAGTCTCAAGTGTTTTTCATTACACCAGAGAATTCTAAGAACTGAAAAGGCAGAAACTACCTATTTTTGTTTAATATATACTTCAGTTTGGATCAGGTCCTTGTAAGAGCTTAAGTAGAGGAAAGATTTTAATAATTATAACTGTAGTGGATGGAACTGCCTCATCCTCTGTTGTGCAAAGCAGTTTTATCAGAGTAATGAAATTATCCAGTATGACCCATATTGGATTCATAGATAGAATGCTTGACAGTTAATGTGTGTACTGGATAATTGTTTTCCCTTCTTTAAGTGAGTGTTCTTACTAACAGTGAGGTAACATCTCACTCTGGTCAGAATGGTCATTATCAAAAAGCCTACAAACAATAAATGCTAGAGAGGGTGTGAAGAAAAGGACACCCTTTTACTCTGATGGTGGGAATGCAAACTGGTACAGCCTCTATGGAGAACAGTGTGGAGATTCCTTTAAAAACTGAGACTACAACTGCCATACAAATCAGCAATCCCACTGCTGAGCATACACCCTAAGGAAACCAGAATTGAAAGAGACACATATACCTCAATGTTCATTGCAACACTATTTACAATAGCTAGGCCATGTAAATAACCTAAATGTCCATTGGCAGATGAATGGATAAGGAAGTTGTGGTACATATACACAATGGAATATTACTCAGTTATAGAAAGGAATGCATTTGAATCAGTTCTAATGAAGTGGATGAACCTGGAGTCCATTATACAGAGTGAAGTCAGTGAAAAAGAGAAAAACAAATTGTGTATATTAATGTGTATTAATTAATTACTGTGTTAATTAATTACTGTATATTAATATATGAAATTTAGAAAGACAGTAAGGATGATCTTACATGCAGGGTAGCAAAGGAAACACAGATATAAAGAACAGACTTTTGGACTTTAGGAGAAGGCAAGGATAATATGATTTGAGAGAATAGCATTGAAACATGTACATTACCATATGTAAAATAGATGACCAGGGCAAGTTCAATGCATGAAGCAAGGCACCGCGAACTGGAGCTCTGGGACAACCCTGAGGGACAGGGTGAGGAGGTAGATGGGAAGAGAGTTTAGGATGGGTGGACGCATGTATACCTATGGCCAATTCATGCTGATGTATGACAAAAGCCTTCACAATACAGCAAAGTAATTATCCTCCAGTTAGATCAATTAATTAAAAATAAAATATACAGCTTCCTAAATAAAGAAATTAAGGGATATCAATTATTTACTAATATAGGAACCATAAATCTATAATTGGTCTAGAACTATGTCAAATATACTCTGTCCTATCAAGTAAGAAAATAAAAAATAATGTAACTTAACATGATGAATATAACATTAAATAGATTGTCTGAACAAAAAGAAATGGCTTGAGTGAACTAAGTGGAAAAAATTATGAAAGTGATAGTGCTTAATACATAGTAGCTTCATTTCCCCTTTCCACAGTTTCCAAAAAAGACATAGAAATATAGGACTAGCTTATAAAAATGGCAAACATCATTACAACTATCATAAACATCACAGCCATACCTTTATCATCATTATCACACATATTTGTTACATGCTCACAGTGTGCCAGACACTTTCACAGTCCTTGGCATAATTTATCTCATTTTATTAAACTCTTACATTAATCTCCTGCAGTAACTCTATGTATTAATCCTATTGTACACTTGAGGAAACTAAGGAACAGAAAAGTTAATAACAAAATGTCATTGTTTATACCAATGTAGTAAATCACGATGTGCAGTTCTATACTACAGATTCTAAGACCTTTATGATTAAAAGAAAACATTAAATCTGTATCTTTATTAACAATATATTTGGCCATGCATGCTCACTTTTAGTCAAAGACTTATGGAGCACATTGCTATGGGCCAAGTATTTAATAAATTTCTTTAATAAATAAACAGCAGTATGAAAAACTCATTTTTCTATGGAACTTACACCTTAGAGGTGACAAAAATAGTGCAGTTGAACCAAAGAGCAAAAGGAAATTGCAATGTGCTATGATATATCCTGAAAAATATTAGAAAGCTCATAGAAGGAGTTAATAATCAAGAATGGTTAAGAGACAAGTCTTTTCAAGAGGAAAAAAAAAAGCCATAAAACACAAATACCTAGAACCTAGCAAAAATTTCATTTTAAGTAACTTTTAAATTAGTTTTATGTATATAAAATATAGAATTTTTTTAACCCCTCCTCCCACATGTAATGAATATGGAAAGATATTTAGGGGTCAAATCTAGACATAATGCTTATAAGTTTTAGACTTATCCTAAAAATGATGCAGATCTTAAAAAGATTTTTGTCATGGGGATAATGTAAGTAGTCTGAGGTTTTAGACAGTCTTTCAGACAGTGTTGTGGGAAATGATGAAGAGAGAGAGTAAAAAAAAAAAAAATTGAGAAAAGTGGTCTCAAAAGGGATTAGTAATCAGTGGAATTTCTGCAAATTAAAAAAAAAAAAAAAAAGAGTATGAGGCACTAAAGATGGAGGGTATAGAAAAGGGGGCCAGAATGAGGTATATTAGCAAAAATGAACCAGTAAGACATGGTATATGTGTTTGTGTGTGCATGTATGTGTGTATTTGAGGTGTTAGAGGGTGAAAAAAAATGGGAAAAAAAATGAGTCTCATTTTGTTAAAATGCATCTCTCTTGATATGCCTTTAATCTTGTTTCCCTTCTTAAACGTAATAGCATATAGATATTAGCAGCCTTTACTTTATTTTCCCCTACTTCTGTTTGTCTTCTTTCAAAGATTAAACTGCTTTTTTCCAACCTGAGTTTTACTGACTTTCAGAATAATTCCCCAATTTCCAGAATAAAGCAAATTAGAGAAGGGAAATATTTAAGCAACATGACTCCGATTTAGGTCACTTTCCCATGCATACAGAATGTAAGTACATTTGTTAATAAAGTCTCCATTATCCAAAAATGAACTGTATTTCCTGGGTCAACACCCTAGCAGGCTAACGGGGGACACCAGACCCCAGGACTCATCAGCGGGCTTTAGGAATTTTATCTCATTCCCTCAAACCTGGAGCACAGTCATTGTTGACCAACAACTTCTCTCAGGTCACACTTTTCATCTTGATGCTTTTATTCAGATAACGAGGTTCCTATACCTAAGATCAAGTACTTATGTTCACACATAATTCTTACTACTTGATTTTGATTTTGGCTCCTTTTCCCAGATGCTTATGTTTGTAACCTGCTTAGTATTTCAAACCTCTCCTAAAACAGTCACAGTTCTGCTATGTTCACATTCTGGGAACTAAAACACTGCCAGTAATTTGTCATTTTGAAGTAAAGAACTAGTTACCTATTTTTCACATGTCTGCAAAACTATCGTTTCTGGAGCTCTTTATATATTCTGATTGCCTTTTCATTGATCTTTTTTTCCTGATGGAGTATCTTGGTATGCTTCCACTCCGTGATGCTGACCAAAGAATGAAATACCTAACTTGGAATTAGAACGCCCCAGGGACACAACATTGTCCATTGGCAGCTGACCTAGAATCTAGCCCTAGGTTCTCATCTTATACCATTTCATCACCTTGTGCCCATGTAGTCATGCCCCACCAATCCACTCTGAAATGTAGTAGGCATCATTCATAAATTTTCCTTCTTTTATGATAGGATATCAAACACATAGAATGTCTCTGAATTATAAAAAAGGAATAATGTTACTTGAATATATTACAGATAAAAATATTCCATCACAAGAATCAGTAATAGCATCCTTATACTCTGCTTCTCTGCATTTATCTTAAAGGAAATTAACTATATAAAACAGCTACAGTAAAGAGTGTTTTCAAAATAGTCCATTTTAAATGTAAATTTGAATTTCTCTATTATGTAACCTGAAAAAAAAAAACCTATCCCTTCTCTCTTCTAAAACACATTCATTGATACGTCCAAAAATATGCTAGAGTAGAAAGGATATGGAGACACTGGAACCATTATACATAGCTGATGGTAATGTAAAATGTTGCAGCTGCTTTGGGAAACAGTCTGGCAGTTCCTCAGAAAGTTAAGCATAGAGTAAAATAATCCTCAAATCTACTCCTAAAAAGCCTATATTTGCACAAATACTCATGTGTTTTCATAGCAGCATTATTTATAATAGCCAAAAAAAAGGAGAAAATCAAATGCCCATTAGCATCTTAGTAGATAAGTATTGATAAAATGTCATATTCATACAATGGAATATTATTCAACCAAAAGGAATTGAATACATGCATGCTATAATGTAGACAGAACTTGAAATCTTCATGCTAAGTGAAAGAAGCCAAGCCAAAGAAGAGGCACATGTTGTATAATTCCATTTATATTAAATGTTCATAAAGAGAAATCCATAGTAATTAAAAGTCAATTAATGCTTGTTCATGGATAGGATAAAGGGAGAGGAGAGTAACTGTCAAAGGGCACAAGGTTTCTTTGGGGATTGATGAAAATATTCTAGAATTAAATAATGGTTATGATTGCACACATTTGTAAATATCCTAAAATCAGTGAATTTATATTTCAAAATGTTGAATTTTGTATACATGAAATATTTGGAAATGCAATAAATAAATCCACTTGATTAGAGAATTAAAAAAAAAAAAAAAAAAACACAGATACAAATTGGGCCATAAAGCCCTAAATCAGAATGTATTAGAATTCTATGTTTTCCTTCTTTCTTTATAATCATATTATTTACTGAAACCTTAAAAGTAATTGCAAATTCCTAGAGATGCCAGAACATTTCAGAACTTCCTCATCTGAAAGATAATTAAAAAATTTAAAGACCACAGTGGTCCTACTTACTTCATATTTTATTTTTGCTGGATTTGAATTGCTGCTTTGATCTGTAGGAAGAAAATTCTCTAAAGCAATTTTCAAAGATGAAAAAAAAAAGTACAATAATGCTATCTAATCCTTTTCTTAAAATGATAAACTAATATCTAGCTTTGTTAACTGAGCTGCTGTCTACTAGTATAAGTTTAGCTAGCAGCATAACTAAGATTGTGGCACTAAATCACAGTGAACAATTATATCATTCTTTAAGGCATAAGAAGTCTTTCCTCCCTTTGGAAAGGTTAAAATTTGATAATCATTTATTAAAAGTTTTCTTTCAGCTCCACCCACTGGGAGAAACCTCCACAATAAAAAAGGAACCACAGTCTACCAGAATACAGAAAGGCCACCCCAAACACAACAATCTAAATAACATGAAAAAGCAGAGAAATACCCAGCAGGTAAAGGAACATGAAAAATGCCCACTAAGCCAAACAAAAGAGGAGGGGAGAGGGAATTTACCTGAAAAAGAATTTAGAATAATGATAATAAAAATGATCTAAAATCTTGAAAACAAAATGGAGTTACAGACAGATAGACCGGAAACAAGGATTGAGAAGATGCAAGAAATGTTTAACAAGGACCTAGAAGAAATAAAAAAGAGTCAATTAAAAATGAATAATGCAATAACTGAGATCAAATACACTCTGGAGAGAATCAACAGTAGAATAATGGAGGCAGAAGATAGGATAAGTGAAGTAGAAGATAAAATGGTGGAAATAAATGAAGCAGAGAGGAAAAAAGAAAAAAAAATAAGAAATGAGGACAACTTCAGGGACCTCTGAGACGATGTGAAAAGCCCCAAATTTCGAATCATAGGAGTCCCAAAAGAAGAAGACAAAAAGAAAGGCCATGAGAAAATACTCGAAGAGATAATAGCTGAAAACTTCCACAAAATGGGGAAGGAAATAGTGACGTAAGTTCAAGAGACCCAGAGAGTCCCAATCAGGGTAAACCCAAGGCAAAACACCCCAAAACACATATTAGTCAAATTAACAAAGATCAAACACAAAGAAAAAATATTAAAAGCAGCAAGGGAGAAACAACATATAATACACAAGGGGATTCCCATAAGGATAACAGCTGATCTTTTAATAGAAATTCTTCAGGCCAGAAGGGAATGGCAGGACATACTTAAAGTAATGAAAGAGAATAACCTCCAACCCAGATTACTGTACCCAGCAAGGATCTCATTCCGATATGAAGGAGAATTCAAAAGCTTTTCAGACAAGCAAAAGTTGAGAGAATTCAGCAACACTAAACCAACTCTTTAACATATGCTAAAGGATATTCTCTAGACAGGAAACACAGGTTGCATGAACGTGAACACAAAACAACAAAGCAAATGGCAACAGGACCATTCTTATCAATAACTACTTTAAATGTAAATGGGTTTAATGCCCCCAACCAAAAGACAAATAGTGGCTGAATGGATACAAAAACAAGACCCCTATATATGCTGTCTGCAAGAGACCCACCTCAAAACAAGGGACACATACGAACTGAAAGTGAAGGGCTGGAAAAAAATATTTCACACAAACGGAGCCCAAAAGAAAGCAGGAGCTGCAATACTCATATCAGATAAAATAGACTTTAAAATAGAGGCTGTGAAAAGAGACAAAGAAAGACATTACATAATGATCAAAGGATCAATCCAAGAAGAACATAACACAATTATAAATACATATGCACCCAATATAGGAGCACCGCAATATGCAAGGCAATTGCTAACAAGTATGAAAGGGGAAATTAACAATAACACAATAATAGTGGTTGACTTTAATACTGCACTCACACCTATGGATAGATCAAATAAACAGAAAATTAACAAGGAAACACAAACTTTAAATGACACAATGGACCAGCTAGACCTAACTGATATCTATAGGACATTTCACCCCAAAACAATCAATTTCACCTTTTTCTCAAGTGCACACAGAACCTTCTCCAGAATAGATCACATCCTGGGACATAAATCTAGCCTTGGTAAACTCAAAAAAATTGAAATCATTCCAATCATCTTTTCTGACCAAAATGCAGTAAGATTAGATCTCAATAACAGGGAAAAAAATTAAAAAACCCTAGTAAAAAATCCAACATATGAAGGATAAATAATACGCTTCTGAATAACCAACAAATCATAGAAGAAATCAAAAAAGAAATCAAAATATGCATAGAAACGAATGAAAATGAAAACACAACAACCCAAAACCTATGGGACACTGTAGAAGCAATACCAAGGAGAAGGTTCATAGCATTACAGGCATACCTCAAGAAGCAAGAAAAAATTCAAATAAATAACCTAATTCTACACCTAAAGCAACTAGAGAAGGAAGAAATGAAGAACCTCAGGGTTAGTAGAAGGAAAGAAATCTTAAAAAATTGGGGTTTGTACTTGTGTGCTGATGGGCATCTAGTTTGCTTCCATGTCCTGGCTATTATAAACAGTGCTGTGATGAACATTGGGGTGCATGTGTCTCTTTCAGATCTGGTTTGCTCGGTGTGTGTGCCCAGAAGTGGACGTGAAAGAAATAGAGCTGCATTTCCTTAAAACTTAAAAAAAAATAAATAGGGCAGAAATAAGTGCAAAAGAAACAAAAGAGACCATAACAAAAATCAACAAAGCTAAAAGCTGGTTTTTTGAAAAGGTAAACAAAATTTACAAACTTTTAGCCAGACTCATCAAGAAACAAAGGGAGAAGAAACAAATCAACAAAATTAGAAATGAAAATGGAGAGATCACAACAAACACTGAAATACAAAGGATCATAAGAGACTACTACCAGCAGCTCTATGCCAATAAAATGGACAACTTGGAAGGAATGGACAAATTCTTAGAAAAGTATAGCTTTCCAAACCTGAACCAGGAAGAAATAGAAGATCTTAGCAGACCCATCACAAGCATGGAAATCGAGATTGTAATCAGAAATCTTCCAGCAAACAAAAGGCCAGGACCAGATGGCTTCACAGCTGAATTCTACCAAAAACTTAGAGAAGAGCTAACATCTGTCTTTCTCACACTCTTCCAGAAAATTGCAGAAGAAGGAAAACTTCCAAACTCATTAAATGAGGCCACCATCACCCTAATACCAAAACCAGACAAAGATGCCACACACACACAAAAAAAAAAAAAAAAAAAGAAAGAAAGAAAGAAAAGAAAATTACAGGCCAATACACTGATGAACATAGATGCAAAAATCCTTGAGAAACTTCGAGCAAACAGAATCCAACAACATATTAAAAAGATCATACATCATGACCAAGTGAGCTTTATCCCAGGAATGCAAGGATTCTTTAATATCCACAAATTAATCAATGTAATACACCACATTAACAAATTGAAAGATAAAAACCATATGATTATCTCAATAGATGCAGAAAAAGCCTTTGAAAAATTCAACATGCATTTATGATGAAAACACTCCAGAAAGCAGGCATAAAAGGAACATACCTCAGCATAATAAAAGCTATATATGACAAACCCACAGCAAACAGTATCCTCAATGGTGAAAAATTGAAAGCATTTCCCATAAAGTCAGGAACAAGACAAGGGTGTCCACTCTCACCACTACTATTCAACATAGTTTTGAAAGTGTTGGCCACAGCAGAGTAGAAAAAGAAATAAAAGGAATCTAGATAGGAAAAGAACTAAAACTCTCACTGTTTGCAGGCGACATGATTCTCTACATAGAAAACCTTAAAGACTCTACCAGAAAATTATTAGAGCTAATCAATGCATACAGTAATGTTTCAGGATATAAAATTAACACACAGAAATCCCTTGCATTCCTATACACTAACAATGAGAAAACAGAAAGAGAAATTAAGGAAACAATACCATTCACCATTGCAACACAAAGAATAAAATACTTAGGAGTATATCTACCTAAAGAAACCAAAGACCTATATATAGAAAACTATAAAACACTGATGAAAGAAATCAAAGTGGACACAAACAGATGGAGAAATACACCGTGTTCATGGATTGGAAGAATCAATATTGTGAAAATGACTATACTACCCAAAGCAATCTATAGATTCAATGCAATCCCTATCAAGCTACCAATAGTGTTTTTCACAGAACTAGAACAAATAATTTCACAATTTGTATGGAAATATAAAAGCCTCGAATAGCCAAAGCAATTTTGAGAAAGAAGAATGAAACTGGAGGAATCAACCTGCCTGACTTCAGGCTCTACTACAAAGTCACAGTCATCAAGACAGTATGGTACTGGCACAAAAACAGAAATATAGATCGATGGAACAAAATAGAAAACTCAGAGATAAATCCACGTACCTATGGACAACTTATCTTCGACAAAGCAGGCAAGGATATACAATGGAAAAAAGACAACCTCTTTAACAAGTGGTGCTGGGAAAACTGGTCAACAACTTGTAAAAGAATGAAACTAGAACACTTTCTAACACCATACACAAAAATAAACACACAATGGATTAAAGATCTAAATGTAAGACCAGAAACTATAAAACTCCTAGAGGAGAACATAGGCAAAACACTCTCTGACATAAATTACAGCAGGATCCTCTATGACACACCTTCCAGAATATTGGAAATAAAAGCAAAAATAAACAAATGGGGCCTAATGAAACTTAAAAGCTTTTGCACAACAAAGGAAACTATAAGCAAGGTGAAAAGACAGCCCTCAGAATGAGAGAAAATAATAGCAAATGAAGCAACAGACAAAGGATTAATCTCAAAAATATACAAGCAACTCCTGCAGCTCAATTCTAGAAAAATAGAAGACCCAATAAAAAAAATGGACCAAAGAACTAAACAGACATTTCTCCAAAGAAGACATACAGCTGGCTAACAAACACATGAAAAGACACTCAGCTTCACTCATTATTAGAGAATTGTAAATCAAAACCACAATGAGGTACCATTACACGCCAGTCAGAATGGCCGCTATCCAAAAATCTACAAGCAATAAATGCTGGAGAGGGTGTGGAGAAAAGGGAACCCTCTTACATTGCTGCTGGGAATGCAAACTAGTACAGCCGCTATGGAAAACAGTGTGGAGATTCCTTCAAAAACTGGAAATAGAACTTCCATATGACCCAATCCCACTCCTGGGCAAACACACGGAGGAAACCAGATCTGAAAGAGACATGTGCACTCCAATGTTCTTTGCAGCACTGTTTACAAAACCAGGACATGAAAGCAACCTAGATGCCCATCAGCAGACAAATGGATAAGGAAGCTATGATACATATACACAATGGAATACTACTCAGTCATTAAAAACAATTCATTTGAATCAGTTCTAATGAAATGGATGAAACTGGAGCCCATTATACAGAGTGAAGTAAGCCAGAATGATAAAGACCAATACAGTATACTAACACATATATATGGAATTTTAAAAAGATGGTAATGATAATCCTATATGCAAAACAGAAAAACAGACACAGATGTATAGAACAGACTTTGGGACTCTGTGGGAGAAGGCAAGGGTGGGATGTTCTGAAAGGATAGCTTTGAATCAAGTATACTATCAGGGGTGAAACAGATCACCAGCCCAGGTTGGATACATGAGACAAGTGCTCAGGGCTGGTGCACTGTGAAGACCCAGAAGGAGGGATGTGGGATGGGGAATCAGGGTGAGGAACACATGTAAATCCATGGCTGTTTCATGTCAATGTATGGCAAAAACCACTACAATATTGTAAAGTAATTAGACTCCAACTAATAAAAATAAATGAAAAAAAATTTTTTCTTATCCAGGATTTAGGTCAAATATTCCAGGATGGGGTCACTGAACATGCTCTGGCCTCTGTTCAGTTCTCTGACCTTCTCCACTGGTATTCTCCCCTTCACTCATCTTCCGGCCCACATTGGCCTTCCATTTATCTTCTGGTATCTAATCATTTTCTACCTTAGAAACTATGAATTTAATATTTCATCCATCTGAAAAGTTGTTTGCCTAGAACTGTGTGCAGTGTTCATATCATCCATATCCTCCATAGGCCTATTCAGAGGCCCTCTATGACCACCTAACAAAATTCAGTCCTTTATCATTCAGAAACCTAATATTACCTGAAATGCTTTACATTTATCTGAAGGGGTGCTTTAGACTGGAGGATAATTGCTTCACAATGTCGTATTGGTTTCTGCTGCACAACAACCATCCATAAGCACACCCATCCCCCAGCCCTCTTAGGCCCCTGCCCACCAATCCCTAGCCCTCTAGGTCAGCACAGAGCACTGAGCTGAGTTTGCTCTGCTCTATAACTGCTTCCTGCTTCTAGCTATCTATTTTACACACAGCAGTATATACATATCAATGCTAATCTCTCAATACACCCCACCTCTCTTTCCCTCACTGTGCCCACAAGTTCAGTCTCTATGTCTGAGTCTCTATTCCTGCCCTGCAAATAGGTTGGTCACTACTATTTTTCCAGATTCACTATTTGTTTTTTCGTTCTGGCTTATTTCAGTCTGTATAAGAGGTTATAGGTTCATCCACCTGACATCAACTGACTTAGATTCATCCCTTTTTATGACTAATACTCCATTATATACACACACACACACACACACACACACACACATACACACACATATAATCATTTTTTGATCCATTCATCTGTTGATGGACAACTAGGTTGCCTCCATGCCCTAGCTGTTGTAAATAGTGCCGCTGTGAACAT
The DNA here is from genome assembly GCF_963930625.1 of Muntiacus reevesi. Lineage (NCBI taxonomy): Eukaryota > Metazoa > Chordata > Mammalia > Artiodactyla > Cervidae > Muntiacus > Muntiacus reevesi. The sequence goes on from NC_089257.1 coordinate 87,382,442, forward strand.
TGGGGTGCACTTAACGGTACATGCCCAGTAATGCTGTTGCTAGGTTATATGGTAGTTCAACCTTTCTTACTTTAGGCTATACTACAAAGCTACAATTAATCAAGACCATATAAAATTGTCAAAAATAAAAAGAAAAAGAAAAAAAGAAAGAAAGAAAAAAACTAGCTAGAAAGCCCAGAGATAAACCCTTGCACCTATGGGCACCTTATCTTTGACAAAGGCAAGAACAAACAATGGAGGAAAAGCAGTCTCTTCAGTAAGTGGTGGTGGGAAAACTGGAGAACTACACGAAAATGAATGAAACCATACACAAAAAGAATCTCAAAATGGATTAAAGACCTAAATCTAAGGCCAGAAACTATAAAAATCTTAGAAGAAAATGTATGCAGAACACTCTTTGACAGAAACCACAGCAAGATTCTTTTTGACCCACCTCCTAGAATAATGGAAATGAAAATAAAAATAAGCAAATGGGACCTAATTAAAATTAAAATCTTTTGTACAGCAAATAAAACTATAAACAAGATGAAAGGACAACCCTCACAATGAGATAAAATAATTGCAAATGAAACAACTGACAAAGGATTAATTTTCAAATATAAAAGCAACTCGTTAAACTCAATATCAGTAAAATAACAACTCAATCAAAAAATGGGCAGAAGACCTAAACAGACATTTTCTCAAAAAAAAAAAAAAATATATATATATAGATGGCAAACAAACACATGAAAAGATGTTCAGCCTCACTCATAATTAGAGAAATACAAATCAAAACTACAATGAGATATATAATTATTTTGTGCTATAAATTTAGTTTGATGTTTCCATTCTGAAAGGGCAAGAAAAGAAAAGGAACTTAGGTTACGATCAAGAGATTTATTTTATTTTATTTTTTTTAAGAATTGGAAAGAGTTTTATTTGAGCCAAACTGAGGAATATAGCCTGGGAGAGAGATTCAAGAAGCACTTGAATTTTGTCCGCCAGGTTATAAAAATGGGGGAAGCTTATAAAGGCAAAATAAATAAATAAATAAATAAATAAAAAGAAAAGAAAACACCATGAAATCGCATAAGTTAATTGTGAAGAATTGGGATTCTGGCAAGAAATAAAAGTGTTTCTTTTTTATTGTTTTTTAATTTATTTATTTTTAATGGAAAGATAATTGCTTTACACTGTTGTGTTGGTTTGTGTCATGCAACAATGTGATCAGCCATAAACACAAATATGTGCCCTCCCTCTTGAAACTCCCTTTTCCTCCCCGTCCCCATTCCACCCTTTAGGTTGACAAAGAGTACCCAGTTGAGCTCCCTGCATTATTCAAAATTTGCACTGGCTATCTATTTTACATATGTATATATGTCAATGCTACTCTCTCAGTTCATCCCACCCTCTCTTTCCTGCACTGTGTCCACAAGTGTGTTCTCTATGCATATGTTCTCACTGCCACACTGCAAACAGGTTCATCAGTACTATTTTTCTAGATTCCATATGTATGCATTACTATATGATATTGTTTTTTCTCTTTCTGACATACTTCACTCTGTATAAAAAGCTCTAGGTTCATCACTTCACTGAAACTGACTCAAACTTTTTTTTTTTTTAATGGCTGAGTGATATTATAATGTATATATGTACCACAACTTCTTTATCCATTTACCTGTTGATGGACATCTGGGATGTTTTCATGTCCTGGCTTTTGTAAAAAGTGCTGCAATGAACAGTGAAGTACATGTCTTTTTGAGTTGTGGCTTTCTCAAGGTATATGCCCAGTAGTGGGACTGTTGGATTACATGGTAGTTTTGTTCCTAGATTTTTAAATAAATCTCCATACAGGCTGTACAGATTAACATTTCCACCAACAGTGCAAGAGCTGTCTACTGCACTTATTCTCTATAGGTATTTTGATAATGACCATTCTGACCAGTGTGAGGTGATATACCATTGTAAATTTGATTTGCATTTCTCTAATAAAAAGTGATGTTGAGCATTTTTTCACATGTGTATTAGACATGGTGGGTCATAGAGGTTCCTGCTGTGGTTTATGTCAGAGAGTGTTTTGCCTGTGTTCTACTCTAGGAGTTTTAGAGTTATTGGTCTTATGTTTAGATCTTGAATCCATTTTGAGTTTATTTTTGTGTATGGTGTTAGAAAGTGTTCTAGTTTCATTATTTTACAAGTGGTTGACCAGTTTTCCCAGCACCACTTGCTAAAGAGGTTGTCTTTTTTTTTTTTTTTTTTTTCATTGTATATCCTTGCCTCCTTTGTAAAAGATAAGATATCCGTAGGTACGTGGATTTATCTCTGGACTTTCTATTTTGTTCCATTGATCTATATTTCTGTCTTTGTGCCAGTACCATACTGTCTTGATGACTGTGGCTTTGTAGTGGAGCCTGAAGTCAAGCAGGTTAATTCATACATCATGACCAAGTGGGCTTTATCCAAGGAATGCAAGGATTCTTTAATATCCACAAATCAATCAATATAATACACCACATTAACAAATTGAAAGATAAAAACCATATGATTATCTCAATATATGCAGAAAAAGCCTTTGACAAAATTCAACATCAGTGTTTTATAGTTTTCTATATGTAGGTCTTTTGTTTCTTTAGGTAGATATACTGCTAAGTATTTTATTCTTTTTGTTGCAGTGGTGAATGGTATTGTTTCCTTAATTTCTCTTTTTGTTTTCTCATTGTTAGTGTATAGGAATGCAAGGGATTTCTGTGTGTTAATTTTCTATCCTGAAACATTACTGTATGCACTGATTAACTCTAATAATTTTCTGGTAGAGTCTTTAAAGTTTTCTATGTAAATGATCATGTCATCTGCAAAGAGTGAGAGTTTTACTTCTTCTTTTCCTATCTGGATTCCTTTTATTCCTTTTTCTGCTCTGACTGCTGTGGCCAACACTTCCAAAACTATGTTGAATAGTAGTGGTGAGAGTGGGCACCCTTGTCTTGTTCCTGACTTTAAGGGAAATGCTTTCAATTTTTCACCATTGAGGATACTGCTTGCCGTGGGTTTGTCATATATAGCTTTTATTATGTTAAGGTATGTTCCTTCTATGCCTGCTTTCTGGAGAGTTTCTATCATAAAAGGATGTGAATTCTGTCAAAGGCTTTTTCTGCATGTATTGAGATAATCATATTTTTTTCTAATTATATTGCTTTTATCTTTCAATTAGTTAAATGGTATACTACATTGATTAATTTGTGGATATTAAAGAATCCTTGCATTCCTGGGATAAAACCCACTTGTTCATGATGTATGATCTTTTTAATATGTTGTTGGATTCTGTTTGCTAGACTTTTCTTAAGGATATTTGTGTCTATGTTCATCAGTGATTTTAGCCTGTAGTTTTCTTTTTTTGTGTCATCTTTGTCTGGTTTTGGTATTAGGATGATGGTAGCCTTATATAATGAGTTCGGAAGTTTACCTTCTACAACTTTCTGGAAGAGTTTGAAAAACAGGTGTTGTCTCTTCTCTAAGTTTTTGGTAGAAGTCAACTGTGAAGCCATCTGGTCCTGGGCTTTTATTTCCTGGAAGATTTCTGATTACAGTTTCGATTCCCATGCTTGTAATGGGTCTGCTAAGATCTTCTGTTTCTTCCTGGTTCAGTTTTGGAAAGTTATACTTTTCTAAGAACTTGTCCATTTCTTCCAAGTTGTCCATTTTATTGGCATAGAGCTGCTGGTAGTAGTCTCTTATGATCCTTTGTATTTCAGTGTTATCTGTTGTGATCTCTCCATTTTCATTTCTAATTTTGTTGATTTGGATCTTCTCCCTTTGTTTCTTGATGAGTCAGGCTAAAAGTTTGTCAATTTTGTTTACCTTTCCAAAAAACCAGCTTTTAGCTTTGTTGATTTTTGTTATGGTCTCTTTTGTTTCTTTTGCATTTATTTCTGCCCTAATTTTTTAAGATTTCTTTCCTTCTACTAACCCTGGGGTTCTTCATTTCTTCCTTCTCTAGTTGCTTTAGGTATAGAGTTAGGTTATTTGAATTTTTTCTTGTTTCTTGAGTTACACCTGTAATGCTATGAACCTTCTCCTTAGCACATCTTCTACAGTGTCCCATAGGTTTTCGGTTGTTGTGTTTTCATTTTCATTTGCTTCTATGCATATTTTGATTTCTTTTTTGATTTCTTCTATGATTTGCTGATTATTCAGATGCATATTTTTTTATCCTCTATATGTTGGATTTTTTAGTAGTTTTTTTTTTTTTTTTTTTTTTTCCCCCTGTAATTGAGATCTAATCTTACTGCATTGTGGTCAGAAAAGATGACTGAAATGATTTCAATTTTTTTGAGTTTACCAAGGCTAGATTTATGGCCCAGGATGTGATCTATTCTGGAGAAGGTTCCGTGTGCACTTGAGAAAAAGGTGAAATTGATCGTTTTGGGGTGAAATGTCCTATAGATATCAGTTAGGTCTAGCTGGCCCATTGTGTCATTTAAGGTTTGTGTTTCCTTGTTGATATTCTGTTTATTTGATCTATCCATAGGTGTGAGTGTGGTATTAAAGTCACCCACTATTATTGTGTTATTGTTACTTTCCCCTTTCATACTTGTTAGCAATTGCCTTACATATTGCGGTGCTCCTATGTTGGCTGCATATGCATTTATAATTGGTATATCGTCTTCTTGGATTGATCCTTTGATCATTGTGTAGTGTCCTTCTTTGTCTCTTTTCACAGCCTTTATTTTAAAGTCTATTTTATCTGATATAAGTATTGCAACTCCTGCTTTCTTTTGGGCTCCGTTTGTGTGAAATATTTTTTTCCAGCCCTTCACTTTCAGTCAGTATGTGTCTCTTGTTTTGAGGTGGGTCTCTTGGAGAGAACATATATAGGGTTTCTTTGGTTTCGTTTTGTTTTGTTTTTGTTTGTTTGTTTTTTATCCATTCAGCCAGTCTTTGTCTTTTGATTGGGGTATTCAACCCATTTACATTTAAAGTAGTTATTGATAAGTATGGTCCCATTGCCATTTTCTTTGTTGCTTTGGGTTCGCGTTCATAAAACCTATCTGTGTTTCCTCTCTAGAGAAGATCCTTTAGCATTTGTTGAAGAGCTGGTTTGGTGGTGCTGAATTCTCTCAGCTTTTGTTTGTCTGTAAAGCTTTTGAATTCTCCTTCATTTCTGAATAAGATCTTTGCTGGGTACAGTAATCTGGGTTGTAGTTTATTCTCTTTCATTACTTGAAATATGTCCTGTCATTCCCTTCTGGCCTGAAGAGTTTCTATTGAAAGATCAGCTGTTATCCTTATGGGAATCCCCTTGTGTATTATATGTTTTTTCTCCCTTGCTGCTTTTAATATTTTTTCTTTGTGTTTGATCTTTGTTAATTTGATTAGTATGTGTCGGGGTGTTTCACTTTGGGTTTATCCTGTTTGGGACTCTCTGGGTTTCTTGGACTGGTGTGACTATTTCCTTCCCCATTTTAGGGAAGTTTTCAGCTATTATCTCCTCAAGTATTTTCTAATGGCCTTTCTTTTTGTCTTCTTCTGCTAGGACTCCTATGATTCAAATGTTTGGGCGTTTCACATTGTCCCAGAGGTCCCTGAGGTTGTCCTCATTTCTTTTAATTCTTTTTGCTTTTTTCCTCCCTGCTTCATTTATTTCCAACATTTTATCTTCTACCTCACTTGTCCTATCTTCTGCCTCCATTATTCTACTGTTGCTTCCCTCCAGAGAGTTTTTGATCTCATTTATTACATTGTTCATTTTTAATTGACTCTTTTTTCATTTCTTCTAGGTCCTTGTTAAACATTTCTTGCATCTTCTCAATCCTTGTCTTCAGTCTATCTATCTGTAGCTCCATTTTGTTTTCAAGATTTTGGATCATTTTTATTATCATTATTCTAAATTCTTTTTCAGGAAGATTCCCTCTCCCCTCCTCTTTTGTTTGGCTTGGTGGGCATTCTTCATGTTCCCTTATGTGCTGGGTGTTTCTCTGTCTTTTCATGTTATTTAGATTGTTGTGTTTGGGGTGACCTTTCTGTATTCTGGTAGTCTGTGGTTCCTTTTTATTGTGGCGGTTTCTCCCAGTGGGTGGGGTTGGACGATTGGCTTGTCAAGGTTTGCTGGTTAGGGAAGCTTGTGTTGGTGTTCTGGTGGGTGGAGCTGGATTTCTTCTCTCTGGAGTGCAATGGAGTGTCCAGTACTGAGTTTTGAGATGGGTCTATGGGTTTGATGTGACTTTGTGCAACCTATGTATTGACCCTCAGGGCTATGTTCCTGGGTTGCTGGAGAATTTGCATGGTATGCCTTGCTCTGGAACTTATTGGCTCTTGGGTGATGGTTGGTTTCAGTGTAGGTATGGAGGCTTTTGGATGATCTCTTATTAATTAATGTGCCCTGTAGTCAGGAGTTCTCTGGTGTTCTCAGGTATTGGGCTTAAGTTCCTTGCCTCTGGATTTCAGTCTTATTCTTCCAGTAGCCTCAAGACTTCTCCATCCATATAGCACTGAAAATAAACTTCTAGGTTAATGGTGAAAAGATTCTCCACAGTGAGGGACACCCAGAGAGATTCACAGAGTTACAGGAAGTAGAGGAGAGGGAGGACGGAGATAGAGATGAGCGGGAGTAGAAAAAAGGAGGACTCAAGAGAAGAGAGACAGGTCTAGGCAGTACTCTGTTCCTTAAGTGTTCTCCGCAGCCCAGAACACCCACAGAAATTCGCAAAATTGAATTGAAAAGATAGGGGAGAGGGAGGAAATAGAGGTGATCTGGGGAGAAAAAGGAGAGTCAAAAGGGGGAGAGAGTAATCAAACCAGTAATCACACTGCTGATTGGTGTGATGGGTGCAGATGGGTACTGAATGCTGGATTCTTAAATGTCCAAAATTGGTATCAAATACTGAAAAACAAAGATTAAGAATCTAGAGTAGATGATGACTCTTAAAAATATAATATTAAAAAAAAACACAAAAAATTAAGAAATATATATATATATGAAATTTGCTTTAAAAATAGGATCCCCCCCCTTTTTTTTTTGCAAGGTTATAGTTTGTTATAAAAACGAAAATTAAAGAGTAATAGAGGACTTTAAAAAAAGAAAAAAATTAATTAAAAAATAATAATAATGGTAAAAATATATCTAGGAATTTCTCTGGAGCTGTTGTGGACAGTGTGGGTTCAGTTCAGTTTCAGACAGCTCCTTGCTCCAGCTTACACTTCTCAATATCTATAGGCCCCTTCCAGTGTAGTCAGTGTTAACTCCAGGGGTTTTAATCTGTTGCACTTGTCATTTCTAAAGTGGTTCCCTTTGTTTATTTGGCTTCTCTTTGCAGGCCTCTACAGTGTCTAATTTCCACCCTGACACAAGTGGGCAGATGGTCTCTTGTTTGTTTGCTTGTTCAGTCGTGCTGTGGGGAGGGAGGGGCACTGCAGACATATATCACTGGCCTGTGTGGGGAGCACTCGCAGTGTTCTGGCCACACTGGATTTGCACCCGCTCACAGCGCGTGTGCTTTCCCAGTCTACATTGCTCAGTCTCCAGGCTGCTTTACAGGGAGCGAACCCTGAGTTACGTGGACTTTCCAGGCCTAAGTCACTGAGGTTCCAGTTTTCAGGTACTCCACAAAGACGCAGACTCAGTTGGGCCTGCACTTTGTGCCTTCCCCGGCCCGAGCAACTCAGGCCACTAGGAGCTTGACGAGCGCACTCTCCCTGGGTCCAGTGCGCCTTATCCCTTCCGTGGTCCCAGCCTCAGTTTCCAGGCGTGCCAAGCCAGTGCTCCTTGTGTCTCTTCTGGGGAGCTGTTCTCTGGCTGCAACCCTCCCAGTGGATGTTAACCATCCACAATCTCAGGAAGTCTTTGGTTAGAGACTGGAAGCCTGTTTGAAGTTTGGTAGGGGATGCTATCTCTGGGGCTGAGTTTGCCCCTTTCCCCTCCCCTCTGCCTCCTGCCTCTGGCGGAGGATGGGTGGGTGTGCAGCTGGCTGGCTCTTCTCTGGAGTTGCTCAGTCCTTCCTTTGTTCTGCAAATGGCCAGCAGTGCCTTTGTTTGGAACTTTTTGTAGGTTAATTCTCTCTCTCTCTCTCGCCATCCCACAGTTTAAGTTGCTCTCTCACTGTTAGCTCCCTCTAATTACCCTCAGGGCATTCAGGCCCGATCCTTACCCTAAGCAATGCCACCCGCTCCTCTCCGTTCAGCCCCCACTTGCTGGTGGCTGATGTGAGTGTCTGGGGTACTTTTCTGCTGGGAGTTGCTTTTAGGCATGTAATCTATGGGTTTTATTTATTTTTCCTCCCAGTTAAGTTGCTCTCCAAGATTTGAAAACTTCCCCCAGACCCGCCAGTGATAGGGTTTCCTGGTGTTTGGTAACTTCCTCTATTAGGACTCCCTTCCCAGGATGGATCTCCATCCCTAACTCTTTTGTCTCTCTTTTTATCCTTTATATTTTGTTCTACCTCCTTTCAAAGACAATGGGCTGCTTTTCTGGGTGCCTGATGTCCTCTGCTAACAATCAGAAGTTGTTTTGTGGAGATTACTCAGCGTTCAAATGTTCTTTTGATGGATTTGTGGGGGAGAAAGTAGCCCCACTGTCCTATTCCTCTGCCATCTTAGCTCCTCCTCCAGACCCTTTCTTTTATGCTTCTTCTGAGCCCTCATAATTTGAATGCTAGTGAATTGAATTTTGTCCCATAGATCTCTGAAACTATCCTCAGTTCCTGTCATTCTTTTGTCTTCATTCTACTATTCAACAGCTGTTTCCACCATTCTATCTTCCAGCTCACCTATTTGTTTTTCTTATAGTTATTTTATTGACTTCTAGATTATTTTTCATTTCATTATTTGTGTTGTTCATCACTGTTTACTTATTCTTATTCCTTTTAGGTCCATGTTAAATGTGTTAAATGATGTTTGCATTTTATCCATTCTATTTTCAAGATTTTGGATCATCTTTACTAACATTACTCTTAATTCTTTTTCAGCTAGTTTGCCTATTTCCACTGCATTTACTTGGTCTTGTGTGTTTTACCTTTTTCCTTCATGTGCACAATATTTTTCTGTCTTTCATTTTATGTAATATACTGTGTTTAAGGTCTCCTTTCCTAGGGGTATAGGACAGTAGTTCCTCTTGCTTTTGGTCTCTGCCCTTGGTCAGTGAGGTTGGCCCAGAGGTTTGTGTAAGATTCTCATCAGGAGGGACTCGTGCCTGTGTTCTAGTGAGAGGAGGTGAGTTTTACCCCCTAATGGCCAGGGTTGTGTGAGAGGGTGTGTTTTGAGGTGTCTGTAGGAAGTCTGCCTACTGAAGAATGGGTCTGTGTTCTTCTCTTGGTTGCTGTTTGGGTGATATGTCTTTCTATGCTGGCCTTGTACACTGGTGCAGGTCTTCATTGGAGTTCTCACTAGTTAATACTCCTTCTGGTCAGGAATTCTCTTGCAGTCTTGTATCTTGGACTCAGCCCTCCCACACCAGAAGCCCAGGCCTGATCTCTGGTCAAGGAACCAAGATGACACAAGTTGTTGGTATGACAAGAAAGGGGATTAAAATATACACATGAAACAAACAAAAACATAAAAAAAAAAAAAAAAAAAAGGAAACAAAAAATGAATCCCAGAGAAATGGTAAATGAAAAATCAGACAAATAGAAATAAAAACAATAGTACACACACACACACATACATATACATATATATATATACACAAACAAAACCCAAACATTCCAAGACAATTAAGTACAAGAGAGTAACCTGGTGGAAAAAGGAAACCAAAAATGTTATCAACCAATTAAAAACAAAATTAACTAAAACACAAACCAGGAAGCAAGTCCAAAGCAGAGAGCTAACTGAGGAATAAAGCAAAGCAAACAAAACAAACTAGGACATATACTGAAAAGAGAAAAAAAAAGAAGAAAGTTTAAAAAATATATATTAAAACATTTAAATATTTTAAAGAATATTTATAGCAAGAAAATACAAACAAAGGAAAAAAAGAGAGTCAAAAAGAAAGAAACAAATGAACAAAAAACAACAATAACACAGAACCGCAAAAAAGTCAGCATAAAAATAGAAGTATATAAAGGACATTGAAAGTGTGATTTAAAAATAAATTATCAAAATATTAAATTGAAGTAATAACAACAACAACATAAAAAACAAGAAGAGAAAAAATCCAGAACCAACTACAGAACGAATCAAAGTAGAAGAAGAATAGCTGTTTCTCTAAGGTCTCAGTTGCCAGCATCATTTCCCCCACTGTGAGCCACAACCCCTCACCACTTCCCTAACAGACCCCCCAATACTGTGAGGGAGGAAGCAGTTTCATCTCTGGACCTGATGTGGGGACAGATCAGACTCTAATCTGGCTCTACTCTTCATTTTTTTTGCCTTCAATGTCCACAGCTGCCTGAGTTAGGGCATTTTCTTTTGTGCAAACACTCGTCTTTGATATAGTCCATAGACAGAGTCTACCTAGTTGAACGTGTGGATTTAATCTGCAGCTTGCACAGCTGGTGGAAAGTTTTTTAATCCTCTTCCTTAACCACTTCACCCCTGGAGTTCAATTGTGATCTTATTCCCACCTCTGCATGTGGGTCATCCTCAACTTTGCTCCTGAGTCTGTCCTGGAAACTTGGGTCTGTCCCGGTGAGAACCAGGCATGTAGGTGGCATGGCTACTAGGATCATATGTACCTTGGTGGCATCAGGTGCACAAGGAAGCTGGAGGACCTAGGTACAGGAGATATGGCATTATCGTGACTCTTTTCTGGCTTCTGGCAGCTCTGTCCCAGTGAGAACAAAGCCTGGAGGTGGCATGACTGCTTGGATCACAGAAATCTGTGATACCAGCTGCACAGTGAAGCAGAAGATATGGTGCTTCTAGGATATTTTTACAGCCTCTGGCAGCTGGCATTCAAAGAACATCCTTGGCTGGTCCTTTTCTACTTCTCTGTGCATCGGAACTCAAAGGGCCACCCTCTCTGGGGTCTTTCTCTGTTGATCATCTGCTGGTACCAGCATCTGGGGAGAGAGAGGCTACAGTGACGGTTGCATCTATTGTGCATGACTCTGAAGTAGCACCCTGCCCTCATTGCTGCCTAGCTTTCCTCCAAAGGCATTCCCCACCAATGTCTCCTTCCTCCTGTCCCCTCATGTTGCCTTCCTGCAGTCAACAGCTGTCCTCACACTAGGATTTTTCTCCCATCTTCACACTACAGCTCCCAACTGCTGCACATCCGGTGGACTTTCATCCCTGTCCAGGGTGCATAGGAGTGATAATTGCTCAGTCATGCCTGACTCTTTGCAACCCCATGAACTGTAGCCTACTAGGCTCCTCTATTCATGGAATTTTCCAGGCAAGATTACTGGAGTGGGGATACATAGTTGTTTGGTTCTTCCTCCATTCAGACTGCCACAGATTAGCTACTTCACTGTCTGACAGTCTCAAATGCTTCCTCTCTTTGGAAACAAATTGCCCTGATGTGGGGATCTTACCTCTCTTCAGCTCCCACACCACCCATGTGCAGATCTGGTCTCTCTTACACACCTCTCTTTTGACCTTTCTTTATAGGTCCTACCAAGTTTTGCTTGGATATATATTTCTTTCTTAAAATCAGGGACTCCTGCCATCTCTCAACTGGTTCTCTATGAGATCTTCTGCAGCTGAAGATATATTCCTGATGCATCCTTGGAGTGAAATGCACTCCACATCCACCAAGTCTTCCATCACCTTGTCCCTCTATTTTGTTAATGTTTATTTTAAATTAAAACATGGTTGTTACCAATGTGTTAGTTTTAGGTGTATAACACAGTGATTTAATTATATATAAGTACATGTGTCTATTCTTCTTCAAATGATTTTCCCATTAGATTTTTACAAAATATTGAGCAGTGTTCCCTGACCTGTACAATAGGTCCTTGATTGTTCTCTATTTTAAATATACCAGTGAGTACATATCAGTCCCACACTCTCAATATATCCTTCTCCAGAACCCTTCTTTATCCTGGAACAAAAAAAAATTCCTGGGTATATTTTGTTTTGTAAATAAATTCACTTGTATCACTTTTTTTATTCCACATATTAAGTGATATCATATGATATTTGCCTTTCCCTATCTGACTTACATAGTGTGTTAATTTCCTGGTCCATCTATGTTGCTGCAAATGGTATTATTTCATTCTTTTTAAGGGCTGAGTAGCATTCCTTTGTGTATATATATACACAATGGGATATATATATATATATATATATATATATATATATATATATGCATACATATATTCTTTATCCATTCATCTGTCAATGGACATTTAGGCCGTCTCCATGTTTTCATTATTGTGAACAATACTGCAATGAACTTTGGGATGCATGTATCATTTTGAATTATGGTTTTCTCTGGATATATACCCAGGAGTGGGATTGCTGGGTCATATTATGGTCCTAATTTTAATTTTTAAAGAACTTCCATACTGTTCTCCATAGTGGCTGTACCAATTTGCATTTACAAAAAAAGTCAGACAGTTCACTTTTCTTTTATTATTTTTTGGGGGGGGTTATTTTTTTTTTAATTTTTTTCATTTATTTTTATTAGGTGGAGGCTAATTACTTTACAATATTGTAGTGGTTTTTACCACAACCTCTCCAACATTTATTGCTTGGCAATTTTTTGATGATGGTCATTCTGGCTGCTTGTAGGTGATAAGTCATTGCAGTTTTGATTTGCATTTCTCTAATAATTAACACTGTTGACCATCTTTTCACATGCCTGATAGCTATCTGTAGGTCTTCTTTGAAGAAATATCTCTTCCTTCAAATATTTTTATTTGTTTTTGGCTTCCCTGGTGGCTCAGACAGTAAAGAATCTGCCTGAAATACAGGAGACCTGGGTTCAATCCCTGGGTTGGGAAGATCTCCTGGGAAAGGAAATGGCTACCCACTCCAGTACTCTTGCCTGGAGAATCCCATGGACAGAAGAGCCTGATGGGCTATAGTCCATGGGGTCAGAAACAGTCAGACATGACTATATGACTAACAATTTATATTTAGGTTTTCTGTGCATTTTTTACTAGGTTGTTTTGTTTTGCATATTGAGCTGCAAGACTTATTTGTCACATCCTTTGCAAGTATTTTCTCCCATTTTGTGGATTTGACTTTTCATTTTCTTTATGATTTCCTTAAAACTTTTGAGTTTAATTAGGTATCATTTGCTTATTTTGTTTTTATTCCCATTATTCTAGGAGATAACTTGGAAAGGATGTTGCTATGATTTAAAGACTGTCCTGACTATGTTTTCCTCTAAGAGTTTTATATTCAGTTTTATGTTTAGATGTTTCATTCATTTGGAGTGTATTATTGTGTATGATGCTAAAGAATGGTTTATTTGCATTCATTTGCATTTATCTGTCCAGTTTCCCCAGCACCAATTGTTGATTAGACTGCAATGCCTCCATTATACCCTTTTTCATAGATTAATTGACCATAGGTGTGTGTGTTTATTTCTGGGCTTTCAATCTCATTCCATTGATCTATAATTCTGTTTTTGTGCCTGTTTCATACTGTTTTGATTACTTTAACTTTGTAGTATAATCTGAGGTCAGGGAGCCTGATTCCTTTCTTAAGATTGCTTTGACTATTCAGGGTCTTTTGTTTCTCCATACACATTTTAAGATTGGTTTTGATCTCGTTGTATGAAAAATGCTATTGTCAGCTTAATAGGTATTGTATTGAATTAATAAATTGCCATGGGTAGTGTAATCATTTTGACAATATTGATTGGATGTGACAATTTAAGAACATGCTATATTTTTCCATCAGTTTATAATATCTTCACTCCTTCCATCATCAAATTATAGTTTTCAGGTACAGGTTTTTTTCTTATCCTTAGGTATGTGTATCCCTAGGTATTTATTCTTTTAGATATGACAGTAAGTGGAATTGCTTCCTTTCACTTTATGATCATTTTAATTTTTTTTTCTTTTTTGCCTTAGAAGATGTAGCTATTTTTTATACAAGTAAAGATATTCTTACAACTAAAAAGAGGAAGATGCAAAGTCCCAATGATCACTTCATCTGTTTCTAGGTTAGGTCATGTTATCTTAGTCACAGTCACAGTTATTTGCTTATTTATTTATTTAATTGGAGGATAATTGCTTAACAAGGCTGTGTTGGTTTCTGTTATACAATGATACAAATATGTCAGAGCTATGTATATTTACGTATATGTGTGAATGTGTATATGTATACACACAATATATATATACATATTGAGTATGCTCCTGCTCCCCTCATTCTACCACTCTAGGTCATGTCAGAGGGCCATGCAGGTTCCCTGTGTTATATAGAAGTTTCAATTCAATTGGCATATATTCTCAATTCATCCTATCCTCTCCTCCCCTCAATGTGTCCACAAATCTGTTCTCTATATCTGTATCTCCATTCATGCCCTGCAGATAGATTTATCAGTACCATTTTTCTAGATTCCATATAAATGTGTTAATATATAATACTTGTTTTTCTCTTTTTGGCTTATTTCACTTTTTGGCTTATTTCACAGGCTCTAGGTTAAACCACCTGACTTCAACTGACTCACTTTCATTCCTTTATGTGGCCAAGTAATATTCCATCGCATACATGTACCACTTCTTTATCCATTCTTCTGTTGATGGATATTTAGGTTGCTTCCAAATCATGGTTAATGTAAACAGTGCTTTGCATTGAGGCATGTGTACTTTATATGAGCTATGGTTTTCTCAGCATATATTCCTGATGCCTCAGCAGTAAAGAATCTGCATGCAGTTCAGTAGCTGCAGGAGATGTGGGTTCATTCCCTGGGTAGAGAAGATCCCCTGGAGGAGAGTATGGAAATCCACTCCAGTATTCTTGCCTGGAGAAACACATGGACAGAGGAGCCTGGAGGATTACAGTCCATAGGATCAAAAAGAGTCAGACAGGACTGAAGCAATTTAGCACACACATGCGTGCATGCCCAAGAATGAAATTATACTATCATATGATAGTTGTATTTCTAGTTTTTTAAAGAAATTTTTATAATGTTCTCCATAGGCTGTATAGACTTATATTCCCTAAATCATGGAAGATGGTCCCTTATCTCTACATCCTCTCCAGCATTTACTGTTTGTAGATTTTTTTGATGATGGTCATTCTGATTGGTGTAAAGCGATACCTCATTGTACTTTTGATTTGCATTTCTTTGGTAAAGAGCAATGCTGAGCATATTTCCGTGTTTGTGTCTTCTTTGGAGAAACTTCTGTTTAGGTCTTTCTCCTAATTTTTGATTGGGTTGTTTTTCTGATATTGAGCTGCATGAAATATTTATTTACTCTGGAAATTAATCCTTTCTCAGTTGTTTCAGTTGCCATTACTTTCTCCCAATCTGAGTCTACTTTTTCTTCTTGCTAATATTTTCCCTTGTTGTGCAAAAGCTTTTAAGTTTAATTAGGTCTGACTTGTTTATTTTTTTTTTAATTTATTTATTTTGATTGGAGGCTAATTACTTCACAAAATTATGGTGATTTTGTCATACATTGACATGATTCAGCCATGGGTGTACCTGTGTTATAATTCCATCACTCTAGGAGATGGGTCATAGAGGATATTACTGCAATTTTTTTCACAGTATTCGGCCTGTTTTCTGCTACAAGTTCTATTGTTTCTCGGCTTTAAGTTTCTAATCCATTTTGAGTTTATTTTTGTGTATGGTATTAGGGAGTATTCTGATTTCATTCTTTTACATGTAGCTGTCCAGTGTTTCCAGCACTACTCATTGACAAACTGTCCTCTTCATTGTTTGCTCTTTCCTCCTTCATCAAATTTAAGGTGCCTATAGGTGCATAGATTTACCTCTGGGCTTTCTAATTATTCTTTTGTGCCAGCACCATACTGTCTTGATTACTGGAACTTTACAGTGTAGTGTGAAGACTGGAAGGCTAACTTCTCCAGCTCTGTTTCTCTTTCTCAAGATGTCTATGGCTATTTGGGGTCTTTTGTATTTCCACACAAATAGTGTAATTATTTTTTGTTTTAGTTCTGTGAAAAAAATGTCATTGATAATATGATAGGGCTTACTTTGAATCTCTAGATTGCTTTGTATAGTATAGTCATTTTCAGAATATCCATTCTTTCAATTCAAGTACATGGTGTATCTCGCCATATGTTTATATGATCTTTAATTTCTTTCATCAATGTCTTATGGTTTTCTGCATACAGATCTTTCCTCTCTCTACGTAGGTTTATTCCTTTTATATTTTATTCTATTTTTTGTAATGGTGAATGATATTGTTTCATTAATTTCTTTTTCTGAATTTTCATTGTTAGTGTAAAGGAATGCAATGTATTTATGTTCATTAATTTTCTACCCTGTGACTTTACAAAATCAATTGATTAGATCTAGTAATTTCCTGGTAACATCCTTAGGGTTTTCTTTGTTTAATATCATGCCATCTTCAAATAGTGACAGTTTGACTTCTTTTCCAAAATATATTCCTTTTATTTATTTTTCTTTTCTACTTGCTGTAGTTAGGACTTCCAAAAGTATAATGAATAATAGTGGTGAGAGTGAGCACCTTTATCTTGTTCCTGATCTTAGAAGAAAAGCTTTCAATGTTTCACCATTGAGAATAATATTTGTTGTGCTTTTGTCTTATATGTCCTTTATTATATTGAAGTAGATTTCTTCTATGCCCATTTTCTAGATAATTTCTTCTATCACATTTTTTTTTTTTTGTAGAGCTTTCTCTGTTTCTAATGATATATCAAAAGGTTTTTATCTTTCAAATTGTTAATATGATGTATCATGCTGATTGTTTTGCATAAGTTGAAGAATCTTTGCACCTTTGGGATAAAAAACCAATTGGTCTGGTATATGGTCCTTTTAATGTTTTGTTCAATTCTGTTTGCTAGAATTTTGCTGATGATTTTTGAATCTATGTTTATCAATGGTTATGACATGTAATATTCTTTATTTGTGATAGCTTTGTGTGATTTTGGTTTCAGGACGATGCTGATCTTATAATATCAGTTTGGGAGTTTTCATCCTTCTGCAATTTTTTACAGTGAAAGAGTTTGAGTTGGATAGGTATTAGTTCTTTTCTAAATGTTTGATAAAATTCACCTATAATGTCATCTGGCTCTGGGCTTTTGTTTGTTCCAAAAACTTTGATCACAGTTTCAATCCAATGCTTGTGATTGGTATGTCCATATCTTTCTTACTGGTTTAGTCTTGAAAGGTTGTACTTTTCTAAAAATGTGTCTATCTCTTCCACGTTGTCCATTTTATTGGTGCATGGTTGCTTACAGTAGTTTTTGTTTTTGTTTTTTTACAGTAGTTTCTTATGATCCTTTGTATTTCTATGTTGTCTGCTGTAACTTCTTTTACATTTCAAATTTTGTTGATTTGAGTCCTCTTCCTTTATTTATTTATTCTTTTTCATGATGAGTCTGGCTAATTGTTTGTCAATTTTGTTTATCTTCTCAGAGAACCAGCTTTTAGTTTTATTGACCTTTGCTACTGTTTCCTTCATTTCTTTCTCCTTTATTTCTCTTCTGATATTTATGATATCTTTCCTCCTACTAATTTTGGGAGTTTTGTTCATATTTTTGTAACTGATTTTTAGGTGGAAGTTTAGGCTGTTTATTTTATGTTTTCCTTGTTTCTTGAGATAGGCTTATTGCTATGAACTTCCCTCTTAGTACCTCTTATTGCATATGATAGATTTTGGGTTATCATGCTTTAGTTGTCATTTGTTTCTAGGTAATTTTTAATTTCCTCTTTGATTTCTTCAGTGTCCTCCTAGTTATGTAGTAGTGTATCATATTGTTTAGCCTCCATGTGTTTAAGATATTTACAGTTCTTTTTTCCTGAAATTGATATCTAATCTTTTAAAGTTTTAGTCAGAAAAGATGCTTGCTGTAATTTCAGTTTTCTTAAACTTATCAAGGATTATTTTATGATCCAAGATTTTATTTATCCTGGAGATTTTCTGTTTGCATTTAAGAAGAGTTTGTATTCTGTCACTTTTGTGTGGAATGTCCTTTAAATAATACACTAAACCTATTTGCTCTATTGTGCTATTTAAGGCTTGTGTTTTCTTTTTCTATTTTCTATCTGTATTATCTGTCCAATGGTGTAAGTGGGATGTTATAGTTCTCCACTATAATAGTGTAACTGTAGATTTCCCCTTTTATTTCTGTTAGCATTTGCCTTATATATTGAGGTGCTCCTATGTTGGGTGCTAAGTTATGATAATTGCTATATCTTCTGCTTAAATTGAGCCCTTTATCATTATGCAGTATCCTTCCTTGTCTCTTGTAACAGTTTTTATTTTGAAGTCAATTTCATATGAACAACTATCACTACTCTAGACTTCTTTTGATTCCCATTTGCATGGAATATACATTTGTCCATTCCTGTACTTTCAGTCTTAATGTTTCCCTAGGTCTCAAGTGATCTTTAGTAGACAGCAT